>NC_064929.1:205983511-206622678 GCF_023897955.1 Schistocerca gregaria | reverse complement strand
TAATCAAGCGTCCCAAAAATAGTTTACAGTGTCTGAATAAACTGAAGTTTCATGCATCTCCATCTATATTAACATTTCAACAGCACCGACAATAACGATGTGCTTCGAAAAAAGCTCATTACAGTCAGAACAACTCAATAAAAACATTATAGCAGCATAATTGGCTTCTCAATATATAATGTCCTCACAAGATATACAGATCGCTGCGGGCCCACGAGAAATAAAAGTACACTGATTTCATGGGATAGCAACATGCACGTGTGCAGATGGCGGTAGTACATCTACATCTACATCTACATGAAGACTCTGCAAATCACATTCAAGTGCCTAGCAGAGGGTTCATCGAACCACCTTCACAATTCTCTATTATTCCAATCTCAGATAGCGCGCGGAAAGAATGAACACCTGTATCTTTCCGTACGATCTCTGATTTCCCTTATTTTATCATGGTGATCGCTCCTCCCTATGTAGGTCGCTGTCAACAAAATATTTTCGCATTCGGAGGAGAAAGTTGGTGAGTGGAATTTCGTGTGAAGATTTCGTCGCAACAAAAAACGCCTATCTTTTAATGATTTCCAGCCCAAATCCTGTATCATTTCTGTGACACTCTCTCCCATATTTCGTGGTAATACAAAACGTACTGCGTTTCTTTGAACTTTTTCGATGTACTCCGTCAGTTCTCTCTCGTAAGGATCCCACACCGCGCAGCAGTATTCTAAGGCAATACGGACAAGCGTAGTGTAGGCTGTCTCCTTAGTAGACCAGTTCCTAAGTGTCCTGCCAATAAAACGCAGTCTTTGGGTAGCCTTCCCCACAACATTTTCTGTGTGTTCCAATTTGAGCTGTTCGTCATTGTAATAACCAGGTATTTAGTTGAATTTACGGCTTTTACATTAGACTGATTTATCGTGTAACCCAAGTTTAACGAGTTTCTTTTAGCACTCATGTGGATAACCTAACACTTTTCGTTATTTAGGGTCAAGTGTCACTTTTGGCACCGTTCATATATCTTTACTAAATCGTTTTGCAGTTTGTTTTGATCTTCTGCTGACTTTATTAGTCGATAAACGACAGAGTCATCTGCAAACAATGTCTTCCAAATCGTTTATATAAATAAGGAACAACAACGTGCCTGTAACACTACCTTCGGAAACGCCAGAAATCACTTCTGTTTTACTCGATGACTTTCCGTCAATTGCTACGAACTGTGACCTCTCTAGAACTTTCAGCATTGCAGCGCGTCAGCAATCGTAATTATCTAAATAAATTATGAATAATCCGCCTCGATTGCGAAAATTCCCGTAAGATCGTGGAGCCAAGATATCTCCTAAATCTTTTATGTTTTTTGATTACGGCCTGCTCAGCCACTTAGCATTTTGGCGATGTAGCGACAGTGATGGTTTCTGTTAGCAGAAATTGTGTGGTTTTATCCGTTAACAACATTTGAGATTTTCTTTCCACCCCCCCCCCCCCCTCCCCGCCCCCACACCATTATCCGTTAAAGTGTCAAGTTTTGCAGACCGTTTGCTCTGTAAGTTACAACTTAATGGTTCCCGCATGTAGTATGGTCTGGAACCGATTGCACTTTACTATGTCCTCATGCATAGCCATTTCTGTATGTTAGTTGCAATTTTAACCTAATTTTAGTGCCTCCACGACCTGTGCGCAATGTTGGTCGAGAATTAATATGTCGTAATTTCCGCATCAATGCTTGTATCACTTACTATTTGGGCGACAACTTTTTGTAGTTACTTAGGCCCCGATTCATGTTAACTGTTGTATCCCGTTTCTATGCATAAGAAGAGCGTTTCTTAGCCGCGCGCATGCGCAGAGATTGTCGACAGTCGCTCAGGGGAACAGCCGGCGAGGCCTTAGTGCAGTGGAGAGCCTGTGACCCATCGCACGTTGGCTGGGGCGAGGCAGCACACACAGTTAACTAGTGTTATTGACTTGGTACGGATGTACCGTGTAATGTTAATAAATTTTATGGGGACCTGCCGTTGTGGGTGTTCATTTTAGAAATTGACTATGCCCATTTAGGCAAGCTGTTTTTTATTTTGTTCTGAAGAAGGCGTGGTTATCCACGTTGAAACCTGGGTAAACACCGGGAATTTTCGCAATCGAGGCGGATTATTCATAATTTATTGTGACCTCTCTGACAGGAAATCACAGATCCAGTCACATAACGGAGACGATATTCCATAAGCACGCAATTTCACTACGAGCCGATTGTGTGGTACAGTGTCAAAAGCCTTCTGGAAATCCAGAAATACGGAATCGATCTGAAATCCCTTGTCAATAGCACTCAACACTTCATGCGAATAAAGTGCTAGTTGCGTTTCACAGGAACGATGTGCGGCTGCTACGGTCGCAGGTTCGAATCCTGCCTTGGGCATGGATGTGTGTGATGTCCTTAGGTTGGTTAGGTTTAAGTAGTTCTAAGTTCTAGGGGACTAATGACCACAGCAGTTGAGTCCCATAGTGCTCAGAGCCATTTGAACCATTTTTGAACAGGAACGATGTTTCCTAAACCCATGTTCACTGTGTGGCAGTAGACCGTTTTCTTCGAGGTAATTCATAATGTTCGAACACAATATTTGTTCCAAAATCCTGCTGCATATCGACGTTAACGATATGGGCCTGTAATTAAGTGGATTACTCTTACTACCTTTCTTGAATATTGATGTGACCTGTGCAACTTTCCAGTCTTTGGGTACGGATCTTTCGTCGAGCGAACGGTTGTGTATGATTGCTAAGTATGGAGCTACTGCATCAGCATACTCTGAAAGAACCTAATTATTATACAGTCTGGACCAGGAGACTTGCTTTTATTAAATGATTTAAGTTGCTTCACTATTCCGAGGATATTTACTTCTACTTACTCATGTTGTCAGCTGATCTCGATTCGAATTCTGGGATATTTACTTCGTCTTCTTTTGTGACGGCATTTCGGAAGGCTGTGTTTAGTAGCTCTGCTTTGGCAGCACTGTCTTCGATAATATCTCTATTGCTATCGCGCAGAGAAGAAATTGATTGTTTCTTGACGCTAACATACTTCACATACGACCAGAATTACTTTGGATTCGAGACAAAGTTTCGTTGTGGAAACTGTTATAAGCATCTCGCACTAAAGTCCGCGCTAAATTTCGAGCTTCTGTAAAAGACCGCCAATCTTGGGGATTTTGCGTCCGTTTAAATTTGACATGTTTGTTTCGTTGTTTCTGCAACAGTGTTCTAACCCGTTTTGTGTACCAAGGAGGATCAGCTCCGTCGTTTGTTAATTTATTTGGTGTAAATCTCTCAATTGCTCCCGATACTATTTCTTTGAATTTAAGGCACATCTGGTCTACACTGAATATAATTTGGAATGAGTGGAGATTGTCTCTCAGGAAGGCGTCTTCTTCCAAAGCTGTTTCACAGAGGAAGACTGCACTGTAGTTCCTTCTCTAGATTGTCGCACAGTTGACAAAATGGTAGATATCGATATAGACGACAGTGGGGTAGAGAAACAATTAAGATCGCTCAATAGAGGAAAGGCCGCTGGTGCTGATGGGATAGCAGTTCGATTTTACACAGAGTACGTGAAGGAACTTGCCCCCCTTCTTGCAGCGGTGTCTCTACAAGAGCGAAGCGTTCCAAAGGATTGGAAAAGGGCACAGGTCATCCCCGTTTCCAAGAAGGGACGTCGAACAGATGTGCAGAACTATAGACCTATATCTCTAACGTCGATCAGTTGTAGAATTTTGGAACACGTATTATGTTCGAGTATAATGTCTTTTCTGGAGACTAGAAACCTACTCTGTAGGAATCAGCATGGGTTTCGAAAAAGACGGTCGTGTGAAACCCATGAAACCCAGCTCGCGCTATTCGTCCACGAGACTCAGAGGACCTTAGACACGGGTTCACAGGTAGATGCCGTGTTTCTTGACTTCCGCAAGGCGTTTGACACAGTTCCCCACAGTCGTTTAATGAACAAAGTAAGAGAATACGGACTATCAGATCAATTGTGTGATTGGATTGAGGAGTTCCTAGATAACAGAACGCAGTATGTCACTCTCAATGGAGAGAAGTCTTCCGAAGTAAGAGTGATTTCAGGGGTGCCGCAGGGGAGTGTCATAGGACCGTTGCTATTCACAATATACATAAATGACCTGGTGGATGACATCGGGAGTTCACTGAGGCTTTTTGCAGATGATTTTGTGGTATATAGAGAGGTTGCAACAATAGAAAATTGTACTGCAATGCAGGAGGATCTGCAGCGAATTGACGCATGGTGCACGGAATGGCAATTGAATCCCAATGTAGACAAGTGTAATGTGCTGCGAATACATAGAAACATAGGTCCCTTATCATTTAGCTACAAAATAGCAGGTCAGCAACTCGAAGCTGTTAATTCCCTAAATTATCTGGGAGTACGCATTAGGAGTGATTTAAATGGAATGATCATATAAAGTTGATCGTCGGTAAAGCAGATGCCAGACTGAGATTCATTGGAAGAATCCTAAGGAAATGCAATCCGAAAACAAAGGAAGTAGGTTACAGTCCGCTTGTTCGCCCACTGCTTGAATACTGCTCAGCAGTGTGGGATCCGCACCAGATGGGGTTGATAGAAGAGATAGAGACGATCCGACGGAGAGCAGCGCGCTTCGTTACAGGATCATTTAGTAATCGCGAAAGCGTTACGGAGATGATAGATAAACTCCAGTGGAAGACTCTGCAGGAGAGACGCTCAGTAGCTCGGTGCGGGCTTTTGTTAAAGTTTCGAGAACATACCTTCGCCGAAGAGTCAAGCAGTATATTGCTCCCCCTGCGTATATCTCGCGAAGAGACCATGAGGGTAAAATCAGAGAGATAAGAGCCCACACAGAAGCATACCGACAATCCTTCTTTCCACGTGCAATACGAGACTGTAATAGAAGGGAGAACCGATAGAGGTACTCAGGGTACCCTCCGCCACACACCGTCAGGTGGCTTGCGGAGTATGGATGTAGATGGCATCAAGTGAAGTTTTATCTGCTTTTTTGAATAGGTATATTTTTCGCTTATTTAGTATATAGTATTGCGTACACAAGGTTAAAAGAGCAGTGTAATGGTGGAGCTGCCCTGTGTACCCGCGTGATTCACGTGAAAATGTTGTTTCCGACGTGATTATGGCCGCACAACGGGAACCAACAGCCTTTGAACGCGGAATGGTAGTTGGAGATGGACGCATGCGACTTTCCATTTCAGGAATCCGTAGGGAACTGAATAGTCGGAGATCCACAGTATCATGAGCGTGCCGATAATAACAAATTTCAGGTATTAGTTCCTGCCACTGGCCTGCACTTCACGACCAAGAGCAACGGCGTTTGCTTAGAGTTGTCAGGTTCAAAAAACGGCTCTGAGCACTATGGGACTTAACACCTATGGTCATCAGTGGCCTACAACTTAGAACTACTTAAACCTAACTAACCTAAGGACATCGCACAACACCCAGTCATCACAGAAAAAATCCCTGACCCCGCCGGGAATCGAACCCGGGAACCCGGGCGCGGGAAGCGAGAACTCTACCGCACGACCACGAGGGCTAAAACGTAAGCGACGCTGTGTGTAATAACCATTGGCGTTAACGGGCTATAGCAGCAGACAACCGACGTGATGCCATTGCTAACAGCACTATATCGCCTGTCCTCGGCTCCTGACCTTATTGGTTGGACCCTAGACCACAGTTTCAGCTGGTAAGAGTTGATTGTAGTGTTCGAGGGTGGTGCAGGCCCAATGATGCCATGGACCCAAGTTGTCAACAAGGTACTGTGCAAGCAGGTGGTGGCTCCATAACGGTGTGAGATGTGTTTACAGGGAATGAACTGGGTGCTCATGTCCAACTGAACCTATCATTGGCTGTACATGGTTATGCTCGCCTACTTGAGGACCATGTGTGGCCATTCATGGACTTCATGTTCCCAAATAATGATGGAATTTTTATGGATAATATTTCGCCATGTCACTGGGCCACAATTGTTTGCGACAGGTTTAAAGAACATTCTCCACAGGTTCGCCATCCAGATCGTACAATGTGGACTTCATCAAACATTTATGCAACACAGCCGAAAGTTTAGTTCATGTACAAAATGTTGCACCAACAGCTATAATTATGGATGGCTACAGAGGACTTTCAATCGCTTGGTGAGTCCACGTCGTGTCGAATTGCTACACTGCACCAGGCAAAAGGAGGTCAGATACTCAGGGGGTCACCCATAACTTTTGTCACCTCAGTGTAGTAGGCGTGGAGTAGGGGAGACAGGGACACGTTTACACAGAGCACTTTGTAGGGAACCCTTCTTTCTAGGGGGCTATCATCAAATCGAGGTTAGTATTGCCATCTACTGAGGACTCTCACGAACTTCACTGCACGAGCTGAGTGAACGACTTAGCTCAAAGAACGTACACCATGTGATCAAAAGTATCCGAACACCCCCAAAAACATACATTTTTCATATTAGGTGCATTGTGCTGACACCTGCTGCCAGGTACTTCATATCAGCGACCTCAGTAGTCATTAGACAGAATGGGGCGCTCTGTGGAACTCACAGACTTCGAACGTGGTCAGGTGATCGGGTGTCACTTGCGTCATTCGTATGTATGCGAGATTTCCACACTCCTGACCATCCCTAGGTCCACGTTTCCGATGTGATAGTGAAGTGGAAACTTGAAAGGGCACATACAGCACAAAAGCATACAGGCAGGCCGACCTAGTCTGTTAACTGACAGTGACTGCCGACAGTTGAAGAGGGTCGTAATGTGTAATAGACAGACATCTATCCAGGCCATCACACAGGAATTCCAAACTGCGTCAGGATCCACTGCAAGTACTATGAAGGCGGGAGATGAGAAAACTTGGGTTTCATGGTCGAACGGCTGCTCATAAGCCACACATCACGCCAGTAAATGCCAAACAACGCCTCTCTTGGTGTAAGGAGCGTAAACAGTGGACGATTAAACAGTGGAAAAACGTTCTCTGGAGTGACTAATCACGGTACACAATGTGGCAATCCCATGGCAGGGTGTGGGTATGTCAAGTGCCCCCTGAACGTCATCTGCCAGCGTGCGTAGTGCCAGCAGTAAAATTTGGATGCGATTGTGTTGGGTTGTGGTTGTGTTTTTCATAGAGGGAGCTTGCACCCCTTGTTGTTTTACGTGGCACTATCACAGCGCACGTCAACATTGATGTTTTAAGCACCTTCTTGTTTCCCACGGGTGAAGAGCACTTAGGGGATGGCGATTCAATAATTCAACACGATCGAGCACCTGTTTATAATGCACGGCCTGTGGCAGAGTGGTTACAAATACCATGCCTGTAATGGACTGGCCTGCACAGAGTCCTGACCTGAATCCCATAGAACACCTTTGGGATGTTTTGGAACGCCGACTTGGTGCCAGGCCTCACCGACCGACATCGATACCTCTCCTCAGTGCAGCACTCCGTGAAGAATGGGCTGCTATTCCCCAAGAAACATTCCAGAACTTGATTGAAAGTATGCCTGCGAGAGCGGAAGCTGTCGTCAGGGCTAAGGGTGAGCCAGCACCATATTTAATTCAAGCATTACCGATGGAGGGCGCCACAAACTTGAAAGTCACTTTCAGCCCGGTGTCCGGATACACATAGTGTAATTATGATTTGTGAGGGTGGGTAAATTTTGTTACGTCACATGTCCAACTTTCTAGGGAGCATACATTTTAGAACAGAGAATAGATAGATATATGTTTGGTTACAGGAAATTATTCTACTTTACAAGGTACGTTTGTATAATTTAAGGGCCTGAAGGTTACTACTGTAGATGCGAAATAAATTCTGACATGGCAGTGGGGCACATTTACGCAGTTCTGTTGGTATACATTTATGCACTATTTGACTTTGCCATCCTAACTGATAGCTCAGTCAAGAAAACTTTAAGGCCGCAGTCAAGAAAACTTTAAGGCACAGGCAGTTAGAAACGAAATCTTAAAAAAAACTGAAGTCCCAAGAGAATAAAAAGTAGAAATTACTAAAAATGCTGTATAAATGTAATATATTTCAAGCAGAATTAATTTTATATGACCAAGAATTTATACGCCCAAGAAACTGCTAAAAACAAGAACAACAGAAAATGCGGATAGGCCTACTTCAGGTGCCATCATGAGCGTTCTGTACAAACGCTGATTTTCACTTAGTAACTCTCCATGGTTTCCTGTCATCTGCCATTCTGTTTAGGTCCACGTAATCTTCGTTCTCCATAATGTACTCTATTATTTTGTATCTCCTCGTTCCTCTCAATCTTCTTCTTCTTGTAAGTTGCGATACTCTGATGAAGAGAAGAAAAATTGCCTTTCAATTTACTACTTGGAACGATACTATCAATCAAAAAGAAATCGAAAAGGATTCAAATTTAGCACAGACCTCTAATTTAACATAAGGCAGACTAATTAATTTACAATGTGTACTTTGTAAGAAAATATGTGTTATATTGTGTATATGCACTGAAATATGTAATCTTTAAAAAAGTTTATACTGTGTGCACAGCTGTATCTGAGGATGAAATGTAAGGTCTAAAATCGATCATGCAATGCTATAACTGCAGCCTGAGTATATTTTATTTAATGTTATGACTGTGGCTGGTTCACACTAGCCACTATGACAGATAATGAAGATATGTCTAAAAAAGTAATTTTGTTCATGAAAACTGTAGTGATCTCATTTAACCAATTTGTAAATAAAACCACAAGTGCTTCAGTAGCCATTGCTGAAGTTTTTAAATAAAGCAAGACATGTCTCGTCAAAATATGTCTTTACATATTCGCAGAAGACAACACAATCCCCATAATACTTGTACTGTGTCACAGGAACGCACTGAAAACCTTCTTTTCTGTTGATTAGTGGCTCGGCTAAAGAATATGTCCAATGTTTCGTACTATATTGCCTATGCTATTTCTTAAAGCACCAGTTGTGTTGCAGTTTTTATAAAAATTCTTCAAATGGCTCTGAGCACTATGGGACTTAACATCTGTAGTCATCAGTCCCCTAGAACTTAGAACTACTTAAACCTAACTAACCTAAGGACATTACACACATCCATGCCCGAAGCAGACTGAAGCGCCTAGAACTGCATGGCCAAACTGGCCGGCAGTTTTTTAAATCTTTAATCTGTAAAAATATTGAAATTCACATGTTTTGTAGACTGCAGTTTCTCTATACAAATAAAAAAAACTTGTTCTTAATTATAATTAGGGCCAGTGATAAGTTTTCTGTTGAAACAGGCGAAATTTTCATGTCCAAAAACTGTCAGGCACAGTGCTTTGTGCAGTCGACAATGCCTGTGCTTGCAGCATACAGCTGCCACTACAGTTGGAATCACAAACGATGGCAGTCGAGTTTAGGCTTGTTCTCCAACCTACATCACACATTCTCCAATAGCCATTGAGTGTCCAGCATGTTCTGAGCACTCTGTTTTGACTGCCCTAGCTAATACAAGCATTAAACATGATCATGGTGAGTTGTTTAGTGAATTTCGATTCCAGTTGTTGAGAGCTAACATCGCTGATTTTGGTGGTAAGTGGTAAATTCTGCACAAGCAAGTGAGAGACATAATATGCAGGATGTATGCTTGCTTCAAGTGGGAAGCACACGCATGCGCATACAGAAACTGTTGCTTGAAATTGTCAAGAATGCAATAAACGCCCCAGTCTCAACATGTGTGACCCGCCATCATTCATGGATCAGACTTAGTGTATGCTGATAGGGGCATTCGAGCCTTCTAGCTATCAGTTGACAACTAATGTAAATATTTACTTTCTCCATGTTTTCCTTTAAATGTACTCCACAGCCTTGTAGCTGTGCCCTTACCTTGTAAGTAGTCCACGATGCATATATGACATCGCAGCTGGACTTGTAGTTCCCTGTGTTGTAAAGTGCAACATTTGGTGAGGAAATAATTAATAGGGTGGAAATTTGAAAATTTTTAGGTGTCCATATTGATGAGGAGAATTCAATATGAAAAAAAAAATGGGAATCCAAAAACAACTTAGTTCAGCCACTGAATAAAAAGTTCTAGCATTTCCTGCCGCATAAATGATTAAAATTACATTGGCCATTTTCAAGTGGTAGAGACAGTAGTCAATGACTACTTGGCCAAAAGCTCGTGTAATATTTCATCACCTGAAGTGCTTGGAAACTTGAGAACTTTTTATTCACTGTTATTGCTGCGAGATACTGAATTCTCAAATAGCTCAGTCACATTTGCACTTTGAACAATAGCAAATCTTGGGGAGCAAGGAATGAGTAAGCTGAGATATTTTGCGCATTTTCCTTCAATTATATCGTATGGAATAATATTATGTGGTAACTCATCTTTAAGAAATAATTATTGGAAGAATGGATTGCTACCCACTGTAAAGATGACATGCTGATTTGCACACAGGCACAACTAACTTTTTACAGTGAGTAGTAATCTGACCTTTCCATAATTATTGATATTCCAACCTGAACTTTCCATTGTTTGGTTTTAAGTTCAACAAAGAAAGTCAAATTCAGAAGTAATGAGAGAAAGAAGACTTTTTGTACATATATATTGAATGTAAGGCAGCACATTAACCAAAAAGAACTGTAAATTTTTTTGTGGGATCGGAAGTCAAGAAGAAGATCCACAAAGTAAAAATGGATTTAGCCAAAAAATAAATTGAAAGTTAAAAAACTGACACAGAAATGTTTTGGGGAAAATTTTGAGTTAGGAAGGATTCGTGAGTAGATGAGTGAAAAAAACTTGCCGGAAGCGCTCAGAAGACAGGAAGAAAAACATAAGTGAACATATGAAAGAGTACTGGAAGGTAAGAAATCAACAACGAATAAGGAACTAAAATTGGCACATGGTCCTAAGTCAGCCCATATGAGAAGATAAAAAGAGTAGCTCTTACATCCAAAGTCCTCTGTTGTTTGTTATTCAAATCTCTGTCACCCTATACAATTTTTACCCTCTACGACTACTTCTAGTGCCACAGAAGTTATTCCCTCATGTCCTGATTTCTTTTTGTTTGTTTGTTTTATTCACCTGTATATTATGTTATCTGATCTGCAATATCTTATCAGCTCACATAACTATCTGCATTCTTTTGTAACATCACATCTTATATGCTTCAATTCTACACAGCCATGCAGACCTAATTGTCTACCATTGAAAAATAGATTTATTGCCTTTGCTAATGGCTATCTATGAAAAGAATGGGTAAGGTGAGGAATCTTTATCACAAAATTAGGGTCATCAAAGGATAATTCCAGGAGGAAATTGGAATAATAAAAGATAGACATGGTGAAATCTCAGAAAAGTAGAGGGCATTAAGGAAAAATTGGCAGACTATTTAGAAGACCTGTATAAGAAAGTACAGCATACTGACGACGATGAAAATAATCTGGATTTAGAACCAGAGCCAGATAATTTGGAGAGTAAGTTAAATAGGCCCTAGAATATATTGCTAACAAGAAGGCATGATGGATTTCCAGTATAAATGTTCAAAGTCACTGTAAAGAACACAGTGAAACTGTTACTTCCAATACTGCAAAAAAATATGGGGAACTCAATACTGGCCAAAAGATTAGAAAAGTGCAGTATTCACCCCAATTCCAAGGAAGGGAAGCTATAATGACTGTTAGATCACCAAACAATCACACTTATCTCACATGCTAGCAAAGTCATGCTTAAAATCTAACAAAATAGATTTTGCCAGTACACTAACTGAGAGCTACCTGAAGAACAAACTGAATTTCATAAAGAGGAAGAGGTGCTAGAGATTACACTGCAAACAAGAAGTGGATTATGGAGAAGGCAAGAATGTTCCAGAAAGGTGTGATCTCTGCTTTACTTATTATACCAAAGCTTTTGGCATGTCGCCAACAGTAAATTATGGGTTGTTGTTGTGGTCTTCAGTCCAGAGAATGTTTTGATGCACGCAAGCTTCTTCATCTCCCAGTCCCTACTGCAACCAACATCTTTCGGAATCTGCTTAGTGTATTCATCTCTTGGTCTCCCTCTATGATTTTTACCCTCCAATACTAAATTGGGGATCCCTTGATGCCTCAGAATATTTTCTGCCAACTGATCCCTTCTTCTAGTCAGGTTGTGCCATAAATTTCTCCCCAATTCTATTCAATACCTCCACATTAGTTATGTGATCTACCCATCTAATCTTCAGCATTCTTCTGTAGCACCACATTTCGAAAGCATCTATTCTCTTCTTGTCTAAACTATGTGTCATCCACGTTTGACTTCCATACATGGCTACACTCCCTACAAATACTTTTAGAAATGACTTCCTGACACTTAAATATATACTCAATGTTAACAAAATTCTCTTCTTTAGAAACACTTTCCTTGCCATTGCCAGTCTACATTTTATATCCTCTCTACTTCGACCACCATCAGTTATTTTGCACCCCAAATAGCAAAACTCCTTTACTACTTTAAGTGTCTCATTTCCTAATCTTTTAATTCTCTCAGCATCACCTGATTTTATTTGACTACATTCCATTATCCTCGTTTTGCTTTTGTTGATGTTCATCTTAAATCCTTCTTTCAAGACACTGTCCATTCTGTTCAGCTGCTCCTCAAAGTCCTTTGCTGTCTCTGACAGAATTACAATGTCATCAGCGAACCTCAAAGTTTTTATTTCTTCTCCATGGATTTTAACTCCTACTCCGAATTTTTCTTTTGTTTCCTTTTCTGCTTGCTCAATATACAGATTGAATAACATCGGGGATAGGCTACAACCCTGTCTCACTCCCTTCCCAACCACTGCTTCCTTTTCATGCCCGTTGACTGCCATCTGGTTTCTGTACAAATCGTAAATAGCCTTTTGCTCCCTGTATTTTACCCCTGCCACCTTCAGAATTTGAAAGAGAGTGTTCCAGTCAACATTGTCAAAAGCTTTCTCTAAGTCTGCAAACACTAGAAACATAGATTTGTCTTTCCTTAATCTATTTTCTAAGATAAGTTGTAGGGTCAGTACTGCGTCACATGTTCCAACATTTCTACGGAATCCAAACTGATCTTCCCCGAGGTCGGCTT
Organism: Schistocerca gregaria; assembly: GCF_023897955.1. Taxonomy (NCBI): domain Eukaryota; kingdom Metazoa; phylum Arthropoda; class Insecta; order Orthoptera; family Acrididae; genus Schistocerca; species Schistocerca gregaria. The sequence goes on along the minus strand of NC_064929.1, from coordinate 206,609,608 downwards.
CCACCAGTTTTTCCATTCGTCCGTAAAGAATCTGTGTTAATATTTTGCAGCCATGGAGAAATACTGAAAACAAGGGAGTACCAGATCACCCGATTTACTTCATATGGAATTCATTCTCTGGCCAAGAAGTGACGATGGGAACCACATATGGAACAACTAAATGAGTCAAGATTCAGAAAGGAGTACAGAAAGGCTGCATACTGTCACCTTATTTATCCAATATGTACTCAAGAGCTAATTATCAGGAATCTATGGTATAAATGAAGAAGAAACCAGTAATAAAGTAGCTAGAATAGATATAAATAATCTTAGATACTCAGACGATATTGTGCTTATGGCAGAAAGTGAATAATAGTTAAAAACCTCCTACTGAAGGTGAAAGAAGGAAATGCTAAGTCTTGTCTAACGCTGTCAAGAAAATTAAACTATTTCTACTTCTTGTAATTGCAGCCACAAAATGGAGAGATGCTAGCTACTTCATATTAATGTAATATAGAAAATCCGACAATGTTGTAAGGGGTAGAGGTATAAAGTTAACAACAAAACTCTGTATAGATCTATGATCTTTCCTGTTGCGATGTACAGTAGTGAAATGTACCATAAGAAAGTCTGAACACTGTAAAACAGACACATCTGAATTGAGCTAGTGGAAGAAACTCCTTGGAATGGAAAGGGGGGGGGGGGAGGAGAAGGTCAGTTATTACAGCATATAAAATCAGATTGCTTCTTGGAAGGTCTTACACTGAAACGAAACCTAGCCTACTTTGGGCACATTATGAGAGGGCGTGGTTCTCTGGAGAAGACATTAAAGCTGGGAAAGATCGAAGGCACAACAAGAAGAGGGCAGCAAAGAATGAGATGCATCTATGGCATCATGGAAGTAATGGAGTACAAGCTGGAAGAAAGTAATTGACTTGCTTTATTTCTTGGTGTCACAGACATTCATAATCAACTAAACAAATACAGAGAGGAAGAGAGAGAGCTATGAACACTAGCCCATATGATGTTTGCACAGAGCAAAGTGGTCCAGTGGTTATGACATGGAACCCAGATCTGCGAGGAAAGTCTTACTTAAACAGCAAAGCAGAAACATACATACCCATTTGGGCAAAATCCCTTTCCCATAACTCAGCCACCTTACCTACTTACATTCTCAAAACAGGAACCCAAATCTGGAACGATCTGCACTGTTTCAGTGAACTGAATAATATCTCCAGTATTAAAGAGATACAATGTTGCATCTGCTAAGAAAACTACAATGCCTATCCTCGTTTCATATGCACTCCTCCAAAGGGGTAGCAGTTTTAGTTCTACATTTGAACAATTGTATCACATACTTAGATGTAACAAATGCTGCTATAGTTCTCTAAGGAATCAAGACACAGAGTTTTATAACCCACACGTCATAAGAGTAGGCCAGCCATCAAGCAGTGGCATTAGTACATCCAGATAATGTGGAAGAAAATAACTGCCAATATTGAATTCCAATCTCGTTATTTACTTATTTTTCCCAATATTCCACCAAACACTCATATGATGACATTTCAAAAACCCACTACGTGTCATTGCTGTGCACAGAAATGAATGAGCAACATGAGCTGTTAGGAACTGTCAACTTACAATTCGACTACATCAGGTATCAAAATGAAGCAGTCTGCAACACAGCAGGTAGGAAGGAAGGCAATCCCAGCTAATTTTATTAATAGGGAACACACATAGTATCTGTTTGTGCTTCAAAAGCAATATAAGTACAGTGTACATTACTTGACGTACTTGTAATCTGGTAGCACTGCAGTTCAATATATTTAGAAATAAATTAATGATAATTCCATAAAGAGTTATTATTACCTCTATAATACCTCGCCATGTATGCACCACAGTGATTGTTATTAATACAGAAAGGTGATGATCAATATTAAAGGAACAAAATAACATACCATTACAGTTCTTTCGAGGGGAGAAAAGGTTAATTTGTGTGTTCTAAGTGACCGACATTAGGAGCAAACAATGTTGATGCCACTGAACTACGCCTCTCAGTGTTGCCGGTGACAGAACACAAGACATCTTGATGGTTTCTCGTAGTTTGTTCAGTGTAACTAGCTTCTGTTAATAAACTTCATTTTTGAATGTCCCATATAAGTAGAAGTCAAGATGTGTAAGAGCTGGAGACCATGGTAGGTACTCAACAGCTACTCTTCAACATATCCATCATTGAGACAGATTTTCATCCAAGTGTGTTCTGACATCTCTGTGGTAGGAGGCAAGTCCTATCTTGTTGTAGATAAAATCTTTCATTTCCAAACACCTCTCAGATTGCACATAAAAATTGATGTCTGCAGCATATGAAGATACACCTCACCAGTTACGGTACCTTCAATGAAGAATGGGCCAATCAAACTGCACAATGATAGACCTTGCCACACATTAAGACTCAGTAGATTAACATGTTTGTCCATGTGTGCATGAGGATATTCAGGAGCCCAGTAAATGCAGTTGTGGTGGGTTACAGTACGGTGCAGTCTGATCTGTGCCTCGTCAGACCAGAAACCATCTATGCAAACCGTTCATCCTCATGAAGCATGCCTTCAAATCACCCACAGTACTCCATCCTTTGACTCAAGTCATCCCCATTCATAGTGTGCAGAAATCTTGCAATGTACACTTTCAACTATACAGCCTTCAAAATTCGTAGTATGTTTGATCGGCTTAGCCTTCTTTCATGTGCGTCCTACATCACAGATTTCTGAGGTGACCTAGAAAAATGTTGCAATACAGCAGTGCTGGAAACAGGACTTGTTGATGTGCTTTGGTTGGTCATACCTTTCCTTACATATATCCTGAACACTACTGACACCTTCATATCCAACCTAAATATGATAAATTGTTGTATGTGTTGGTGGCTGAGTTCCATACACATTAAGCCACTGCTGTTGTACCTCCATCATATTTTTGTATATCCAGTACCACTTCAATATGGCCTCACATTGCTCAAACGACAATCTTACTTCATTCATTGTGCACTATCATCTGCTGGAAAACGCACTCAAGATATGTTGAGAAAACAATGGATTGTGCTACAGTACAAAACTGCAATGGTGTGTCATTTTGTTCCAAAGATATTATCACAGACTGTCTACATTTTTCTGGACCCTTCTCCGTTATTTTTTTTTTTTTTTTTTTTGTTCCTTTCATTGTAGTGATACAATGGTTTAGTGCAAAATAAAGGGGAAAAAGACCAGACATGAATGCAGTACAGACAACTTACTAATCTATTAGCCTGTTGTGCTCATGCTGCAGCTTGATGACCGATGCTGTCAATCGACATTCAAGAAGCTTGTAACGCTTCGAACCTCTGTTTCTTGGAAACACTTGAGAACCCCATCCTACTGGAGAAAAATCTGTTACATCCATGTATGTAGTTGAATGAAAAGCTAGCAAAAATTTGTGAGCAATTTGATGTGTGCTTCCATTGCAAGTACCTTTCTTTGCTAACAGAACTGCCCCACTTCCTACAGTTCCCAGTTCATGCAATCTGTCTTAATTTCTCTTCTTCACAACTAGCTGTGTCTTCAAATGTGATTTCCGAAGACCCAGAAACATGTTTTGTATTTCGTACTGTGACTATTATTATTATAATTTTCTTCTCAGATGGGCCAACAACAGCTCACATACCATTCTGAATCCGTTTTTCATTTTTCTCATTTTTTTTTTCTCTTCCCACCTTCAGATCTCTCCAAATTCAATACTTCTTCCTTAAACATTTCTACGTCAGCTGTTTCTTCAACTTTTATTTTGTTGACCTCTTATCACATAAGTACTTGAAGGTCCCTTTGTTTAATTTACCATCTTCCATTCAGTGTAAATGAACAAAGAATTCTAATCATTTCTCTCTTTACTTCTGATACATGTTCTATATTTTAACCAATTAGTTCATTATTACCAACATTGCAAATGTTTTAGTGTGCCTAATATTTTCCCAATAAGTCACCTTTCCAGTATTTCTAATTTATATTTTAATGCTAGACATTCGCTTGCTTAGAGACGTATTTTTCAGTGCAAAGGTCTTTAGCTACACCATACATTTACTATTATTATTATTTCTTTCTTATCTCAGACGTTATGTCTGGTCAAAAGTAGAAAGTGACGCGGACCTTGATCAAGCGTGACTTCCTTTTAACTGTACGGTATATGTTATATTGCATTTAGGAACTTTTGGGTAATTGAACATGTATCAATAATTATGGATTTCTGTAGTTGTATATATAAGGTTGGATGTAGCTGTATTGCATTGATGTACTGGTGGATATTGCGTGGTATGACTCCAGTAGTTGATAGTATAATTGGTATAATGTCAACTTTATCCTGATGCCACATATCCTGACGTCCTCAGCCAGTTGGATGTATTTTTCAATTTTTTCTGCTGTTTTCTTTTGTATATTTGTTGTATGCCGTTGGTGGGGAGGCTTGCGTGCCTCAGTGATACAGATGGCCGTACCGTAGGTGCAACCACAACGGAGGGGTATCTGTTGAGAGGCCAGACAAACGTGTGGTTCCTGAAGAGGGGCAGCAGCCTTTTCAGTAGTTGCAGGGGCAACAGTCTGGATGATTGACTGATCTGGCCTTGCAACATTAATCAAAACGGCCTTGCTGTGCTGGTACTGCGAACGGCTGAAAGCAAGGGGAAACTACAGCCGTAATTTTTCCCGAGGACATGCAGCTTTACTGTATGATTAAATGATGATGGCATCCTCTTGGGTAAAATATTCCGGAGATAAAATAGTCCCCCATTCGGATCTCCGGGCGGGGACTACTCAGGAGGATGTCGTTACCAGGAGAAAGAAAAATAGCGTTCTACGGATCGGAGCGTGGAATGTCAGATCCCTTAATCGGGCAGGTAGGTTAGAAAATTTAAAAAGGGAAATGGATAGGTTAAAGTTAGATATAGTGGGAATTAGTGAAGTTCGGTGGCAGGAGGAACAAGACTTCTGGTCAGGTGCCTACAGGGTTATAAACACAAAATCAAATAGGGGTAATGCAGGAGTAGGTTTAATAATGAATAGGAAAATAGGAATGCGGGTAAGCTACTACAAACAGCATAGTGAACGCATTATTGTGGCCAAGATAGATACGAAGCCCACACCTACTACAGTAGTACAAGTTTATATGCCAACTAGCTCTGCAGATGATGAAGAAATTGAAGAAATGTACGATGAAATAAAAGAAATTATTCAGATAGTGAAGGGAGACGAAAATTTAATAGTAATGGGTGACTGGAATTCGAGTGTAGGAAAGGGGAGAGAAGGAAACATAGTAGGTGAATATGGATTGGGGCTAAGAAATGAAAGAGGAAGCCGCCTAGTAGAATTTTGCACAGAGCACAACTTAATCATAGCTAACACTTGGTTTAAGAATCATGAAAGAAGGTTGTATACGTGGAAGAACCCTGGAGATACTAAAAGGTATCAGATAGATTATATAATGGTAAGACAGAGATTTAGGAACCAGGTTTTAAGTTGTAAGACATTTCCAGGGGCAGATGTGGACTCTGACCACAATCTATTGGTTATGACCTGTAGATTAAAACTGAAGAAACTGCAAAAATGTGGGAAATTAAGGAGATGGGACCTGGATAAACTGAAAGAAACAGAGGTTGTACAGAGTTTCAGAGAGAGCATAAGGGAACAATTGACAGGAATAGGGGAAAGAAATACAGTAGAAGAAGAATGGGTAGCTCTGAGGGATGTAGTAGTGAAGGCAGCAGAGGATAAAGTAGGTACAAAGACGAGGGCTGCTAGAAATCCTTGGGTAACAGAAGAAATATTGAATTTAATTAATGAAAGGAGAAAATATAAAAATGCAGTAAATGAAGCAGGCAAAAAGGAATACAAACGTCTCAAAAATGAGGTCGACAGGAAGTGCAAAATGGCTAAACAGGGATGGCTAGAGGACAAATGTAAGGATGTAGAAGCTTATCTCACTAGGGGTAAGATAGATACTGCCTACAGGAAAATTAAAGAGACCTTTGGAGAGAAGAGAACTACGTGTATGAATATCAAGAGCTCAGATGGCAGCCCAGTTCTAAGCAAAGAAGGGAAGGCAGAAAGGTGGAAGGAGTATATAGAAGGTTTATATAAGGGCGATGTACTTGAGGACAATATTATGGAAATAGAAGAGGATGTAGATGAAGACGAAATGGGAGATACGATACTGCGTGAAGAGTTTGACAGAGCACTGAAAGACCTGAGTCGAAACAAGGCCCCCGGAGTAGACAACATTCCATTACAACTACTGACGGCCTTGGGAGAGCCAGTCATGACAAAACTCTACCAGCTGGTGAGCAAGATGTATGAGACAGGCGAAATACCCTCAGACTTCAAGAAGAATATAATAATTCCAATCCCAAAGAAAGCAGGTGCTGACAGATGTGAAAATTACCAAACTATCAGTTTAGTAAGCCACGGCTGCAAAATACTAACGCGAATTCTTTACAGACGAATGGAAAATCTGGTAGATGCAGACCTCGGGGAGGATCAGTTTGGATTCCGTCGAAATGTTGGAACACGTGAGGCAATACTGACCTTACGACTTATCTTAGAAGAAAGATTAAGAAAAGGCAAACCTCCGTTTCTAGCATTTGTAGACTTAGAGAAAGCTTTTGACAATGTTGACTGGAATACTCTTTTTCAAATTCTAAAGGTGGCAGGGGTAAAATACAGGTAGCGAAAGGCTATTTATAATTTGTACAGAAACCAGATGGCAGTAATAAGAGTCGAGGGGCATGAAAGGGAAGCAGTGGTTGGGAAAGGAGTGAGACAGGGTTGTAGCCTCTCCCCGATGTTATTCAATCTGTATATTGAGCAAGCAGTAAAGGAAACAAAACAAAAATTTGGAGTAGGTATTAAAATTCATGGAGACGAAGTAAAAACTTTGAGGTTCGCCGATGCAATTGTAATTCTGTCAGAGACGGCAAAGGACTTGGAAGAGCAGTTGAACGGAATGGACAGTGTCTTGAAAGGAGGATATAAGATGAACATTAACAAAAGCAAAACGAGGATAATGGAATGTAGTCAAATTAAATCGGGTGATGCTGAGGGAATTAGATTAGGAAATGAGACACTTAAAGTAGTAAAGGAGTTTTGCTATTTGGGGAGCAAAATAACTGATGATGGTCGAAGTAGAGAGGATATAAAATGTAGACTGGCAATGGCAAGGAAAGCATTTCTGAAGAAGAGAAATTTGTTAACATCGAATATAGATTTATGTATCAGGAAGTCGTTTCTGAAAGTATTTGTTTGGAGTGTAGCCATGTATGGAAGTGAAACATGGACGATAACTAGTTTGGACAAGAAGAGAATAGAAGCTTTCGAAATGTGGTGCTACAGAAGAATACTGAAGATAAGGTGGATAGATCACGTAACTAATGAGGAGGTATTGAATAGGATTGGGGAGAAGAGAAGTTTGTGGCACAACTTGACTAGAAGAAGGGATCGGTTGGTAGGACATGTTTTGAGGCATCAAGGGATCACAAATTTAGCATTGGAGGGCAGCGTGGAGGGTAAAAATCGTAGAGGGAGACCAAGAGATGAATACACTAAGCAGATTCAGAAGGATGTAGGTTGCAGTAGGTACTGGGAGATGAAGCAGCTTGCACAGGATAGAGTAGCATGGAGAGCTGCATCAAACCAGTCTCAGGACTGAAGACAACAACAACAACATTTGTTGTATTGGGTGTGGATATTTCGATTAGTTGTGTTAATTTCTTCTTTTTATTGGTGAGTATGATGTCAGGTTTGTTATGTGGTGGTGTTTTATCTGTTATAATGGTTCTGTTCCAGTATAATTTGTATTCATCATTCTCCAGTACATTTTGTGGTGCATACTTGTACGTGGAAACATGTTGTTTTATTAGTTTATGTTCTATGGCAAATTGTTGATTTATTATTTTTGCTACATTGTCACGTCTTCTGGCGCATTCTGTATTTGCTAGCATTGTACATCCGCTTGTGATGTGGTCTACTGTTTCTATTTGTTGTTTGCAAAGTCTGCATTTATCTGTTGTGGTATTGGGATCTTTAATAATATGCTTGCTGTAATATCTGGTGTTTATTGTTTGATCCTGTATTGCAATCATGAATCCTTCCGTCGCACTGTATATATTGCCTTTTCTTAGCCATGTGTTGGATGCGTCTTGATCGATTTGTGGCTGTGTTAGATGATACGGGTGCTTGCCATGTAGTGTTTTCTTTTTCCAATTTACTTTCTTCGTATCTGTTGATGTTATGTGATCTAAAGGGTTGTAGAAGTGGTTATGAAATTGCAGTGGTGTAGCTGATGTATTTATATTAGTGATTGCTTTGTGTATTTTGCTAGTTTCTGCTCGTTCTAGAAAGAATTTTCTTAAATTGTCTACCTGTCCATAATGTAGGTTTTTATGTCGATAAATCCCCTTCCTCCTTCCTTTCTGCTTAAAGTGAATCTTTCTGTTGCTGAATGTAAGCGATGTATTCTATATTTGTGGCATTGTGATCGTGTAAGTGTATTGAATGCTTCTAGGTCTGTGTTACTCCATTTCACTACTCCAAATGAGTAGGTCAATATTGGTATAGCATAAGTATTTATAGTTTTTGTTTTGTTTCTTGCTGTCAATTCTGTTTTCAGTATTTTTGTTAGTCTTTGTATATATTTTTCTTTTAGTTCTTCTTTAATATTTGTATTATCTATTCCTATTTTTTGTCTGTATCCTAGATATTTATAGGCATCTGTTTTTTCCATCGCTTCTATGCAGTCGCTGTGGTTATTCAATATGTAATCTTCTTGTTTAGTGTGTTTTCCCTTGACTATGCTACTTTTCTTACATTTGTCTGTTCCAAAAGCCATATTTATATCATTGCTGAATACTTCTGTTATCTTCAGTAATTGGTTGAGTTGTTGATTTGTTGCTGCCAGTAGTTTTAGATCATCCATGTATAGCAAATGTGTGATTTTGTGTGGGTATGTTCCAGTAATATTGTATCCATAATTTGTATTATTTAGCATGTTGGATTGTGGGTTCAGAGCAAGGCAGAACCAGAAACGACTTAATGAGTCTCCTTGGTATATTCCACGCTTAATCTGCATTGGCTGTGATGTGATATTATTTGAATTTGTTTGGATATTAAGTGTGGTTTTCCAATTTTTCATTACTATGTTTAGGAACTGTATCAATTTAGGATCTACTTTGTATATTTCCAAAATTTGTAGTAACCATGAGTGGGGTACACTATCAAAAGCTTTTCGGTAATCGATGTATGCGTAGTGTAGCGACCTTTGTTTAGTTTTAGCTTGATATGTTACCTCTGCATCTATTATCAGTTGCTCTATACATCCTCGTGCTCCTTTGCAACAGCGTTTTTGTTCTTCATTTATTATTTTGTTCTGTGTTGTATGTGTCATTAATTTCTGTGTAATGACTGAAGTCAATATTATGTATATTGTTGGTAGGCATGTTATGGGGCGGTATTTAGCTGGGTTTGCTGTGTCTGCTTGATATTTAGGTTTCATATAAGTTATTCCATATGTAAGTGTATCAGGGAATGTGTATGGGTCTGCAATGTAACTGTTAAATAATTTAGTTAGATGTGAATGTGTTGAGGTGAACTTCTTTAGCCAGAAATTTGCTATTTTATCTTTTCCAGGGGCTTTCCAATCGTGAGTAGAATTAATTGCTTTGGTGACTTCATGTTGCAAAATTATCACTTCAGGCATTTGTGGTATCTACATCTACATCTACATCCGTACTCCGCAAGCCACCTGACGGTGTGTGGCGGAGGGTACCCTGAGTACCTCTATCGGTTCTCCCTTCTATTCCAGTCTCGTATTGTACGTGGAAAGAAGGATTGTCGGTATGCTTCTGTGTGGGCTCTAATCTCTCTGATTTTATCCTCATGGTCTCTTCGCGAGATATACGTAGGAGGGAGCAATATACTGCTTGACTCTTCGGTGAAGGTATGTTCTTGAAACTTCAACAAAAGCCCGTACCGAGCTACTGAGTGTCTCTCCTGCAGAGTCTTCCACTGGAGTTTATCTATCATCTCCGTAACGCTTTCGCAATTACTAAATGATCCTGTAACGAAGCGCGCTGCTCTCCGTTGGATCTTCTCTATCTCTTCTATCAACCCTACCTGGTGCGGATCCCACACTGCTGAGCAGTATTCAAGCATTGGGCGAACAAGCGTACTGTAACCTACTTCCTTTGTTGTCGGATTGCATTTCCTTAGGATTCTTCCAATGAATCTCAGTCTGGCATCCGCCCTACCGACGATCAACCTTATATGATCATTCCATTTTAAATCACTCCTAATGCGTACTCCCAGATAATTTATGGAATTAACTGCTTCCAGTTGCTGACCTGCTATTTTGTAGCTAAATGATAAGGGACCTATCTTTCTATGTATTTGCATCACATTACACTTCGCTACATTGAGATTCAATTGCCATTCCGTGCACCATGCGTCAATTCGCTGCAGATCCTCCTGCATTTCAGTACAATTTTCCATTGTTGCAACCTCTCGATACACCACAGCATCATCTGCAAAAAGCCTCAGTGAACTTCCGATGTCATCCACCAGGTCATTTATGTATATTGTGAATAGCAACGGTCCTATGACACTCCCCTGCGGCACACCTGAAATCACTCTTACTTCGGAAGACTTCTCTCCATTGAGAATGACGTGCTGCGTTCTGTTATCTAGGAACTCCTCAATCCAATCACACAATTGATCTGATAGTCCGTATTCTCTTACTTTGTTCATTAAACGACTGTGGGGAACTGTGTCAAACGCCTTGCGGAAGTCAAGAAACACGGCATCTACCTGTGAACCGGTGTCTAAGGCCCTCTGAGTCTCGTGGACGAATAGCGCGAGCTGGGTTTCACACGATCGTCTTTTTCGAAACCCATGCTGATTCCTACAGAGTAGATTTCTAGTCTCCAGAAAAGACATTATACTCGAACATAATACGTGTTCCAAAATTCGACAACTGATCGACGTTAGAGATATAGGTCTATAGTTCTGCACATCTGTTCGACGTCCCTTCTTGAGAACGGGGATGACCTGTGCCCTTTTCCAATCCTTTGGAACGCTTCGCTCTTCTAGAGACCTACGGTACACCGCTGCAAGAAGGGGGGCAAGTTCCTTCGCGTACTCTGTGTAAAATCGAACTGGTATCCCATCAGGACCAGCGGCCTTTCCTCTTTTGAGCGATTTTAATTGTTTCTCTATCCCTCTGTCGTCTACTTCGATATCTACCATTTTGTCAACTGTGCGACAATCTAGAGAAGGAAGCACAGTGCAGTCTTCCTCTGTGAAACAGCTTTGGAAGAAGACATTTAGTAATTCGGCCTTTAGTCTGTCATCCTCTGTTTCAGTACCATTTTGGTCACAGAGTGTCTGGACATTTTGTTTTGAACCACCTACCGCTTTGACATAGGACCAAAATTTCTTAGGATTTTCTGCCAAGTCAGTACATAGAACGTTACTTTCGAATTCATTGAAAGCCTCTCGCATAGCCCTCCTCACACTACATTTCGCTTCGCGTAATTTTTGTTTGTCTGCAAGGCTTTGGCTATGTTTATGTTTGCTGTGAAGTTCCCTTTGCTTCCGAAGCAGTTTTCTAACTCGGTTGTTGTACCACGGTGGCTCTTTTCCATCTCTTACGATCTTGCTTGGCACATACTCATCTAACGCATATTGTACCATGGTTTTGAACTTTATCCACTGATCCTCAACACTATCTGCACTTGAGACAAACTTTTGTGTTGAGCCGTCAGGTACTCTGTAATCTGCTTTTTGTCACTTTTGCTAAACAGAAAAATCTTCCTACCTTTTTTAATATTTCTATTTACGGCTGAAATCATCGACGCAGTAACCGCTTTATGATCGCTGATTCCCTGTTCTGCATTAACTGATCTTGTCATCTTGTATGTGTCTGTTTCTGCTTCTATCCACCGTGCATGCCTTTTATGTTGTACCGGGTTTGACCATATGTTGCTCCAGAAGTGTTATGTTTAGTGGATTGTCTATTTTAATGTGTGTGTCATCTATTGTCTGGTAAAATTTCTTTTGGTTTGTGTTGAATGTTTGGTTTTGTTTCCTTCTATTTTCACTTTTATTGTATCTAAGTCGTTTGGCCAATGCTTGTTAATTCTGCTTCTTTTCATCTTATTGCTCTATCGCTTCTTGTTGTGAGATTTTACCTAACCTTTTTCGTTTTTTGTCTGATATTTCTTTTCTTATAAATTGTGTTAGCTGTCCAATGTCTTTCCTCAGTTTTTCTATTCTGATCTGTAGCCTGTTTTGCCATGCTGGTGTTGTGGGTTTCTTCTGTGTGTTGGTTGGTTCTGACCTCTGCCTAGTGTGTATATTTAGTGTAGTGAGTGCTCCTATATAAACCAGTAGTTGTAACTCTTCCATAGTTGTGTTTTCATTTATTTTGTTGTGTATGATTGTGTTGATAGTTTTTATTGTTGTTTCGGCTTATGGGTTATTTGGTGGTCTATGCAAGAATGGTCTAATGTCTATATTTGTGTCTTTGTATTCTACATATGTCAGCTGAAATTTTTCTTCTATATCTAACATGTGTGTCACTTTGTGTTCCACTTGTACTTGTTCTGGTGGCAGTCTTAAGACTTCGTTTTCCTCTGATTGTTTAATTGATGCGTGTTGTTCTTTGTTTGTTTGCTCTGGAATGTGTGAGTCCATTACTGTATTTTCTTCTTCTTCTGATTGCACATTATTTTGTTCCAGTATTTGTTGTACTTGTTGTTTGATGTTTTCTAATTCTGACTGGGGTATCCTGTTATTTTTTATTATTACACAGATCTGATCGGCTAGTCGTTGTTCTGTTAAAAATTTTAATTCTGGGTATCTGGTAATAAATGTTGTGTATAATTGTGATCTGCATCCTGTTGTGTTTGTCCCTAGGTTTGTTGCTTGGTAATAACAGAACATGAGGTGTCGATTAACTTCATCTGACCGTCTCATCCCCTGTCTTTGTTTTCCTTCTAGGGTGATTGCAGGAATCATATCCTGCAAAACACCTCTATTTGGATTTAAATCATTTTCCAGTTGGCTAGCAGTGTCGTTACCATTGTGGGGCGGGCATAGGGTTCAAGCGTCATCCCCGACCATGACGGCGCTTGTCCAAGGCTTCTTTAGTTGTGTCGTGAACCAACTAATCACACTAAAAGGGGGGTTAGCCCTATTAGTGGTTTGTTCTTTTCGTCGCCTTTTACGACTGGCAGAACATACCGGTGGCCTATTCTTTTCCCGGGCCTCCACGGGGATTACTATTATTATTATTATTATTATTATTATTATTATTATTAATATTATTATTAGTAGTAGTAGTAGTAGTAGTAGTGGTAGTATTGTTCGTACCTCTTCGGCAGTGCTGCTATTCCCGATGCTAGTAGGTAAATTTAAATCTTGTTTCAAATCATGTTTTCATTTTCTTAATACAATTTTAATACTATTCTCCACATTAAAATTACTATCATTCTGTAAATACCTCTGGTGTGAGAACTAGAGTATGAGGAAAAAAAGCTGCTCTCATAAAACAGATGAGGCTCAATAAACAAAAAAAAATTTTCTATACTTTTCCGCTGCAGGCACAATCTAGACAGTGATCTCCACACTGAACCCTCTTGGTTCTCCCAATGTTATTACCCAATGTCCACACATCATACAACATCATTCTGTGTCTGAACTATTTCCCATCTATATTGGATTCAAGAATTTTCTATACCAGTCATCCTTTTTTTCCCATCAATCACTGGTCACCTGTCTGGTTTGATGTGGCCCACCACGAATTTCTCTCCTGTGCCAAACCTTTAGTCTTAGAGGTTTATTTTATTTTTATTAGGGCACTCAACTACTAAAGTCATTAGTGCACAGTCACAAATGTTAGTGCACAATAGTGTAGAAAACAGCACTAACAACCCATTGCTCAATTATTTGCTGGATGTATTCCAAACTCTGTCTTCCTCCAGTTTTTATGCTCTTATCATGGAAGTTATTCTCTGATGTCTTAACAGATGCCCTACAGCCCTGTCCCTCCTTCTTCTCAATGTTTTCCACATATTCCTTTCTTCGCTGATTCTCCAGTGTACTTCGATTCTCTTCTGTTATGGTTTTCCCACAGTCCACATCTCACTACCGTACACTAGTGTGTTCCAAATGTATGTTCTCAGAAATTTCTTCTTCAAATTATGGCCTATGTTTCATACTAGTAGACTTCTCTTGGCCACAAATGCCCCTGTTTCTAATGCTAGTCTGCTTTTATGTCCTGCTTGCTCTACCTGCCATGGGTTATTTTGCTGCATAGGTAGCAACATTTCAGCTGTTAAATGTACAAAGATACAAAACATAAATCCTTCACTGAAATTAGCTCCCAGCAAAAAGTTGGCATGATGCAGAAGTAGAGATGTAGTACTGAAACATATTTATTTGTAAAACACTTTTACAGCAAAAAGTGTGCCATTAACATTGAAAAACTAGAAAAAACACAACACAAGACAACTTACAACAAATGGCTATTGCCATACAGCAGTCTACCATATATGAAAATGATCTAGCAACTTCAGACACAAGCAAAGACAGAGAGCAATCTTATTTTCAGCTGGCACAAACCACACAAAATCGCTAACTAGATTAGCACAGAAGGCACATAATTTATCGCAGCAGTCTGACTGCTACACAAGAAGCATCCGGTCAATGTAGAGTGATTCTTGCAGCCCTTATGACATCGCCAACTACTTCTGTTGCCATGTCATTTACTAATATGTATTGTATTTTATGTTAAGTAATAGGTTACTACAAGTGAATCAGACTTCAAAGGCCACACAGATTTCATGTTTTCTCAGCGTGTAATGCAAAGAGTGGCAAATTCTCAGAAAAGGTCAGTAAATTAAGACATTCATTAAATTGTAGTGTCTTCTCAAGCTTTAAGTTAAATGCAGAAACGCTACAATACCAAGAGATATGACAGACAAATGGAGACAGGAAAGGGATATTAAACAGTATAAACCTTATACGACCATATAAAAGAGTTTGGATTGAGAAGGCTTTGTCATAGAATCACTAACTGCAAACTGATATTTAATCAGTGTTATTTCTGGTTTTGTAATTTTGCAGTGCTTTCTGTTTTTAGAATGTGTGAAGTAATACTGATTTTTGATCAGTCTCAATTTCTCATGGTCACACTGGAAACACCTATCATTGTGTGACTGCAAGCAATAGAACAGTGTGACTAAAAACCTTACAGGAGTATGCTGACTGTGTTTTTTCAGGATAATACCCTTGTTTGTCTCAGTCTTGCACAACTCTTCAGAATATGGTAGGTCCCTGCAATTGTCCGATTCTGTCAAAGATCAGTTTTGGAGGCTGTGAGATGACCAGTCGATTCAACATTTATTAACAATAATTTCAGACCATGTTATGTCTATGTTCCATTCTCTGCTGCAAAAGCATGCACTGATTAATTTTCAGATGTCCTAAAATAATACTAGGTATAGAATTATCTACATTTTGTGAATGGCCTCCTAATCTTCCCACCACAGGTGGAAAGAAAGATGGAAAACTGTGCCAAAACATTTATAAAATGGAATTCAAAATTTTGGACTAAAAAGAAAATATGTGACCAAGATAAAAAACAATTCAGGGGGATATGTAACATGTCAAAATACTGAAATACCAACGGGAGAGGTCAAACACAAGAAAAAACTGAAAGAGTATATATAATGAAATAGGCCATGATGTGTACAATATGAAACCACAATAACGGGGAGCCAAGTCACAACCATATCAGGCCACTGCAAGACCAGAGGTCCTGTGTATGTCGAAAAATGCTGAGCATGGGCTACATATGGGACAATTTTATAAGCTTTAATGAGAAACTGTCAAAAAGTCTTAGGACAGAAAGTATGATGATTGTTACGGAAGAATGTCACAGTGCATAAGAAGGTGGGGAAATGATGGGTACTGGGAAATGATGGACACCATTTGGGAATAAGAGACTGACTAACTTCTGCCATGCAATCTGTCTTAACAGGAGAACCCTGACAACATTCCTGGAGACATAAGTTGGAAACTACAGGCAAACAAGGATAATGTACAGAAGTGGTTGCTGGTAACGAGATTCACTGAAAGTGATGGAAGATTCAAAGGTGAGACAGTAGCAGAACAAGGTACACTGGACAGCAACAAGTACTGTTAAATGAAGACAAGGGTGTCCACAAAACAAAAGAAGAAATGCTCGTGTAAAGATAATGATGGACTATAGGTACACTGAAGGAATAAAGAACAAAATATATTTCTCCTACTGTATGGATAAGAAAAATGATGGAATTTCAAAATGGATAAGTAAAATGATGGAAGTTTCAAATAAATAGATCATTTTGAACATAAACTTAGGAACCATCAAATTGTGGTTGGATACGTAACACAAAGATAAGAAGGTGGTCCTTTGTAGGCAATGCCTTACACACAACTGGAGTCCCAGCAATCAATCTCAAGCTGAAAATTATGATTAATAATGGAAAAAAATCATGTAAAGAAGCACATTAAGGACAACCATAAATAGCACACCATGTTTACTGTCAAAATAAAACTATCATTAAGAAACAGTTATAGTTAGTAATGAATGTCAATGGACTTAAAATTCATCACAATGTAGTGCAATTTTTACAAGGATGTTGGAATACTGTGTCACAAGAAATGACAGAATTCAGAAATTACATCAGCAATGTATGAGGATCGTTTGTTACAAAAGAAACGTGTACAGTAATAAATCTATAAAAGAGATTTAGAACGGAGATAGAGAAAAAGAAAAATCTTTCTGCAGCTGTAGGAAATGAACTGGTCTTAAATGTCATGGTGAAAAATTTCACATTTGGTATCACCCAAATGTTACACAAAACTATCAACATATTACTAAACTGAAAATTATTTCAGCATACACAAGAAAAATATTGTAGAACATCTGGTAATAAATCCAGTTTCTTAATAAATCACACATGTAGTTTCCTGTGAAAGTGCAAAATATGCCCCCTTTAAGGAGCCCACCCTCCAATTTTAAACACAAAAAATTTGAATCTTCACAAAGTAACATCGACACACTGACATCAGGCAGTCTGTTGCACAAAAACTTAGGATGTAGCGAATTGCGCCATATTTCAGCTCCATTTCTGACACTCTAGTTATCTAAATGCTCAATACTCGGACATCACAATGCACTGACACACAGCTCGTAGACTGTGAGGAAAACCAGCAACACACACGACAGAAAGTTTCATTACAGCACTGACTGTGGGGTCCCCACAGATTTCTGATGCCTGATGGGTCCACATGCTATCCTGTTCCATGTATTAGCAATCCATGTCACGGTCCTGTTGGCACAAGCTCACTTCCTCTGGAAAGTCGCATCACGGTCAGAGTCTTCGAGCTCGCCATCTTCGACGTCTGCAGCATTCTGCAGCTTCACCAGAGACGTTTGTTCCATCATTGTCTCCAGGTCGTACACTGGGTTTGAGAAGTGGAGATTTGGCTCTGTAATGATGAGATGTGACACATAATGGAATGACACAGTCAAGAACAGAGCAGTAACAGAAATTATAAAGTTATCAAAGAATTTTGCATGCACACAGTTAGGCAAGATCCTAGTAAATTCAGTTATGCATACTGATATTGTACATGTGTACATGTGTACAAAATAACATGGAAAAGTTTTTTATAAAATGAATACCAAAGAGAATAATGAATCTCCGTAATAAAAAAAAGTTAAAAATCAAACCAAATAACAAAGATAACACCGAGCAAGGTGGCTAGCACACTGGACTCGCATTCAGGAGGACAACGGTTCAATTCTGCGACCGGCCATCCTGATTTAGGTTTTCCGTGATTTCCCTAAATCGCTCCAGGCAAATGCTGGGATGGTTCCTTTGAAAGGGCATCACTGACTTCCTTCCCCATCCTTCCCTAATCCGATGAGATCGATGACCTCACTGTCTGGCCTCCTTCCCCAAACAACCCCAACCGAACAAAGAGAACATCCCACCAGGAAGCTCAAGAAAATCAAAACCCAATAACACATATTTTGTTGGTTGTGATGGTATAAATGAGGCCACATATTGGGTGATTTGGAATACTTTTGGACAAATGTCTGGGAACACTTTAAATTACTAAAGGATAATTCAGTGTTACATGTTTACTGATGTAACAAGAGTTAATGGGGATAACTTTCCTACTCAATAAACAGCCCACCTTAATGTGTAGCTACGGCCTTTTTCTATTTTATCACTTTCAAACCATTGCTTTGAAAGCTGTTTTGTAACTGCATTTCATAATATAAACAACAAAAATCCAGAAGAAAAGAAAACTACTGCTATTTTCAAATCTGGTCTACATACTAATTATTTCTAATGTTTCTGAATGTAAATTATCTGAACTTGATGTCTGTTGGTACTCACCAATCAATGTACAGAAAACAACTGACTCCACATTTTTACACAAATTCTAACAACTACTGACAGTTTAGAAGCATATGGACTAGAATGTATCCCATTCCACACCATCTAAACTTACCTAGCTGCAAGTTTACTCAAAATATATGAAGTATTATGTAATTTATTCCATATCTTGGAGGCCTACACAACTGGAAAAATTTGTAAAATATAATAATAATAACAATAACAATAATATCAATAACAGTGTTAACCACTTTCCCTTAGTAGCTGATAAGTTTTGGTATTTGGGTAGCAAAATAGCTAATGATGACCGAAGTAGTGAGCATACTGTTATAACAAGGAAAAGATAATTTTTTAAACATAATATATAAATTTAAATCGCTGTAGATTTTTTTCTGAAGGTATTTGTATAGTCTGTCTGTAAACTCAAGAGCGAGCAGTGCCTTTGGTGGGAGAAGTGGCCTTTCCTGGAAGAACCCTGCCACTGGCCTACAGGGGCACCCAAAATCAGTTGCCCCGTTACCTGTCTAGTGGTGTAGTTCGGCATGCAGTGATATGCTGATATACGTCGCTTCTGTTCATGGGATGTTTGTTGCCAGTGTCAGTCTGTTGACTTTCTGTACTAACTGAAATACTTTAGTATTCCGAAGTGACGGATGATAGCCCTGCATTGCAAGAAAATATGCAGAATACAAAGAACAGGAGGTATTTGCGGAGTAACGAGCGTTCGATTGTCTATAATGTTATTCAGTGTGGCAACACAAAAAGAACTGTTGGCTAATATTAATAGTCCCAATCAAAGGGCTGCAGTTTCTGCAAACATCAGCCTCGCCACAATAGGACGCATAAAGAAGGAACGTGAAAACAAGCCGCCTGGTTTACTGGAATTTAGAGAGGAAACCCTTTGTTATAGACAGTTTCACAAAATCATTCATTCGACAAACGATGGAGGACTTTTACAGAAACCAAAAAATAGTGCCGACATTACAGAAATTACTTACTGCCGTGAAACAAAAAATATATTTTCCTTGGCAGAAAGATGTTTTACACAAGACATTGTGTGAAATGGGATTTACCTGGAAATGATCTGTAAGTAAACGAAAGATTCTCATAGAAAGAATGGATATAATTGACTGGCGATGTAAGTACCTAATCCAGGTGAGGAAATTAAGGGAGATAGGCAGAAAATTCTTTTATATTGATGAAACTTGGTTGGACAGCAACATTACTTAAAGAAAATGTTGACAGGGCCCTGGCGTTGATGGCACTATGGACAATGTTAGCGGATGCAATAGGATTATAGTAGTCAATATTGGATCAAAAGATGGGTTCTTACCCAACGCACAGTTGATTTATAAAGTGGGATGTGCAACAGGAGACTACCATGGGCAAATGAACTACAAAAATTTTTCTAATTGGATATCGAATAAAGTAATTCCGAATCTGCCACTGAACTGTGTTATTGTTATGGACAACACTTCATATCACAAGAAGAAGCACAACAAAGCTCCAAGTAGGTCCTCGAATAAAAGTGAAATGACTGAATGGTTATTAAAAAATAAGGTGGAAGCTGATTTGACAATGGGGAAAACAAAATTATTTGATTTAATTAAACAACATAAGCCGGAAGACAATGTATTTGAAATTAATAAAATACTTGAAGCTCATGGACACACTGTGCTGTGACTTCCACCATACAACTGTGACTTAAATCCAATTGAAATGGCGTGGGCAAAGCTCAAGAATTTCGTCAGAGGAAGAAATATTCTTGGAGATGTTTACATGATGAAGTTGCTGCAGCTGGTGAAAGAAGGTATGTAGCCATTTTCTGAGCTTCCATTTTTTTATTCCGAACTAAATTTTGCCGTAACCGAAAGAGAGCGTATACAAACACTTGTCCAAATTGTTACAGGTTTTGAAGCGATAACTCAAGATGACTGGAGTGCATACTGCCTCCACATGGAGAAACTTGAAAGAGAGTACTGGGGTTATGGAAGACATAATAGACGCTATAGTTATTAATTTAAAAACTGATGATGACGACGACGGTAATGACAGTGATAATGTTTGTGATGACCTCTAAAATACAATGTGTGTAAACAGACAATGAATATTCTTTTGAAAAATATGCTCTGTGTCCTTTCAAGCCTGACTCTGCTCATACACTATGACGTTCCTTTTGGTAGAAATGTATTACATGGTAATAAAAGATTTTGCAAGATAAATAC
Source organism: Schistocerca gregaria (assembly GCF_023897955.1). Classification (NCBI taxonomy): domain Eukaryota; kingdom Metazoa; phylum Arthropoda; class Insecta; order Orthoptera; family Acrididae; genus Schistocerca; species Schistocerca gregaria. The sequence continues at coordinate 206,588,881 of NC_064929.1, read as the reverse complement.
AGTCAAATGTGGTCCAAAGCAATAAATACCATTATCACTTGTTGTACAAAACCAGGAATAACTTGAGAACTTCACAGTAAAATAATTAACTTTTCGCTAGTAGAACGTGATTCAATCATGTAAAACATTTGACGCTTAGAGAACAGCAGCATTTGAATGTATTCTGTCACTTAAAGTCTATCTCGGTTACTATTCACATGATTCCAAGGAATATTGCTTAAAACGTGTGCAATAGCTATTCTAAACACTGCTGAAATTTCTTTCAAAACATATATACCGATTCTGGACTTCTATGTAAAAAGCTTGATATACAAGGTGCGTTCACATATTAATTTTTATATTTTGGTAAGAACCTTACTTGTTAATGTACAACAATGTTATCCTATTCAAAATATTCCCCAGTACATGCTATACGCTTATGCCAGTGCTTTTACCAATTTCCAAAACACTTTAAGAATTGTTTCCTCGGGGTATTTCATACTCCTCTTGACTGCATTTTTAATCTCATCCATACTTGCAAAACTGCTGTCCTTTAAGGCCTGCTTTGAAATGTTTATACCACTTGTATGCTCTTGGTTTACTCAAAAGAGCGTCACTAAAAGCAATAATTAACATTCCTAAAAATTTTATACACTTTATCCCATTCTTATAACAAAATTTAGTACAGATTCTCTAATCTATTTTTATACAATACAAATAATAGTTGATGCTACCAAAACACACAACTTTTTTGACAACTGACAACAGGGTAAATACCCGATATGCAAAACATTGCAAACACTCTTCGTGTTTAGATTAGATTAGATTAATACTTGTTCCATAGATCATGAATATGACACTTCGTAATGATGTGGAACGTGTCAGGTTAATAAAAGATGTCTGTACAAGATATTACATTACACAAAATATTGCATGACACTAATGATTAAGTTTTTTTTTTTTTTTTTTAATCTAAAAATTCAGCCAATGAGTATGTTAATAAGGAGTTGTCATCTAGAAACTCTTTTAATTTATTTTTAAATGTTAGTTGGCTATCTGTCAGGCTTCTGATGCTGTTTGGTAGGTGCCCAAAGACTTTTGTGGCAGCATAATTTACCCCTTTCTGTGCCAAAGTCAGATTTAACCCTGCATAGTGAAGATCATCCTTTCTCCTGGTGTTATAGCTATGCACACTGCTATTCCTTTTGAATTGGGTTGGATTATTATCAACAAATTTCATAAGGGAATATATATACTGTGAGGTTACTCTGAGGATCCCTAGATCCTTAAATAGATGTCTGCAGGATGACCGTGGGTGGGCTCCAGCAATTATTCTGATTACACGTTTTTGTGCAATGAATACTTTTCTACTCAACGATGAATTACCCCAGAATATGATGCCATACGAAAGCAGTGAATGAAAGTAGGCATAGTAAGCTAATTTACTTACTATGCCTGTTGCAAGAATTGTTAAGCTTCGGTGCAACCCTTTAAAGAAAATTTCTACCTTTGAGTAGAAACACAAAGTAAGAGCGAGCCTTAAATTCTACAGATTGATTGCACTATATATGGTTTGTCTTACGAAAAGAGGAACATACATTAACATGAATAGGCATTCAGTTCTATGTTTGTAGTAGAATCCTGACTTCCGTTCTTATGTTAATATTGTTTACTCTATAATGTTTTTGTTTCGAAGAAGCTATCATCTTGTTGTTTTCCTTATACTCTTAATGCGTTTGTCTAAAAATAAACACAGCCGGGACGTATCTGTACACGGCGTCACCAAAGATTTAAAGCGTGCGCCGCAGCAGGGCCAGTACTGCGTTGCGAAACAGCCTGTAGAAGTGCCCTGTAACGTAGCTGTGTTGGCAGTGAGGACTCGCTCGCTCTTCAGTTTACTGACAGACTATATGGAGTGTAGCAGTCTAAGGAAGTAAAATGTGTGCGATAAGCAGTTCAGACAAGAAGAGAATAGAGGCTTTTGAAATGAGATGTTACAGAAGAATGCTCACGATTAGATGTGTAGATTAAGTTACAAATGAGGAGGCACTAAATTAAAATGGGAAAAAATGGGTTTGTGGCACAACTTGACTAAAAGGGGGCACCACTTAGCAGCACACATCCTGAGGCATAAAGGAGTCATCGTTTTAGTGTTGGAAGAAGAGATGTGTGTGTGTGTGTGTGTGTGTGTGTGTGTGTGTGTGTGTGTGTGAGAGAGAGAGAGAGAGAGAGAGAGAGAGAGAGAGAGAGAGAGAGTGACAGTTGACTGTAGAGGAAGACCAGCAGATGAATACTTTAAGCTGCTTCAAATGAATGTGTGTTGCAGCTGAAGGGGCTGGCACAGGGCAGACTAGCAGAGAGCCGCATCAAAACAGTCTTCGGACTGAAGACCACAACAATACACTTTCTTCGATTTCGGTCATCTATAGAAAAAGAACTTCTTTCAGCCTTTTCAGTAGTTCTTCACTATTCTGCTGTGTTCTTTCTTTACCTATCCATACTGGAATAGCTATCTATCTTCTCCTGAAAATCGCTGAAGTTGCTAATTTTGTTTCAAGCAGTTGGTCTGTCTAGAATTTCTGCTTTCAGAACACTGTTTCTGCTAAGACTTTTTTCACTTTCCTGAAGCAATTGACTTGCATTCTGGGCTTTCTGTGAGAAACGGTCATCTTTTTGTCACTCTTCACACGTGCATTCAAGTCAAGTGACATAAATCGAAAGTTTCCCCTCAGAGACAGCATCAGATTGATTTTTCAATTTAGACCTCGGTTTCTTCTTCATTATTTCTCATCCACCTACTCCTGAGATTTCTTGGCTCAAGAATTTCCCATAGTCCCACCCTTTCCCTTTTCTCCGATACTTCATTTTCTCCCTTTTTGCTGATAACTGAATAATCCGCTGCATATAGGCAGCGTTGTACGTTGGAATTTTAGATTTATTGAGTGCGATTTTTTATTGTAAATGTCCATCGCTAACTGATCACCTATTTACATTTCCTATGTTCATTTTCTTTTATGTAGAATGTTTTTTCTGTACTAATTACCTCAATGCCTAAAACTTATTCAATATGTTGATTCCACAGTATCTAGTGCTAAGGACTTGTGGAGCATTTTGAATATTTGTTATAAGTTCTGTCTTCTCAAAAGAAATTTTTAATCCAGTCTTGTCCACCATTTCTTTTGACAGATAGATATACTCAGTTGCTGTATCAATGTTTTCCAACAATATTGCTAAATAATCAGCAAAGGTAAAACAGTTAAGGTTGATGTTTGTGTTTTTACATCATAATCTGTTTTGTTGGACTCACTTCTCCTGAAATCTATGATTCCATTCCAGTATTGACTTTTTGAAAATGCAATTGAATAGAATTCCTCACTTTGCTTTACATTCAGTTTTTACATCAAATGGTTCACAAATTTCTCTACGGAACTTTATTTTGGACTTTGTTTCTGTCAGTGTTTCTTTTGTTACTGTATTGCCAAAGCCTTCTTCTTTTCCTGTGACTGCAGATTGTTCTCCAGTTTAGAGAGTCACAGGATTTCTTGAAGTCTACAAAGATTGCAAGATTTTAGTTTCTTAGTCAGTAGTTCCTTACTACAATTTCGAATTCATAATCTGCTTATACTGGCATGCATAGTTCACTTGGTGCTGCAGTTACGAGCATGCACAAAACATCAGGTCATACAGTTTTGTGATCTGTTTGTGGAATGACTGTTCGACGCAGAGAAAAAAAATAACCAGTACAGTGATGCGCTTATATATAGACACACACACACACACACACACACACACACACACACACACACACACACACACACACAGAGAGAACGAACAGTTATGCGACATAATTTTAAGTTGGTAAGAAAGCTAATGTCTATTAAATATACATGAAAATAGTATCTGTTACCGAAAGAACAATTACTGTAGATGACCATGCAGCTTTGCTAGAAATGATATGATAATTAAATGTACACCCTAGCTGCAAACAGGCGTTGATGTACTTCATTAGGGACATGTTGAAAATGTGTGCCCCGAGCGGGACCCGAACCCGGGATCTCTTGCTTACATGGCAGACACTCTCTCCATCTGAGCCACCGAGGGCACAGAGGATAGCCCGACTGCAGGGACTTATCCCTTGCACGCTCCCCGTGAGACCCACATTACCAACATGTCCACACCACTACATTCGTAGTGCGCCTAAGAGATGTTTGCCCATCATACTCATTACTCGTGGCAGGTAACATAATAGGACTATGAGAAGCTGGATGTTCCTTCTGCGATTCTGCAGAGACTTGACAGGAGTGAAGCTATTGTACACAATTGCTGCAGCGACTGTCAGGAGAATGTATGTTTGCAAGGAGGCTGGGCTCCAGATGGCCACAAGGCACATTGTGTTCGGCTACAGCTCTGGTGCATCGTACTGCAATCTGCAGCAGCCACTAGTACAGCAGTTGGCACCACAGTCATACAATGAACTGTTCCAATTGTTCATAGAATGAAGGCTTTCACGGAAGGTGTTGTCATCACTTAACATTTCCGGGCTGAGATGCCGTGGTCCTTACGTAAGACTCTCCACTGACGTTTCGCCTTCGACTGCAGAAGGCATCCTCCGGTTGTCCTCGGGGGATGCCTTCTGCAATCGAAGGCGAAATGTCAGGGGAGAGTCTTTTGTATGGACCACGGCATCTCAGCCTGGAAGTGTTAAGTGGTGATGATGTTCCAAATGTGTTGCTTCAAGGACAGCAGCAAGCCAGAAGCCCTGTAGCGTGCATTCCACTGACCCCTTAACCACCTCCATTTGCAACTTCAGTGGCAGTGGGTTCATTAGAGGGCAGGGTGGAGGTCTGCTGTGTTTTCTGATGAAAGCTGTTTTTGCCTCGGTGCCAATGATGGCCATATGGAAGGTAGCTGAGGGCCTGCAACCAACCTATCTGCATGCTAAGCACACTGGACCTACACCTGGATTTATAATCTGGGGTGCAATTTCGTGTGACAGGAAGAGCACTCTCATGGTTTTCCCACGCAACCTGACTCGTGGTTATCCCACACATCCTGACCACAAATTAGTATGTGAGTCTGGTGATTCGACCTGTTGTGCTGCCATTCCAGGGGATGCTTTCCAACAAGATAACGCTCGCCCACATACTGCTCTATCATCCACAACCAGTGTTAACTGTTTCTGTACTGACCGTCCAAGTGCAACAGAATGGAATTCCATCCCAGAAACTGACATCCGGCACCTATACGACACTGAGCACTTACGTTTGCATGGTAGCATTCGACAATCTGGCGGTTACTTCAGTTATTAACAAGGCGAGGATGTGGTAGTATTTATTTGACCCTGCCCATTTTGTTTTGTTGGTAGTTCTTCGTTGCGCAGTTGCACATTATCGAAGTTCTCAGTAGCTGTAATTATTGAACTCCCGTCCCTAATGCGTACACCCACTCAGTCGGCGTGGTTCAAATGGCTCTGAGCACTATGGGACTTCTGAGGTCATCAGTCCCCTAGAACTTAGAACTACTTAAACCTAACTAACCTAAGGACATCACACTCATCCATGCCCGAGGCAGGATTCAAACCTGCGACCGTAGCGGTTGCCCGGTTCCAGACTGTAGCGCGTAGAAACACCCGGCCACTCCGGGCGGCTTGGCTGCTATCCGTGAAAAGAGATAAACGAGTGCAAACGGTAAGAGGGCATTTTTTTACCCTTCCACAACCACGAAGTAGCATTTCTGCACCATTTTTCAGTTTATCTTTTTCCATGAATGTTTTGTGGTTTTTGGTGTTTTCAGTCAAAATGGACAACAAATAAAGGGAGGCTGAGCGTATACGTCATTGGTTGGCGGAATTATCAGACAGTGAAAACGACTTTACGATAGATGGCAGTGAAAATGAAGATTGTGCAAATGAGCGCAGCGGCAGTAGTGGTACTGAGCAAGATGCAAGTGAAGGCGGTGACAAAGGCGATAATATACCACTAAATGAGCTTCAAAGTACTGCCCACGATGGTGTGTTACCAGAATTAGCCGAGCGATCAGAAAATCAAGTAAACAGTTCATTTTATTTTGGTAAAGACAGATCCAAGTGATGCAAAAATCCTCCTCAACAAGAAGTTCAGACCATTTCTGAAAATGTCATCAGGCAGGTGTCTGGCATGAATTTAGAGGCAATATTAGCAAAGACAGAGCTTGAATGCAGGAGTCTGTTTTGCAATGAAAATATGCCTGGTATCATCTTGAAATACATAAACTTGCAGAAAGGAAAGGAGGTTGTGAAGTAGTTGCAAATCACTATTTTATGAAGGAACTGACAATGAGCGAGCTGAAGGCTTGTATAGGCTGTTGTATACTGCTTGATTTTACCAATCTGGGAGGCAGAACACCATTGACCATTGGGCTTCAGAGAGAACAGGCGTTGAAATATTTCAGCTGACAGTGACACGGCAACGTTTTCATTTTATTGAAAACTGTCTTCATTTTGATGATAAATCCACACGTGAAGAAAGAAAACAACTGGAGAACTTAGCACCAATACACCCTATGCCAGACATCGTACGACACCTCATGTTTGTGAAGGTACATTTGTCAAAAACACATTGTTCCACTCCACCAACAAAATGTGCTATGGCAAGAGATGATTATCAGCTTACGTCAAAAGTTTATTGCTCATTTTGTGTTTTAAGAAGGTTTATCTCATAAAACAATCCGAATTACTGATCAGAATAAATGATTTTGTAGGTTATAAAAATTATGTAATGTTAAGAGATGTTAAAACGATAATTTTGTAGACTTTATGTAAAAATTAAGTAATGCTTAATGGTGTTTATTTCTATGAAAATGCTTTAATTCATAAGTCATACATTTAATTTCCATGTTTTGTTAAAATGTGCCAATAAATACTTAAAAACTATAAATCAAATCAGTCAATATGACACTCTACATCCTTGATGCACCCTCTTTGCACCACATCTTCGCCAGGCTAATGTACCTCCATTTCACATGTGCAATGGATGTATCTCGCACTTACATTGATCTTGCAATTTAATCACTTAAACTCGTTACCTATATAAATTTATTCCTGAAATTTCATTACTCTACGTTAATTACTTTTTGGTGTTGAGATTTTTTTCCATCTGTATACACACACGCCCATTATTGTATTGAATTACTGTATTGTTGAAAAATTACATTATGTAGATTTTAATTGGTATGGTTTATGTATTTAAGATTTATTCATAGACACTATTATGTAAGACTCATTTATTCATTTTCATTTATGTCAAATCCCACACCACTGTGTTAATTTTGATCCCCCTCACCGAGGGAGCAGCATAATATGTCACTCTGCAACCTACAGAAGAGTTATAAACATAATGAGGATATATAAAACAGGCGATAAAATGTTGACTGTTTAAAACTGGAATATGCCGAAAAGTTGTGAAATGAAAGTATAATAACAAAGGGTGGGTGGTAGCGATTAAAATACATAGACATTAGACAGGCACAATTAAAAAACACGTGCTAGTCTGGTTTCTGTTCGCAAGAGTTAAGAAAATACACCTAGCGACAGTATGGTGTCTGTTCGCGACACTTAAAAAGGGGAGGATGAACATGGAACACTCACGTAAACACTGCACTATATAGTAGACATGAAGACATATAGGGGGGGGGGGAAGATAAGGGGGATAAGATGGGGGGAAGACAGGTAATACAAAAAAGGGGGGACCGATGGAGGGTATGGAAACAGAACGGGGGGGGGGGGTCAGGGTGGACGCGAGAAGGAGTGGGGAAGGCAGTGGAGGGGAAAGCAAAAGTACTCGGGGGAAAGAATGGAATTAAGGAGAGTGTAGGCGGCAGAAAATATCAGGATGGAAGGGCGGTGGGTGGGGGGTTATTAAGACCGTAAAAGGATAAAGGGACGGAGGGGGTGTGTCTGGTAAAAATGGATGCTCAATAAAATATTTTGGTTGTCCGTTTGTTTGGGAAAGGGTGTTTCTGTTCAACATACTTCGTCAGGTTTAAGCTCCATTTATGCAAACAAAGGGAGGATATTCTCTTTTAATGAGTTATAAAGTCGTCCAGAGCATCGATTATGACGCTGAACTAGCGCGTGCTGACACACAACTTACCGCGAGTGCCGCAGTTTATATATCGCCGCCTCCGCCGCCGTGAGCGCCAGTACAGCAGCGCCACCACGAAGGCGACGGCTGCCACGAGAAGCAGGCTGATAGTCACCTCGCTCGCCGTTTTCGACGCGCTGCGGCCAGATGGCAGTGCGGTGCCGGCGCGAGCCTTGTCGCCCAGCGGTTTTGCGACTGGTGGCGCCGTCGGCGACTGCGGCCTGCAACACGAAAACGGACAACACTGCAGTCAGAAGGAAAACGGAATAGAAATAGATTGTTAAAAGGCTCGCTGCAAATGATATCTAGTCGCAGAATTGTCTATATCACAATCCAACGTCCCATTCTAACAAGTGCGGCAGTGAAAAGGGCATTTGGCAACCCTGGGAATAGCACGCTTACTTTAGGAATAAAAAAAATAAACAGGAGTGGTGCGTGCCATCTGGACAACAAATCTTTGTCATTTCAATCGAGATGGAATTGTGCACCGGTGAACAACGCGCTGTTGCTGTGAAGGACGAGATTGGTGTTCAACGTCCCGTCGACAACGAGGCCATTAGAGACGGAGCACAAGCTCGGATAAGGGAAGGATGGAGAAGGAAAGCGGCTGCGCCCGTTCGAAGGGGCCATCCATTTGGCTTAAAGAGTGGCGGCTGCTGTAAAAGAGCGCAAGAGCACTTTCGACACGAGGATTTATTGGTTATTTTTCTTTAAATGCTGTTAGACACAATGTAGATTTTCTCTTAAATAATGTGTAATCTGCCAGGGCCATTCACAGACATCACACTGCAGATCATAACAGACGTTCGATGCTTCACACATTGCTGCACACACTCAGGTTTGAACTGTTCTCCAGGTCTGCGATGAACATACTGACTGCTTTCTTCCATCACAGTGAATGCATGTGTACAAAATTGCAAGTTAGGAACGTAGGGAATACAGTAGAACACCTCTAATCCGTCACATTCTGAACTGGGACCATGGTCGGAACGAAAAAAAGGTCGGATTATCCGAAAAATCTAATATTTATAGCAAAAAATATAAGAAGACATTTATTACAAAAAATTAAACGATTTAAGAACTAAAAGGCGTCTACAGTAATATAAAAAGACGTTTCTTACACAGTGTTAAACAATACATTAACTAAAAATGTCTACACTCTATAATATGTATTGGTTTCAAAAGGAAAAACGACAAGGAAATTACAGAACTGTACTGTACTCAATAACGTATTATTAACGATATATACTGTAAACTAAGAAATGTTGCACTGTAAATAAAAAAGAAATTTTTTACAAAGAAATAAACTACTGTTTGTATAAACTAAGAAATGATTATACTGTATGCATTGTTTTTACAGAAAAAATGAGAACAAATTACTTGGAAAAAAGTCAATGATACATTTTTGTTTAGCAGATGTTATCTAGATTTAGCTGCAGTGTCCCTCCATTTTTTATCCATAAAACGTCCATTGGAGTTGGATTCTGCTCGACGTACCGAAGGGCGAGGTCAAAAGCGTTTTTTGCATCGTTGTGTGAAATCCGGGAGGGGGGTTCGTCTTCGCCGTCAGAGTCCTCGTTCACAGTTTCCTGGCGAACAGCGGCAACAGTCTGGTCGCCATTGAGCTCTTCAAAACTGTCAGTCTTTGTCACATTCGCTGGTCTACTCTTCAACTTCATTGGCAGGGGCGTTCGGCTCCAGAGTTTGTAGATCTTTAACGATTTCCGGAGCGTCGTTGTTTAGCTCATCTTCGGTACGCTCATTTTCCGTCATAACTTGTGGCCAAAGCTTACGCCACCGTTTCCGCAGTGTGTCAGGTTTCAGTCCATCCCATGCTGCAGCTATTGTGTAGATAGCATCTTTGATGTTCAGGTATTTCATTGCCTCAAATAAGTTATGACCTCCTTCAGATAGTTCCAAGATTGAGCTGATATACTTTCTGCGATATCGCCTTTTTAACCATTCGATAACGCCCTGATCCATTGCTTTGATGAGTGAGGCCACTTTAGGAGGCAGAAAGAGAGATTTTATGTCCCCTTTTACCAAATCTTCCTCAGATGGATATGATGGTGCGTTACCCAACTGCAGTTGAGCACAAACAGGCAGATTTTTTTGCTTCATGTCTTTAGGTTGCAGCCCAGCCAAACATTTTTGATTGTGGTAATAAACCGGCAAGGAAGTTTATATTTTTAAATTCCATTGGCTTCTTATATTTGCCAATGACGAACAAGTGGAGATTGTGGGTACCATCTGAGTTGCTACAAGGAATGACTGTTATTCTAAGTTTCGTGCCTACTACAGAATCATTTGATGCTGCGAGCGTTTTTGTTGGCAACATTTTTAAGTTCCCATCGATGTTATACACTTGGCAGGGTAACAGTTCATTGTTTCGTGCCTACTACAGAATCATTTGATGCTGCGAGCGTTTTTGTTGGCAACATTTTTAAGTTCCCATCGATGTTATACACTTGGCAGGGTAACAGTTCATTTTGTTCTATAATTTCTTGAAAGTTAACACAAAACTCCGCAAATAGAAACAAATCGGACACCATGACGGGTTTTCCAGCGATCAATCTAGACTCCACTGGCAGCAAATTTACTTTCGGCTTCCAGTTTTTTGTACAAGACTATTGCTTTTTCTTGAAGAATTGGCCCGTATATTGGCGTTCCTTTCCTTCCTTCTTGACAAAACTACATACACAATGCGTTATCAAGCAGTTCGAGTTTAAGCTTTTTTAATGTTCTGCGATTCTTCAGAGTCTTTTCACCATCAATCGTAACTGTATAGGATTCAATGTCTTTCCGATTCTTCCTCCTATCCTTAATGTCGTAACACCTACATTCAGTTCCTTTGCAAATTTTTGGAGCGATTCTCCTTCGTTTAGTCTTTGTAGCACCGCTAATTTTTCATTTAGTGAAAGAGTTACGTGTTTATGTTTGAATCCAGACATGTTGAAAAACAGACAACTGTACACACAATGAATCTACAGTAATAAGTATTGTAGAGAACACGGAATTAAGCAAACAGTGACGTTTTCTAATCCAAACAAAGGATAAAACTGCACAATAACGTAGAGTATAGCAATATGCACAACGATAGACACCGCAACAATGTGGCGAGAGGCGTCCAGTCAGTGACAAGTCGGCACAGGCTCGCTAGCCTGAGCGTGGTTGGACTAACCAGAGTGACGGACCATCCAAGGTCGGGTTCTACTGTAGTAGCATAGAATACCTCGACAGTCCCAAAATTCAAATGTGCATTCTTCAGTATCAATAAAACATCACAATTTCAAGCCAAAACTCCTAACTTTAGAGATCAGACCCACTAAATTTACCATATCATTGCACATAGCTTAGCCCAGTCTTCACTTGCCCTCTCCTGAAGTTGTTTAGCCCACTGCAATCTTTTGATTTTCATGGTAGGTGCTTATGCCTTTGAACCACATTCAAACAGCCTCCTCCTCACTGCCACAGTAGAAACTTCAACACACAAACCTTTCAGCTGATGGCTCACGTCTGTAGAAATTAAGTTTACTGGTTCATTGTTGCCATGTTTGTAAGTCTTCTCTCATTGTTCTAGGACTGATTTTTCTTTCACATCCACATTTTCCTCTCCTGTTTGGCTTGTATTCACCACCTTTCTGCACTGAAAGTCTGATGGCAGTTTTTTGTGATATTCTCATTCTATCAGCAATTTCTTACTGTGTATAACGATTTCAGCAAGAAGTGCTACCACAGCCGAAGCTTTCCGTGGTAAAACATCCTGTCTTCCCCATGTTCTCACTTTCTCTGGAAACTCTAGTATTTATTTATATAGCTAAAAATATGCAAGTTCATAAGCTATATAATATCTTGTTAATGTAGCAAGGAGTTGATAGAATAAATAACAAGATGAAGTACACCACAGAAACATAAAACATTACTGTAAACACAGTTTCAAAGCATGTACATAGACAACTAACACCAACACGATTTGGATGGAAAATGACAAATGTTACCAACTGTGAAAAATTCAGTAGCCTGTGACTTGCATGGAAGGGAAATTTTGTGGCATCAACCAAATCATTCGAATAAATCAATTATTACACTTTTCTCTCCTATTTTTACACCAGAAAAGTTAAGAGTATCAAAAATAATCGTTTAGTCTAATAATTTGAACACGTCTGTAGATCTGAAACTTGCAAGATGATGTCCAAAGCCATGAAATCTACATGGCCAAAAATCACAATAAGCAAGTTCATAAGGAAGACAAACCGTAGAAGAAGACTGGAACAATATGGTATGACGAGAAAAAGGAAGCTAACAGGAGCAGAACGAAAAAATATGGGCACAAAGGAAGGAAAATGCACAGCTGTAAGTACATTGGTTAGTCGTAATGGGTTTATTTGCTATACGCAATTCTCCCCAATATAGTCTTGTAGCGAAACTATCTGGAAATCAGGCGATTAACTTCTACAACCTCACCCTTTCAGTCGGTAACCGGAAGAATGTACAAATAGTGCTGGAGATCTTGCATCAAATCGCTAGAAAAAGACTTTTCAAAGTCTCATACGAAAAGATGGAATATTTATTTAATAAAATTGCAGCCAAATAGCCATATACAGTTACTTTGCTTGACATTTTACATTAACATTTTTACATATTCATTTATAGATTTCACTCTTTTACTGCATAGTTCTATGTGAAATCGTTCACAGACTTCGTAACACAGTTCACACACCCATGTAGTGGTTGGGTCGTGATAAGTTTTAAAACACAGAAACAGACACCAAAACGGTGAGGGGGGAGAGGGGGTGGGAGAGATATAGGCTAAGGAAGTACAAGTCGCCAAAGTGGGGTCTGATTGAAAGAATTTGCAAACTGTAAGTTGAAAATGCCTTTCGAGGGATTCCCAGCCTCCCAAACGAATTTGCTTTTTAACCTAAGGGAGAAATATGGGATACTAAAATGTGAGAAGAGTAAATGGACAGATAAACACAAATGTTGTGGAAAAAGCATCCACCCAATGGACTGGATAAAGGAGCAGAGAAAAAAAGGAGGCAGAAAATTAGACCTTGCTTGCAAACTAACAAAGAAGATATACGACAAACGAGGGATTACCTCCAAAGACAAAGCAGGCTCTTGAATTTCGTAAATCTGTTCGTAGGTTATGGCTGTAAGTATTTATTCTCTACCGGTTTCAATTATAACAACCCAATTACACAGCAGAAAAACAGTAGGCATCAAAAGATCAAAAATACATTTTCGTCAAATACGACTCAACTTTGACCGCTCCGTACGTTCTACGTTTACTTGCGTCATATTTGACCAAAATATGTTTTTGATCCAGTGATGTGTACTGTTTTCCGCCTGCCTCTACAGCCGTCCATAATTGCAAAAGTGTTGGTGATGCTGGATTCTGTGCACGATCATGTTCCATAAATGTTCAATGGAATTCATGTCAGGCGATCTGGATGGCTTCATCATTCGCTCGAATTGTCATAATGTTCTTCAAACAATCGCGGACAGCTGTGGTCCAGTAACATGGCGCATTGTCATCCGTAAAAATTCCATCATTGTTTGGGAACGATTTCCGGTTAGTGATCAGTTCAGTCTGACCAGAAGACCAATTTCATTCGATGTAAACACACCCAACACCATTACTGAGCCATCACCAGATTGCACAGTGCCTTTTGACAACTTGGGTCCACGGCTTCATTGAGTCTGCGTCGTACTCAAACCCTACAATCAGACTCATCTGACAAGGTCAGGGTTTTCCATTCGTCTAGGGTCCAACGTCACGAGCCCAGGAGAGGCGCTGCAGGCGATACTGCTTTGGCACTCGCGTCGGTCGCCTGTTGCCATAGCCAAGTTACGCCAAAATTTCACCGCAATGTCCTAAAGGATAGGTTCGTCGTACGTCCCACATTAGTTCCTGTGGTTATTTCACTCAGTGTTTCTTGCCTGTTGGCATTGACAACTCGACGCAAACACCGCTGCCTTCTGCCGTTATGTGAAGGCCGTCAGCCACTGCTGAGAGATAATGACTGAGATTTGGTATTCTCAGCACGCTCTTGGCGCTGTGGATCTCGGAATATTGCATTCCCTAACGATTTCAGAAACTGAAAGTGCCAAGCATGTGGTTGTCACTACCACTCAGCGCTGAAAGTCTATTAATCCCAGTCATGCGAACGTAATCCGGTCGGAAATCTCTCGCGAATCACCTGAGTACAGATGAAAGCTCCATTTTTTCCCTTTATTGTTATTTTGACTCCTTATACAAAGGTACGCCGGCATCGGCAATATTACGCCGCTCTTCGGCCACATATAATACATTTATTACCACAGATAATACATTTATTACAAGTTGAGACATCGAAAAACGAAACAAGACGGTGGATAGACAACAGTAGACACACAAACTTAAAATACATGAAGTCGTTCACAGGTGTAGCGTCCAAAGAAAATACGTGCAGCACTCGGACACTAACAGAGACGACAGAAACGGCACACGTGAACGAAGGAGCACAAATGATGAAACACGGGACCACTATGGCACACACAAAACACTGGCAACAATCTCCGGCGCGCTGATGTCCACGGGGACCTGCAAAAAGGTGAAAGGTGGGGGAAGGAGACGGGGGGGGGGGGGGGGCCGTAGATGCCAGTGGCAGAGGAGACAGGAGGAGGAGGAAATAAGGTAGGGGGGTAGTGGAAGCCCAGGGGAGAGGAGGGAGGGAGAAGGGAGAGAGGGTGCCCTTGGGAAAAAAAGCATAGACGATGGATGGGGAGGATCAAAGTTGGTAGGAGGGGTAGACGGAGGACGGCATCATCAGGGAGGGGGAGTGTATGGGGACAGATGCAGAGCAGATGAGATGTGGAAATGCAGGTGCGGTACAGACAGGGGTGGGAGAGGATGGGAGAGACAAGTGGGTGAGGGGCTTCAACTTTGCGGGCCGTCTAGAGGATCTGTGTCCGTTCGAGGAAAAGGAGGAGGTGCGCGAACGGTATGATGTCATATAGGATCCATGTGGGGGAGGGGAGGCGGATGCGATGGGCGAGGTGGAGCGCATGGCGTTCTAGGATTTGAAGGGATTTGTAAAAGGTAGGAGGGGCGGAGATCCAGGCGGATGAGCGTAGCATAGGATAAGACGGATGAGGGATTTATAGGTGTGGAGGATGGTGGAGGGGTCCACAGCAATGTGCAGCCAGAAATGAGCTTGAGGAGACGAAGTTGGGAGCGTGCCTTGGCTTGGATAGTCCGGAGATGGGGGGTCCATGAGAGGCGACGGTCAAGGGCGACGCCAAGATACGTGAGGGTGATAGGACGGCCACAAATGGTGATATAGAAATCGAGGAGACGGAAGGAAGGGGTGGTTTTGCCTACAAAGATCGCCTGGAAAGCTCCACAAATGCACTGCCCTTTTATAGCTTGTCTACGCGGTACTACCGCCACCTGTATACGTGCATATCTCTATACCACTTTTTTCACCACAGTGTACAACAGTATGTAACTGGCAACTGTGTGCACACCCCGGACTATCCGTTTAGATGTATAGTTTCCCTTGTCTACTCCTTACATAGTCTATGTTTCGCCTCTCAGTTACTATACTGCTGATCAGTAGTACATTACGTCCTGACACTTTCGTCTTTATCCACCAGTTCCTATTGTTCACCACCAGAGCATTTATCAATTCTTCTGAGGATTCAGCCTTCCCCAACAGCTGAACGGTCAGTGCGTTGGAATACCACGCACGGGGGCGCGGGTTCGATTCTCCGCTGGGGTGGGAGATTTTCTCCCCTCAGGGACCGGGTGTTGTGCTGTCGTGGTGCTTCATTATGAATGCATTACGCGTCTCTGACCTAGTTAATGAACAGTAAAACTGTAATGAAACTCTACACGGTGCAATAAATCCAATCCTTTCCGAGATCTACAGGAAAGTTCTACTTCGTATAAATCTTGGCCAGACTTCGGTTAATTTTCTTGTGTTTCTCTTCTGTAGACATTTATGGATGTTTCTGATTATCAAAAAACTATTTTTATGTCAACACACACACACACACACACACACACACACACACACACACACACACACACTTCACAGCGTCGATTTTACGCCATGAAAATTTGTACTCACTATTTGAAAATTATGTGTTCTGAAATATATCAAGTCTACGTTACATGCAATAATCTGTATTTTTAAATGTTATCTACAAACAAAATATCTGTCTCCATATATATTTTTAATTTTACTCTCGTTAATTAAATAGGTTTTTTAAAATAACAGGAAGCTTCTATTTTTCATATTGTCAAAATCTGCAACCATTCTCATTAATCACGTGGCCTATATATTTGAGCTAAAATTATTGTTTTCAGAAAACAATATGTAAATTAAAACGGATAATTGCAACTGTAAAAGTGCCGGCCGGGGGTGGCCGATCGGTTCTAGGCGCTACAGTCTGTAACCTCGCGACCGCTACCGTCCTAGGTTCAAATCCTGCCTGGGGCATGGATGTGTGTAATGTCCTTAGGTTAGTTAGGTTTAAGTAGTTCTAAGTTCTAGGGGACCGATGGCCTCAGAAGTCTAGTTCAAAAATGGTTCAAATGGCTCTGAGCACTATGGGACTTAACTTCTGAGAACTACTTAAACCTAACTAACCTAAGGACATCACACACATCCATGCCCGAGGCAGGATTCGAACCTGCGACCGTAGCGGTCGCGCGTTTCCAGACTGTAGCGCCTAGAACCGCCCGCCCACTCCGGTCGGCAGAAGTTAAGTCCCATAGTGCCCGCAGCTATTTGAACCACTTTGAACTGTAGAAGTCATGTTAGTACTAATACTAATTTAGACGATTTCCTGTTCTAGATGGTACTAAATTCGTAACATGTAAAATGCATTTTGTCACCAAGACCATCAGATACGCTAGGATCGTTTCAGAGAGCTTTCTTAGACAGATAATGATTTCTACAGGGTGTGAGCAAGTTTTATACTCTGGGTATTCGAAGATGCGTTGATGTTAACAGAAGTGATGTTTAAAAACTAATATGAATAAACTACGACGCGAAATTAATTTTTTTTTTTAATTGACGATGAAACAAAGGAAGTAGTCCTGACACTGACATCGCCGTTGCAAGATAAGTTAAACTTTTCTTCAAATGTGATGCTTATTTTCTTACAAACTATTCTACACCCTGTAATAACTGGTACCCCTGGCCAGTATCGTGTAGGACCTCCGCGAGCACGCAAAAGCGCCGCAACACGACGTGGCATGGACTTGACTAATGTTTGAAGAAGTGCTGGAGAGAACTGAAACCATGAATCCTGCAGGGCTGTCTATAAATCCGTAAGAGTACGAGGGGGTGGCGATCTCTTCTGAAGAGCACGTTGCAAGGCATCCCAGATATGCTCAATAATGTCCATGTCTACGGACTTTGGTGGCCAGCGCAAGTGATTAAACTCGAAAGAGTGTTCCTGGAGACAGTCTGTAGCAATTATGGACGTGTGGGGCGTATTATCGTCCACCTGGAATTGCCCAAGTCCGTCGGAATGCACAATGAACATGAATTGATACTAGCTATCTGACAGGATGCTTACGTACGTGTCACCTGTCACAGTCGTATCTAGACGTATCATGAATCCCGTATCACTCCAACTGCACACATCCAACACCATTACAGAGCCTCCATCAGCTTGAACAGTCCCCTGCTGGCATGCAGGGTCCAAGGATTCATAAGGCCGTCTCTATACCCGTGCATGCCCATCCGGTCGACACAATTTTAAACGCGACTCGTCCAACCAGGACCGTGTGACTGCTACGGTCGCAGGTTCGAATCCTGGCTCGGGCTTGGATGCGTGTAATATCCTTAGGTTAGTTAGGTTTAAGTAGTTCTAAGTTCCAGGAGACTGATGACCACAGCTGTTTAGTCCCATAGTGTTCAGTGCCATTTGAACCATTTTTTTCGTCCAACCAGGCAACATGTTTTCAGTCATCAACAGTCCAATGTCAGTGTTGACGGGCCGCGTGGGATTAGCCGAGCGGTCTTGGGCGCTGCAGTCATGGACTGTGCGGCTGGTCCCGGCGGAGGTTCGAGTCCTCCCTCGGGAATGGGTGTGTATTTGTCCTAAGGATAATTTAGGTTACGTAGTGTGTAAGCTTCGGGCCCGATAAGATTTCACACACACATTTTTTTTTTTTTTTTTTTTTTTTTTTTTTTTTTTTTTTTTTTTTTTTTTCCCCAATGTTGACGGCCCCAGGAGAGGCGTAATGCTTTGTGTTCTGCAGTCATCAAAGGTACACGAGTGAGCCGAAATCGATGATATTTCGTTGAATGGTTTTCACGTTGAAACTTGTTAAAGTCCAGCATTGAAATCTGCATCAATTTGCGGAAAGTTTCTTGCAGGATCTTTGTATAGCCGCGGCGATGTCGGAGATTTGATGTTTTACCGGATTACTGATACTCGCGGTACACTCGCGAAATGGTCGCACAGGCAAATCCCCACTTCACCGCTACCCCGGACTTGCTGTGTCCCATCGCTCGTGCGCCGACTATAACACCACGTTCGAACTCACTTAAATCTTTATATCCTGCCATTATAGCAGCAGTAACCGACCTAACAACTGCGCCAGACACTTGCTGTCTTACGTAGGCGTTGCCGACCGCGGCGCCTTATTCTGCCTGTTTCGATATCTCTATGTTTGAATACGCATGCCTGTACCAGATTCTTTGGGGCTTTACAGTAAGAAATTTGTTAACTTTCTGATTTTTCACACCCTTTCGTGACTAGTGAAAGATATGTGTTCGATATACAAATTTATTTCCCTGGGTTCACAGGGATATTGAAATTCCACATCTGTGTGCAGATGCGATCTAGCGTTCAATGGTTAGACTATTTGGAACAAACAAGATCATTGTTTGGCACCTAATGTGCGAGATATCGCTGAATTGTTTTAGTTATGCATTGCGTGTTTTGATGATTTTATGTAATCTCTTCACCTGTCTGCAACGGAGAAGCTGAGTAAAGGTGTTTGTTGTCTTTTTATATTGTTTGCTAGAAATATACAGGTTGGTGCACACTTCTAAATTCGTTTCATGGTTTTTTGTTATGGCCAGTGTGTGTCTAGATTTTCTATTTTGTGCCTTTTAATCAAAAGTTAAGTCTAAATTTTAACATTAATATATTTTATTCGGTTCTGTAATGTTATTTTATTTCCATTGATTTGATATGAAATGGAAAACTCGACAAGCTCTTGGCTTGTTTATTGTGAGGAATTCTTGAGTTCCCTTTTTTCTTTGTACTTCTCCCAGCTGAAAGGTGCCATACAAGAGCAATGTGAAAAGAAGGTATGACACATTTTCCCCATTATTACATTTTAACATGATGAAATTCTTTTTTTTGCAACATGCAAAGAAAAATACGAAGACGACCAAGTCACCATCTGAGTAACCTACTGACATTAGCATAATTATCTTTCATTCCGCTGGTGGAACCAGCCTACAGTTCCCATTGCACCTGTGGATGCGAGGCAGGATATAGCTGAGGTTATCATATCTATTCTTTTGGCGAGAAATCATACCTTTCGGCTGCTCGGCATTCCACAAAACTGTAACTGTCTTACTACTCTGCCATTTCGTTATAGATACACACCTTGTTTGTAAGGATTATATGTGCCTATATATCAGTTGGAAAGTGTTTTCCAGCAAGGAACACAAAGAAGCGATGCAAACAATGCAGCACTTGGAAGCAAGAGTGAAGGACCACTTTCTTTAGTAACTGCTAAGTAACTGTATGGATTCAGCCATGGCTTGAAAAATTTCATAAAAGTGTGAAGTTTTGAATAAGTAAATTTGTTTGACATAATAATGGTACTACTTTCTTCTTTTTACAATCGTAACCTCTTTTAAAAAATCATATATCTATCTGGACACAAGAAGGAATAAATTTAGGGAACTATTCATTCCTCCACAAGTCCTGTGAGATATATATACTGGGGTGACAAAAGTCATGGGATACATCCTAATATTGAGTCGAACCTCCTTGTACCTGCCATAGTACAGTAGCCCAATGTGACGTGGACAAGTCATTGGAGGACCCCCGCAGAAATAGTGAGTCATACTGCCTCTATAGCCGTCCATATTGTAAAAGGATTGCCAGTAAAGGATGTTGTGCATGAACTGACATCCTGATTGAGTCCCATTGATGCTGAATGCAATTCATTCAGCCAAACCATTTGCTGGAAGTGTCCAAAATGTTCTTCAAACCAATCGCAAATTACTTTGCCCAGTGACTTCGTGCATCGTCATCTATAAAAATTTCATTGTTGCTTGGGTTCATGAAATCCAAGAATAGTGGCAGATGGTCTCCAGGTAGCTGAACATAACCATTTCCTGTCAATCATCAGTTCAGTCCATGTAAACACAAAAGCACTCCGTCTTCAGGCCACAAGTAGATCATCGGGACCATCCGACCGCCGTGTCATCCTCAGTTGTGGATGCGGATAGGAGGGGCGTGGGGTCAGCACACCGCTCTCCCGGTCGTTATGATGGTTTTCTATGACCAGAGCCGCTACTATTCGGTCGAGTAGCTCCTCAATTGGCATCATGAGGCTGAGTGCGCCCCGAAAAATTGCAACAGCTCATGGCGGCTGGATGGTCACCCATCCAAGTGCCGGCCACGCCCGACAGCGCTTAACTTCGGTGATCTCACGGGAACCGGTGTATGCACTGCGGCAAGGCCGTTTCCCCCATGTAAACACAGTCCAC
Organism: Schistocerca gregaria; assembly: GCF_023897955.1. Classification (NCBI taxonomy): domain Eukaryota; kingdom Metazoa; phylum Arthropoda; class Insecta; order Orthoptera; family Acrididae; genus Schistocerca; species Schistocerca gregaria. The sequence continues at coordinate 206,568,039 of NC_064929.1, read as the reverse complement.
GCTATTATCGAGCCGCTACAAGGTTGCACAATGCTTTGTTGACAACTTGGGTCAATGGCTTCGTGGGGTCTGCACCACACTCAAACCCTACCAACAGCTCTTACCAATTAAAATTGGGCCTCATCTCCACAGACAACGGTTTTCCAGTCCTCTAGGGTCCAACCTAAATCGCCACTGGACAAAGGTGGGGTGCTGCAGGGGATGTCGTTCTTTTAGCAAAGGCACTCGCGTGGTCCTTCTGTTGCCATAGCTCATTAACGCCAAATTTCACAGCACTGTCCTAAGTGATAAGGTCTTTATACGTCCCACATTGATTTCTGTTTTTATTTCACGTAGTGTTATTTGTTTGGTGGCACTGAAAACTATACGCAAACACCGCTGCTGTAGGTCGTTACGTGAAGGCCACACATTGTCCAGGGTGAGAAGCAATACCTGAAATATGATATTCTCGGTATGCTCTCCTCCACATGTCCAGTGAGACATATACATCCGACTTAAAATAATTATAAGAACCATCAAAATTTCGAAACATTGCCAAAAACAGGCAATCAATGTTTACAGTAATATGCGAAATTTTAATTAATTCAGTAATTAGTTAAGGGGGAAATCTGTTTATAAAGTTATACTGACATCGAGCTAAAAAATCCTTTTCCACACCTCCCTACATTAAAAAAATCTGAGGAAGTAGCAGAGATTGAACATGGGTCCGTTGGCACTGAAGGCAACTACACTAAGTAAAGGATGTGCACGCTAGACACATAATGACACATTTGTTTACATTCCAGCACCTACTAAGCTTATAACTTTATTTGTCGAAGACTGTACAAGGGAGCGAAATATTTTTATGGATGTTGGTACAAATCAATGTGGGCACTATTTGTAGCTCAAACAGGTATGGAAATGGTACTCCAATTCTTGCCGTAGGTTCATAAGCGTGAGAGGCCTCGACTGCGGCCCAGATGAATTGTCTCAAATCTACCAGTTCTGGAACTTTTGTTCTGGATACAATGTGCTTGGTAAACCCCCATGCACTGAAATCCATGCACTATGGGACTTAACATCTGAGGTCATCAGTCCCCTTAGAACTACTTAAACCTAACTAACCTAAGGACATCAAACAAATCCAGACCCGAGGCAAGATTCGAACCTGCGACCGTAGCGGTCGCGTGGTTCCAGACTGAAGTGCCTAAAACCGCTCGGCCACTCTGGCCGGCATAGTCACATCGGGAAACAGAGGAGGCCAGGCAATGGGATCCTCCCCCTTTCCGATCCAAGACTCGTCTCATGGAGAAATGTAGTAACACGTCCTTGACAGTGTCGGAGAGGGGGGGGGGGAGGCGGTGACACCATCCTGCTCGAAAATGTCTTCAGAGTACATCTGTGGAACTGCATAGTTCCCCAGAAAGTCGCGATAGGTGTGTACTCTCACTGTACATTCCAAGAAAAAATGGACGTATCAGAGGATATTTATGTAACCCCAGCCACACATTAACTTCTGGTGTCACCCTTTCGTACTCAATCATTCCTCCCAGAGTCTCACTTCCCAACAATCGACAGTTACGTCGGTTAACTCTGCCACAGTGGTGGAAGGTAGACTCATAACTGAACAGCAATGCATTGAGGTAGTTGTTGTTTTAATCGAAACAATGCAACAATTCAACAGCAAAATCACATCGTCTGCGGTGGTCCTCAGGGCTAGTGTGATGCAAAAGTTGGAGTTTGTACGCAAGAAAAAAAGGTGTTCAAATGTGTGTGACAACTTGTGGGACTTAACTGCTGAGGTCATCAGACCCTTAGCTGACACACTACTTAAGCTAAATTATCCTACGGGCAAACACACACACATGCCCGAGGGAGGACTCGAACCTCCGCCGGGACCAGCCGCACAGTCCATGACTGCAGCGCCTTAGAGGCGGCTGGTGTGGCCGAGCGGTTCTAGGCGCTTCAGTCTGGAACCGCGCGACCGCTATGGTCGCAGGTTAGAATCCTGCCTCGGGCATTGATGTGTGTGATGTCCTTAGGTTAGTTAGGTTTAAGTAGTTCTAAGTTCTAGGGGACTGATAACCTCAGAAGTTAAGTCGCATAGTGCTCAGAGCCATTTCTTTTAAATTAATTGGCGTCTCGTTCTTATTTGACCTCGTGTAAGGAATTATGTATTTGGCCTCGTGCAAGGAATTATGTATAAGTCTTGACACAAGCAAGGCTTCACTTGTAGTGTCAAAAACTGTTACGGGTTACATCAAGTCAGTCAGAATACTGATGACACAAAGTCGTTTAATCACTGCTGACAACTCCAGTCCACTTTGCATAAAGTGAATGGATTACCCTTCAGTCTCTGTAGTTGGTACCACAAAGTCAAGCAATGGGAAACGTTTTATTCCACTTCCACATCACACAGTGGTACATAGTGCTTTTTTGCAGGAACCAAAGTAGACGTCTTTATAGATTTCGATACACTGAATACGAAATTATAATTAAAATTGACTACTTGTTACCAGTAAGGTGGGACTTTACATTCCAAGTATATTGCTACTGTAACCAACAGGATATATACAGTTGGCCGCGCGGGGTAGCCGTGCATTCTCGGGCGTCTTGTCACGGTTCGCGTGGCTTCCCCATCGCAGGTTCGAATCCTCCCTCTGGCCCTATCACGTTTTTGCTCCGGTTCGGTAATATCGTAGATCTGGGACTGCATCACATACATTCACTGACATCCACCACGACACTCATTCGTCTAATAAGTGAACTGACGCAACCACGACTGGTACAGCCGTAACAAACGACAACATCGCGTCTCGTCTCTAGATTCGACAGTGCACACATGACTAGACGGTGACATGAGTCGTGGTGGAAAATTGTGTTGCCAAATTCTATTAGAAGCAGTCACCTTACTCACTTAGAGGTTGAGTAACCCTCGTAACAACGTCTTTGCAAAAATGGTTCAAATGGCTCTGAGCACTATGGGACTTAATATCTGAGGTCATCAGTCTCCTAGAACTTAGAACTACTTAAACCTAACTAACCTAAGGACATCACACACATCTATGCCCGAGGCACGATTCGAACCTGCGACCTTAGCAGTCACGCGGTTCCAGACTGAAGCGCCTAGAACTGCTCGGCCACTGCGGCCGGCCAACGTCTTTGCAAGTAGCTCTTATAATGACCCGTAAGTGTAATTGTGAAACGGAAACACCTTATTTACTTGTAACTCTGAGGAACGAGACAATTTTAAGCTTGACATTCGTATTCGGCGCATCGAAACCTATAGAGCACGACTATTTTCGTTTCTGTAAAAAATAAAAAAAAGTATGTAGAAAGGTGATTATAAAAAGTCTTTTACAAATCTACATGTGCAATGCACTGTTTCATTCTACATATGCGAAAACATGTTACCAATACTGTGCAGTCTCTACCGATGTAAAAATAAATTGGAAATGAACTTACGTAACAGTGGGGACGGTATCGTTAGTGTTATTGCAGTTCTTCAGGGGATCAGCGAGTGAGCAGTTGGCAACACTGTTGCCGTTGCCGTTCTTCTCCGTAGTGTTGGCAGCGCTGGTGCCTCCCTGTTGACCGGCAGTCGCAGGAGAATCTCCAGTCGAGGCCCCTTGGGTTTTACTTCCGTTGCCGCTCTTGGTTTCTACTGTAACTTTGTATTCGTTGATGTTACCTGTGGGAGAGAGAACAGTACTAATGAAGAGGGTGATAAAGTGATCTGTGGCGAGAGGGAATCTCTTACACTGCTGCGATGTTACGAAGTTCTCTGCCAGTTGAAAGCAGGGGTGTCCAACCAGCAGGCTACATGCGGCCCGAAGCAATTACCAGTGCGGCCCATAAAGTGACCATCACATGATCCGTAAATAAAAGTAATAAATAAAAAAAATCCGTTTGTGAAACGTTATGATAAATTGAATATTTTCGGTTTTAAACTATTATCGCTCTAGTCCGAATGATCCATACCGGTATCGTATTTTTATGCTCAGTGGTTACTGTTGGTATTGTGAACGGCCCAAAAATACTTTCAAAGCGACCTGGACAGGCTGAAATAATGAACACCCCTGGTTTGAAGGTTCCAGGTACTCACGAGCCGGCACATCTACCTGTAAGTTTCGAAACAGTCTGTAACTGCCCTCCTAGTTACGGTTGTAAACACACTAGTGTGGAATTAAGAATGAACACAGCTAGAGAAGAATAAATTAATAATTGTAAAGGCAATGCCCCAAGGTGCTATGGAGTGGATGGCATCGATGCCATGTGCTAAGCACTGAAACACTACGTGGTGGACTATAATTCATGTGCAGCTGTCACCCCCGCCCCACCCCCGCACCCGGGCGCCTTCCTGTTCCACCTGCAATTGGGGTGCAAGAAGAACAACGGAGGTCTGAAGGAAGCCTAGTGATTTGAAGAGGGCGCAGGTCATTTCAAAAAGAGTCAGCTAGCAGACGCACATAGGTGTGTATCTCTGACGTCTAAATCTGCATCTATATGTGTACTCAGCAAACGACCTTGTGGTGTGTGACAGAGGATACTTTCTGCACCACTGTCGCTTCCTTATTTTCCTGTTGCAGTCGGGAACGATTTCCGAAGGAACCATTGCCGGTAAGCCTCCAGATTTTGCACGTGAGTTGCCACTCTTTACAACATTCCCTTGGAGTACTCTCGCAATTTGTTATATTTACTTACTTCCAGCGTGAACCGCAAGTCACTGGACTGCTCACCAATCGTCCAGAGGAATTCCTGTACCTAGCTACAGTCTTCTTACGTTGCTACATTCTTATAGACAACAGCTTCAACCGCAAACAGCCTAGTGCAGCTTGATCACTGATCCTTCATATATAATTGGTAAATACTAACGTTCCCGTCACCATTCATTGGGTAATTTCCAAAAATGACTGCCTATCTAAAGCGTGGGTACCTCACGATATATATCTAAGTTTTACTCTATGTAGACCACACGACTCTGGTGGTGAGAATTAAGGTAAATGTTTAATTCATTACCAGGGCAACATTATTGATCGTTTACGCTTGTGAAAAGCAATGAGTGAAAGTAAAAGTTTCGAGTGCAAATAGTCTCACATGGCGAAATCTAATTCCTCGGTTAATTACACTGAACCGCCAAAGAAACTGGTATAGGCATGCGAATTCAAATACAGAAGTATCTAAACAGGCAGGATACGACGCTGCGGTGGCCAACGCCTATATAAGACAAACAGTGTGTGGTGAGGTCATCTCCACGTGCTACAACGGCAGGTTATTAAGATTTAAGTAGGTTTCAATGTCGTGTTATAGTCGGCGCACGAGCGATGGGACACACCATCTGCGAGGTAGCGATGAAATTGAGACTTTCCTGGACGACCATTTCACGAGTGTACCGTTGGAACACGTGAGGCAATACTGACCTTACGACTTATCTTAGAAGAAAGATCAAGGAAAGGCAAACCTACGTTTCTAGCATTTGTAGACTTAGAGAAAGCTTTTGACATTGTTGACTGGAATACTCTCTTTCAAATTCTAAAGGTGGCAGGGGTAAAATACAGAGAGCGAATAGCTATTTACAATTTGTACAGAAACCAGATGGCAGTTATAAGAGTCGAGGGACATGAAAGGCAAGCAGTGGTTGGAAAGGGAGTGGGACAGGGTTGTAGCCTCTCCCCGATGTTATTCAATCTGTATATTGAGAAAGCAGTAAAGGAAACAAAAGAAAAATTTGGAGTAGGTATTAAAATGCTTGGAGAAGAAATAAAAACTTTGAGGTTCGCCGATGACATTGTAATTCTGTCAGAGACAGCAAAGGACTTGGAAGAGCAGTTGAACGGAATGGACAGTGTCTTGAAAGGATGGTGTAAGATGAACATCAACAAAAGGAAAACAAGGATAATGGAATGTAGTCTAATTAAGTCGGGTGATGCCAAGGGAATTAGATTAGGAAATGAGACACTTAAAGTAGTGAAGGAGTTTTGCTATTTGGGGAGCAAAATAACGGATGATGGTCGAAGTAGAGAGGATTTAAATGTAGACTGGCAATGCCAAGGAAAACGTTTCTGAAGATGAGAAATTTGTTAACATCGAGTATAGATTTAAGTGTCATGAAGTCGTTCGTGAAAATGATAGTATAGAGTGTACATGGAAGTGAAACATGGATGAAAAAAAGTTTGGACAAGAGGAAAATAGAAGCTTTCGAAATGTGGTGCTACAGAAGAATGCTGAAGATTAGATGGATAGATCACATAACTAATGAGGAGGTATTGAATAGAATTGGGGAGAAGAGGAGTTTGTGGCACAACTTGACAAGAAGAAGGGACCAGTTGGTAGGACATGTTCTGAGGCTTCAAAGGATCACAAATTTAGCATTGGAGGGCAGCGTGGAGGGTAAAAATCGTAGAGGGAGACCGAGAGATGAGTACACTAAGCAGATTCAGAAGGATGTAGGTTGCAGTAAGTACTGGAAAATGAAGAAACTTGCACAGGATAGAGTAGCATGGAGAGCTGCATCAAACCAGTCTCAGGACTGAAGACCACAACAACAACAACCGTGAATATCAGGAATCCGGTAAAACATCAAATCTCGGACATCGCTGAGGCCGGAAAAAGATCCTGCAAGAACGGGACCAACGACGACTGAAGAGAATCGTTCAACGTGACAAAAGTGCAACCTCTCTGCAAACTGCTGCAGATTTGAATACTGGGCCATCAACAAGTGTCAGCGTACGAACCATTCAACGGGACATCACTGATACGGGCTATCGGAGCCGAAGGCACACTTGTGTACCCTTGTGACAGCGCGAGTCAGAACTTTACGCCTCGTCTGTCCCTGTCAACACCGACATTGGACAGTTGATGACTGGAAACATATTGCCTGGTCGGACGAGTCTAGTTTAGAATTGTATAGAGCGCATGGACATGTCCAGGTATGGAAAAATCTTCATGAATCCATGGACCCTGCATGTCAGCAAGGGGTTGTCCAAGCAGGTGGAGGCTCTGTAATGGTGTGGGACGTATGCAGCTGGAGTGATATGGGACCCCTGACACGTCTAGATACCACTCCGGGACGTGATACGTTCCTAAGCATCCTGTCTGATCACCTGCATCCAATCATGCCCATTGTGGGATCTGGCGGACTTAGGGCATACCAGCAGGACAATGTGACACCACACACGTCCAGAATTGCTACAGAGTGGCTCCAGGAACACTCTTCTGAGTTCCAACACTTCCGCTGGTCACCAAACTCCCCAGACATGAACATTATTGACCATATATGCAATGCGTTGCAACGTGCTGTTCAGAAGAGATCTGCACCCCTCATAGTCTTACGGACTTATCGTCAGCCCTGTAGGACTCATGGTGTCACTTCCCTCCAGCACTACTTCCGACATTAGTCGAGTCCAAGCCACGTCGTGTTGCGGCACATCTGCACGATATTAGGCGAAGGGTACCAGTTTCTTTGACTCTTGAGTGTAGTTTGAGCAGAAAGTCTGAGAAGGGCTATTGCGAGAGGCGTTCAATGAATTCGAAAGTACAGTTCTATGTACTGACTTGGCAGAAAATCCTAAGAAATTTTGGTATTATGTCAAAGCGGTAGGTGGATCATAACAAAATGTCCAGACACTCTGTGACCAAAATGGTACTGAAACAGAGGATGACAGGCTAAAGGCTGAAATACTAAATGTCTTTTTCCAAAGCTGTTTCACAGAGGAAGACTGCACTGTAGTTCCTTCGTTAGATTGTCGCACAGATGACAAAATGGTAGATATCGAAACAGACGACAGAGGGATAGAGAAATAATTAAAATCGCTCAAAGAGGAAAGGCCGCTGGACCTAATGGGATACCAGTTCGATTTTACACAGAGTACGCAAAGGAACTTGCCCCCTTCTTGCAGCGGTGTACCGTAGGCCTATAGAAGAGCATAGCGTTCCAAAGGATTGGAAAATGGCACAAGTCATCCCCATTTTCAAGAAGGGACGTCGAACAGATGTGAAGAACTAGAGACCTATATCTCTAACGTCGATCAGTTGTACAATTTTGGAACACGTATTATGTTCGAGTATAATGACTTTTCTGGAGAATAGAAATCTACTCTGTAGGAATCAGCATGGGTTTCGAAAAAGACGATCGTGTGAAACCCAGCTAGCGCTATTGGTCCACGAGACTCAGAGGGCCATAGACACGGGTTCACAGGTAGATACCGTGTTTCTTGACTTGCGCAAGGCGTTCGATACAGTTCCCCACAGTCTTTTAATGAACAAAGTAAGAGCATATGGACAATCAGACCAATTGTATGATTGGATTGAAGAGTTCCTACATAACAGAAGGCAGCATGTCATTCTCAATGGAGAGAAGTCTTCCGAAGTAAGAGTGATTTCAGGTGTGCCGCAGTAGAGTGTCGTAGGACCGTTGCTATTCACAATATACATAAATGACCTTGTGTATGACATCGGAAGTTCACGGAGGCTTTTTGCTGATGATGCTGTGGTATGTGAAGAGGTTGTAACAATGGAAAATTGTACTGAAATGCAGGAGGATCTGCAGCGAATTGACGCATGGTGCAGGGAATGGAAATTGAATCTAATGTAGACAACTGTAAAGCGCTGAAAATACGTAGAAAGAAAGAACCTTTTCATTTAGCTACAATATAGCAGGTCAGCAACTGGAAGCAGTTAATTCCATAAATTATCTGGGAGTACGCATTAGGAGTGGTTTAAAATTCAATGATCATATAAAGTTGATGGTCGGTAAAGCAGATGCCAGACTGTGCTTCATTGGAAGAATCCTAAGGAAATGTAATCCGAAAACAAAGGAAGTAGGTTACAGTCCGCTTGTTCGCCCACTGCTTGAATACTGCGCAGCAGTGTGCTATCTGTACCAGATACTGTTGATAGAAGAGATAGAGAAGATCCAACGGAGAGCAGCGCGCTTCGTTACAGGATCATTTAGTAATCGCGAAAGCGTTACGGAGATGATAGATAAACGACAGTGGAAGACTCTGCAGGAGAGACGCTCAGTAGTTCGGTACGGGCTTTTGTTGAAGTTTCGAGAACATACCTTCACCGAGAAGTCAAGCAGTATATTGCTCCCTACTACGTATATCTCGCGAAGAGACCATGAGGATAAAATCAGAGAGATTAGAGCCCACACAGAGGCATACCGACAATCCATCTTTCCACGAACAATACGAGACTGGAATAGGAGAACCGATAGAGGTACTCAAGGTACCCTCCTCCACACACCGTCAGGTGGCTTGCGGAGTATGGATGTAGATGTAGATGTAAAAAGCGAGTATCGAAAAAGAAAACTGTTTTTCTGCTCCCAGCAGTTGATAAACTACAAAAATTTTTGTGTATATGCAAAGAGTATTTTAAGACATATTCAGAACTGTACTAAATGTGCCAATCCTCTCAGCTTCCTTCTTAGCTAAATAAATGTGTAACCTGTAAAATTTTATTTTTTTCTCATAAAGCGAGTTTTGCAAAAACGGTCCTCAATTGGTGGCCGCGGGTCAAAGCTACACGACAACGAATGATTAAGGCGGGGCTGGAGGGCGAGTGTCCTGGGTCTACATCCTGAGCAAGAGCGCTGCCGACAGCAGCTCGCTGTCCATAGATGCGACGTGAGTGGGGCACAGGCCAGATACACTGTGTGATGTTAACAGGAGCCACGTGAGGCTTCCATGATGCGACAGAACAGCCTGGCGATGCACGCCTGCAGAGTGGGTCCGTGCACCGTTGCGCTGACTGAGCTCTTGAGGCACAGAGTTCTTGTACTGGATCTCTGTCGAGTTATTACTGTTCTCAAGGAATAAAATATTCGTCCCCAATATGAGAAAACGCATGATACACAGGTTGATACATTTGACGGCAAGGTATGTCAGTAAAAGTGAAACCATTGCAAAAGTTAATTTACGAAAGGTCGGCCAAATAACCAAACGAGACAAGTCATCCACTGATGGTGATTACATACAGAAGTGGATTTGAAACACAGATGAATAACTGTTTTCCGATAAAACCGCAGAATGTGAAGCAGCCACTCTTTCAGCAAACGAAGTGGTGCGTTAAGTTGAAGATATTCCTTGTAATTTACCAAATCAGTTGCAAGAAAAGGCACCTAAGTTTGCTTGGTATCCAATAGCCATGGAGGTACCTACAGACATCTCTGGTACTGTACAAAAGCTATTGATTTTTATAGGTATTAAGACAGAGTTCAGAGTTAATAATGTACTAACAGAGCCGGCCGGTGTGGCGGTGCGGTTCTAGGCGCTTCGGTTTGGAACCGCGTGACCGCTCCGGTCGCAGGTTCGAATCCTGCCTCGGGAATAGATGTGTGTGATGTCCTTAGATTAGTTAGGTTTAAGTAGTTCTAAGTTTTAGGGGACTGATGTTAAGTCCCATAGTACTCAGAGCCATTTGAACTAGCAGATCTGATTTTCTTACGAGGTACCCCCCAATAGGTGAGGTATTCCTTCAAGGGTTACAGTTAACTTTAGCTGAAGAGAATTATCTTTAGGTTTGTCAGCTTAAATGTGCTACAACAGATTGAAAGGGGAATTATGTGTAGCAAATACGGAGCTCACGAACGCGGTTGAACACACAAAGTGAAGCCAATGGTGTTGCGATGTTCTTGACAACACAATGCATTTTTCATCAGTAACCAGTCTGTGCAAAGTGTCAGTTGTGTCTCTGCGAAGAGGGAGAATCTCTGTCCGACGATCTCCCATACCAAATGGCCCCAACTGAGATTCGAAACTTGATATGTGGCCCTCATAGTCTAGTAATTTCGAGACTCCAGCCCCAGAGTAAGTATTCTTGACTCTGCACTCACCATGACTCTAAATAACGGAGAACCTTACCATTGCTTGGTACACACACAGCTCAACTTTGGCACCAAGTGGGTAAAAGCTGTGTAAACCAACACTATAGGTGACCGCCAATAAAATGTTGTTTCTACTGTGTCGATTATTACCCAATGTGCTATGTCTATTATTCTAGAGGTATTCTGTGATTTTTCTTTCAAGCAATACATGAGCATATATCGCATACGAGCTGCCGGTGACTGCGACAGTTTTCTTCTTTTTATCGTCCATACTTTCTTATATATATAAACTACTTTCGAAGCTCCAAAATGTACTACAGACAAAATGTCTATAAAACGCCGCACTGTACAATGTACCTGTGGTGAGAAAGTCTCAATTCCTGAAATCCATCGCCCGTGGCCTCTGACCTGCCAAGGAACACCACAGTCCTGGATCTATGGATAAAACATGAAAATCCGCTGCATTACGCCACACACAGATAGACCCAGTCTGTGGGCACATCGGGGAGACCAGACCCGACAAGGCAGGAACCGCACGTTAGAGGGAAACTATGGGCTGCAGATCGGTAGGGCTGATCCGTTACAGACACACATAGAAATGGCCTGTGGTTTTGGCCCGTCATGGAAGTCCACTTGTGTGGCGTAGACACCATGTTGACGAAATGATACCTCGGCGATTACACACGCAACAGATAACTTGCACAAATACTCTGAGAATCAATACTAATGAGGATAGGTAGCAACTCACCATGAAGATGATCGCTGAGCCACAGACAGGCACATTGAATAGACAATCACACTCTCGTAACTAAAGTTTTGGCCATAGCCTTTGTCAGAAAACGAGAGCGGACACATATTCGCACAATCACTCAGACACAACTCATGCACACTTGACCGTTGTTTCCGACCGCTGCGTCAACAGTCTCTGAGAATCAGATCCAAACAAACCACTCCTCACGCCTCCCTGCCTCACATCGGCAGCTCCCAGGCTGTTGTTGTTGTTGTGGTCTTCAGTTCTGAGACTGGTTTGATGCAGCTCTCCATGCTACTCTATCCTGTGCAAGTTGCTTCATCTCCCAGTACCTACTGCAACCTACATCCTTCTGAATCTGCTTAGTGTATTCATCTCTTGGTCTCCCTCTACGATTTTTACCCTCCTCGTTGCCCTCCAATATTAAATTGGTGATCCATTGATGCCTCAGAACATGTCCTACCAACCGATCCCTTCTTTTTGTCAAGTTGTGCCACAAACTTCTCCCCAATCCTATTCAATACTTCCACATTAGTTATGTGATCTACCTATCTAATCTTCAGCATTCTTCTGTAGCACCACATTTCGAAAGCTTCTATTCTCTTCTTGTCCAAACTATTTATCGTCCATGTTTCACTTCCATACATGGCTACACTCCATACAAATACTTTCAGAAAAGACCTCATGACACTTACATCTATATTCGATGTTAACAAATTTCTCTTCTTCAGAAACGCTTTCCTTGCCATTGCCAGTCTACATTTTATATCCTCTCTACTTCGACCATCATCTGTTATTTTGCTCCCCAAATAGCAAAACTCCTTTACTACTTTAAGTGTCTCATTTCCCAATCTAATTCCCTCAGCATCACCCGACTTAATTCGAATACATACAATTATCCTCGTTTTGCTTTTGTTGAGGTTCATCTTATATACTCCTCTCAAGACATTGTCCATTCCATTCAACTGCTCTTCCAAGTCCCTTGCTGTCAGTGACAGAATGACAATGTCATCGGCGAACCTCAAAGTTTTTATTTCTTCTCCACGGATTTTAATACCTACTACGAAATTTTCTTTTGTATCCTTTATTGCTTGCTCAATATACAGATTGAATAACATCGGGGAGAGGCTACAACCCTGTCTTACTCCCTTCCCAACCACTGCTTCCCTTTGACGCCCCTCGACTCTTATAACTGCTATCTGGTTTCTGTACAAATTGTAAATAGCCTTTCGCTCCCTTTATTGTACCCCTGCCACCTTTAGAATTTGAAAGAGAGTATTCCAGTCAACATTGTCAAAAGCTTTCTCTAAGTCTACAAAAGCTAGAAACGTAGGTTTGCCTTTCCTTAATCTTTCTTCTAAGATAAGTCGTAAGGTCAGTATTGCCTCACGTGTTCCAGTATTTCTACGGAATCCAAACTGATCTTCCCCGAGGTCGGCTTCTACTAGTTTTTCCATTCGTCTGTAAATAATTCGCGATAGTATTTTGCAGCTATGGCTTATTAAACTTATTGTTCGGTAATTTTCACATCTGTCAAAACCTGCTTTCTTTGGAATTGTAATTATTATATTCTTCTTGAAGTCTGAGGGTATTTCGCCTGTCTCATATATCTTGCTCACCAGATGGTACAGTTTTGTCAGGACTGGCTCCCCCAAGGCCGTTAGTAGTTCCAATGGAATGTTGTCTACTCCGGGGGCCTTGTTTCGACTCAGGTCTTTCAGTGCTCTGTCATACTCTTCACGCACTACCGTATCTCCCATTTCATCTTCATCTACATCCTCTTCCATTTCGATAATATTGTCCTCAAGTACATCGCCCTTGTATAGGCCCTCTATATACTCCTTCCACCTTTCTGCTTTCCCTTCTTTGCTTAAAACTGGGTTTTCATCCGAGCTCTTGATATTCATACAAGTGGTTCTCTTTTCTCCAAAGGTCTCTTTAATTTTTCTGTAGGCAGTATATATCTTACCCCTAGCGAGATAAGCCTCTACATCCTTACAATTGTCCTCTAGCCATCCTAGCTTAGCCATTTTGAACTTCCTGTCGATCTCATTTTTGAGACGTTTGTATTCCTTTTTGCCTGTTTCACTTACTGCATTTTTGTATTATCTCCTTTCATCAATTAAATTCAGTATCTCTTCTGCTGCCCAAGGATTTCTACTGGCCCTCATCTTTATACCTACTTGATGCTCTGGTGCCTTCACTTCTTCATCCCTCAAAGCTACCCATTCTTCTTCCATTATATTTCTTTCCCCCATTCCCGTCAATTGTTCCCTTATGCTCTCCCTGAAACTCCGTACAACCTCTGGTTTAGTCCGTTTATCCAGGTCCCATCTCCTTAAATTCCCACCTTTTTGCAGTTTCTTCAGTTTTAGTCTACAGGTCATAACCAATAGATTGTGGTCAGGGTCCACATCTGCTCCTGGAAATGTCTTACAATTTAAAACCTGGTTCCTAAATCTCTGCCTTACCATTATATGATCTATCTGATACCTTTTAGTATCTCCAGGGTTCTTCCATGTATACAACCTTCTTTCATGATTCTTAAACCAAGTGTTAGCTATGACTAAGTTGTGCTCTGTGCAAAATTCTACCAGGCGGCTTCCTCTTTCATTTCTTAGCCCCAATCCATATCCACCTACTACGTTTCCTTCTCTCCCTTTTCCTACACTCGGATTCCAGTCACCCATGACTGTTAAATTTTCATCTCCCTTCACTATGTGAATAATTTCTTTTATTTGATCATACATTTCTTCAATTTCTTCGTCTTCTGCAGAGCTAGTTGGCATATAAACTTGTACTACTGTAGTAGGTGTGGGCTTCGTATCTATCTTGGCCACAATATGCTGTTTGTAGTAGCTTACCCGCGTTCCTATTTTCCTATTCATTATTAAACCTACCCCTGCATTACCCCTATTTGATTTTGTGTTTATAGCCCTGTAGTCACCTGACCAGAAGTCTTGTTCCTCCTGCCACCGAACTTCACTAATTCCCACTATATCCAACTTTAACCTATCCATTTCCCTTTTTAAATTTTCTAACCTACCTGCCCGATTAAGGGATCTGACATTCCACGCTCCGATCCGTAGAACGCCAGTTTTCTTTCTCCTGATAGCGACTTCCTCTTGAGTAGTCCCAGTCCCCGCCCGGAGACCCGAATGGGGGACTATTTTACCTCCGGAATATTTTACCCAAGAGGACGCCTTCATCATTTAATCATACAGTAAAGCTGCATGCCCTCGGGAAAAATTACGGCAGTAGTTTCCCCTTGCTTTCAGCCGTTCGCAGTACCAGCACAGCAAGGCCGTTTTGGTTATTGTTACAAGGCCAGATCAGTCAATAATCCAGACTGTTGCACTTGCAACTACTAAAAAGGCTGATGCCCCTCTTCAGGAACCACCCGTTTGTCTGGCCTCTCAACAGATACCCCTCCATTCTGGTTTTATCTACGGTACGGCTATCTGTATCGCTGAGGCACGCAAGCCTCCCCACCAACGGCAAGGTCCATGGTTCGGGGCTAGCAGCAAGTAATGGTGGCAACACTGACTGCAAGGTGTGGGGAAAGGTGGCAAGGGGAGAAGCAGTGACAACGAGAGAGTGGGGAAGCGGCGCAGCAACTCAGATGCGCCCAGCTAGCGACGAAGCATGACATCTCAGTAAACAAACAATTTCATGCTGATGAGACAAAATGAGAGATGAAATATATGATGAGAAATTATTCAGATAGTGAACGGAGACGAAAATTTAATAGTCATGGGTGACTGGGATTCGATTGTAGGAAAAGGGAGAGAAGGAAACGTAGTAGGTAAATATGGATTGGGGGTGAGAAATGAAAGAGGAAGCCGCCTGGTAGAATTTTGCGTAGAGCATAACTTAATTATAGCTAACACTTGGGTCAAGAATCATGAAAGAAGGTTGTATACATGGAGGATTCCTGGAGATACTAGAAGGCTCTGAGCACTATGGGACTTAACATCTATGGTCATCAGTACCCTAGAACTTAGAACTACTTAAAACTAACTAACGTAAGGACAGCACACAACACCCAGTCATCACGAGGCACAGAAAATCCCTGACCCCGCCGGGAATAGATACTAGAAGGTATCGGATAGATTATATAATGGTAAGACAGAGATTTAGAAACCAGGTTTTAAATTGTAAGACATTTCCAGAAGCAGATGTGGACTCTGACCACAATCTATTGGTTATGAACTGTAGACTAAAACTGAAGAAACTGCAAAAAGGTGAGAATTTAAGGAGATGGGACCTGGATAAACTGACTAAACCAGAGGTTGTACGGAGTTTCAGGGAGAGCGTAAGGGAACAATTGAAGGGAATGGGGGAAAGAAATACAGTGGAAGAAGAATGGGTAGCTTTGAGGGATGAAGAAGTGAAGGCACCAGAGGATCAAGTAGGTAAAAAGATGAGGGCCAGTAGAAATCCTTGGGTAGCAGAAGAGATACTGAATTTAATTGATGAAAGGAGATAATACAAAAATGCAGTAAGTGAAACAGGCAAAAAGGAATACAAACGTCTCAAAAATGAGATCGACAGGAAGTGCAAAATGGCTAAGCTAGGATGGCTAGAGGACAAATGTAAGGATGTAGAGGCTTATCTCGCTAGGGGTAAGATATATACTGCCTACAGAAAAATTAAAGAGACCTTTGGAGAAAAGAGAACCACTTGCATGAATATCAAGAGCTTTGATGGAAACGCAGTTTTAAGCAAAGAAGGGAAAGCAGAAAGGTGGAAGGAGAATATAGAGGGTCTATACAAGGGCGATGTACATGAGGACAATATTATGGAAATGGGAGGGGATGTAGATGAAGATGAAATGGGAGATACGATACTGCGAGAAGAGTTTGACAGAGCATTGAAAGCCCTGAGTTGAAACAAGGGCCCGGGAGTAGACAACATTCCATTGGAACTACTGACGGCCTTGGGGGAGCCAGTCATGACAAAACTGTACCATCTGGTGAGCAAGATATATGAGACAGGCGAAATACCCTCAGACTTCAAGAAGAATATAATAATTACAATCCCAAAGAAAGCAGGTTTTGACAGATGTGAAAATTGCCCAACTATCAGTTTAATAAGTAACAGCTGCAAAATACTAACGCGAATTCTTAACAGGCGAATGGAGAAACTGGTAGAAGCCGACCTCGGCGAAGATCAGTTTGGATTCCGCAGAAATGTTGGAACACGTGAGGAAATACTGACCCTAGAGCTTATCTTAAAAAGTAGATTAAGGAAAGGCAAACCTACAATTCTAGCATTTGTAGACTTAGAGAAAGCTTTTGACAATGTTGACTGGAATACTCTCTTTCAAATTCTAAAGGTGGCAGGGGTAAAATACAGGGAGCGAAAGGCTATTTACAATTTGTACAGAAACCAGATGGCAGTTATAAGAGTCGAGGGACATGAAAGGGAAGCAGTGGTTGGGAAGGGAGTAAGACAGGGTTGTAGCCTCTCCCCGATATTATTC
Organism: Schistocerca gregaria; assembly: GCF_023897955.1. Taxonomy (NCBI): domain Eukaryota; kingdom Metazoa; phylum Arthropoda; class Insecta; order Orthoptera; family Acrididae; genus Schistocerca; species Schistocerca gregaria. The sequence goes on along the minus strand of NC_064929.1, from coordinate 206,550,999 downwards.
AATCTGTATATTGAGCAAGCAGTAAAGGAAACAAAAGAAAAATTCGGAGTAGGTATTAAAATCCATGGAGAAGAAATAAAAACTTTGAGGTTCGCCGATGACATTGTAATTTTGTCAGAGACAGGAAAGAACTTGGAAGAGCAGTTGAAAGGAATGAACATTGTCTTGAAAGGAGGATATAAGGTGAACATCAACAAAATCAAAACGAGAGTAATGGAATGTAGTCGAATGAGGTTGGGTGATGCTGAGGGAATTAGATTAGGAAATCAGACACTTAAAGTAGTAAAGGAGTTTTGCTATTTGGGGAGCAAAATAACTGATGATAGTCGAAGTAGAGAGGATATAAAATGTAGACTGGCAATGGCAAGGAAAGCCTTTCTGAAGAACAGAAATTTGTTAACATCGAGTATAGATTTAAATGTCAGGAAGTCATTTCTGAAAGTATTTATGTGGAGTGTAGCAATGTATGGTAGCAAAACATGGACGATAAATAGTTTGGACAAGAACAGAAGTTTTCGAAATGTGGTGCTACAGAAGAATGCTGAAGATTAGATAGGTAGATCAGATAACTAAAGAGGAGGTATTGAATAGAATTGGAGAGGAATTCGTGGCACAAATTGACTAGAATAAGGGATCGGTTGGTAGGACATGTTCTGAGGCATCCAGGGATCACCAATTTAGTATTGGGGGGACAGCGTGGAGGGTAAATATCGTAGAGGGAGACCAAGAGATGAATACACTAAGCAGATTCAGAAGGATGTAGGTTGCAGTAGGTAGTGGGAGATGAAGAAGCTTGCACAGGATAGAGTAGCATGGAGAGCTGCATCAAACCAGTCTCAGGACTGAAGACCACAACAACAACCTCAACGAGACAAAAACGAGATTTTTCCAGAGTTTTTTTTCGAATTTCCCTGATATATTTGAAATTCTCTGATATTCTCTAATTTCCGGAACTTGTGGCAACCGTGATACCTGTGGACATTGGCATTCACTGTTTCCTTTTTCGTCATGTAAAACGCGCTAGTAGCAAAGATGCGCCTAGTAAACAGAAAGCTTTCTGTGTTTTACAGTCTGCAAGGACTGAACTTGTTACTGTGCAGCCTGCGTTGCGTATTACGTTCCACTTGGTTGGCTGCCCAAGGACAAACAATAGTGGGACATCCACATCGGAGAAAGAACAATGTGTGTAGGGCTGCATATCTGTAAAAAGCACCGTTGTGGAATGGAGCGATTAGTTGCGTGTTGATCGAGTTCGTCGACACAAAACGCCGGTCGATCCACTACGGACAAGTGGGAGAAACTCGAGCACCGCCCTTTAGTGCTGGTCATACGCCATGTGATACCTTGAAAAACACACTGAAAGGCTGACGAGTCCTATCGAACGAGGGTATGCAGCAAAGCAGCTACATACTTTTTTCTTGTGGGCTACATTATTTTCTCCCAAAATAAGGAAATCGATGAGCTTGCAGTAGAAGACATGTGTCTCACGGTATTGAAGATGAACAAGCGCGCATAGCTCACAAGTATGCATTTTAGAGCTCTAAAGGCGTTTTTTCTTGTTTAGGCATAGAGAACCTATACCCGAAGTTTGTAAAACTATTTTTCCAAACACCCTGTAAAACGTGAGAATTCAGAGGTGGGCCCCAGTGCAAATAATTTGAAATGACTATCTGAATTGTTCCAACTGCATTCCCATAATCGCACCCTACCGTCTGACTGACAAATCAGAGATATTTAGCTGGAGGAATGCTATCGCCGACCGTTGTGGCCCAGCGGTTCTAAGCGCTTCAGTCCGGAAGGAATTCTCCCTCGTGCATGGTTATGTGTGATGTCCTTAGGTTAGTTAGGTTAAAATAGTTGTAAGTGTAAGGGACTGATGACCTCAGATGTTAAGTCCCATAGTGCTTTGAACCATTTGAATGCTGTCGCTAGACATGATCCGACCTTAAATAATGAGAGAGAGAGAGAGAGAGAGAGAGAGAGAGAGAGAGAGAGAGAGAGAGAGAGAGAGAGAGAGAGAGAGAGACAGAGAGAGAGAGACTGGCCAATTTGGACTTATGCTGTACACAGAAGATGGTCTTGACCATCGTCATCATCAGCCATTCATCATTCACTATTGGATAGATGCCTCTTTCAAATTTATCCACACATAACGATCGTCAGCGACATGGAGGTCCTGCTTGTTCCTCTCTGTCTTCACGGCTTCAATCCATTTTCCGTTACGTCGTCAGATAGGTCTTTTATTATCATGAGGAATCAAACGCACAATCCTCTTTGCCCATCTACGATTATTTCGGTTCGCCCGATCGAAGTGTTTCAATTTTGCAAAAGTCACTAGCGCATCATGAAGTCCTGTCTCTTCTCCAACACTTTGTTTCTTTATCTGTCCCTTCAAATAACGCCCAACTGGACTCTTTCCATTGCTTGGTGGGCAAGCAATAAAATTGTAAATAGAGGCTTCACATGTCCCACTCGATGACCAAGGCAGCATTGGGCAGACTATACATCATAACCCACAGATTGTAAGACTTCATCCTAACATGGCACAAGACTACACTCCTGGAAATTGAAATAAGAACACCGTGAATTCATTGTCCCAGGAAGGGGAAACTTTATTCACAGATTCCTGGGGTAAGATACATCACATGATCACAAAGAACCACAGGCACATAGACACAGGCAGCAGAGCATGCACAATGTCGGCACTAGTACAGTGTATATCCACCTTTCGCAGCAATGCACGCTGCTATTCTCCCATGGAGACGATCGTAGATATGCTGGATATAGTCCTGTGGAACGGCTTGCCATCCCATTTCCACCTGGCGCCTCAGTTGGACCAGCTTTTGTGCTGGACGTGCAGACCGCGTGAGACGACGCTTCATCCAGTCCCAAACATGCTCAATGGGGGACAGATCCGGAGATCTTGCTGGCCAGGGTAGTTGACTTACACCTTCTAGAGCACGTTGGTTGGCACGGGATACATGCGGACGTGCATTGTCCTGTTGAAACAGCAAGTTCCCTTGCCGGTCTAGGAATGGTAGAACGATGGGTTCGACGACGGTTTGGATGTACCGTGCACTATTCAGTGTACCCTCGACGATCACCAGAGGTGTACGGCCAGTGTAGGAGATCGCTCCCCACACCATGATGCCGGGTATTGGCCCTGTGTGCCTCGGTCGTATGCAGTCCTGATTGTGGCGCTCACCTGCACGGCGCCAAACACGCATACGACCATCATTGGCACCAAGGCAGAAGCGACTCTCATCGCTGAAGACGACACGTCTCCACTCGTCCCTCCATTCACGCCTATCGCGACACCACTGGAGGCGGGCTGCACGATGTTGGGGCGTGAGCGGAAGACGGCCTAACGGTGTGCGGGACCGTAGCCCAGCTTCATGGAGACGGTTGCGAATGGTCCTCGCCGATACCCCAGGAGCAACAGTGTCCCTAATTTGCTGGGAAGTGGCGGTGCGGTCCCCTACGGCACTGCGTAGGATCCTACGGTCTTGGCGTGCATCTGTGCGTCGCTGCGGTCCGGTCCCAGGTCGACGGGCACGTGCACCTTCCGCCGACCACTGGCGACAACATCGATGTACTGTGGAGACCTCACGCCTCACGTGTTGAGCAATTCGGCGGTACGTCCAACCGGCCTCCCGCATGCCCACTATACGCCCTCGCTCAAAGTCCGTCAACTGCACATACGGTTCACGTCCACGCTGTCGCGGCATGCTACCAGTGTTGAAGACTGCGATGCAGCTCCGTATGCCACGGCAAACTGGCTGACACTGACGGCGGCGGTGCACAAATGCTGCGCAGCTAGCGCCATTTGACGGCCAACACCGCGGTTCGTGGTGTGTCCGCTGTGTCGTGCGTGTGATCATTGCTTGTACAGCCCTCTCGCAGTGTCCGGAGCAAGTATGGTGGGTCTGACACACCGGTGTCAATGTGTTCTTTTTTCCATTTCCAGGAGTCTATAATGGAAATGATGGATACCTATAATGATCCCTCCATACTTCTGCAATTAAAACTATGGAAAAAGCAGAAGCTTAATCATGGTAGAAATGGACAAATTCGAATACTCACCTGTATTCACGTTTGGATGCTGTAAAACTGGAACACTGGTTCTGTCGCCAGCACTTGCAGGAGTGGTGCCCGCATGGGTGATGGCCTGATTCGATGCAGTTGTAGTGATTGCAAGTGGAGCTGAAGCTCCCCCATGGACGATGTTGTCAATTGTTCCCTTTTCTACTACGTGTGTGCCATTGGAGCCTTGTGGCTGTGATGCAGCAGCAGCAGTTGTGTTGGTGCTGACTGCTGCAGATGCTGATACATTAGTGCTGGTTGCGGTGGTGGTGGATGCACTGGAATGGATGGTGGTGATGGGAGTGGGTGGTGCAGAGGTGGACTGAAAGGTGCCTGGCGATGGTATGGTGTCCTCATGTCGCCCGTGGGCCAGATCTTCGCTTGTGAGTGTCAGGGGGCCTCCTGTATCTTGCGCACTTTGGTTCGTGGAACTGACGTCTTGATCAGAATGCGTAGGTACATGGACTAAAGAACCACTGGCAGTTGGATGGTTATTACTTTGCCCCGATGGGCTTGCAGACCCTCTGACTTCGCTGGGGGTAGTGGACACTGATGAGGCAGTCGTTACTGGGTCAGCACTGTGACTGATAGATGGACTCAGACTGGTGACAGTCTGCCCCCCCTGGGGCTGTGCTTTGTAGGTACTGGTGGCCATTGTCAGGTCTGTGATGGGAACTGGTGGCTGTGAGGTCATGCTGGTGGTCACGCCGCTGGCAGCAGTGGACGCTGTGGCGACAGGACTTCTCACTGGTCCTGCTGGGGCTGGGCCTCTCGTTTGGTTGGTGTCCCCATGCTGGTCACTATGTTCCTTCATGGCAGGTGTATGTGAGTCCACCTCAGAGTGGCCGATAGCGCTGTGGGCAGTGAAACATGGTATAAACGTATATTCCTGTAAATACAACTCTGTATTGTGTTTTACAAGTCACTCACTAGTCTATATACAAAAGGAAAAGTCCTGACCGATTCACAGACTCATAAGTGCCCAGCCCAAACTATTAAGGATAGAAACTCGATGTTTGGAGATGTTAGTCTTATACTGTAGGCATCGTTTATGAAGGGACTTCTGAAATTCCACACCTAAAAGGATGAGGTAGATGATGGAACGCTTTTTCACAAATGACTCTATAAAGGTAACTTTGGAAACTAGAACTACGAAACTGGTATTTGTTTCTCAGTAAAAAATAAAGGCATGCATGTTTCGGCATTATGGGGAATTTAACCCCTATGGAGGTGAAATGGTGGGTGAAAGTTTTATTTGAGAATAAATCACTATTAAAGAACTACTAAAAGTATTTTTCAAGGGGCTTAGAAATAAAAAAAGGGGGGTTTCATTGCTTTTGTAAAACATCGCTTGGGGATATTTTATGAAATATTTCATTTTAAAAGCTAAATTTACGAAAATCTGAATTTGCCTTCTTGGTTAGAAATAAAAAATACTTATTTTAATGTTTGGAGATTGAACGGCTGTGCGGGTGAAATTGGGGACGAAAATTTTTATGTTAATATTTCTTGATGCAATCATTTTTGAAGATAAATCTATCAAAATATGTTTGTAGAAATTGAAAAATATGCATTTTACTGGTTTTGGATACTTGGTATTTGGCTTCTCAGTTAGAAATTAAATCACTGTTTACGAAATTCAACCCTTAATGGGGTGGAATAGGGCCAGATTGATTCACTGGCTCATCTTTGCCCAGCCCAAACCACTAAGGATAGAAACTTGAAATTTGGCGTAGGGACTGGTCTTACACGGTAGGCATCGTTTAAAAAGGGAATTTTCGAAATACCACCACAAGGAAGGTGGAACAGAGGATGAAAGGTTTTTCTAAATATCGCTACAAAGTCAGTTTTGAAATTAGAACTATGAAAATTGGTATCTTGGTCAGAAATAAAAACTCTTTTCAGAATTCTTCATAATTCAGGGGGTGAAGTACAGGGTGAAAGCTTCTTTCTGTTTTTTGTTTTTATTAAGTAATTACAAAGAACTACTAAATCATTTTTGAAGTAATGTCTGTGAAAACTGATACTTGACTTGTTGGTGAGAAATAAAACAAAATTAATAAATTTGTTTCAGTGCTTCGGGGAATTCAACCCCAACGGGTGAAATAGGTGATGAAAAGTTTTATAAAACTATTGATGCGTATGAACAGTGCAGCCATCTATAATATATATAAAAGAAGCGTTTCAATGAATTTCAACTTCCTGCCTGCAGCTTCGAACGTGTAGACCAGGTACACTGTTTTTAGATTGTTGATTTGAACATGAACAATGTGTGTAGAAAAACATAAATTCAATTTAATTTTTTAAAAGATGCCAAACCTTGTGTGAAGAATTGTTTCATTTAATTTTAGTACCTTCTGTGCAACTTAAGTTTGCGTAGACTAGATATACTGTATGCAGTATGTGTAGATTTATTTATGATCAACATTCAAATCTGACTGAAGAAAAACAATATGAAACATGTGGAGACCAGACTAAGTAGCAGGCGGTAAGCTATTTTTCTGTAACTGTGCCTGAAATCAATTTTGTTTATGTTTCGCCTACTATTATCAAAAGTGAAGGCTTACATACTCAGTGCCTTGAAGTTTTCTTTGGCACGCCTCAACAGTTCTGCACATATCCTGAAACGATTCAAAACAATTGTAACTTCAAGTTGTAGCACTTTGTGAGCCTGAGTAAAATAACGTGGAAGCTCTAAAATATTTCTGTTGCGTGTGGGCTGCCGAGCAAGCTGCTCAAGACAGTTTTCAGGGAACGTGTTCAAAAGCTGCTGCAATACGCCGGGCAAAAGGAGATCCGATATGATATCAAGAGATATACCATGACTTTTGTCGCCTCAGTGTATGCATTGACATGTTCAATAAATATCCAAACTGCAACAATTACGTACAAGGGAAGAAAACAGTCCCAATAGCTACCTCACACGGTACTTTATCTAAAAAGAAAATGACTACCAACCGAGGCATTCCGAGTTTAGCCTATTCAAATCTATAGCCCGATTAAAATTACTTGATAGTTGACACTTCACGTCCTCCATTCAGAGTGCTCTACATCTTGCCTGAACCGTTCAGCACTGCCAAACTGCCACAATAATTAGTTCACTTCCAGTTCAAAGTCACGCTTTTTTCTTGATGTGTTTGGATTCCGATTCCTGGGTCGGGCCCCTTTACTTCGTATTTCATCATTCATGATAACCATACCCAACACACACACACACACACACACACACACACACACACACACACACACACAATGCTGACGAAATGGACACGTTTCATGCAGAGCATCGCGGCCACTGTGACTGAGCGGTTCTAGGCGCTTCAGTCCGGAACCGCGCTGCTGCTACGGTCGCAGGTTCGAATCCTGCCTCGGGCATGGATGTGTGTGGTCCTTAGGTTAGTTAGGTTTAAGTAGTCCTAAATCTAGGGGACTGATGACCTCAGGTGTTAAGTCCCATGGTGCTAAGAGCCATTTGAACCATTTTCTTCAGCATCATTCACGTAGTTATTACACAATGAAGCGCCGAAGAAACTGGTACGGACATGCACATTCAAATAGAGACGTATGTAAACAGGGAGAATATTGCACTGCGGTCGGCAACGCCTATATAAGACAACAAGTGTCTGGTGCAGTTGTTAGATAGGTTACTACTGTTTCAATGGCAGGATATCAAGATTTAAGTGAGTTTGAACGTGGTGTTAGAGTCGGCCCACGACCGATGGGACACAGCTTCTCCGAGGTAGCGATGAAGTGCGGACTTTCCCGTACGACCACTTCACGAGTGTACAGTGAATATCAGGAATCCGGTAAAACGTTAAACCTCCGACACTGCTGCGGCTAGAAAAAGATCTTGCAAGAACGGGACCAATAATGATTGACGAGAATCGTTCAACGTGACACAAGTGCAGCCCTTCCGCAAATTGCCGCAGATTTCAATGCTGGGCCATCAACAAGTGTCATCGATATGGGCTTTTGGAGTGGAATGCCCACTCGTGTACCCTTGATGCCTGCGCGGTATAAAGCTTAACGCCTCGCCTGGTGCTCGTCGGCACCGGCATTGGACTGTTGATGACTGAAAACGTGTTGCCTGGTTGGACGAGTCTCGTTTCAAATTGTATCGAGCGGACGGACGTGTACTGGTGTGGAGACAACCCCATGAATCCACAGACCCTGCATGTTAGCAGGGGACTATTGAAGCTGGTGAAGGCTCAGTAATGGTGCGTGGGCGTGTGCAGTTGGAGTGATATTGGACTCCTGATACGTCTAGATACGACTCTGACAGGTGCCACGTATGTAACCATCCTGTCTGATCACCTGCATCCGTTCATGTCATTTGGGTATTCCAACGGACTTGAGCAATTCCATCATGACAATGTTACACCCTCCACGTCCATAATTGTTAAAGAGTGACTCCAGGAGCATTGTTCCGAGTTTAAACACTTCCGCTGGTCGCCAAACTCCCCAGACATAAACATTATTGACTATATCTGCGTTGCCTTGCAACGTGCTGTTCACAATAGATATCCACTTCCTCGTATTCTTGCTGATTTATAGGGAGCCTTGCAGGATTCGTCGTGTCAGTTCCCTTGACCACTACTTCAGATATTAGTCGAATCCATGTCACGTCGTGTTGTGGCACTTCCGCATGCTCGCCGGGGCCTACGCTATATTAGGCAGATGCACCACTTTCTTTTGCTCTTCAGTGTATAATCAGAGTGATCGACATGCAGTAGATAAGCTTCGAACGACACTGCGTCAAGCCGAATTTTTTAAGGCTGTCAATTAATCACCTCGATTAAGACACCGCCCCGATAGCTGAGTGGTCAGCACGGCGAACTGTAACGCCAATGGACCCGGGTTCGATTCCCGGCTGGGTCGGAGATTTTCTTCGTTCGGGGACTGGGCGTTGTGTTGTCCTCATTATCATTTCATCATCATCAGTGGAAGGCAATGGGAAACCGCCACTGCAGTCAATTTCCTACACGCTCATGCGGTGGACCTCTCTGACGAGGTTTCCCCCATCACAAGACCTGCCGTAAGACAGAACACAAAGTTTTTTCTGAAGCACCAGTCATAAATACAAGGGCCTTCTGGACTACACTGAAAGGTGCAGTGGAGTGTATAAACCTGACGTGCAAAAAGGGCGAAGGTTCGAATCTCTTTTTATTTTTCTAAATCTGATCAAAAGAGTCTGATTATAATTTTTATTCAATTTATTCGTTTAAATCTACCTTTTTAGTATTTCTAATACTTTGCTGAGTCAAATTCTACACTCTTTTTCTTATTTTTCTTTCTATTATCCTGTTTTCGTTTGGAATCTGCTTCTGCCGCCTTCAACCGTAGCAAGTGTGAACCTAGTTCCAGGTAACTAATGACAGCGGAAATTACTATCCACGGGTAGCGCAAAAAACTGAAACTTTTAGGTGGAAGATGTTTATGCAAACAAACATGTTGTGAAACGTTCTGCTTGCGATTGCTCGCAGAGAGTAGCCTTAAAACTACGAACGAAACGATCGTGATTTTAGGTCTGTCACAGACTGTCGATCGCCGTTTACTTGGATACATTGTACGTCACGAGGTTGTGGTTAGGTTAGGATTAGAGTTTAAATTCAGAGCTACAAAAAGCGTCGTCTGCTGCAGTTCAGCCATTGGTCACTTAAAATCATCTGCCGGCACAGTATCTCCCATTTCCGTCACACCTCGCAGCGGCCGATTCCAACATCGCTCCGCCTTCACATTAACGGCATTTGTCAAGTGACCAGCCGTGTTTGTGTCTCACGTACGAGGACTGTTAAAAAAAGTAAGGTGACTTTCCAAATTGCGCGGGCAACGACGATTATCGACCTTCTTTTTTGTTATATTGGTAACATGTCCCGAACATACGATCACAGTTTCAAGTTCACAGAATACTTCGTTTGTTTTTGACAGATAGAAAGGTTAGACGTCTTTTAGTGAGCTCGGCTATTTTCGTTATTATAAAAAAATGGAGCAAAGAATTTGCATCAAATTTGTGTGGAAATGGAATCACGTGCTCTAAAACACTTGAAATGTTGAGAGTGGCATATGGTGAACCTGCTATGAGTAAAAAAAGATGTTTACAAGTGGTACAAGCTCTTCCAAGACGGCCGACAAGATTCTCTGGACGCCCTCATCAACAACAGATGATAACGTCGAAGCTGGGAAGAAAATTGTTTTGGAAAGTCGTCGAATTACCGTAAGACAAGTTGCTGCATATCGGTTGGTTCGTGTCATGCAACTTTATTCGGATGTTTTGGGCGTGAGACGACGGTGTCAGCGAAGTTTGTTCCAACACTTCCCTGTTTTGATCACAAGAATCGTCGTACGAGCATAGCTCAGGAGCTCTTGAATGACGTCAATGATGAGCATGATTTGCGCAAAAGGGTCATAACTGGTGACGAAACATGTGTTTCCGGTTATGACGTCGAAACCAAACTCTAGTCGTCCCAATGGAAGCATCCCGGAGAGCCGAGACCGAAAAAACACGACGAGTTCGATCAAATGTCAAAGTTTTGTTCACGTGAATTTTTTCCTCAAGGTCGTACGGCCAATAAGGAGTATTACCTTGGTGTTATGCGCCGTTTGCGAGAAGTAATACGGAAATATGATCCGGAATTGTGAAAAAACAATTGATGGCTTTTGCATCACGACAATGGACCTGCTCGATCATCGTTGCTTGTAAGAGATTTTTTGGCCAAAAACAACACGTCAATCATGCCTCGGCCACCATATTCTCCGGATTTGGGCCCCTACGATTTTTTCCTGTTCCCTAAACTGAGGCGATCTATGAAATGACGAACGGTTGAGGAAATAAAAACAGCATCACTGGAAGTACTCAAAGCCGTACCAAAAAGTGCTTATATGAAGTGCTTCGGTGATTAGAAGAAACGCGCGGCTACCCTTGTCGGAGGTTCGAATCCACCCTCAGGCATGGGTGTGTGTGTGTGTGTTGTCCTTAGCCTAAGTCAGTTTAAGTTAGATAAGTAGTGTGTAAGCCTAGGGACCGACGACAGCAGTTTGGTCCCATAGGAACTTATCACAGATTTCCAAATTAGAAGAAACGTTAGTACAAGTGTATTATATCTGAGGAGGATTACTTTGAAGGGGACAACATGAATATTGATGAATAAATAAATATTTTTTCACGAAAATATAAAGTCACCTACCTTACTTTCTGAATGCATCTAGTATAACGGAGCGATAGCCGTGCCTTTTGGTGTTTCCCAGTCTGCAGTGGTGTTTAATGTCTTTGTCTTGTTGTAGGCGATCCTCAGTCCCACCTTTCTGGCTACCTTACTTAAGTTGTCGAGGTGTGTCTTTGCGTCTTCTTCCGTCTCACTCGTTTATTGCTCTCCACTGCCTGATCACTGGACGGGAACACCAAAGACTCATGTGGGGGACAAAAAGGACAACAGGGCTCAAGTGGACTGCCTAGCCTTTGCAGATGACATAGAAAGTGAGACGGAAGAAGACGCAAAGACACACCTCGACAACGTAAGTAAGGTAGCCAGAAAGGTGGGACTGAGAATCGCCTATAACAAGACAAAGACATTAAACACCACTGCAGACTGGGAAACACCAGAAGGCACTGTGCAAATGGTGGACGAATTTAAATACCTGGGAGAATATATAACAGGAAGGAACAGGAGCAAGGAGGGAACAACACAGAGGATAAAGAAGATGAGGTCAGCCTTCTGTATGACGAGAGAGGTATACAATGAAAAGGATATATCCACAGAGGCAAGGATAAGCCACTACAAGGCAACAGTGAGGAACGCAGCATTATATGCTGCTGGGACGATGACACTGGGAATAAATGGGGCAGAGGAACTAGAAAAAGAAGAGAGAAACATACTGAGAAAAATACTAGGTCCCAAAAGAGGCGGAGAGAGGTGGATGCGAAGACCTAGGGAAGAATTGTACCGGAACATGAGAACAATATCCGGGGAAATCAGACTCAAAAGGGCAAGGTTTGCTGGGCAAGTAGTTAGGATGAGTATGGACAGAATGACGAAGAGATTGTGGGAAACAACGGGGAGGACAAGGGGAAAACACAGGAACCAGTGGATTGTTGAACTTCGGAAGGACTGGTTGGAATTGGGGATCAATGTCGACGGAAAGGAAAATTGGAGGAACAAATATACAATGACAAATATGCCGGAGGTCAATGACAGAGAAGAATACGGGAAAAGATTAGAATGTCACCAATGGAGCCGCCAGGAGAAACGTAAACTGGAGATCTCTGAAGAAGAGCAGGAGAGGAGAAGAGAAAGAATGAAGAGGTTCTGGGAGAAGAAGAGGAAAATGCAGCCCACATAGGGGCTACCCGTGGTCCTACAGAGGCCGTAACGCAAGAAGAAGAAGAAGAAGAAGAAGAAGAGCAATAGCCGGCAGCGGATGTGGCAACACTGTAGCAACAAGTGACGGCTGGCAACTATCAAGTAATCGGACTAATGGCAGCCGATCGGCGAACTTACAGTAAACACACAGTACAAGAACATACATTGTTTGTACAGCACATTTCATCTTACCTGGGACTGCTACTGTCGTTTTTGGGTTCAGCGTGAACAACCACTGGTGGAATGCTATGTGGCTCTTCAACCTGGCTAGAAATGGTGTTCGACTGTTCATGTGGAGACGCTGGCAGATTCTGCGAGGATTTCTGGTTAGTACCAGTCACATCTGTATGGCTTTCGGAGGGTGGAGATTGTTTTTCTGTACTGGAATGTGGGGTATTCCTGGTGGTAGTGACAGGTAGTTGAGCACTGCTCGCAGCATTTGGCTCCGACTGAGTGTTATTGGCACTACTTCCCGGAGGCTCTACTGGCTGTTTCGCATTTGTCAACGTGTGGCCGGTACCACTGCCAGCTACAGCCGGAATCGCTGGAGAGTTGGTCGGGTTGCTTTTGAGTGTCCCAGTCCCGGTCTTCCCATTTCCTTTGCCTGCCACTTCCAGAGAGGCATTTTGCGAGGCCTGTTGTCGATCCCGTACAGAGTGATCATCAGCTGTGCCTGACACCTTAACACTCTCATTCGAGGCTACATTTGCTTCACTATGGCCAATATTTACAAGAGGACTCCCAGGAGAAGTGTTCTCTGGCGAGGATGGTGATCCACGAGGGCGTCTCACGCTCTTCTGGACACCAGCTTCTTTCTTCAATGCATTCTCAAACCTGCCAACAGGTCTGGAATCTTCAGCACTGCCCAGGTCAGTATAAATATTCACTGCAGAGTCATTACGGACGATCTTGATGCACCGTAACTTCTTCGAATCGGGGTCCCGCCTCCAGCCGTTACAGCAGACCTGATAGATTAATAAAATTTGTAGTAATAATACCTTTTTATAGGGCAGTATAACCAGGAATTATGTAACATAATACAAATTAATTGTTAAACTTCAACAAGTGCATACCAGTTGCAATAAATACTTGTTAAACAAGGTGTAACACAAGAGGGTGGACTATTAACTACCGTTTTTAATACTTATACTGATTTCATTCTTCCCCAATTGAAATGTAGAGTAAAAAAAAGAATTAAGTTGGTGAATGAGAAGTAGCTGACTGTGCTTCTGTTTGCAGGTGATACTCTTATTATTCAGAGGACTGAAGATGACCTCCAAAGATCACTAGACCAGATAAACTGAATAGCAAGATGTACAACTTAAGGATCTTAGTAATAAACGGCAACAGGAGGAAAATATCCAGTCAGCTCAAAAATTGATTTATGTAATTTCGGAAGGTGTGCTAAAGTTTTGATTTTAACTCCGATATAGAAAACAAAATACACAAATTCCAAGCTGTATGTGGTTACCATTAGCAGAACGTTGTGCTGTTAAGTACAAAAGATATTAGCCATGACATAAATACATCTAGACACAAATGTTCATCTTCACTGTATACTATTGTATAGAAACTAGTTTCTCTCAGCTTTTATAATTCTTTGGATTGATATAAACAAATGACTGCGAAAGTGTTAAGCTGTGCTGTACTTGTTACTGTGCTCTGTGCACCAGACAATGAAGTTACCAACATAAACGTAAGTAAATGCACTAACAAAATGTGTAATCATACTTATCACGTAACGTACACACTATGAAATATTTATCTTCCAGGACATGCGTCTTTTCCGACGCATAAGCTCACTGGCACACTCAGCAAAGGAAACTAATCTCACTTCATTTAATTACAATGTAAAAATAACTAAAATGCTCCTGATGATAGCAGCATGCTGCCGAAACGCGTCATGCAAGTAAAATATATGCAATATATCTTAAAAATCGTTGTTCACATGTCTCTCAATTCTTAATCTTACACCGCTGTGCATGCATACATCACAATGGGGCTTATGGTTTACAGTTTTGACTCATTCAGAAGATATTGCAATATTTATTTGTGAACATTAAATGAGAAAAACTATATACACTTTCACAACACATCCTTAAGCATTATACAGGAAGGTGAGCTCTGTTCAGCAAGTTCCATTTTCAGTAGGCTTCCAGCAAAACTGAAGTAAAAAGGGGTGATAAATCCAAGGTGTCCTCGAGTCATGTTCCTATTCTGTGCACTTCCTAACAGTAATATGTAATATGTTATTTATTATGCTCCGCAATCACTTTCATAGTTTTTTTTAATTTTTTAGTACTCTTGTTTACCAATGACCTATGTACCGACTTGATCCATGACTTGGCAGATCTGGTTCGCATAGTACCGAAGAACCTGACAGATAAATTAAATAAACTAAAGCACAGTCAATAATATTTTTCTAGGTTTGAGACCGAATTGTTAATACATAAAACTATTGACGTATCGGTCACTATTGCAAGTGACTTCTTTAGAGTGTTTTTATTGATTGTGACAATGGCCGCTTAAACTAAAGAACCTTAGCACGTTATGGGAAGGTGTTCATCATGCCACCACAGAAGCTCACCCTCCTGAAATTAAATCTTCTGTCAACGAACTGCCAAAATGTAAACAGCTTCTTAAGCATGCCTATCAGAAAAATCCGTACATTTGTTATATGAGCATCTTAGCCAGCTATAATAATTATTATAAATTTTTGTTAAATCTGCAACTCTGTACCATTTACAGTGACATATTGCTCCATTACTTTATTTCCTTATTTGGGAGGGTTAAGTTGGAATAACATGAAGCCAGATTCCATGGTTGAATAATCTTTGTTTGTAGAACGTTAAACGATCAAGGTCTTGTGCTGACGTTAGACGATCAAGGTCTTGTGCTGGTCTTCCTGAAAAAGACTTGGGCTCTGAAATGTAAAAGGAGAATGATGAAAGATGCCTGTCTCAACCACAACTTTCAAAACTGAATTTATTCGGTGTATTCTAAATTGCAGATATCTACATAGATATCCTCTTTATGGATCAATTATCTCTGTAAGGGTGACGGCCTTTAACTCTTTAGTAGGAGACTGGGAGTCCATGAGGAAGCACTTTGGAGGGGCAGCTATAGGGGACCAATGTGAGGCAAACGCGCCACATTGTTCCCTGGACACATTTACGAGGGCATGATGAAAAGTAATCCCTGCAACAAGTTTGTGTGAAAACTCTTAAAACTTTTTACATGAAGCAAACATTATAAACATTCTACACTTTTGTTCTTCACGTCTTCATAATTACTTTGCAACGCTTTTGTTCTCTGCCTCGTCCCCTATGACATTCTGCAAACGGCTGTGAACATGTACGATCCTCTGGTTTTCCGCCAAAAGAAACTCAATAGCAGCTTCTGTTTGTAACGCGCCTGCATTACAGACGCCTTTTTGAATGATATCTATAGCGTCTCTACCAATGGGAACTTCACGAAACTATAGGGGCTGAAGCGGGAATATTACACGATGTCCTACATCAAATTACGCGTTTTTTTTTTCAACCGAGAAAAAAAAGTGTAGCATTACTAATTTAACGCCTCTCGCACGCGACTTGTTTGCCCTGTGCCTTTGAATTTCACATTTCTAGATAGAAAAGTTAGGCAAAAGGACTGCGCCAGGCAAGCCCAGTGCAAGCAGTTTGGCTACAAGTTGGGTTACTTACTCGTTAACAATTTTAGGCCATCTGCTTATCACAACTTAGTTCGTCACAGTAAGTGTCTATTTTTGCCCATTACCATTACGATGAACAAAGTAATGTATTAGAGAATCACACACCGTGTCTGCTTCTCATTGGTCACAATAGCTGCCCTGCCAAAGTGCTTCATCACGAAGTTATGTTGTGTGTGTGAAAGACAGTAATACACTGCGAGGTCGACTGCTCGACTCAGAGCATACGAGGGTTGTTTTTTAAGTAATGGCCGTTTTTGTTTTGAAAAAAAAAATTCAAATACTTTTGTAAAAAAACTTTTATTTTCTGATTCTACACACTTTTACCTATTTTTCTACATAGTTGCCTTGTTTATTTAAGCACTTGTCATACCGTACAACTAAGTTTTTAATTCCTTCTTCAAAGAATTCGGCTGCCTGCTCCGACAGCCAAGAGTTCACGGCCGCTTCACTCCATCGTCGTCATTGAAGCGCTGCCCGCCAAGATGGTGTTTCAGGTACCGGAAAAGGTGAAAATCGCTAGGAGCAAGGTCGGGGCTGTATGGTGCACGGTCCAAAACTTCCCAGCCAAAAGAGTCAATCAAATCCCGAGTCTTTTGAGAGGTGTGAGGTCTAGCGTTATCGTGCAGGAGCAAAACTCATTTTGTCAGCATGCCGCGCCTTTTGTTTTGAATTGCTCTGCGGAGCTTCTTTAGAGTTGCACAGTCGGCATCTGAGTTGATTGTCGTTCCTCGCGGCATAAAGTCCACTAGCAAAACACCGCGCCGGTCCCAGAACACAGATGCCATAATCTTGCGCTTTGACAGCGTCTGTTGGGCTTTGACCTTGACGGGTGAGGTTGTGTGTCCCCATTCCACCTATTGTCGCTTGCTTTCGGGAGTGATAATGGGATACCCATGTTTCATCTCCAGTGACAATATGACTCAACATGTCATCCCCTTCTTCCTCGTAACGAATCAAAAAGTCCAATGAAGTGGCAAATCTCTTCCCTTTGTGGTCCTCTGTGAGGAGTCTGGGTACCCACCGAGAACACAGTTTCTTAAAGTTTGGGTTTTCAGACACAATTTTGTACAAAACCGATCTTGAAACTTGTGGAAATTCCAAAGAAAGAGTGGAAATTGTGAATCTTCTGTCCTCACGAATCTTTGTTTCGACTGCAGCCACCAAATCATCAGTGATCACAGAGGGCCGGCCTGAGCGTTCTTCGTCATGGACGTTTTGACGGCCATTTTTAAACTAATTCATTGACGCACTTTACCTTCACTCATTGCATTCGAGCCATAAACTTCTGTTAACTGACGATGAATATCTGCAGCTGATAGGCTTCTCGCGGTCAAAAAACGTATCACTGACCGTATCTCACACGCGGCGGGCGGTTCAATAACCGTAAACATTATAAAGGAGCACAGCGATGCGTACACGTCAGCTACAGAGCTGCAACTTGCATCAGTGTGAACGGGAAGGATGCCGGCAAGTGGCGCGGTGGCTTGTTGCGGCGTCCGCGCGAACTACGGGACTATACGCGAGAACGGCTCTTACTTAAAAAACAACCCTCGTATCTTTTCGGAGTTTCTGCAATTCAGAATGCACGAGAGGTAAACTTTCAACTGTCACATGCCCTAACTTCACGATACTCTGTGGAGAGGTTTAGAAATTAATCCAGTACATGGGCGCAACGTCTGGTTATTAGGAATTTTACACCACCACCACTCCTTCTACTCACACCACGATTAGAATCCTTTCCTATCACAGTTCTCACATGTTCGTTCCACCTCATATCGGTTTGCAACGTTGTGCCCAGATATCTGAACGACTTGACTGCATCCAGCTGGACGCTGGTAATACTGTAATCGAACATTTCAGGTTAGTTTTTCCCATTCATCCGCACTAACTGACATTGTCCCACATTTACAGCCAGCTGCCATTCGTCGCACCAACTACAAATTTTATCTGAGTCATCTTGTACCTTCGTAGAGTCACTCAACATCGGCACATTACCGTATACTACGGCATCAATAGGAAACACCCGCAGATTGTTACCGACCCTGTCCGCCAAATCATTTATAAAGAACAACAGCGGTCCTATCACACTTCCCTGCGGCACTCCTGCCAACAACCTTGTCTGTGATGAACACTCGTCGTTGAGGACATCGCAATGGGTTCCATATGCAAGGCCTCTGAGCCACTCGTGCATCTGTGAACATAACCCATATGCTCGTACTTTCTTTGACAGGCTGCAATGGGGCACCGTGTCAAATGCTTTCCATAAATATACAAATAAGGAAACTGCCTCTTGCTCTTTATTCTTAGTTCGCAGTGTATCATGTGAGAAAAGGGCAAGCCAAGTCTCGTTCGAGCGATGCTTTCTAAAGCCATAGTGATTCGTGAACATAAGCTTCTTAGTCCCAAGAAAGTTTGTTATTGAACTAAGAATACATTCAAGGACTCTGCAGAATACCGAAGTTAGGGATATTGGTCTGTGGGCCCTGGTCAAAACTGCTGTTTTGAAGAGCGCGCCGCAACGCGTTGTGTGAAGCAGTCGCCCTCCGGTGGCGCCGCTGTGGCAATCGCAGCTTTGGTGTCTCCCTCTGGCGGGAAAGGGGAAAGGTTGCCTGTTCACGTTCTTTTAAGAGGGCGCTATGAGCTCGCCAGTCGGTCAGTGTAGGCCAGTCTCTCGTCCGCATTTGTTAGGCAGCTAGTGTCTGTCTGTCGTTCGGATCAACCTTTAAGGCCGGCAAAATGAGTCTTTCTACTCCGTCAGTAAGAGAACTCTGCATCTGAGTTTGCGCGTTAGGCCGCCAGTCTACTCGAGTTTGCTCAGGCAATGGTCATTGGCGGTTGGATCGATTGGTTGGTCGGTCGCGCTCTGAGACACAAGATGATTGTCTGTCTTGAGCGTCGGCGAATGTGAGGTCGCCACGTTGAGTCCAGTGGGCCGCGGCGTTTAGCGAGGGATAGTGGCTTCGCGGTCGACACGACAGCTACAGGAGTCAACCTACGACATCGGTCTGGACGGGGCGAGCTGCGACGCCATGAGACGGGAGATCGGCGCGCCTTCCTGCATCCGTTGAAGCGGCTGGCAGCAGATGGTTCGGGAGAGCGATTTGGGGGTGCTGCGCCAGGTCTTCTCGAGAAATCGCAGTTTATTACAAGTTAAGTGATTGGTGATATCTTGTTTGATTTACTCTTGTTAAGTTCTACTTGTTTTCTTGGTGAGGTCAGCAGCCGTTTCGCTTTGGGGTCGTCCCACCATTTTCTCCGTTTGCCCACCCGCGGGAAGGTGGTTGTTTATAAATTGGGTGGTCCGTTTTTCCCTTGTGGAGCAGGGGTGGGTTAGAGCAACCTGCGGTTCGGGTTGTTCGGTAATCTCCGTATCAATCTACCGTACGTTAGGGGCCTCTGTCATGTTTGTCGGATTTGGTGTGTTAACGAATGTATTGCTTGGAGTGTAATGGCCTAATACCTGAAATATATTTTGATCTTTGGGAACTTTGATATTATTGCCCGTGATCTTGACAGGCGGTATCTGTGTACTGTACAGCATCTTAACTATTGTTTCGCAAACCTTGTAGCATTTTATATAAGATTGCATTTCATGGGGTTTCATTTAAATGATCATTTTAGTATATAAAGTTGCCACCCTTTCACCGTAAGACTTTTCTTAGAAGTTAAAATCAATTTGCACCTTCGGTGGCAAGGTTAATATTTTAACTGTTAGTGTTTTGTTCCATTTCCATCCCTCCTAGCCGGCCGCGGTAGTCTAGCGGTTCTAGGCGCTCAGTCTGGAACCGCGCGACTGCTACGGTCGCAGGTTCGAATTCTGCCTCGGGCATGGATATGTGTGATGTCCTTAGGTTAGTTAGTTTTAAGTTCTAGGCAACTGATGACCACAGATGTTAAGTCCCATAGTGCCCAGAGCCATTTGAACCATCCCTCCTACGGGGGTTGCATAGATTGTGTGCTTGTATAAATTGTTAAAACTCTTAGTTTAAAGTAATCTGCTGTGTTGCAGATTTGCACCAGTGTAGTTTTTCAGAGGCTGCTGTGAGAGGTCGTAACTGCGGCCATGTCAAAAGGGAACGCCAAGGTTCTCTGCCCGAAAATTCATACAGTCAAAACTTGTTTCTTTCTGCCTCTGAATAAATTGTAACTTTGATATGTGGAGGGTGCTTTCTGATTATACTTTTAAATTTCTTTCTTTTAAATAATGCTTTCAGGCACTATTAAAGTGAATAAAAATCCAATTTGTTAAATGGAATTTGGTTATGATTTTATCAGTTATTCCCTGGCAACTACTTCCATGATTACATAGTGTGATTAAATGTGTTAATGTTCTTGATGAATCGCTAGTAAATAAAATAAATCCTTAAGAATATTCTTTGAAAATAAATCACGGTTCAGTCTGTAATTTTGTGGGTCTGTTGTTTAACCATTCTTATATACTGGAGTAACCTGTGCCTTCTTCCAGTCGCTTAGAACTCAGTGCTGGGCGAGATATTTGCGATAAATACAAGCTAGGCAAGGGTGGAAATGTGGTATAGTACTATATGTGAAATCTAATTGGGACTCCCTCTGGACTTGGTGATTTACTTGCTTTCAAATCTTTCAGTTGTTTCTCCACGCCAGGGATGCTTATTACTGCGTCGTCCATACAGGAGTCTGTCCGATGATCAAATGACGGTATATTTGTCCGATTATCCTGTGTTAACGACTTCATGAACGCGAAATTTAAAATTTCAGCTTTCGTTTTGCTATCTTCAACTGCCACACCAAACTGGCCAGCAAGCGACTGATTGGAACCCTTACAGGCTCTTAGCGATTTTACATACGACCAGGTGATACTGTCGTTTAATAATGTTATCACAAGGTAAAAATGGATTGCAAATGATTTAGACAAGACGTCTATATTGTGCGAAGTGCTTAGAAATTAACTGAGCACCACAGTTCACACACCAGTCCTTCGGGGTACTTTAATAACAGAACCACTGTGGCTAGTACTCACCTGGTCTGCTGTTTTGCGACAGTCCCTCTCGCTCGCACAGTACGTGAGTGTAGCTCCATCAATAGCCCTCTTGCCTTCACCAGCAACGTAACTGAAACAGAAAGTACCAAATTACTAGAGTTTCGTAGTACACACGATTTACGTAGTTTTTCAACTCCCTATAGTCTATATTAGCATACAGCTAAGTGTTCACGCGGTCCCAGTTGCAAATTGCCTACATAACGGCTCTCAGGGACATGGTTGGTTGGCTGATTTTGGTGAGTGGACCAAACAGCGAGATCATCGGTCCCGTCGGATTAGCGAAGAACGGGGGAAGGAAAATGGCTGTGCTCTTTCAAAGAAACCATCATCCCGGCATTTGTCTCAAGTGATTTAAGGAAAACAAGGAAAATCTAAATCAGAATGGCCGCATGCGGATTTGCTCCCAGGGGCCACAAAAATTGATTTTCAGTATTTGAAACTAGTTATTGAGCGAATTTAAAAAAGGAAAATCTACTCATTAAGAGCCAAAGAAACTGGTACACCTGCCTAATATTGTGTAGGGCTCCCGCGAGCACGCAGGAGTACCGCAACACGAGGCGACATGGACTCGGCTAACGTCTGAAGTAGTGCTGGAGGGAACTGACACCATGAATTCTGCAGGGCTGCCCATAAATAAGAGTACGGGGCTGGGGGTGGGGGGTGGAGATCTCTTCTGAGCAGCAGGATGCAAGGCATCCCAGATATGCTAAATTATGTTCATGTCTAGAGAGTTTTGTGGCCAGCGGAAGTGTTTAAACCTGAAGAGTGTTCCTGGAGCCACTGTGTAGCATTTTCCGCCGGATTGCACAATGGACACTATTTATTGTAGGTGATCAGACTGGAAGCTTAGGTACATTTCACATGTCAAAGTCGTATATAGGCGTATCAGGGGTCTTATATCACCCCAAGTGCACACACCCCACACCATTACAGAGCCTCCACCAGCTTGAACAGTTCCCTGCTGACATGCATGGTCCATGGATTAATGGGGTTGCCTCCATACCGTTACACGTCCATCCGCTCGTTCGACCAGGCAACATGATTCCAGTCATCAATAGACCCATGTCGGTGTTGACGGAACCACACAATGCGTAAAGCAATGTGTCGTGCAGTCATCAAGGGCACACGAGTGGTCCTTCGCTCCGAAGGGTCATATCGATGATGTTTCGTTGAACGGTTCGTACGCTGACACTTGTTGATGGCCCAGCACTGAAATGTGCAGTAATTTACGGAATTCACTTCTGTCACCTTTAACGATTCTTTTCAGTCGTCGTTGGTTCAATTCATGCAGGATCTTTTTCCGTCCGCGGCGATGTGGGAGATTTGATGTTCTACCGGATACCTGATATTCACGATACACTCGTGGAATGGCCACACAGGAAAATCCCCACTTCAGCGCGACCTCGGAGAGGCTATGTTCAATTGCTAGTGCGCCGAGGAACATCACGTTGAAACTCACTTAAATCTTGATAACTTGCTATTGTAGCAGCAGTAACCGATCTAACAACTGCAACAGACCCTTGTTGTTTGATATAGGCATTGCCGACCGCAGCGCCGTATTCTGCCTGTTATATTTCTGTATTTGAATATGCATGCCTATAACAGTTGCTTTAGCGCTTCGGTCTATATGGTGTTGGCAGTATTGCTATAAAAGTTTTAAAAAATCGGTTGTGGGCTTTCGTAGTGCGGTGTAGAAAAGGAGAGAGATGTTTTATAATGTGAAACCCAGTTCTGTCCCGAGTAACCACTTGGCTGTCGCTGATTTCGCACAAACGTTCGCAGCTCTAGTACTGCTGTCTATAGTTCAGCTTGTCCCGGGTTCGATTCCCAGGCGGGTCGGAGTCTTATCTATTCGGGGCCTCAGTAATGCGTTCGCATCATTATCATTTCATCATCATCGGTGGGCAAGTCGTAAAGTGGCCTCTAATAAAAAGACTTTGACTGGGCGACTAAACAAACCCAAATAATGCCATAGACTGGAGTTGCGCTCTAGTTAAACTATGGTTCATTAACTACGGAGTACATAAATGTAATAAATGCTATGATTACCGTTACTAGTGTCAACATTAGTAAGGAACGAAAAATAGAGAAAGATACTGGGAGCAGCGTCTCTTTGTTTTTTTCCTTTCTTTGATCCTTTTTTCGCACTTAATTAGAATCGCACGTCATTGAGTGTTAGTTGATTGAGCATCTGACATCCTTACAGAATAGGAGCTGCATTTTATAAGTTACAAAAATTAGTTGATCGCGTAACTTCTCCGCTTTTTGTAACCAAAGCAATTACTTCTGGTGCAACTACAGTTTACACGCACAAACATAATTATTTGTAATTATCGTTGTTATTTTGAACCCAACAGAACGCTCTTCATCATGGTCAGTGACAAGAGTTTCCTGTATTATTGATAGATGCGAAAATGTTTATCAATAACAGAAACATATTTTATTTAGGTCTGACGAAGTATTGAAGCGATGTTTGATATATTTATGTATGTGTTTTCTACTGTTATTCTTTTATTTTACGTTTTGTTGAGGAAATTGCGTTTTCTAGCTCTACATGATACAAATATACAGTTCTCTTTGTTTCTATTACAAAATTCCTCCGTTTCACGTTACGAACTAACAATTTTCTATTGAAACCCGAATTTGACATTGACAATTTCAGCTTTGCTATAAATGCTCTTTATTCTCTAGTAAAAGATAGGAGGATCACTATGTAGTTAAAAAAAAACGTCCCTTTATACACTGACGGGAAAAAGAGTTGCAACACCCAGAAGCGTTTGTGCGACATAAACGATAGTTGGTAGGCATGTTTCTACATTTATTAAAATCTTGTACCAGTCGCATAAGAGTGGCGCTAGTAACATCACTATGAGAATAAAACTCAGGTTTGCTTTCAAAACACGCTATAAAGGTTACGAGATTTAGTTAACTTTGAGATTGTGGCTTGTTGATTTCTGTCAAGAATGCCTTTAAGGGGACCACACCGTGGTTCAGGTCGAAAAAATCTATTTTCGGTTTTCATCATATATCAATAGATTAAGGTTTTATTTAAGTACTCTGAAAAGCATTTTTTTCCAAGCATTTAAAGGGCATTTTCCTACCATGTGCGTTTATGAGCCACGCCCACTTTTCTATCACCCACTTTTCTGCATATATTTTAGATCTTTACAGAAAACTTGCAAGTATGCTATGAGCAGGCAATTAGGAGATATAAAGAAAATCTGGAGGCAATGAAGAGAGATGTTTGGGCTATATTCTTCCATAAGTCCTCTACTGATGATAAGCCATGCCATGGATTGTGTCCATGAGGAGAAAATTCGTGGTACAAATACAACAGGGCTCAGGCAACTGGAGAATCTTACTCTCACCAGCATTCTCTTCATGCTGCTGTTATTACAGCAACTAAACCTATTTTCAGAGACTTGGCTCATCCTGACCTCCTAAGGAAATGTCTGCTTGGGCAGACATTTGGAACCGCCTTCCTAAAACTGTATTTGTAGACATGCATACAATGAACTAGGAGTTCATGATGATGTTATTACATTCAGTTGTGGTAATATGGGCATGCTCACTGGGATTAGCTCAGCGAGCAGGCCTTAATAGTAGGTTTGTATATCACCTGGCACACCCGTAACACTGCAGGGTAGATAGTCTTAGAATAACCCAGTGTAGTCAAATAGTTAGATTAAGTGCCATTAACCAATTAGTATAAGCTGCTTTGTTATGTATAACAAAAGGACCCACTAATTAAATAAGGTGGTGGGTTGTTGTGTATAACATAATGTTGTTGTTCATGAATCACTTGTATCATAATTATTTTTTTCCAAAAAGTGTTGGGTACTGAAAATTTTGGGAATTAATCCTGGAGAAAATATGATCTCTGGGTTGCAACAGTGCGATAAAATGAGGATAGCCGATGCAGACAGTCTGCATCTAATATGGCCAAGAAAGCAAGACAAACATCCAGGCAGGTGAAAAAGAGGCTGGAAGACCTGCTAGAGGCCAGAGAAGGGCCATCATATGCAGCAGGACAGTTTTAATTTACTGTAAGTAACAAATTTCAAAAGTTTGTTCTTTTAAGTCAATTTCCCGGAAACTAAAATTTTCAGTACATATGCCCCATTATATTAGAAACTATCATAGATAAATGAATGAAATTTTCAGACTCTGCATAACATAAAAAACCACCTCTGATACGACATTCATTAATATTCCGCCCTTAGAAAGTTCACAAAAAAATATTTTCTGCAGAAAAAAACTTAATATTTTTTGTTAATAAATTTAAAACAGTATTTCTTTTTAGCACAGTTGCCTGTATTAGCATCATATAACATACAGTAAAAATATTCAGCCGGCCGGTGTGGTCGTGCGGTTCTAGGCGCTACAGTATGGAGCCGAGCGACCACTACGGTAGGTTCGAATCCTGCCTCGGGCATGGATGTGTGTGATGTCCTTAGGTTAGTTAGGTTTAAGTAGTTCTAAGTTCTAGGCGACTGATGACCTCAGAAGTTAAGTCGCATAGTGTTCAGAGTAGTTTGAACCATTTTTGAAAAATATTAATGGCCTGCATCAAATAATTTGTTCAGAAATGGGTCAAACACTTGCCTAAATTAACATGGTTGGATAGGCAGGGTGTGATCCCCGTGAAGCGACAAGGACGCCATTATCAACAACTCACTGAGTTTCAACGAGGTCGTGCGATAGGGCTACGACAAGCTGCAGGCTCTTTCTGGGATGCCGCAGAAATACTTGGCAGGAATGGAGTCACTGTAAATGACTGCTGGCAGCGGTGTTCACGAGAATGTACGGTTGCTAGGAGACTGGGCTCCGAAAGGCCACGTAGCACTACCGAGAGGGAGCACCGTCGTTTTCGGCGTATGGCTCTGGTGCACCGTACTGCAGCGATCTGAGCAGCAGTTTGCACCGCGAACTGTTGCAACTCGGTTACTTCAAGGGCACTTCCGAACTAAACGCCCTGTAGCGTCCATTCCACCGACCACAAACCAACACTATTTGCGACTGTCAGAGGATTAGATTAGATTAGTACTTGTTCCATAGATCATGAATACGACACTTCGTAATGATGTTGAACGTGTCAGGTTAATAAAAGGTGTCTATACAAGATATTATATTAGACAAAATATTACATTACACTCAATAATTTATTTATTATTGTTATTATTATTATTATTATTATTATTATTATTATTATTATTATTATTTGAGTTTAGGAAATTACCCACTTACTATATCCAAAAATTCATCTAATGAGTAGAAGGAGTTGCCATTAAAAATTATTTTAATTTCCTTTTAAATGCTATATGGCTATCTCTCAGACTTTTGATGCTATTAGGTAAGAGACCAAAGACTTTTGTGGCAGTATAATTTACCCCCTTCTGAACCAAAGTTAGATTTAAACTTGAGTAGTGAAGATCAGCCTTTCTCCTAGTGTTGTAGCCATGTACACTGCTATAACTTTTGAATTCGTTCGGATTGTTAATGACAGATTTCATATATATATATATATATATATATATATATATATATATATATATATATATATATATATATATATATATATATATATATATATATATATATATATATATAAGTGAAAGGATGATCTTCATTACCGATTTCTGATCGAAGTCTATATTTATTAATGGTGTCATTCCATTTACTGTGTGGAACCGTATATACTGTGTTTTGTCATAGTTTAATGAAGGCCCATTTGCAAAGAACCACTTAATGATTTTCTGAACAACATCGTTTACAATTTCACCAGTTAATTCTTGTCCATCGGGTGTGATAGCTATACTTGTATCATCAGCAAAAAGTACCAGCTTTGCATCTTCGTGAATATAGAATGGCAAGTCATTAATATATATTAAGAACAGCAAAGGACCCAACACCGAAACTTGCGGCACCCCATTCTTGATTGTTCCCCAGTTTGAGTAATCGCCAGTTTTTTGCATATTATGTGAACTGTTTATTTCAACTTTCTGCACTCTTCCCGTTAGGTATGATTTAAACCATTTCAGCACTGTCCCATTCATACCACAATACTTGAGCTTATCTAGAAGTATTCCATGATTTACACAATCAAAAGCCTTTGATAGATCACAAAAAAATCCCAGCGGGTGACTTCCGGTTACTCAGAGAATTTAATATTTCATCAGTGATAGTATATATAGCATTTTCCGTTGAAAAACCCTTCTGGAAACCAAACTGACATTTTGTTAAAACTTTACTTTTACAAAGGTGTGAAGCTACTCTACAGTACATTACTTTTTCAAGAATTTTGGATAAGTCAGTCAGAAGAGAGATTGGGCGGTAGTTGCTGACATCAGACATATCCCCTTTTTTATGCAGTGGTATAACAATGGCATACTTCAGTCTATCTGGAAAAATACCCTGCTTCAGAGAGATATTACATATGCAGCTAAGAATCTCACTTATTTCTTGGGAACAAGCTTTTATTATCCTACTGGAAATGCCATCAATCCCATGTGAGCTTTTATTCTTGAGAGAGTTTATTATCTTCCTCATTTCAGATGGAGAGGTGGGTGGAATTTCAATTGTATCAAATGGTATGGCTAAGGCCTCTTCCATTAGCTGCCTTGCTTTTTCTAGTGAACAGGAGAGCGCTTTGGAGTGCAGTGTGGAGATCTGATGTGCAGTATGATGAAAGCTACTTTTGCCTCGGTGCCAGTGATGGCTGTGTGTTGATGAGAAGGAGGCCAGTCTAAGACTTGCTACGAACCTGTCTGCCGCCTGAATGCACTGGACCTACACATGGAGTTATGGTCTGAGGTGCGATTTCGTATAGTAGCAGGAGCACTCTTTTGGTTATTGCAAATACCCTGACTGCAAATTCGTATGTCAATCCGGTGATTCGACCTGTTATGCTGCCATTGGGAAAGGAGTGAGCCAAGGTTGTAGCCTCTCTCCAATGTTATTCAATCCATATATTGTGCAAGCAGTGAAGGAAACAAAAGAAAAATTCGGAGTAGGTATTAAAATCCATGGAGAAGAAATAAAAACTTTGAGGTTCGCCGGTGACTTCGTAATTCTGCCAGAGACAGCAAAGGACTTCGAAGAGCAGTTGAACGGAATGGACAGTGTCTTGAAAGGAGGTCATAAGATGAGCATCAACAAAAGCAAAACGAGGATAACGGAATGTAGCCGAATTAAATCGGGTAATGCTGCGGGAATTGGATTAGGAAATGAGACGCTTGAAGTAGTAAATGAGGTTTGCTATTTGGGGAACAAAATAACTGATGATGGTGGAAGTAGACTGGCAATGGCAAGGAAAGCCTTTCTGAAGAAGAGAAATTTGTTAAGTGTCAGGAAGTCATTTCTGAAAGTATTTTTATGAACCGTAGCCATGTATGGAAGTGAAACATGGACGATAAATACTTTGGACAAGAAGAGAATAGAAGCTTTCGAAATGTGGTGCTAAAGAATAATGCTGAAGATTAGTGGGTAGATCATATAACTAATGAGGAGGTATTGAATAGGACTGGGGAGGAGTTTGTGGCACAACCTGACTAGAAGAAGGGATCGGTTGGTAGGACATGTTTTGAGGCATCAAGGGATCACCAATTTAGTACTGGAGGGCAGCGTGGAGGGTAAAAATCGTAGAGGGAGACTACGAGATGAATACACTAAGCAGATTCAGAAGGATGTAGTCTGCAGTAGGTACTGGGTGATGAAGAGGGTTGCACAGGATAGAGTAGCATGGAGAGCTGCATCAAACCAGTCTCAGGACTAAAGACCACAACAACAACAACAACAAGATGGCGTTGTCTCGTATACATGTATAATGAGTTGTGATTTGATTTTTATCCCGGTAACAGTAAAGGTAGCTCAAGATATCTTCAGCGCCTCCTCTTTAAGGTTTTTCTGTATCCGTCACTGCACCCCATACGTCCAGAACAACAATTTGCTGCCATTCATAAAGAGCATTAAACGGTGTGATTTCCAACAGGATAACGCTCGCCCACACACCGCTGTCGTAAGCTAACATGCTCTACAGAATGTCGTCATGTTGCCTTGGCGCGCTCGATCACCACATCTGTTTCTAATCGATCACATAATTATGGGCCATCATCGGACGACAACTCCAACATCATCCACTAAATACAGTAACCGTCCCTGTATTGATCGACCAGCTGCAAGAGGCATGGAATTCCCTCTCGCAAACTTACATCTGGCACCATACAGCATAATGTATGTACGTTTGCTGCTTGCATTCAACACTCTGGCACTCACAAAGGCTATTAATGTACCAGCATTTCACTTATGCAGTGGCTTATCTCGCGCTTACATTAACCTGTTACTGGAATATGTTACCTCGACAAACGTATTCCACAAATTTCATTACTCGACAGTAATTGTCCGCAGTTCGCGGTCTGTTGGCTAGCGTTGCTGCCTCTGGATCACATGGTCCTGTGTTCGATTCCCGGCCGGGGTGGGGATTTTCTCCACCCGTGGACTGGGTGTTTTGTGTTGCCCTCATCATCATTTGGGAAGTGCCGAGGCTGGACATGGAAAGATTTGGAACTTATATGAACACTGATGTTCAGCGCCCCACAAACCAACATCATCATCTACATATTTTTTTTTTTTTTTTTTTTTTTAACTATCGTATTGACCAACTAGGATCACGTTAGCAACTTCAGTTCCTCTTCTTCCTTTGTTGTTGTTTCCTATTTTTCCAGTACTCCCTCATTTTCTCCCCACGAAGTCTCTTCCTTTCTTCTGTCCATGATGTTCCCGATTTTTTCTTACTTCTGTAATCCATGCTATTGTCGATTTCTTCTTCCAGAAATATAGGAGTATTTGTTTTGTTAGTCTATTTCCATCCATTCGGTAGAGATATCCAAAAAAGGTTAATCTTAGTTTGTCCATTACTTCAGATATTTTCTCTATATTTTTGTAGATCTCCTCATTACTTCTTTTTTTAACCATCTGCAGTTTTCATTGCATCCATTATTTTTTTAATAATCCTTCTTTCCAGTACCTCTACTTTGTCATCTTATATTATATAGGCATAGGCATTCAGATCCATATATAAACATTCTGGTCGTACCACTGTGGTGGAGTTTTTTAGTTTTGTTTTCCTAGATATACATTTCTTGTTGTAAATATTTTTGGTCAAACCATATGCTCTTTCCATTTTGTTAATTCTTACATCTATTGCAGAATTTTCTAGTCCATTCTGTTGTATAGTTTCTCCAAGATATTTAAATTTATTTACTCGCTCCATTTTACCTATTCGTGTTTCTATGAATTTGGAGTCCTTTTTATATTTGTCATGAATTTTGTTTCTTCGAGTAACTGATTCTGTCAGGTTTTCTGAAAGTATTGCGAAATCATCCGCAAAAGCCAAGCACTTTACCTTAATTCCATTTGTTTTACTTCCCAGAGTTATTGGTTCAATTCAGTGATTTTTTAGCTCCGAATTCTAGATTCTTACAATGTTTTCAAGAACACAGTTAAACAGTAAAGATGATAAACCATCACCTTGTCTAACACCAGTTTTTATTTCAAAAGGCTGAGATACTTCTCCCATAAATTTGACTTTAGATACTGTACCTGTTAGTGTTTCACGAATTATGTTCGCTAGTTTTGATTTAACACCAAAATTCTCTAATGACCTTATGCATCGTTTCTCTGTCTATAGAACCAAATGCTTTCTTGAAAACTATAAACGACACTAGTATTGGATTGCTCGTTAACATTCTATGGCAAATTATTGACTTTAAGTTAAAAATTTGTTCTTCACAGGATCTTCCCTTTCGAAAACCACCCTGATATTCTCCTAGTTGTTTGTCTGAGGTATCTACCACTCTGTTGAGGAGAATTTTCGATAATATTTTGTATGCCACTGTTTTCTTTCCCAATGTGTATATCCCCTCTCAGTTCCTAGATGATTCACTACAGGGGAATGTACTAAGATACCGATGGTATACATAAGGAAAGTGAACACTATGATGCAACGCCCGACAGGTATGCAACATACGACCTTAACTGATCAAACCTACTAGGAAAGTACCGTAGTCTACGCTTGCTTATGGGAGAGTAGTTTTACAACTCTACAGGGTGTAACACAAAGGTACGGCGAAACTTTCAGGAAACATTCCTCACACACAAATAAAGAAAACATGTTAGGTGGAAATGTGTCCGGAAACGCTTAATTTCCATGTTAGAGCTCATTTTAGTTTCGTCAGTATGTACTGTACTTCCTCGATTCACTGCCGTTGGCCCAATTGAAGGAAGGTAATGTTGCCTTAGGTGCTTGTGTTGGCATGCGACTCATTGCTCTACAGTACCAGCATCAAGCACATCAGTACGTAGGATTAGTGTTCATCACGAACGTGGTTTTGCAGTCAGTGCAGTGTTTACAAATGCGGAGTTGGCAGATGCCCATTAGATGTATGGATTAGCACGGGGCAATAGCCGTGGCGCAGTACATTTGTATTTCCAGAACGAAGGTGTCCCGACAGGAAGACACTTGAAGCAATTGATCGGCGTCTTAGGGAGCACGGAACATTCCAGCCTGTGACTCGCGAGTGGGGAAGACCTAGAACGACGAGGACATCTGCAATGGACGAGGCAATTCTTCGTGCAGTTGACGATAACCCTAATGTCAGCGTCAGAGAAGTTGCTGCTGTACAAGGTAACGTTGACCACGTAGCTGTATCGAGAGTGCTACGGGAGAACCAGTTGTTTCCGTACCATGTACAGCGTGTGCAGGCACTACCCAGCAGTTGATTGGCCTCCACGGTTACACTTCAGCGAATGGTTCATCCAACAATGTCTCAATCCTCATTTCAGTGCAAATGCTCTCTTTACGAATGAGGCTTCATTCCAACGTGATCAAATTGTAAATATTCACAATCAACATGTGTGGGCTGACGAGAATCCGCATGCAATTGTGCAATCACGTCATCAACAAAGATTTTCTGTGAACGTTTGGGCAGACATTGTTGGTGATGTCTTGATTGGGCCCCATGTTCTTCCACCTACGCTCAATGGAGCACGTTATCACGATTTCATACGGGACACTCTACCTGTGGTGCTATAACATGTGCCTTTACAAGTACGACACAACATGTGGTTCATGCACGATGGAGCTCCTGCACATTTCATTCGAAGTTTTCGTACGCTTCTCAACAATAGATTCGGTGACCGATGGATTGGTAGAGGCGGACCAATTCCGTGGCCGCCAGGCTCTCCTGACCTCAACCCTCTTGACTTTCATTTATGGAGGCATTTGAAAGCTCTTGTCTACGCAACCCCGGTACCAAATGTAGAGACTCTTCGTGCTCGTAGCGTGGGCGGCTGTGATACAATACGCCATTCTCCAGAGCTGCATCAGCGCATCAGGGATTCCATGCGACGGAGGGTGGATGCACGTATCCTCGCTAACGGAGGACATTTTGAACATTTCCTGTAACAAAGTGTTTGAAGTCAGGCTGGTACGTTCTGTTGCTGTGTGTTTCCATTCTATGATTAATGTGATTTGAAGTGAAGTAATGAAATGAGCTCTAACATGGAAAGAAAGCGTTTCCGGACACATGTCCACATAACATATTTTCTTTCTTTGTGTGTGAGGAATGTTTCCTGAAAGTTCGGCCGTACCTTTTTGTAACACCCTGTACACACGACCACTTCATTTCGCAGACGTCGTTGTGCTCCCCGCTATGCAGCCGTGCCGCCTACGGGACGCAGCTTCCGGCGGGCTGCAGCACCGGCGACCGCTCCCTGGTCCGAGCAGCAAGTGGCACAATTGGCGCTCGAGGACGCAAGACCTGGGAGACAATAGCACGCGGCAGCGGCCGGCCACGACGCCGGGCCGGAGCGCTCTTCGCACCGCCCTCCCGAGACGCAACGCGCTCATTAGCATCGGCCACGCCTCCTTCCCGTTTGCTCGGCGACTGCGAGCCGATACTGAACGTTCGCACATTGCTCCAACAACATCTACACCACGAGGGCATGGTGCAGCTAATGTGAAAATGGTGCACTATGTGATCAAAAGTATCCGCACTCCTGGCTGAAAATGTACGTGGCGTCCTCCATCGGTATGCAGGAATTCAGTATGGTGTTGGCCCAGCCTGATGACAGCTTCCACTCTCGCAGGCATATATTCAATCAGATGCTGGAAGGTTTCTTGGGGAATGGCAGCCCATTCTTCACGGAGTGCTGCAGTGAGGAGTGCTATCGATGTCGGTCGGTGTGGCCTGGCACGAAGTCTGCGTTCCAAAACATACTGCAGGTGTTCTGTACGATTAAGGTCAGGTTTCTGTGCAGGCCAGTCCATTACAGGGATGTTATTGTCGTGTAAGCACTCCGCCACAGGCCGTGCATTATGCACAGGTGCTCGATCGTGTTGAAAGGTGCAATCGCCATCCCCGAATTGCTCTTCGACGGTGGGAAGCAAGAAGGTGCTTAAAACATCAATGTAGGCCTGTGCTGTGATAGCGCTACGCATAACAAGGGGTGCAAGCCCCCTCCATGAAAAACACGACCACACCATAACACCGCCGCCTCCGAATTTTACTGTTGGCGCTACACATGCTGGTAGATGTTCACCGGGCATTCGCCATAACCATACCCTGACATCGGATCGCCACATTGTGTACCGTGATACGTTACTCCACACAACGTTTTTCCGCTGTTCAATCGTCCAATGTTTACGCTCCTTACATCAAGCGAGGCGTCGTTTGGCATTTACTGGCGTAATGTGTGGCTTCTGAGCAGCCGCTCGACCACGAAATCCGAGTTTTCTCACCTCCCACGTAACTTTCATAGTACTTGCAGTGGATCCTGATGCAGTTGGGAATTCCTGTGTGATGGATAGATGTCTGCCTATTAAGCATTACGACCCTCTTCAACTGTCGGTGGTCTCTGTCAGTCATCAGATGAGGTCGGTCTGTCTGTACGCTTTTGTGCTGTACGTGTCCCTTCACATTTCCACTTCAGTATCACATCGGAAACAGTGGACCTAGGAATGTTTAGGAGTGTGGAAATCTCGCGTACAGACGCATGACACAAGTGACATCCAATAACCTGATCACGTTGGAAGTCCGCGAGTTCCACGGAGCTCTCCATTCTGTTTTCTGGAGATGTCTAACGGCTACTGAGGTTGCTGATACGGAGTACCTGGCAGTAGGTGGCAGCACAATGCACCTAAAATGAAAAATGTATGTATTTGAAGGTGTCCGGATACTTTTGATCACATAGTGTATGACGTATACTACAATGAGGTGGCGTAATACACATATACACATGGCAGTAGTATCGAGTACACAAAACATAAAAGGGCAATGCATTAGCGGAGCTGTCATCTGTACCTAGGTGATTCATGTGAACCGCGCGGAATTACCCGAGCGGCCTTAGGCGCTGCAGTCATGGACTGTGCGGCTGGTCCCGGCGGAGGTTCGAGTCCTCTCTCGGGCATGGGTGTGTGTGTTTGTCCTTAGGATAATTTAGGTTAAGCAGTATGTAGTAAGCTTAGGGACGGATGACCATAGCAGTTAAGTGCCATAATATTTCACACACATTTGAATTCCCCCCCCCCCCCCCCTTTCATGTGACAAGGTGACCGACTTCAATATGGCCGCACGACGGGAATTAACAGACTTTGAATGCGGAATGGTAGTTGGAGCTCGATTCTGACAGCGTCAAGAGTGTGCTGAGAATACCAAATATTAGACCTTATCTCCCATCGGGCAGAACGCAGTGGCCGAAGGCCATCGCTTAATGACCGAGAACAGCACCGTTTTCGTAGAGTTGTGAGTGGTAATTGAGAAGCAACTCTGCGTGAGATAACAGCAGAATCAATGCTGGGACGAACGACGAATGTACCCGTCAGGACTGTTCTGTGACATTTGGCGTCAATTGGATATGACAGCAGACGACCGACGCGAGTGACTTTGCTAACAGCACGACATCGCAAGCAGCGCCTCTCCTGGGCTCGTCACTATATCGGTGGGATATAAAACCTTGAACTCATGAGTCCCGGTTTCAGTTCGTAGAAGAAGAAACAGGCGTTGATTTCAAGAGATTGTGCATCCAGTAGCGTAATCAAAATTTAAGAGAGGTCCGGAGGATTTAAAAACAAATCGGGCAGAAGGGATAGGTAACATTCCATCAGAATTTCTAAAGTCATTTGAGGAAGTGGCAACAAAACGACTATTCACGTTCGTGTGTAGGATGTACGAGTCTGGCGACATATCATCTGACTTTCGCAAAAATATCATCCACACAAACACATAGGCCTTAACGTGAGGAAGAAATTTCTGAGAATGTACGTTTGTAGCACAGCGTTGTCTGGTAGTGAAACACGGACTGTGGGAAAACCGGAACAGGAGAAAATGATGCAACAGATGAATATTGAAAATTAGGTGGACTGATAGATAAGGAATGAGGAGGTTCTGCGCAGAAATGGAGAGGAAAGCAACATGTGGAAAACACTGACAGTAGGAAGGGAGAGGATGATAGGACATGTGTTAAGACATCAGGGAATGGCCTCTATGGTTCTAGAGGGAGTTGTAGAGGGAAAAAACCGCAGAGGAAGACAGATTGGAATACATCCAGCAAATAGTTGAGGATGTAGGTTGCAAGTGCTACTTTCAGATGGGCACGAGAGGAATAAAGGAGATCTGACGAAAGAATGCAAGTGTGGCGCAGAGCCGGCCGAAGTGGCCGAGCGGCTCTACGCGCTACAGTCTGAAACCGCGCTACCGCTCCGGTTGCAGGTTCGAATCCTGCCTCGGGCATGGATGTGTGTGATGTCCTTAGGTTAGTTAGGTTTAAGTAGTTCTAAGTTCTAGGGAACTGATGACCGCACTTCGAAGGCATTTTGATGCATGAGAATGGTCCACGTTACTGTTCCACATTTGTTCGCGACTGGTTTGAAGAACATTCTGGACAATTATAGCGTATGATTTGGCCATCCAGATCGTCCGAGATGAATCCTATCGAACATTTATAGGAAAAAATCGAGGGGTCACTTCGTGCACTTATGGGCGACTATAGACGCAGCAAGGCTCCATTTTTTTCTGCAGGGGACGTTCAGAGACTTGTTGAGTCCATGCAACGTCGAGCTGCTAGTGCACAAGTGGAATGTCGTTGATATATTTCAAGGGAACAGTACGAACTTCCCCTCACCGATTTAATTCACAGTGGCAGGGAGTGTAGGGCACTACTACGACTCGAACGCCTATAAACACGAAGACGCAACTATCAGCCGTTTCTGAGGGGATTGGTTTGAAAATATTAGGCGCCATTGCATACTTTCCGTGGTAGCAAATACTGAAGCAGTCCCCAGCCGATCGAGTGAGCGTGTAGTTTCTTCGAATGGAATCTCGCTGGTCGTACGTTTTTTCATTCCTACGTAATTATAACAACAGATTTATTATGGCTGTGCAAATTATCAATATTTGATGATTTATTTATTATTTACATCATATTTCCCCAGAAAAAAGTGGAAAATATTTTTGCGAGGAGACTGGAAATAAGGAGACACACGACGACAATTTTCAATCAAATCACATTTACTTTATTGTATCCACGTTCGTTACAGGTAAAATGTGTAACCTATGGAGCACTGCACAAATCCAGAATGATACTGACCATTGAATCGTCGAAAGCACTAATTACTGCGACATACAGTCCGTGTGATGAACTACGTATTTTAACAAGTGCAAGATTTTTCAATGTGTCCTATGAAAAACATACTTTTTTTTTTTACTTTCATAAGCGTTTCTCGGTCATCACACACTTTTGCGATGTACTGTGCATATCTGAGCATCTCACCGAATACTGGTGCAAATCACTAATGGTATTTTTACGCAGTCTTCTCTGTTAGCTGTGTCATTGTACCGTTAGATGTACGCCCAGTTTTACAGTCGTTTGATAAGGTTCTTCGCAAGCATGTAAAAATAAGGCTGCAGCGGAGTAGTTTGAGTGGGATTACTTTAATAGTCCACACTGGGACGAACGGGAAAAATGGGTACCGGTAGCCAGATTCGATCCAAGGGCCTTGCGCTTACAAAACTAACCGCTTATTCGCTTGCGGACTCCATGATTCCTTGCGACCATTCAAAGTACACTGAAGCTCAAAGAAACTGGTATAGCCATGCGTAATCAAATACAGATATACATAAACAGGCAGAATACGGCGCTGCCTTCGGCAAGTGTTTGGCACAGTTGTCAGATCGGTTACTACTGCCACAATGACAGGTTATCAAGATTTACGTGAGTTCCAACGTGGTGTTACAGTCAGCGCACGACCAATGGGTCACAGCATCCCCGAGGTAGCGATGAAGTGGGGATTTTCCCGTAAGACCATTTCACGCGTCTACCAGTATCAGGCACCCGGTAAAACATAAAATCTCCGACATCGCTGCGGCCGGATATGCAAAACTTCAGCAAATTGCTGGAGATTTCAATGCTGGGCCATCAACAAGTGTTAGCGTGCGGCGAACCATTCAACGAAACATCATCGATATGGGCTTTCGGAAGCGAAAGCCGACTCGTGTCCCTTTGATGACTGCACGACACAAAGCATTAAGCCTCGCCTGGGCCCGTCAGTACCGACATTAGACTGTTGATGACTGCATACATGTTGCCTGATAGGACGCGCCTCGTTTCAAATTGTATCGAGCAGATGGACGTGTACGGGTATGGAGACAACCTCGTGAATCCATGGACCCTGCTTGACAGCAGGGAACTATTCAAGCTGATGGAGGCTCTGTAATGGTGTAGGGCCTGTGCAGTTGGACTGATATGCGACCCCTAATACGTCTAGATACGACTCTGACAGCTGACACGTTCGTAAGCATCCTGTCTGATCACCTGCATCCATTCGTGTCGATTGTGCAGTCTGAAGGACTTAAGCAATTCCAGCACGACAATGCGTGACCGCACACGTCCAGATTTGATAAACTGTGGCTCCAGGAACAATCTCATGAGTTTAAATACTTCCGCTGAGCACCAAACCCCCCCAACTTGAACATTATTGAGCATATCTGGGATGCCTTACAACGTTGTGTTCTGTTCCCTCGTACTCTTACGGATTTATGGACAGCCCCTCAGGATTCATGGTGTTAGTTCTCTCCGGCACTACTTCAGACATTAGTCGAGTCCATGCCACGTGGTGTTGCGGCGCTTCTGTCTGCTCGCGGGGGCCCTACACGATACTAGGCAGGTATAGCAGTTTCGTTGGACCTTTAGTGTGTCAAACTCTGTTTTCTCGAAAATGATTGTGAGTTGTGTCTTCCTGTTCACATAGGTTTGAAGTCCTAGTCTTATACTACACATCCTGCTGTCAGTATGAATCCAATCTGTGAGGCAAAATCCTTACGGCCCCTCGTTAGGACGTGTCTTAAAAAGTCGTACTGAATTCTACCGTCGCGTTCCCATTATCTCCCATGTCACCGAAAAGAAGTACAGTTAGATCTACAGGAAATGGACAAAAATATGAACTACTGCGAGAAATGCACGCTTGAACATACACTACTGGCTATTAAAATTGCTACACCGCGAAGATGACGTGCTACAGACGCAAAATTTAACCGACAGGAAGAAGATACTGTGATATGCAAATGATTAGCTTTTCAGGGCATTCACACAAGGTTGGCGCCGCTGGTGACACCTACGACATGCTGACATGAGGAAAGTTTCCAACCGATTTCTCATACACAAACAGCAGTTGACCGGCGTTGCCTGGTGAAACGTTGTTGTGATGCCTCGAGTAAGAAGGAGAAATGCGTACCATCACGTTTCCGACTTTAATAAAGGTCGGACTGTAGCCTATCGCGATTGCGGTTTATGGTATCGTGACATTGCTGCTCGCGTTGGTCGAGATTCAATGACTGTTAGCAGAATATGGAATCGGTGGGTTCAGGAGGGTAATACGGAACGCCGTGCTGGATCCCAACGGCCTCGTATCACTAGCAGTCGAGATAACAGGCATCTTATCCGCATGGCTGTCACGGATCGTGCAGCCACGTCTCGATCCCTGAGCCAACAGATGGGGACGTTTGCAACGCAACAACCATCTGCACGAACAGTTCCGACAGCGTTTGCAGCAGCATGGACTATCAGCTCGCATAGCGTGGCTGCGGTTACCCTTGACGCTGCATCAGACAGGAGCGCCTGCTATCGTGTACTCAACGACGAACCTGGGTGCACTAATGACAAAACGTCATTTTTTCGCATGAATACAGGTTCTGTTTACAGCATCACGATGGTCGCATCCGTGTTTGGCGACATCGAGGTGAACGTACATTGGAAGCGTGTATTCGTCATCGCCATACTGGCGTATCACCCGGCATGATGGTATGGAGTGTCATTGGATACACGTCTGTCACCTCTTGTTCGCATTGACAGCACTTTGAACAGTGGACGTTACATTTCCGATGTGTTACGACCTGTGGCTCTACTCTTCATTCGATTCCTGCAAACCCTACATTTCAGAAGGATAATGCACGACCGCATGTTGCAGGTCCTGTACGAGCCTTTCTGGATACAGAAAATGTTCGACTGCTGCCCTGGCTAGCACATTCTCCAGATCTCTCACTAATTGGAAACGTTTGGTGAATGGTGGCCGAGCAACTGGCTCGTCACAATACGCCAGTCACTGCTCTTGATGAATTGTAGTATCGTGTTGAAGCTGCATGGGCAGCTGTACCTGTTCACGCCATCCAAGCTCTGTCTGACTCAATGCCCAGGCGTATCAAGGCCGTTATTACGGCCAGAGGTGGTTGTTCTGGGTACTGATTGCTCAGGAACTATGCAACCAAATTGCGTGAAAATGTAATCACATGTCAGTTCTAGTGTAATATATTTGTCCAATGAATACCCGCTTATCATCTGCATTTCTTCATGGTGTAGCAATTTTAATGGCCAGTAGCGTAAATGCAG
Organism: Schistocerca gregaria; assembly: GCF_023897955.1. NCBI lineage: Eukaryota > Metazoa > Arthropoda > Insecta > Orthoptera > Acrididae > Schistocerca > Schistocerca gregaria. Next base: position 206,510,888 of record NC_064929.1, on the reverse strand, counting down.
GTGCTATCCAAGCCTGCACGTTACGCTGTTGTATTTGACAAGAACGACACCTGTGTAACGTCCACAATACTGGTACTTCCAAGCGTAACATGTTGTCACGACAGTGTTCTGTGCAGTCGTGAGTGCATTGTGTCGGACCAACGTAAAGTTGAAGGAGGGCAGATTGTTGGTGCTCATATTGTGGATGCTTCCGTAACCACGGATGACGGTGTTTTGTGTTTCAAAAGGCAACGCATCGAAGATTTATACCGCTTACAGGGAAAGCTGAAAAACAGCATCCGCTAAGCCACAGTGCGGGCGGAAGCGTGTGTCGCGTGACCGTGGCAGTCGGTCATTGCGAGGAAAAATAAGAGGACGACAGATGAAAAAGTCACAGTAGAACTGAATGTCGCACACGCGAAAATGGCAGCATCAAAACGTGAAGGGAGCTCCCTCAGCAGTGAACTAGAATTCCAAAACTACTCACCAGTGATGCAAAATCCCAGAAAACGTGGTGCGGAAGCCATACATCCTGGGCAGTACGGCAATGTAAGAAAGTCATTTGGTCCAATGAGTCTCGTTTTACACTGTTTCCAACATCTGGCGGAATTTACGTCCCAGGAGTGAAAAATAACGGGGGTTGATTTGAACAGCCATTTCGCGGAATTCTCTCGGTCACATGGTTACTCTGCAAGATCGCATTACTGCCAAGGAATATGTGATCACTCTGGTAGATGAAGTACTACGAGCATATTTGCTCCCCAATGGTGATACAGAGTTCCAAGCCGATAGGCCCTACGTTTAAAATCTTAAATATGGCTGCGAAACAATAACTGCGTAATCATCAAAACATCTGCCAAATGATTACTAAAGTCATAAGCAACAGGGTAATAAAGGCTTTCTGAATCACGACTAACAAAAATTATTTTAGACATACAGAGCATAACCTATGAAGATACCAGGGAAGAAAGGTGGATTCCTTCGTACACAGTACAGGGTCATGTATGAGCTAACTACTCCTGAGTACAAGTGAGCGTGAAGGGTATTAAAAGCTAGCAGGTTAACAGATATGACCTCCAGATAACAAATTATTAGCACAATTATTTCTTCGTACCTCAATTAGTCATTCTTAGCGCAACTTCACTCATGTACTTACACCATCTGGAGGTCATTTCTGTTAACTGTCTAGGTTGTAAAGCCCTTTATAGCCCAGTCAAGGAAGAGCAAAAAAAGGTAGATTTGGTGGGAAAAATCGGGTATCCGCAAATTTTTGCACGATGACGCGAACAATATACCAAAAATCCTGACCGGCGAGGTATGAGTGTTTTTTTTTTTTTTTTTTTTTTTTTTTTGTGTGTGTGTGTGTGTGTGTGTGTGTGTGTGTGTGTGTGTGTGTAGCACTTAAAGATGCCCGTTTTTTTATTATTTTCGCGAATAACTCGATAATCGCGACTTCTCGCGAAAATGGTTTCCAGTACAGAATTAAACTACATTAACTTTAGAACGAAATTTTCACTCTACAGCGGAGTGTGCGCTGATATGAAACTCGAACTCGGGACCTTTGCTTTTCGCGGCAAAGTGCTCTACTGAGCTACCCAAGCGCGACTCACGCCCCGTCCTCACAGCTTTACTTATGCTAGTACCTACATTAACTTTCCCTCTCACTACAGCGGACAAGCTACTTCCGTATCTCGGTGAATAAAAAGGTTGGACTATTTATTGTACAACATATCCGACTTGTTGAGTGCTATCAATTGCAAAAAAAACTTAGTTTCGATATCTGGAATCAATTGTAGACATGACGACTGCTATAAACATGTCATCATTCCATTTAACGTCTCTGTGTATAGTTACCCATAGACGTTTTACGGTGGTTAACATCTCCAGCAATTGGTCATCAATAGGGTAGTTGATGGATTTCCTATGTACGGCAATATGCTACTACTTTTTTTTTTTTTTTTTAATTCCAGTGCCAAATGCCAGAGCCTGCACCATTCATCAATATTCTGCGGGCTGTTCTGCAAATCGATACTACCTTCTAGCGTTGCTACGTTTTTTATCAACGAACCGTCTTAAAGAGTTCACGCAGCAATTCACACAAAATAATACGTTAGAGGATGGTCGTAAACCTGCCTGTATTGTGGGAAACCATTGATAATATTAAAATAAAACTTAAATTAAAAAGTTTTCGACGGTGTTGGGCAACAGTCACGCAGCCATTTTTGAAAGACTAAACCGTTATTTGAGTGCGTAGTACTGTATTTATCTTCTGCACTATCCAAATTCCAGCTATAAGCCTTCATCAGGTACAGTGCTAAAAGTTGTTAGACCATTATTATGTCATACCTGTTACGGCAGTACAAGGCGATAAACACTTAATTTGGATTGCCTTAACAGATGTGACATAATACTGGTCTAACAGCTTTTACCAGTGTAGATGAAGAGGCTAAAAGCCAAAATCTAGATAGTGCATCTACATTTACATTTACATAATACTCCGCAAGCCACCTAACGGTGTGTAGCGGAGGGTACTTTCGGTGCCACTATCTCATCACTCCAACCCTGTTCCACTCGCGAATAGTGCGGCGGAAGAATGATTGTCGGTAAGCCTCTGTATTAGCTCTAATATCTCGAATTCTCCTCGTGGACAACACGCGAGATGTATGTGAGGGGAAGTAATATGTTATCTAACTCCTCCTGAAAAGTGTTGTCCCAAAATTTCAGTAGTAAATCTCTCTGTGATGCGCAACGCCACTCTTGTAGCGTCTGCCAGTGGAGTTTATTTAGCACCTCCGTAACGCTCTCTCGCCAATTAAACGATGTTGTGACGAAACGCCCCGCTCTTCGTGATCTCTTTTATGTCCCCTATCAGTCCTACCTCATAGGGATCCTACACAGATGAACAATACTAAGGAATTGGGCGAACAAGCGCCTTATAAGCCACTTCTTTCGCAGAGATTTTCATTTCCTTAAGATTCTTCCGATGAATCTGAGTCTGGTGTCTGTTTTCCCCACTATCTGTTTTATGTGGTCATTCCACTTAACGTCTCTCTGGATAGTTAAGCCTAGGCCAGACGCTGTCGCAAGCTGTGTTGTCATTACTGGTGTAGCTGTACAGTAGGGGATCTCTTTTTCCTATGTGTGCGCGATATGTTACATTTACTTACGTTCAGGATCAACTGTCAAGAGCCTGCACCATTCATCAATTCTCTGCAGGTTGTTCCGAAAATTCTTACCATCTTCTGGCGTTGCTTCTTTGGTATAGACAACTGCATCATCTGCGAATTGCCTTGAAGAGCATCCGAAGCTTTCTACTAGATCATTTACAAATATTGTAAACAGCAAGGTCCTATCACACTTCCATGTGGTACTACGGATATTACCGTTACATCTGTCGATTTAGTTTCGTTAAGAGCGACGTGTTGAGTTCTATTTGGAAGAAAGTCTTGAATCCAATCATAGGTCTGCCCCGATACTCCGAAGGTCGTATTTTTACCATTACACGGCAATGCGGGACGGTGATTAATAAGATAAATGTAATAATACACAGTCAAATGCCGGTTAACTCTTTATTAAATTAAAAAACAGAACCCCACACAAAAATCCTCTTCAGAAGTAAAGCTAGAATATGTATTGCCCCTTTTATTCTCAAAGTACTAATACTTTGATCTGAGCTTCATCGCGTCGGGGACCGCTAAGCAAATAAAAAAAGTAAGAAGTTAACAGCAGCTATCATTTCTAGAACAACATAGTTTCATTACTGCTGAGTATAAGTCTTTTCTGTCTGGCGGCATCTCTTCCTGTTCTGCGTGTCCGACAGCAACACCTCGTAACAGATAAGGAAGTTGTAATTAACTGCTGTATAAAATATGAAAACCAGTTCGCCTTTAACTAACCTAACATTGTTACCTATTCATTTTATGTCATTTTTACATAATTACGTACGAACTTACTTCCGCGCACTAGCTATCTCACGGGGCCTATATCCTACAGTGCTTTAATGACAGCGTACTGACTCAGGTTTCATCAAACCGCGAACGGGCAGCCGTGCGGAGACAGGAGACTTTGAAGTTACACTGAAATTAAAAATTGAAAAAAACTCTTTCACCTTAAACTTTATATTTTACTAGTAGGCACGCTACGATCGGACACACTATCCCCACATTCACACAAATACTTTACGGGACGAAAGCACTAAATTGCAATGTGAGGTCTTTTTCACTTAAGCGATATACAGTTTCTTTTTTAATTCACATATATATTCATTGAATGTATTTTTGTGTATATTTAGATAGTTTGGGTAACAAAAGCAATAAGCAGCGGCGATAATTCTTATCAGATCGGAAGAAAGTGGGCTGCCATAGTATTCTCCTGCAACAAGCCGCCGAAACTGCTGGGGCAAAAGCATGAGACGTAGCACTGAATTGTAGACTCAAAAAGAACTACAAATAACTCTGCGAGAGCATGTGTTTATTTTTGCAGATGAGTCACAAACACCGTTCCTCTGCTTTGTACTTGGAAAAAAGGAAAATCATGAACCGGGCAACTTCATAAGACAAAAATCATCATTGCTGGTGAACCGTTAAGCAGAACTTATCTTCTCGCAGCTTTTTACTTAGATCTTTTTGAGCTATACAATCTGGCACTACGTAACTTAATGTAGCTCTCATGTATTGATCTTTTTGAGCTATACAATCTGGCACTACGTAACTTAATGTAGCTCTCATTTATTGATCTTTTGGAACTATACAATCTGGCACTACGTAACTTAATGTAGCTCTCATGTATTGATCTTTTTGAGCTATACAATCTGGCACTACGTAACTTAATGTAGCTCTCATGTATTGATCTTTTTGAGCAACACAATCTGGCACTACGTAACTTAATGTAGCTCTCATGTATTGATCTTTTTGAGCTATACAATCTGGCACTACGTAACTTAATGTAGCTCTCATGTATTGATCTTTTAGAGCTATACAATCTGGCACTACGTAACATAATGTAGCTCTCATGTATTGAGTAGCGGCGGCGCCGGTTATCCGCGCGGTCCAAGGCGCCTTGCACGGTCCGCGCGGCTCCCCCCGTTGCGAGGTTCGAGTCCTCCCTCGGCCATGGGTGTGTGTGTTGTTCATAACGTAAGTTAGTTTAACTTATATTAAGTAGTGTGTAGGCGTAGGGACCGGTGTCATAAGCAGTTTGGTCCCATAATATGTTGGCACAAATTAATTAAAATCACTTGGCGTGTTATAAAGGGAGCGCGCTGGCGGAAAACATTTATACTTAATTTAGCTGATGGAACTTAAACAGCTGAACTGGTTTTCAAGGAAAATAGCGAAGGACCCTCTCGATTGAACCAGCTTTCAAATAAACAACTGCATTAAAATCGGACTTTTCGTTTGCGAGCAATGGTGCCACACACAGATACACAGGTACACACGTTAAACTTCACAACGCCCCTCAATTTGCATCGTTAGTTAAAAATCAGTGGATAGAGAACAATCCCGGCACCCGCCAACTCCGCCTCTACCCTTTTCGATGCTGGATGTTCAAAATATATAAAATACTTTTTAGCATATTTTAAATTGAGCTTACAATTATAAATAGGGCCCGAATTTTAATTACCTAAAAAACCGTGAAATATGCAAGCATTTATGACCTAAAACTTACATAAATATGACCTTAAAAATAAAATATGACTTAATAGAAGTTTATTCAAAGCGTTCTTGTTTGTTTATTTAATTTTTATTCATTATAAAGTAATACAAATTTCACTTCTCAAAATATTGTAAGTATAGTTCTTTCTTTCTGTAGGGTTTGAGGATAATTAGCACCTATTTTCTGAATGTCTGAATGTTTTATTTTCTAAACACAAAATACAGTGGAAAGATCATGTATCGAAACAGCAAAACACTGTTTTTATTTCTACCTAGTATTTAAAGCGTTTCACATTATTTAATACCATATGTCAATCTTCAGTATCTGCAAAGTTGCACTGTATCACAAGGTGAATTTCCAGCTTTTCCATTGTCAAAGATCTACGGTTGTCGCTGAGGGTAGTTTTGTACCTGGAAAAGCTCCTCTCCACTTCACAAGACGTCCCTGGAGTGTATTTGAAGGCAGCCAGGTCACTGGAGTTCAGCTTTGTTTCAGTATCTTCGAATGTTGCGGCATTACGTGAAAGACTGTCACTAACTTTGCACAGTGTAGAATATCCAGGGTTCCGTTCTAGAACACTTTCCAATTTGGTTTTCACTTTGTCAGCCACATGACCATGAGCTCGACCCAACTCACTCTGCACATGTTGCACAATACTCAGGGCCTCACATAGCTGAGTGCCAACAACTTCCAGTCGTTTGATGGCTTTTGATATGACTGAAAAATTGGCGTTGATGTATGCCAAATTTCGAGACAATGTATCTGTAAAAACGTCTTTCACAATTTTGATAGCACTTGATTCACCGCTATCAAGCTCACAGAACTTGTCTTTATTTGAGTGTAGTTGGTGTAATACTCAGCAGCATTAAGCCAAGAACCCCATCGTGTAAGAACAGGTTTAGGTGGGAGGAGCGTTGAAGGTGCTTGTTCCTTGAATTTCTGCACGCGTAGCGGAGCCTTCACATAGATTTTCTTGCCACAGGAAACTAATTTGTCCACGTCAGGGTAATTTGATCGCACCTCATCGGCAACTCTGTGCAACGCATGTGCAAGGCAAGTGGCCTACACCATACTGCGGTAGAGAATCTGAAGCCCTTTGGCTGCTTTAGCCATATACACTCCTGGAAATGGAAAAAAGAACACATTGACACCGGTGTGTCAGACCCACCATACTTGCTCCGGACACTGCGAGAGGGCTGTACAAGCAATGATCACACGCACGGCACTGCGGACACACCAGGAACCGCGGTGTTGGCCGTCGAATGGCGCTAGCTGCGCAGCATTTGTGCACCGCCACCGTCAGTATCAGCCAGTTTGCCGTGGCATACGGAGCTCCATCGTAGTCTTTAACACTGGTAGCATGCCGCGACAGAGTGGACGTGAACCGTATGTGCAGTTGACAGACTTTGAGCGAGGGTGTATAGTGGGCATGCGGGAGGCCGGGTGGACGTACAACCGAATTGCTCAAAACGTGTGGCGTGAGGTCTCCACAGTACAATGATGTTGTCGCCAGTGGTCGGCGGAAGGTGCACGTGCCCGTCGACCTGGGACCGGACCGCAGCGACGCACGGATGCACGCCAAGACCGTAGGATCCTACGTAGTGCCGTAGGGGACCGCACCGCCACTTCCCAGCAAATTAGGGACACTGTTGCTCCTGGGGTATCGGCGAGGACCTTTCGCAACCGTCTCCATGAAGCTGGGCTACGGTCCCGCACACCGTTAGGCCGTCTTCCGCTCACGCCCCAACATCGTGCAGCCCGCCTCCAGTGGTGTTGCGACAGGCGTGAATGGAGGAACGAATGGAGACGTGTCGTCTTCAGCGATGAGAGTCGCTTCTGCCTTGGTGGCAATGATGGTCGTATGCGTGTTTGGCGCCGTGCAGGTGAGCGCCACAATCAGGACTGCATACGACCGAGGCACACAGGCCCAACACCCGGCATCATGGTGTGGGGAGCGATCTCCTACACTGGCCGTACATCTCTGGTGATCGTCGAGGGGACACTGAATAGTGCACGGTACATCCAAACTGTCATCGAACCCATCGTTCTACCATTCGTAGACCGGCAAGGGAACTTTCTGTTCCAACAGGACAATGCACGTCCGCATGTATCCCGTGCTACCCAACGTGCTCTAGAAGGTGTAAGTCAACTACCCTGGCCAGCAAGATCTCCGGATCTGTCCCCCATTGAGCATGTTTGGGACTGGATGAAGCGTCGTCGTCTCACGCGGTCTGCACGTCCAGCACGAACGCTGGTCCAACTGAGACGCCAGGTGGAAATGGCATGGCAAGCCGTTCCACAGGACTACATCCACCATCACTACGATCGTCTCCATGGGAGAATAGCAGCCTGCATTGCTGCGAAAGGTGGATATACACTGTACTAGTGCCGACATTGTGCATGCTCTGTTGCCTGTGTCTATGTGCCTGTGGTTCTGTCAGTGTGATCATGTGATGTATCTGACCCCAGGAATGTGTCAATAAAGTTTCCCCTTCCTGGGACAATGAATTCACGGTGTTCTTATTTCAATTTCCAGGAGTGTATGAAGCACCATCTGTTACAAGCAGCAAAACGTCTCTTTTCACACCATCCTGTCACAGTAGCTTCAGAGAGTTGTCAAACAAAATAGCAATCGTCGAATTGTTTACTTTATCGGGAGCTTCACACGTTAGTAGGAATCGTATTTTGTTGAACACATCATTGTCGCATACGGATAAATAGTTCTTTCTCAGTGTAGATTCATCTGGAACTGGATGTGCTGTGTACTTCTCCAAGAACCGTCCGAAGCGTGCTTTTCCAACGGACACCGTCATCTCACACAAATCCTTGCAGAATGATTGCACGGTTGACGATTTACCAGTCTGTTATTTTCAGCACTTCTTTTCACACAGCTGCTGTGTTTAGCGGTATTACAGTGTTGTTGCACATTAAAGCTCTTTTCTGCACTAACTTAAACGTAACACAGTTTACAAAATATTTTCCCATCTGTACTAAAGAACTTCTCTCCAAATTCTCGAACATATCTTCGCAACTTCACGCTGTCGGAGCACTTTGCTTTAGGCTTATTGAACAAGGCAAAGGCTGTATTCAAACTGGTTACTGGGAACACTTGTGCGACTGCGATGATTATTACGGCAGAAGGCGCCTTTGTTGGCTCTGAGAGCATATTGTCGACTCTGCGCAACAATGTTTTATAATCGCGGAACGACTGTTGTGGTACACCGATTTTCTGTTACAGTCCTGAGAAATAAAGCTGCGTACTAATTTAGCTGTTTATCTTTCATAATAGCACGTCAAATATTGTCTCGTGAGCAACATATTCATTTTCGTATTCGTGTGTCCCGTAAGATACGAGAAAAACGGTATATGCATTTTTGGCAAAAGTTGACGGAAATATGACCTATTATATTAAAAGTTAGCCACAATATGACCTATTACTAAAATCTGTTGAAATATGACTTTATATGCACAATCAAAATACATTTTTCGACACTAAAATGCCCAGATTTGTGTATAAATTGTTCTAAAATTCACCCTATACTTCAGGAAAAAATGTGACTTGTCATTAAAATCCGGGCCCTAATTATAAACAGCACATCAAATGAAAGAGCAACTAAAACAGTTTTATTTGTATTTCCGTGTCTTTCGTTAGGATGACGACTAGTGAACAGAAAGCTTTCTCTGTTTTACACTTTGCGAAGACTCAGTAGCGGTTTTTTAGGTTAGACAGTCACGGGAAACATCGAAAAGGGCTCCGGCCTCAAAGGGCACAAGGCAAAGAAACGACGAGAAGCGAGCAAGCAACAGTCGGTATTGTAGTTGTAAATTGTCATAGCTGTGTTGGAAAAGTACCAGAGCTTCAAGCGCTAATAGAAAGCACTGAGGCTGAAATCGTTATAGGAACAGAAAGCTGGCTAAAGCCGGAAATAAATTCTGCCGAAATTTTTACAGAGGCGCAAACGCTTTTCAGAAAGGATAGATTAAATAAAGTAGGTGGTGGTGTGTTTGTGTCTGTTGGTAGTAGTTTATCTCGTAGTGAAGTTGAAATAGATAGTTCCTGCGAATTACTATGGGTAGAACTTGTTGACAACCGTACCAAAATAATGATTGGCTCCTTATCCAATCCCCGGACTCAAATGATGGAATTGCTGAACGGTTCAAAGAAAACTTGAATCTCATTACAAATAAGTACTCCACTCGTGCAGCTATAATTGGTGGAGACTTCAATCTACCCTCTATTTGTTGGCGAAAATACATGTTAAAAGCCGGTGGTAGACAGAAAACATCTTCCGAATGTGTACTAAATGCTTTCTCTGAGAATTACTTCGAACAATTAGTTCGTGAGCCCACACGAATTGTAAATGGTTGCAAAACACACTTGACCTATTAGCCACAAATAATCCTGATCTAATAGAGAGTGTCAAGACGGATACAGGGATTAGTGAACACAAGGCCATTGTAGCGAGGCTCAAAACCATATTAACCAAAACCACTAAAAATAAATGCAAAATATGTCTATTTAAAACAGCAGATAAAAATTAGCTTGATGCCTTCCTAAGAGAGTTTCCATTCCTTCCAAGCTAATTATGTAAGTGTAGACCAGATATGGCTCAAATTCAAAGATACAGTATCGACACCGATAGATAAATTAATACTGTTTAAGTTAATAAGAGACGGAACTGATCTATCATGGTACACAAAACACGTCAAAACACTGTTGCAGAAGCAATAAAAAAAAAAACATGCCAAATTCAGAAGAACGTAAAATCCCCAAGACTGGCTAAATTTCACGAAAGCTCGAAATTTAGTGCGGACGTCAATGCGAGATGCTTTTATAGTTTCCGCAATGAAACACTGTCTCAAAATACGGTAGAAAACCCACAAAGATTCTAGTCGTATGTAAAGTACAGCAGTGGCAAAAACAGTCAATACCGTCACTTACCAATGATGGTGCCACTAAAATGGAGTTGCTAAAAACAATTTTCCGTAATTCCTTCACGAAAGAAGACGAAGTAAATATTCCAGAATTCTAAACCAGAACACCTATTAGCATGAGTGACATAAAAGTAGATATCTTAGGTGCTGCGAAACAAATCACTTAAGAAAGGCAAGTCTTCCGGTCCAGATGGTATACCAATCAGCTTCCTTTCAGTGTACAGGTGTAGACACATTAGCGCCTTTGTTAGTAATCATATACAACCGCTCACTTGACGTGGGTATACGATAAATCGCATCAAATATAAGGGCAGTCAATTCGACTAAATACCTTGGAATTACAATTACGAGCAACTTAAATTGGAAAGACCACATAGTTAATACTGTGGGGAAGGCGAAACAAAGACTGCGCTTTGTTGGCAGAACACTTAGAAGACACGACACACCCACTAAAGAGACAGCCTACATTACACTTGTCCGTCCTCTGCTGGAACATTGCTGCGCGGTGTGGGATCCTTACCAGGTATGACTGCCAGCGGACATCGAAAAAGTGCAAAGAAGGGCAGCTCGTTTCGTGTTATCACACAATAGGGGTGAGAGTGTCATTGATATGGTACGCGAGTTGGGGTGGCATTCACTGGAACAAAGGTGGTTTTCTTTATGGCGAGATCTATTTACGGAATTTCAATCACCAACTTTCTCTTCCGAATGCGAAAATGTTTTGGTGACACCCATCTACGTAGGGAGAAATGATCGCCATAATAAAATAAGAGAAATCAGAGCTCGAACGGAAAGATTTAGGTGTTCCGTTTGCCCACGCGCCATTCGAGAGTGGAATGGTAGAATAGTAGGAAAACCCTCTGCTATGCACTTAAGTGTGAATTGCAGAGTAACCATGTAGATGTAGATGTAGATGTGGATGAGGTCTATGCCCGAGAGGTGAACACGCCAAATGGAAAGGTTGGAGGGCTCAAAGACAAAGTGCCAGTACAAGAACAAAAACCAATCCGTGACCGGTCACTGATGTGGAAGTAACTGGACAGAAGAGCAACGCAAAATATAGCTAAATTCAATTCAATGAGCCTCTCACGAAATTGGTAGTGGTATGCTCTGATTTATAGTTCCGTCACGAAGACGAGGTTTTGTAAAGCATGTCATGTGAAGGGCCATGGTTACATACTTCTAGCCAGCGCCGCCACAGTTGTAGCTTAAGTCTTCGACCACCTCGAGGCATCAGGATAGAGTTACTATGCTTGAATCTACATTTCGTGACGTTTAACCAATATGAGTGTTTACTGAAATTACATGTGTCAGAGGTACATCCTAGACTGGCAACACTTCGCCTAGTTGGGATCCTATTCCCAATCCACAAACAGTTCATAATGCGCATAAAAGTGAATGTTGTTATTAAAACCATTTATGTATCCACTAAAGTGTGGTTAATATTGAGCGGAGCTAGTTTTCTAATCTGAACGATAATGCTGTTTTCAAGCGTTCCAACTCTTCGTAACAACGACTTTTTTAATCGAGTTCCACATTAGTTAACTTTGATTAAAGAAATGATATCGCGTATCACTGTGTTGTCATACAAAATTGGTTCTTAAAAGTGTTTTGCAAACTATGTTGTATGCCGCGACAGTTTACGGACCTCCTTCAGGTTCTAGTTACTATGCAGGTTTGTACTTAGCGAACTTTCACTACAGAATAGTGTGTCTATATTTGACAAGATGGTTCACAGTAAAACTATCTGTTGAAGAGTATGTAGTAGAGTACAATAGTTCGAGAGTTCCCTTACTTTAGAGAGTTACTAATTATTAAATACTTTAGATTTCATTACAAAATATCTTGATTAAGCCTTAGGCGTTTGTAGATTATGAAAGTTTGACTAGAAATGCACTGATGTATCAAACAGATTCTCAAGGCCCCCATGTGTCAGTTACTGAGAGGTTCAATACAAAGTTAACTTTCATTGTAATAGCACGATTAAAGTCAAAATTTGCCAGTTAGTGGGACGAAGTTTATTGCTTTACTCATGACCATGAATGGATAAATGCGAGATGACAGCAAATGACTGATGCTGCAAGTGAGTTCTCTTTCGAAATCATTTTTCTTTTGCATTTCAGGAAGTAAAGAGAATTTTTTACATGTCAGTTTTAAGCCTAAAAGTCATTAATTATTATTCTGAAATTATTTGCTCGATATGGGCTTTCTATCATCTTCCTTTATCTCGCCACTTAAAGTTAACTGTTGGTGTATTATTTATTATGAAACTGTGCTCGGTCTGGAAACGAAATCAACAGTCCGATTGCTCAAACGATTAGACGCACGACCACCGTCCGTTAATCCTGTAAAAGGATATCATTACTTGGATTGCAATAACGAGAGGGCTACGTACCATTACTGCACCGTAAGGCACAGCACAATAAATATAGCAGGTAAGTGTTACAGGGCAGTAATGCAGCTCTTTTAGATCGAGACAGAACAACTCGAAAAACTTCAACAATGGGTGCCTTTGTCACGACACATCACGACATATTTCAGTCTGTTTTTCGTCTGTGGTAACTACAGAATCATTTCAGTCTGTTTTCAGTCTGTGGTAACTACAGAATCAAAGTGGTTATAAACTACAAAGTTGAACTGTTCATTACCAATGGTCTGAACATTATAATAGTAAAATTGTTAAATAACAACTGTAACACACATCGTAAAAACTTTCTTCAAATTTTACGCCATTGTCACAGTGTGTAAGCTTTGAGGGAGTCCATACCAGCTTTGCCTAACATTCTTGGGAAATGATTCATGTCATAGAGAGTTCTGAGTATGAATTGTTATTGTGAAGTGCTATCGACATGCTGTTTTGATTCCAGTTTAAAGCATAGCGTTTTTTATGTTCTCAAAAATTGCGGTTTAAATGAACTGAACAAAAATTGTGTAAAGGTGTTGTGGTCCATCCATAGGTTCGCAAGGATTTCTGCACAGGATCCCAATCCTGCTGATACGTTTCTTGAAGTGTCAGAATACAACTCTAGAAGAAGTCTCTTTAATACCGTCAATTTTGCCCGCATCTTGTAAACCATAGGACAGCAGTAGGTGAATTCAATTTAATACTCAACAACCTAAACTTCACATTTTCTTCAAGTGTCTATTCTTTACTTCAGATTATTCATACACTCCTGGAAATGGAAAAAAGAACACATTGACACCGGTGTGTCAGACCCACCATACTTGCTCCGGACACTGCGAGAGGGCTGTACAACCAATGATCACACGCACGGCACAGCGGACACACCAGGAACCGCGGTGTTGGCCGTCGAATGGCGCTAGCTGCGCAGCATTTGTGCACCGCCGCCGTCAGTGTCAGCCAGTTTGCCGTGGCATACGGAGCTCCAACGCAGTCTTTAACACTGGTAGCATGCCGCGACAGCGTGGACGTGAACTGTATGTGCAGTTGACGGACTTTGAGCGAGGGCGTAATGTGGGCATTCGGGAGGCCGGGTGGACGTACCGCCGAATTGCTCAACAAGTGGGGCGTGAGGTCTCCACAGTACATCGATGTTGTCGCCAGTGGTCGGCGGAAGGTGCACGTGCCCGTCGACCTGGGACCGGACCGCAGCGACGCACGGATGCACGCCAAGACCTTAGGATCCTACGCAGTGCCGTAGGGGGCCGCACCGCCACTTCCCAGCAAATTAGGGACACTGTTGCTCCTGGGGTATCGGCGAGGACCATTCGCAACCGTCTCCATGAAGCTGGGCTACGGTCCCGCACACCGTTAGGCCGTCTTCCGCTCACGCCCCAACATCGTGCAGCCCGCCTCCAGTGGTGTCGCGGCAGGCGTGAATGGAGGGACGAATGGAGACGTGTCGTCTTCAGCGATGAGAGTCGCTTCTGCCTTGGTGGCAATGATGGTCGTATGCGTGTTTGGGGCCGTGCAGGTGAGCGCCACAATCAGGACTGCATACGACCGAGGCACACAGGGGCAACACCCGGCATCATGGTGTGGGGAGCGATCTCGTACACTGGCCGTACATCTCTGGTGATCGTCGAGGGGACACTGAATAGTGCACGGTACATCCAAACCGTCATCGAACCCATCGTTCTACCATTCCTAGACCGGCAAGGGAACTTGCTGTTCCAACAGGACAATGCAAGTCCGCATGTATCCCGTGCCACCCAACTTGCTCTAGAATGTGTAAGTCAACTACCCTGGCCAGCAAGATCTCCAGATCTGTCCCCCATTGAGCATGTTTGGGACTGGATGAAGCGTCGTCTCACGCGGTCTGCACGTCGAGCACGAACGCTGGTCCAACTGAGGCGCCAGGTGGAAATGGCATGGCAAGCCGTTCCACAGGACTACATCCAGCACCTCTACGATCGTCTCCATGGGAGAATAGCAGCCTGCATTGCTGCGAAAGGTGGATATACACTGTACTAGTGCCGACATTGTGCATGCTCTGTTGCCTGTGTCTATGTGCCTGTGGTTCTGTCAGTGTGATCATGTGATGTATCTGACCCCATGAATGTGTCAATAAAGTTTCCCCTTCCTGGGACAATGAATTCACGGTGTTCTTATTTCAATTTCCAGGAGTGTATGACAACTGCGCAAGAAATCTTTTATAATTCCCCTTAAGCGATAATAAGAACTTGTACAACTTGGCGTAGATTTGTTTCTTTCAAGAAAATATTGTCGGAGATATTATGTCTCAAAGCTGCCGAAAACCCAGTTGCGCGCTTTCGATGGCTGCGATATGGGGTCAAACTAATGACTATATCTCTGGAAGTATTGGTGAAGGTACAATTTCGCCAATGTTAGTTAGGAACATAAGCGAATGATCATACAAGATGTCAGCAAAATCTGTAATTGTCAAGCCGAAACCTCTAGACCACGATCCTTTTGGGATATGCTGGATCCTGTTTGAAATTCATTTTCGAAATGAAAAAAAAAAAAAATTCATCATCATTTAAGGCTGATTATGCCTTTCAGCATTCAGTCTGGAGCATAGCCTCCTTATAATTTCGCCATTTCCTCTATCCGACTTACCGCGATTGACAAATTTTTACACCTGGTTCTCTACTGAACAGTTTTCTTTGAATAATGTCAACAACTACCAACCAACTGAGATACACTTGCAAATGCGGCCACGTAAATGAAGCCTCCACGAGGCACTCGATTACATTTTATTAGAAATTATATTTTGCGTAATTTCAGTGGAGTAAATCTTGTACTGGTCCTAAACATCAATATATAAAAGGCAATGACCTACCTGCCTGACTCATCGCACAGTCCAAACTGCTAAGAACAGAAACTTGCAATTTGGAGAAGGTGTGGACGCTATACTGTAGGCGTCATTTAAGACGGGAATTTTCGAAATTTCAACTGTAAGAGACAATTTTAAAGCTAGAACTACGAAAATTGGTATTTGGTTGCCCAGTTAGAAAATAAAACCGAAGCATTTTTTGAAAATTCGGACACTAAGGGGGTGGGTGAAAGCTTCTCTTTAAAAAAAAATAATAAATAATTGCTTAAGAATTAAGAATTACTAAACGGTTTTTAAAGGTACATCTGTTAGCACTGGTATGTCACTTCTTGGTTACACATTTAAAAATGTGTATTCTAGTGTTTTTTGAAACTTAACCCCTAGAAAAGTGAAATAGAGGATGACATACTTCATGATAATATTTTATTATGGAAGCATTTTTAAAGTTAAATCTATGAAAATTTAAATTTGGCTTCTGAGTTGGACATAAAAAACTTAGTATTTCACTGTTTTTGGAAAGTCAACCCCGTTGGAAGTGAAAGGCGAAATGAAAGATTTTATGGAAATATTTCATTGCGCAAGCATTTTCGATGCTAAATCTATAAAAAATTGTATTTGGCTTCTCTCTTAGAAATGTCACTATTTCTGGAAATTCAACGCCTAAGGAGGTGATATAGAGGGTGAAACGTTTTATGAAAGTATTACATTTCTAAACCATTTTTTAAAGCTGAATCTTTGATACTTGGTATTTGAATTCTCGGTTACAGAAGAAAAAAATACGTGTAACACTGTTTCTGGAAATGCAGCCCGTAATAAGGTGAAATAGGGTCAGACTGAATCATTGACTCATCATCGCCCAGCCCGAACCACTAAGGGCAGAAACTTGAAGTTAGGAGATGGTGTGAATCTTGTACTGTAGGAATCGTTCCATAAAGAATTGCCATAAATTCCGCTCCTAAAGAGGTAAAATAGGGGATGAAAGGCTCATTATTTAAGGGAATTTTGAAGTCTGAAGTACTGAAACTGGTATTTGGTATCTCAGTAAGAAGATTAAAAAAAAATGTGTTTCAGCATTTTTGGAAATTCAATCGCAAAGGAGTGAAATTAAAAATTGCTAAAAAACTACTACATGTTTTTTAAGGCTATATCTGTGACATTTAGAATCTTCTCGGTTAGAAAGAAAAAAATGTGTTTCGGTGTTCTGGAAAAGCAGTCCGTGTAGGAGTACAATAGGGGATGAAAATGTTTCTAACTTTGGTTAGATTAAAAAAAAGTATCTAAATACAGTATTTTCCGAAGTCAAATTTTGTAAAATGTGAACTCTAAAACAATTAGTTTTAAAAAAACTCTGTTTCTGATCCAAATAATAGTAATCACTGCCATTTACACAAGTTCTCGATCAAGAAAATTTCAGAATTTTTAGTTAATTATAAACTCGTAAATATGTTGTTCTACCAACGGCCTTGCCGTAGCTGTTATGCCGCTTTCCGTCAGACCATCGAAGTTAAGCGCTGTCGGGCTTGGCTAGCAACTGGATGGGTCACCATACAGTCTATCGAGCACAGTTGGCAAGCTCTTGTGAGGCCAACTGAGGAGCTACTCTACTTCTGAAGTAGCGGCTCCGGTCTCGTAAACTCACAATGGCCAGGACCACATGCCCCTCCATATCCGCATCAGGTGACTCCTGTAGCCTGAGGATGACACTGTGATTGACAGAAACGTTGAGACTTCCGAGATCTGTATGGATGGTGTTTAGTTTCAGTTTAGTTAAGTATGTTATCACACATAACTCGTCAGCTCTACAATTTTTCAGTACAGAATAACTGGTCAGATGCAAGTGCGAGTCGCGCACTGAGGGATTCGTACAGACTTAATTACGTACAGAGACAATTAATCCACTCTGGGAATCGAGGTTCTCAACGATTTTTTGGCTTCTATCGACAGTGACACTTGAAAGATATCTGTCAAAGCTAGTCCAACATTTTAGAGAATGCTTTAATGTCAAGTTTTATGTCGGATAACAAATGAAAACATACATGTTTTTTCATGTGGTTTGATTACAAATTAACAGTTTTATTTTTTTCCTATACTAGTACTATGAAATCTTTCGTTTGCCAAATTTCATGATTCTACTTGAAGTACGCTACAGATTTCAGTGAGTGAGTTTGCGAGTATCAAAATATGTGACGTAAATTTTACTCCACCAAAGGACTATGCAGCTTAGTATGTGACTTAAAATTTCAACTAAGGACGTCAACCAGTTCCTGAGGAAAGGGTTTTGAACAGTCGCAAAGCAGACAGTAAGAAGGGTGGACAACAAAGTGATCTTACAAGGGTTTCGTTTTCACGGACTGAGGTACGAAACCATAATAATGAAAAATAAATAAAAAAACTACACTGCATTATGCTGCCACCCACTGACAGGTATTCCATATCAGCGATCTCAGAAGTCATTAGACATCGTGAGAGAGCAGAATGGGGCGCTCCGAGGAACTCATGGACTTGGAAAGTGGTCACTTGTGTCATACGTCTGTACGCGAGATTTCCACATTCCTATACATCCCTAGGTCCACTGTTTCCGTTGTGATAGTGAAGTGCAAACGAGAAGGGACACGTACGGCACAAAACCATACAGGCCGATCTCGCCTGTTTCTGACAGAGACCGCAGACAATTGAAGAGGGTCGTACTGTGTAATAGGCAGACATCTATCCAGGCCATCACACAGGACTTCCAAACTGCATCACGATTCACTGCAAGTACTATGACAGTTAGGTGGGAAGCGAGAAAAGTTGGATTTCATGGTCAAGCGGCTGCTCATAAGTCACACATTACGCCGGTAAATGCCAAACGACGCCTCGCTTGGTGTAAGGAACGTAAACGTTGGACGATTGAACAGTGGAAAAACGTCGTGTGGAATGACGAATCACGGTACACAATGTGCCGATCCGATGTGAGCATGGCGAATGCTCGGTGAACGTCATCTGCTAGCGTGTGTAGTGCCAACAGTAAAATTCGGAGGCGGTCGTGATTTTCATGGAGGGCACTTGCGTCCCTTGTTGTTTTGCGCGGCACTATCACAGCACAGGCCTACATTGATGTTTTAAGCACCTTCTTGCTTCCTAATGTTCAAGAGCATTTCGGAGATGGCGATTGCATCTTTCAAAACGATCGAGCACCCGTTCATAATGCACGGCCCCTAGCGGAGTGGTTACACGACAGTAACATCCCTGTAATGGACTAGTCTTCACTGAGTCCTGACCTGAATCCTATAGAACACCTTTGGGATGTTTTGAAACGCCGACTTCGTGCTAGACCTCATCGACCTACATCACTCCGTGAAGAATGAGCTGGCACTCCCCAAAAAACCTTCCAGCACCTGACTGAACGTATGCTTGCGAGTGTGGAAGCTGTCATCAAGGCTAAGAGTGGGCCTGAATTCCAGCATTACCGACAGAGGGCGCCATGAACTTGTAAGTCTGTTTCAGCCAGGTGTCCGGATACTTTTGATCATTAGGGTAGTTCAATATGAGATTCGAGGTTGTTACAACGCAGAGACTGCACTGTATGATTAAATGATAATCGTTTCTGCCTTTGAGCCACAGCTACCTGGTTATTCAAAAAGGAAAACCAGATTTCAATCCTTCATTACAGACAAACTAGAAAAGACAGACGTAAACTGCTTCTGTCACTGGATAGAGGAAAGTTCGAAGTTCTGACACAGCTGCGCTGTTGTTTGTAACGACATTGTGACTACAACGTAAGAGAAAATCTTTCGTGTGTTGTAATATGCCCGAAATCAATTCATTGTTCATGTGCAACGTGCATCCCTTCGTGTCGATTCAGTCGTTTAATTAACAAAGTAAGAGAATATGGACTATCAGACCAATTGTGTGAATGTGTTGAAGAGTTCCTAGATAACAGAAGGCAGCATGTCATTCTCAATGGAGAGAAGTCTCCCGAAGTAAGAGTGATTTCAGGTGTGACGCAGGGGAGTTTCGTAGGACCGTTACTATTCACAATATACATAAATGACCTTGTGGATGACATCGGAAGTTCACTGAGGCTTTTTGTGGATGATGCTGTAGTATATTGAGAGGTTGTGACAATGGAAAATTGTACTGAAATGCAGGAGGATCTGCAACGAATTGACGCACGGTGCAGAGAATGGCAATTGAATCTCAATGTAGACAAGTGTAATGTGCTACGAATTAAATACAAAGAAAGATCTCTTATCATTTAGCTACAATATCCAGGTTAGCGACTGGAAGCAGTTAATTCCATAAATTATCTGGGAGTTGGCATTAGGAGTGATTTAAAATGGAATGATCACATAAAGTTGATAGTCGGTAAAACAGATGCCAGACTGAGATTTATTGGAAGAATCCTAAGGAAATACAATCCGAAAACAAAGGAAATAGGATACAGTACACTTGTTCGCCCACTGCTTGAATACTGCTCAGCAGTGTGGGGTCCGTACCAGATAGGGTTGATAGAAGAGACAGATAAGATCCAACGGAGAGCAGCGCGCTTCGTTACAGGGTCATTTAGTAATCGCGAATGCGTTACGGAGATGACAGGTAAACTCCAGTGGAAGACTGCAAGAGAGACGCTCAGTAGCTCGGTGCGGGCTTTTGTTGAAGTTTCGAGAACATACCTTCACCGAGGACTCAAGCAGTATATTGCTCCCTCCTATGTATATCTCGCGAAGAGACCATGAGGATAAAATCAGAGAGATTAGTCAACACAGACGCATACCGACAATCCTTTCCAAGAACAATACAAGACTGGGATAGAAGGGAGAACCGATAGAGGTACTTAGGTACCCTCCGCCACACATCGGCTTGCGGATTACGGATGTAGATGTAGATGTAGAGCCAGCCTCTGTAAAAGCAAAATTATAACTGTCACACAAAATTCTTGGAAGCTGGTTGCATACGCTGCACACGCCGTTCGGAGGCTTGCGGAGTATAAATGTATATGTAAGGAAGAGCATCTGTCGGCAACACACGCCTGATGAAAATGTCATGCGTATCGGGGATGCGTTCGTTTGGAGGCCTCGCAAGACCACAAGAAGGGAAGGCCAGGTACTTCAGCTTCCTCAAAAAGCGGTGTGGCGTGTTCTGAACCAACGCTTGCGTATGGCGCCTTACAAGCTGCAGCCACTGCAGTTGCCATAAGAAAAAGACGAAATGGCTGCAGAAAAAATGTGAAGACATCGAAAAAGATATGATTGTCGGAAGGACAGACTCAGCATACAGGAAAGTCAAAAGAACCTTTGGTGACAGTAAAAGCAACGGTGGTAAAATTAAGAGTGCAACGGGAATTCCACTGTTAAATGCAGAGGAGAGAGCAGATAGGTGGAAAGAATACATTGAAAGCCTCTATGAGGGTGAAGATTTGTCTGATGTGATAGAAGAAGAAACAGGAGTCGATTTAGAAGAGATAGGGGATCCAGTATTAGAATCGGAATTTAAAAGAGCTTTGGAGGACTTACGGTCAAATAAGGCAGAAGGGATAGATAACATTCCATCAGAATTTCTACAATCATTAGGGGAAGTGGCAACAAAACGACTATCCACGTTGGTGTGTGGAATATATGAGTCTGGCGACATACCATTTGACTTTCGGAAAAGCATCAGCCACACAATTCCGAAGACGGCAAGAGCTGACAAGTGCGAGAATTATCGCACAATCAGCTTAACAGCTCATTCATCGAAGCTGCTTACAAGAATAATATACAGAAGAATGGAAAAGAAAATTGACAATGCGCTAGGTGACGATCAGTTTGGCTTTAGGAAAAGTAAAGGCACGAGAGAGGCAATTCTGACGTTACGGCTAATAATGGAAGCAAGGCTAAAGAAAAATCAAGACACGTTCATAGGATTTGTCGACCTGGAAAAAGCGTTCGACAATATAAAATGGTGCAAGCTGCTCGAGATTCTGAAAAAAGTAGGGGTAAGCTATAGGGAGAGACGAGGCATATACAATATGTACAACAGCCAAGAGGGAATAATAAGAGTGGACGATCAAGAACGAAGTGCTCGAATTAAGAAGGGTGTAAGACAAGGCTGTAGCCTTTCGCCCCTACTCTTCAATCTGTACATCGAGGAAGCAATGATGAAAATAAAAGAAAGGTTCAGAAGTGGAATTAAAATACAAGGTGAAAGGATATCAATGATACGATTCGCTGATGACGTTGCTATACTGAGTGAAAGTGAAGAAGAATTAAATGATCTGCTGAACGGAATGAACAGTCTAATGAGTACACAGTATGGTTTGAGAGTAAATCGGAGAAAGACGAAGGTAATGAGAAGTAGTAGTAATGAGAACAGCGAGAACTTAACATCAGGATTGATAGTCACGAAGTCAATGAAGTTAAGGAATTCTGCTACCTAGGCAGTAAAATAAACAATGACGGGACGGAGCAAGGAGGACATCAAAAGCAGACTCGCTATGGCAAAAAAGACATTTCTGGCCAAGTCTACTAATATCAAATACCGGCCTTAATTTGAGGAAGAAATTTCTGAGGATGTACGTCTGGAGTACAGCATTCTATGGTAGTGAAACATGGACTGTGGGAAAACCGGAACAGAAGAGAATTGAAGCATTTGAGATGTGGTGCTATAGACGAATGTTGAAAATTAGGTGGACTGATAAGGTAAGGAATGAGGAGGTTCTACGCAGAATCGGAGAGGAAAGGAATATGTGGAAAACACTGATAAGGAGAAGGGACAGGATGATAGGACATCTGCTAAGACATGAGGGAATGACTTCCATGGTACTAGAGGGTGCTGTAGAGGGCAAAAACTGCAGAGGAAGACAGAGATTGGAATACGTTAAGCAAATAATTGAGGACGTAGGTTGCAAGTGCTACTCTGAGATGAAGAGGTTAGCACAGGAAAGGAATTCGTGGCGGGCCGCATCAAACCAGTCAGTAGGCTGATGACGAAAAAACGACTTTAGCCTTCATTTATCCAGGATATAGCGGAGTAAATTTTTTCGGAACGTGTAATCGTTTCGGCAGAATAGACTATTCGTCTATTGGGTAGAGTTGAGATGGCCATCACACCACAAGAGAAATAATTTCGTGTGTGTTGGAATGTGGTCGAAGTGAATCCATTGTTCAGGTGCGACGTCCTTTCAGCCGCCGATTCAGCAAGAAGCCGCCTCTGCAAAAGCAGGTTTCTAACCGGCAAACAGAATTCTTGAAAGTTAGTCGCATATGGAAAGGGAGGAACACTGTTCGGCCACGCAAGTCTGAGGAAAATGTGGAGCGCATCAGGGATGGCTTCACACCGAGTCCTTGGAAGTCCACGAGACGAGAATGCCAGGAAATTCAACTTCCTCGAACGACTGTGTGGCGTGATCTCAAGACTCACAAGTTTGCAATTACTGCAGCAACTGCGTCCTGGCGACCATAGTAGTAGGCACGAATTTTGCATTTCAGTTCTCCACGTTATGGCAGCGAACGACTCACTTTCTTTCAGCAGAATCGACTTTTCGTCTGTCGGCTGAAGTACGAGGGTGGTCTGAAAAGCTCTCGAAAAGGAGTAGAACAAAGTACTTACGTCACTGAAACTTTTTTTATTTGTAATGTAGTCTCCTAGTAGATTAATGCACTTGTTCCAACGATGTTCCAGTGCCTTGATCCCATCTCGAAAACGAGTTTCCTCGAGGCCTGCAAAATAGTTGTCAACTTGTAATGGTACCTGAATTACGTAACCATTACGGCACCTCACCTCAACCTCTCGATACCAGTAATATTCTACTGTGTTTCTGTAAAACAGTTAACATATTTCTGTGACAACATTCAGATTTGATTTCATTAATGTAGAAGTACTTCGATACATCGATATGTATATGCTGCAATGATATTATACTTATGTGTATTCTTTCGTTACTATGATCTTTGGCGTATTCGTAACTCTGATTTTTGGGCGCGTAAGCGGTTATTAGTGAGTCAAGCTTTGGTCGTCACGTTAAAAAGCCGCAAATTTTAGTCAGTCTATGAAATGCGAACTTCAACAGTGAGGAAGATATTTTCAAGTATGTTTTATATTGCGAAGTGATGTTTTGGAACGAGTTACGTGATGTTGCAGCAAAAGTAATAAAAAAGAAGTGTAACTTAAATTCGGAGTGCTGATTCCTTTTTTAAATCACCATTGTCCTAACTTGCAAAAGTTTCATCTTAAAGAATGGTTTATGAAACACATCTATAAAACTTTTGAATATCGTAGAATAACACCTAGGCCTGTTTGCATCCGAGCTTGGAATCACCACTACCTAGATTTTCGGCCGGCCGTTGGTGGCCGAGCGGTTCTAGGCGCTTCAGTCTCGAACCGCGTGACCGCAGGTTCGAATCCTGCCTCAGGCATAGATGTGTGTGATGTCCTTAGGTTAGTTAGGTTTAAGTAGTTCTAAGTTCTATGGGACTGATGACCTCAGATGTTAAGTCCCATAGTGCTCAGAGCCATTTGAACCATTTTTTGATTTTCGACGATTGAGCCATGAGTTCACAACGAGAACAGCGTGGGAAACACGAAAAGATGAGTGCCTAGTTTATTCATTATTGCATGGAATGACTTCATTAACTGTGTTCTAATGACACCTGCCACATAATATAACTTTGTTGTTGCCCGAAAATGCAATATTTAGCAGCTTGAGCAGCAGTACAAGCATAATTAATTTTTGACCTTTGTTGTGGTAGGGTTGTTAGAAACTCCGGCTATCAATTCTTCGTTTGAAGACAATCTTTCTCCACCAAGAAAAATTTTCAGTTTTGGGAAGAGATAGAAGTCTGACAGTGCCATATCAGGTGAATAAGGCGGGTGTGGCAACAATACCTTATTTCGTGCAATTTTTTCCATGCCGACGACACGTGTGTGAGCGCGCATTGTCTTGATGGAAGATGACTTCCTTTCTTGCTAAACCTGGCCTTTTTTCGCGTGTCTTCTATTGCAATTTGTCCAGGAGGTTAGCACAGTATTCTCCAGTCAATGTTTTCCCAGTGGAGAGATAAGCTACAAACCGAATCCCCTTCGCATCCCAGAACACTGATATCATGACCTTTCCCGCCGAAGGAATTGTCTTTGCTTTCTTTGGTGGCGGAGAATCAGCATTTTTCCACTACTTTGACTGTTGTTTTGTCTGTTGGGTATCGTGGTCCACCCAAGTTTCATCTGTGGTTACAAATCGGCGCAAAAAATCTTGTTCGTTTCTCCTAAAACGGACAAAACATTATTTCTGATCCTGCATCAGGAGTCGAGGCACCCAACTTGCAGATATTTTTATCATTCCGTTCCAAGGAAACTCAAAGGCTGGATGTAAATGAAGATACGGAGACACCCACTGCAACAACGTTCTTGCCCTATTTTTGCGGCACGACGTCAAGTGTGTTTTCCAGCCACCAGCAAAACTGAGGAATATACTGTGCTCGGTGAAAGACGACCTTGGCCTCAGGAAACGTGACGTGTATAAAATCCCATGCCAATGTGGAAAATCTTATACTGGACAGACATGCCGAACCGTGCAAGAACGTTGCGTCGAACATCATCGTCATACAAACCTAGGACAACCTGATAAATCAAAGGGTAGCGGAGCATTGCCTGGACACGGGACATCGTATGCTTTACGAAGAGACAGAAATATTATCCCCAGCGTCATCTTTCTGGGACTGTGTTATTAATGAGGCCATACATATCTGCACGGCGGACAATCTTATGAACAGGGACGCAGGTTTTCATCTGAGTGCCGCCTGGAATCCAGCACTGGCTGCCATTAAACCAAAAACAGGGAAAACAAAAACTTCCGTTTGCTCATGTGACGCAACGCGTAGCTGAGATTTAGTTTAACTTTAACCGCAGGAGCGTCCGTCGGCACAGTCATTGCCCATGGCGCAGCGCGGATGGCCTTCCTGCGGCTCCCAGCATGGGGCGCCAGGAGCGCCGCTTTCCTCCAACTACGAGCGTCTTCCCGCACACGCGTATTAAATTCCGACGCCGCCGAGCGATTATAATCAGTCGCGTGTTGCAGCAGTGACAGCAGCAGCTACGACCACCTGATGTAGTCGAGCAGTTGCATCGAAGAAATATTGTGCGATTTACACAATACCATCCGGCGGCAAACACGAGAAGCGTATTTGCAACAGATCCGTAGGGAAAGCATGAAAAGTCATACTTGATAACTGCTCGAATCTCGATATTTTCCAACTTCGCAAATCACTATGGGGAAACAACAGAGTCACGTCACCGCCACAGCTCTCTTCCAAGAGCACTGAGGTGGCACGTCTTTACAGGCGACAGTCCAATGAATATCACGTGAACAACTCCTTGCGCTAGCGCTGACATCTCGTGGCGATTCCGAGTACTTTTCAAACCACCCTCGTATTATAAACGAAGTGTTTCGTTCCGCACTATTGGCTAGTTTCAACCGTTCACCACCCTCGTAAACCGCCATAAAGTAAGAATTTTAGGGTTACAAAATCCAGGTGTTGTCCAACATGAAAGAGACTCGCCAAAACTCAATGACCGGCGGCGTGGCCGAGCGTTTCTAGGCGCTACAGTCTGGAACCGCGCGACCGCTACGGTCGCAGGTTCGAATCCTGCCTCGGGCATGGATGTGTGAGATGTCATTAGGTTAGTTAGGTTTAAGTAGTTCTAAGTTCTAGGTGACTGATGGCCTAAGAAGTCCCATAGTGCTCAGAACCATTTTTGAAACTCAATGTGCTTTGTGCCGTTTCTGTTCACAAACGTTATGGACCTTTCTTTTATGCAGAGGAAATTCTGACAGGAAATGTCAAATTTGGACATGCTGCAAAAATTGGTTCTTTCCTCCACCTCACGAAAATTCCAACGATTTCATTTTCATGCACGACGACGCACCACCTCAGTTTGACCTTGAGATGCGGCGTTATCAAATGGTTCTGAGCACTATGGGACTTACAACTTCTGAAGTCATCAATCCGCTAGAACTTAGAACTACTTAAACCAAACTAACCTAAGGACATTACACACATCCATGCCCGAGGCCAGATTTGAACCTGCGGCCGTAGCTGTCGCGCGGTTCCAGACTCTAGCGCCTAGAACTGATCGGCCACTCCGGCTGGCTGCGGCGTTATCCTAACAATACCATCCCGCAGCGTTGAAGAGGAAGAGGTGGACAATAATACCTTCTTTATTGCTTTTGGCCTCTCCAGTCACCAGACCTCACACCTTTTTCTGAGGAAGTACATAAAAGATAGTCTTTGTCCCTCCCATGGCAACTGCTCTTCAAGAGTTGAAAATCGAATTGTTGCAGCTGTCGGTTCAATAAACAGCGATCTGTCTATCGTGTGTGGACTGAAATGGACTTCTGCTTTGATGTTTCTCGAGGGACGGATGGTGCTAAGGGTTTCAAGTGGCTCTAAACAATATGGGACTTAACATCTGGGGTCATCAGTCCCCTACACTTACAACTGCTTACACCTAACTAACCTAAGGGCATCACACACATCCATGCTCGAGACAGAATTTGAACCTGCGACTGTGGCAGCAGCGTGGCTCCTCACTGAAACGCCTAGAACCGCTCGGCCACTGCGGCCGGCCACCGATGGTACTTATGTTGATTGTATGGTATAGTTTGGACAAGAAGAGAATAGAAGCTTTCGAAATGTTGTGCTGCAGAAGAATGCTGAAGATTAGATGGGTAGATCACATAAGTAATGAGGAGGTATTGAATAGAATTCAGGAGAAGAGCAGTTTGTGGCACAGCCTGACAAGAAGAAGGGACCGGTTGGTAGGACATGTTCTGAGGCATCAGGGGATCACAAATTTAGCATTGGAGGGCAGCGTGCAGGGTAAAAATCGTAGAGGGAGACCAAGATATGAATACAGTAAGCTGATTCAGAAGGATGTAGGTTGCAGTAAGTACTGGGAGATGAAGAAGCTTGCACAGGATAGGGTAGCATAGAGAGCTGTATCAAACCAGCCTCAGGACTGAAGACCACAACAACAAAAACAACACCAAAATGGTATGGTATCGGTAACAACACGAGATTTTGAAACTTCCTCCATCCAGTGACATGTGCAGTGTGTTTCAATTTTCACAGTTTGCCTATAATAAACATCTGAAATCTTTTCTATCCTTCTGGACCGCCCTGTACATTAATAGCCGTGTATCATAGAGGTTCGATGCTGCTACTTTACAAAGGCTGCACTGTATGGTTCAATAATACTGGTTTCTACCTTTGAGTTCTGTGTACGTGAATCGCCGTGACGGTAGATAACATCACAACTGCGGGCACGCGAGCTGAGCCATCGGTTCTCGGTGCGAAGCAGGCCACGCGGCTAAAGCGACCTTGGCCTTACGACGGCGCCGCAGCCAGTCAACTCCGCACGTGACGTCACAAGCCTGATAAGGACGGCCTGCTCTTTTTAGCAGCTAGCCCGCGACCGCACGCGCGAACACTCGCCGAAACCAAGACCTGCGCGGCTTCGTCCGTAGTTGGTTCCCCCACGCGGCACATGCTACGGGTTACGTGCGTTTGACGACTCGATACCTCCCCCCTGCCCCCTCACGTTGTCATTTTCCCTTCTACGGTAAAATCAACCACTAGCAATTTTCAGTTGAATACAGTCACAATGGTTAATAAATGTTTTTAGAAAGATGCACCGCAGTAGCTACTTATAATGAAACAAACAAACGCTGTCCAAACGAATAGTACCGACCGGCCGCCGTGTCATCCTAAGTCCATAGGATGTGGATACGGAGGGGCATGTGGTCAGTATACCACTGTCCCCGGCCGTTGTCGGTTTGCGTGACCGGAGCTGCTTATAATAATATTTTTTTTTATTAACGACAGACTATTTCGACATTTCTCGCCATTTTCCTAGTAGCTGTGAGTACAATTTTCGTGAGACCGTATAGAAATGTGAATGTCATTTATACACTCCTGGAAATGGAAAAAAGAACACATTGACACCGGTGTGTCAGACCCACCATACTTGCTCCGGACACTGCGAGAGGGCTGTACAAGCAATCATCACACTCACGGCACAGCGGACACACCAGGAACCGCGGTGTTGGCCGTCGAATGGCACTAGCTGCGCAGCATTTGTGCACCGCCGCCGTCAGTGTCAGCCAGTTTGTCGTGGCATACGGAGCTCCATCGCAGTCTTTAACACTGGTAGCATGCCGCGACAGCGTGGACGTGAACCGTATGTGCAGTTGACGGACTTTGAGCGAGGGCGTATAGTGGGCATGCGGGAGGCCGGGTGGACGTACCGCCGAATTGCTCAACACGTGGGGCGTGAGGTCTCCACAGTACATCGATGTTGTCGCCAGTGGTCGGCGGAAGGTGCACGTGCCCGTCGACCTGGGACCGGACCGCAGCGACGCACGGATGCACGCCAAGACCGTAGGATCCTATGCAGTGCCGTAGGGGACCGCACCGCCACTTCCCAGCAAATTAGGGACACTGTTGCTCCTGGGGTATCAGCGAGGGCCATTCGCAACCGTCTCCATGAAACTGGGCTACGGTCCCGCACACCGTTAGGCCGTCTTCCGCTCACGCCCCAACATCGTGCAGCCCGCCTCCAGTGGTGTCGCGACAGGCGTGAATGGAGGGACGAATGGAGACGTGTCGTCTTCAGCGATGAGAGTCGCTTCTGCCTTGGTGCCAATGATGGTCGTATACGTGTTTGGCGCCGTGCAGGTGAGCGCCACAATCAGGACTGCATACGACCGAGGCACACAGGGGCAACACCCGGCATCATGGTGTGGGGAGCGATCTCGTACACTGGCCGTACATCTCTGGTGATCGTCGAGGGGACACTGAATAGTGCACGGTACATCCAAACCGTCATCGAACCCATCGTTCTACCATTCCTAGACCGGCAAGGGAACTTGCTGTTCCAACAGGACAA
This sequence comes from Schistocerca gregaria, assembly GCF_023897955.1. NCBI lineage: Eukaryota > Metazoa > Arthropoda > Insecta > Orthoptera > Acrididae > Schistocerca > Schistocerca gregaria. Next base: position 206,481,159 of record NC_064929.1, on the reverse strand, counting down.
TGCAAGTCCGCATGTATCCCGTGCCACCCAACGTGCTCTAGAAGGTGTAAGTCAACTACCCTGGCCAGCAAGATCTCCAGCCTGCATTGCTGCGAAAGGTGGATATACACTCTACTAGTGCCGACATTGTGCATGCTCTGTTGCCTGTGTCTATGTGCCTGTGGTTCTGTCAGTGTGATCATGTGATGTATCTGACCCCAGGAATGTGTCAATAAAGTTTCCCCTTCCTGGGACAATGAATTGACGGTGTTCTTATTTCAATTTCCAGGAGTGTATAAACTGACTATGATGATGATGATGATGATGATGATGATGAAGTCCCATACTCCGTGACGGAGCGTAGGGGAACGATGTGGGAGACCCGCACCGCCGTACTAGTCAAGGTCCTCGTGGAGGTGGTTCGCCATTGCCTTCCTCAGACCGTAATGGGGATGAATGATGATGATGAGGACGATACAACAACACCCAGTCATCTCGAGGCAGGAAAAACCCTTAACCCTGCCGGGAATCAAAACCGGGACCCTGTGCTCGAGAAGCGAGAACGCTACAGCGAGACCACGAGCAGTGGACAAATTGACTATACCGTACTAAATTCTAAAGATAGCAGGAGTGAAATACATGCAGCGAGAGTCTATTTACAATTTGTATAGAAACCAGACGGCAGCTGTAAGAATCTAAGGGCATGAAAGGGAAGCAGTGGTTGAGAAGAAAAGGAGACGGGCGTGTAGGCTTCTGTACATTGAGCAAGCAATAAAGGAAACCAAACGAAAATTTGAAGTAGGAATTAAAGTTCAGGGAGAAGAAATAAAAACTTCGAGGTTTGCTGATACATTGCAGCTCAGTCAGAACAGCGAAGGACTCGGGAGAGCCGTTCAGCGGGTTGGGCAGTGTCATGAAGGGAGGCTATAAGATGAATATCAACAAAAGCAAAACAAGAATAATGGAGTGTAGCAGAATTAAATCGGATGATGCTGAGAAAATTATGTTCAAATGTGTGTGAAATCTTATGGGACTTAACTGCTGAGGTCATCAGTCCCTAGGCTTACACACTACTTAACCTAAATTACCCGAACGACAAACACACCCTCCGCCGGGACCAGCTAATGACTAGGTACTAAACAGAATTGGGGAGCCGGCCGTGGTAGCCGAGCGCTTCTAGGCGCTTCAGTCAGGGACCGCGTGGCTGCTACGGTCGCAGGTTCGATTCTGCCTCGGGCATGGATGTATGTGATGTCCTTAGGTTAGTAAGGTTTAAGTAATTCCAAGTTTAGGAGACTGATGACCTAAAAGGTTAAGTTCCATAGTACTTAGAGCTATTTTGTCATTCTGAGACATCAAGGGATCATCAGTTCAGTACTGGAAGGAAGTGTGGGGGTAAAAATCGTAGAGGGAGACCAAGAGATGAATACAATAAGAAGATTCAGAAGATTCAGGTTGCAGTAGTTATCCGGAGATGAAGAGGTTTGCACTGGATAGAGCAACACAGAGTTACATAAAACCAGTTTTCGGACTGAAGACTACATTAGACGCTCGTAAATACCAAAGATGGTTTTCTAAGTTCAAATCCGGTAATTTCGATCTTTCGGACTAGTACCGATTAGCAAGACCAACAACTGTATACAATGATATGGTATGACCGAAAGTTGAAGCAAATCCCTGTCAGACAATAGAGGAACAGTCAGAACACTCTTCATCAGCCTTAGTCCCCCAGCCCAGAACATTTGCAGCAGAGAAAGCGACACAATACAGACGCGTTTCGTGATAGCTTAATCACTGAAAAGGAAAAATGGGTCATCTATGATACTCCAAACCGCAAAAGGCAGTTGCACTCTCAGTGGATCGCCACTAAGTACAGCTTAGCCAGGTTTACACCTAGAACCCGCGCTTTTTGTATGTTTGATGGAATATTCAAGGGGTCGTTCATTTCGAACTGCTGAAATCTGGACAATCTATGAATGACCTTTACTGCGAAAAATTGGATCGACTAAATCAATCTGCAGTTGGAAAGTGCCCAGTGATTGTCAACAGGGTGTTATCTGTAACATCATAGTGCAAGACCACACAGCACAAGACGAACCCTGGAAAATATTAATGAATTGGGGTGGGCAGTACTGCCTCACCATAATACTCGCACCATTTTGAGCCATCGGATTGCCAATTATCTAGATCGCTACAATTTTCTGTACAAGACAAAAAAAATTTTAATGTGTATGTTGTTCAAGATGGCATTACGACATACTTGGCTGAAATACCAATTTGATTTTTATCGATCCGCCATTGAAAAGCTGCCCATTAAATGAATGACAAATGGTAGCTGAAACGAGGGTGGTTACTTCATTGATTAAGAATAACGCCTTGTTAAAATTTATATTTTTGAATTTAATGTGGAACAACGACAGTCACCCTAATATAACATTTAGACGAATGGAAAAGAAAGCATTGGTTCTGCTTGATAACGACAAATTCGGCTTTCGGAGAGGTTAGGGTATCAGAGAGACCGTTCTAACGTTGCGGATATGGCTACAATGAGACTGAAGACCAATAACTAAGCGCTCCGATTAAGAAAAAAATGTAAGGCATGATTATACGGTTTCGCCCCTACTGCTCAATACCTACATCGAAGAAGCAATGACGGAAACAAAACAGGTTCAAAAGTGGGATTACATTTTCTAAACATTCATGGTGGTGTCTGTTCTATATCGTGTCTCCCTACCACTTTCGCGCAACGACGCTCTGAGCGTGTTTTTTTAGGGAATTAACTAGTTTGAACCTGGGACCTGTTGCTGGTAAGGAGACGCCAGACCACACATGACATGTAGAATTCAGAAGAGTTCAGTGAGACTAGCGATGATATAACCAAATACTTAATGATCTCAGCGTCAGCTCCACTGCACTCCCTGTAAAAGAATCTTAATACTAACTAAATTTAGTGGAAGGGGTTCAAGGCTTTCCTATTTTTAGTTAGTTGGTAAAATAACGTCGAAAAAGCAGTTAAGTTTACCATTGGAAATTTTATTCTACTCACAAAACATTGTTTATAAATTGCACTATTGATAAAAAGAAATGTTTTAATACAGGATGGTAAAAACCAACTGCGTTCAACAAAAATGTGAACGAATATTCCCTGAATGGGTTTCCAATTTCTACAATGGATCGAAGGATGACCTATACCATATCACATCTATAATCTAGGTTTAATTTAAGTTTCACAAAAGAGAAAACAATCAAAATGGTCTACAGTGACCCTCAATTATCTTTAATTACTTATTTAACTTGTCGTAAATTACAGTGGCCGATGTGGCTTCTCAATAACTATATAAAAGAAAAATCATCGCGTTTCAGATCTTTTCTTCATGTGGCAAATGTGAACACCATGAGTTTTAATTAACGGTCGACACTAGTATTACGTAAAAAGGGGGTGTAACAGATGAGACTTCTGCAGTTCTGAGTGAAGCCTTATGCGCCCAAAAATGCGGCATCGCGTGCGTTCATTACCGTGTCGGTGTTTAGGCACCGTCAGGCCGACAGCGGCCGCCGCACCAGCCATCCAGCTCGCCGTCTCGGAACTAACTCTCTCCTCACTTCTCCTTACTACAATTTACCGAACTTGGTTTAAAAAAACCTAACTGGCTGTGTTTTCATCTGACCAATCAGGGTCTCAATGTTAACCTTAAGCTCCGCCTACAAAGATTCTGTCTATCCAATGAGAAACGTTATACTTTTCGTGGTGGGGCAATGTTTTTAAAGGTTGAAACGTAACAGACGCTAAAAAGTCTCACGCTAAAACCTGCAGCTGGTGTGGTCCTTTTAGCGTTATCGTAAGATCTATACTGTTCTTCTGGAGGGCTCTATCTTTTAACATGGGATGGAGGGGTGGTCCTTGACGTAACAGGGACGCGAAAAGTCTCACGCTAAAACGTGCGGGTGGTAGACTTAGAGGAAGGCTGGCGACGGGGTGTTCAGTCCGTCCCTTATCGTAGGGCCTTCTAGCTTAACACGGTTCTGCTCTCGGCTTCTGTCCTCGTTTCTCCCCTCGGAACTGCGTCTGCCTCACGGTGGGAAGGTACGACATGCATTTAGGCATTCTTGTGTTAGTCTGTGGTATTCCATTTGCTCACTCGTTACTCGTATTATATTGGTTAATTTAATGTCACGATTTATTCGGAGCTATGTGACATACTAGTAGATTTGCTTATTATGTCAGGGTTTTCATGGAAGGTGTTGGATTTGCCTGACACCTTACAATTTCAAGGTGAAAGCATTTCAACGCTAAGGTCCTCTGATGAGATTGCTCTCCTCCCTGAAAGTGCAGAAGAGTTACAGGATCTGTTGAATGGAATGAACAGTCTAATGCGTACAGAACATGCATTGAGAATAAACTGAAGACGAAAGTTATGAGGAGTAATAGGAAAGAAATTAATGAGAAACTTAGCATCAAAATTGTGGACCATAAAGTAAGCGAAGTTAGGAATTCTGCTACCTCAGAGGAAAGCAGATTAGCACAGACATAGAGGGCTTCCAGGGCAAGAGAAGACTGCTGGTATCAGACATAAGACTTAATCAGAAAAAGAAATTTCTAATAATGTATGTTCGGCGCAGAGCATTATATTTGCAGTGAATCATGGACTGTGGGAACACCGGCAACGAAGAGAATCGAAGCGTTTGAATCATAGTACTGTAGAAAAATTTGGACAAGGATAAGATTGTGGATATTAGTTGGAATGATAAAATAAAGGAAGAGGAGGTTTTGCACAAAATTGACGAAGAAAGAAAAGTACGCAAAACATTGACAAGAAGAAGAGGCACGATGACACAACACAAGTTAAGGCACCAGAGTATAACTTCTATGGTACTAGAGGGAACTGTAGAGGGTAAAAACTGTAGAGAAGACAGATACTCGGACAGAGGCAACAAATAATTGAGGAAGTTCGGCACAAGAGCTGCTGGGAGCTGCTGGGAGATGAAAAGGTTATCAAAAGGGAGCAATTGGTGGCGCGCCGCATCGAATTAGTCAGAAGAGTGATAACTCCATATAAAAATGCTGTCGATAAACTCACGCAATATCCGCAAAGTTCGACTAAAAAAAAAACAATAAAATCAAAGTTCGACTAGAAAACCAATAAAATCACTCCATACGCGTTTTTTTGCTTTATTTATCGAAAAGCAATATCAGTGGCTTCAAATATACAGGGTGAAAAGTATTTAAACCGACAAGCTCTGGAAAGTTGTAGGGAACATCAAAACAAATATTTTTCCCTAATGTTATTTTTCCATAAGAGGAGTATTTGAACCAGCAAAGAAAGCTTCCTCTGGCAGCAAGTTAATTAAACCAACAAACACTTTTCCATTTTTTATGACCAAGTGACAACACATTAACACAACCCAATTTCAATTACAGTTGATTTTCAAAAATACCTCCATTGACACGTAAACAAAGGTTACACTGTCGGATCATGTTCTGTCTGACACGGGCAAAAACCCCAGGAGAATCCTGAATTGTTCCTGCTGCTGCTACTATCCAGACAACCAGATCCTCTGCTGATGCAACAGGAATGCGTAAACAAGGTTGCGCATCGCCCCATACACAAGAAAAGTCCACAGGGGACATATCTGGGGATTGAGCAGGCTATGGTAAAGGCCCACCTCTGCCAATCCAAATTTCGGGAACCGTCTGTCCAGGAAGCGACGCACACGGCGACTGAAATGTGCCGGCTCCTCGTCATATCCGAAACACATGCGTCGTCTTGTAGGGAGCGGGACGTCTTCCAGCAATTCCGGCAATGCTCTGGCGAGAAAATTATAATAATGCCTGCCATTTAATGGCCTATGTAGCAGATACGGCCCAATTAAACAGTACCCAACAACACCGATCCACATATTAACGAAGAACCGCACTTGATGAGCGCTAATAACTGTGGCATGTGGGTTATCCTCTCTCCAAACATACGAATTGTGCATGTTGAAGACTCCATCGCGTCAGAACGTTGCTTCATCAGTAAACAACACAGAGGATGAAAATGTAGGATGCATTTCACACTGTACAGGTACCAGTGCGAAAACGGTGCTCTGGGTGGATAATCAACTGGTTCCAGGCTGTGGTCACGCTTTAAGTGAAATGGGCGAAACAATTGCTCTCGGAGGACTGTTCTTACATTCGTCCGATACATCCCCATGTTACGTGCAATTGCACGATTGCTGATTGAAGGATCCCACTTCACATGCTGCGAGACAGCTTCCTCAAATTGCAGAGTTCTTACCGTGCGACGACATCACTGTCTGCGTAATCTGCTAAATGATACGGTCTCACGCAGACGTTGGTACAGAGCAGCAAAGGCCGTATGATGCGGGATACGGCGGTTAGGATATTGTTGTTGATAAAACAGCTGTGCAGCCCGTCCGTTTTGGTGCGCTACGTAGTACGCACCAACCATATCGGTGTCCTCACTCCAGGTGTATCGCCCCATTAGTAAACGGAGACAATGCAGTACTACACTGGTGGACAGCAGTTGCCTACAACTGAAGAGCGTAATACGCCCTCTAACAACTGAATAGCGTAATACGGCTTCCACCGGTTTAAATAATCCTCATAGGAAAAAAAGACATTAGGGAAAAATATTTGTTTTGATTTCCCCTTCAACCTCTGAGAGTTTGTCGGCTTAAATACTTTTCACCCTGTATACATATTTATGTGCTTATTATTTTGTTTTACATAATGGACTATTCAGTTTCATGTTAGAAACACTTCTGGAAATTTCTGACTTACTGTGCCGTACCCAAAATTTTTACTTGGGTTTGTGGCTCCCACTCTACGCGACTGCTGACTTTCTGGTTTTTGCAGCTGCTGTTCTGCTTCTAGTCTGACGGCTATCACTAACATAATTACGGATGTTCCACTACCAGGTTCGATACGATGTCTGTCTTCTACAGTAGTACCCAAAGTATGTCCCTAAATAACATTGGACCAGAACTGTCTATACCAACAGTATCGCAACGAATTGATTGCTTATGTATTTTTAAACTTTACTACAACACAAAAGGGCTTTTTGTTTAGATACAAGGTGAAATATGGGAACAGCGCTATGTTTACATAAACCAAAGTCTATATTTTCCTTCAAGTAATCACGGTAATTGCGAAAATTTAATTAATGATCTGGGCAAACATTTCTGGCAGAATTTTCGTTACCAAACAAAGATGGGAAATGTACAAACGGGTTGTCAATCATACCCGTGTGAAGTCTAGTTTTGCAAAAAAAAAAAAATATTTAGTTGCTTGAATGTAATCCGAGTAATTAAGAAAAACGTAATGATATATTTGATGGAAAATTACTTTGTGGATTCTTGTCTGAATTTGATAACCTAACGTAGAATGGAAAATGGGCAAATGGGATATCAAACTGACCAGTGCCAGACTTAGTTTTGCAAAAAAGGACGTAATTGGTTGAAAGTAATAAAGGTAATAAAGGAAAAATAATTACTTACTAAGGGAAATTTTTTGTCCAAATTTCAATACATAAACGAAGGGTGGGAAATGGAGAAACAGGATATCTAATAGACCAGGTACAAGTTTGTCTCTTCGAAGTCTGCCCATTTTGCAAATAGAAAGTTGCACTGATGTGATATTTAAGTGACAGAAAGACTTTCCTCGAAGCACGCAACAGTTTCAGGATATTTTGAGTACAAAGACAAATGAGATGTCGCTTGACAGTTTAATGTTTAACCTACAATCTTGGAATTTTAAAGAATACTTGGGTATATTTGCTGTTGGATTATGTAGCCCATGCAGTCTACTGTTGGGTGTCCTTGGTATATTTCTATCATTTATGCGCAAAGGTTTAAAAAAGTTCCATGAACATTTCAGTCTGAAAAATGTTTCAAAACAGTCTTTTTAATAACAGGGAAGAGATCGCACATGGTGCAACAAGTAATGTCTCCCTTGCAAATGCTCTCATCATCATTGTTCTTGATTACTTAGTGGTCGCGTTTAAAAAAAACATCATCCAAACATGTACCACCTGCTTCTGCAATCCAGTTCCTTTCTTACTTTTTACTAAATGACTTTTTGCAAAAATATTATTTAATTTTCTAGGGTAATTGGATAGTACCGAGCAATTTACTTGTCAACCATTAAGACATTGAGGTGACAAGTCATGGGAAATCTCCTAATGGAATCCGTGGAAACTGCGTTCAGTGAAATTTGCCCCCAACCAGAAATCTGTGAAATCTGCCCACAATACCTGCTCCCTTTGTGCCACGGCTGAACTGCGTCCGGACCGTCGTGATTGCTCTACAACTACCTGCTTCCCAGACACTACCGAACTGCAGCCGAAGAGGCCTCCTCTGCCACAGTAGCCGACTGTATGAACAGACAGCTGTCGTAGAGTTGACTTCGTGCGACTTGTGTATTTCTGTCAAAATAGTTCCGATGTGTAAGTTTCAACGACGATTCGTGGAAGCTATATTACCACTATTAAGGTTATCCTTACATGGTGAAGAGAAAGAAAGAAGGCGAGACTGTGACGTGGCACTGTTCCAGATAGAAAACAAACCACTGCCGAAGAATGCTTAAAACCAAACATTCAACGTGGTTCCGCACGACGCTCCGTAGAAAGAAAGGAAGGCGTTCACCCAACCAAAGGGCACGAGAGAAAGAAACTTCTATTCCGAAAATATATTCAGAGGAGCTGAATTGCCTGCATAGCCGAGAGTATGAATTTGTCACTGAAAAGCCAAAGCAGCAAGCAACGAAGGTAACTCTATACTACGAAAGGGCAATATCGCAGTGTAATGAGAGAAATTTGCAGACAATAACTAACTATGAATGGTGGCAGCAGTTTCCTGTTAAGCGACGACAAATTAGGAGAAAGGATAATACTTTTTAGTGACAGAGCCAGGAGAGAAGCAAACAAAACTTTTTTTATGGATGGTACGTTCAAGTGCTGTAGGAAACAGTTTTCTGAAATGTACACCATTCGCGCTGACTTTGAGAGAACAAATAATGAGACAAGCATCTATCCAGTTGCCTCTGCACTATTGACAAACAAAAGAAAAGAGGCATACATCCGCCATGTCTGAAATTTGGTGGAAAATATTCCAGAATGGAATTCTGCAAACATAATCGTATATCTCGAACTAGCAGCGATTTCTGCGACTTACGTTTTGCTTTCGATAGCCGAAGTGCATGAATGTTATTTCGACATGAAAAAGTCTCTCTGTAGAGAAGTGCACGATCTAGAACTTATGAACACAAAGAAAATGAAGAAATGAGACAACAAATTCGCATGTGTGCTGCGCTGGCTCATCTACGGCCTGAAGATATATATGATGGCCGGCTCGAGATACATCCACAGGCACCGGATATCCCCAGGCTTTCTGTTTTTTGACTACATTCTAGAAAGATGGATTGGAAAATGAAGAAAACCCCATGAACCTTTGTAGTTACTACAAACTGCGCCATCGAACTACCAACACTGTGGAAGGCAGGCTCCACAACATTAACAACATGCTTATAAACCAAATCGTAATTAGGTTAGATGTATGAAAAGAGAAGCAGAAAATTCAGCGTGCGCGTTAATGAGGACACAGCTGAGAATGGAAGGTAAACGAAAGAAAAAAACAGTCTACATGAAACAGGATTAAAGGTTGAAAAAATAGTAAAAAAGTAAAAAAGTACGAAGAGGATGCTGAGAAAGGACTTGCTTGTAAGCTATCTCCTTCCTACAAAAAATTGACTAAATTTATCAGAAGATGTATACACATAGGAAAATGTACAAAATGTAAATAGCAACTTATAAATAATAATAAAAACACAGTTTAACTGATTATGAAGGAAGCAGAACAAATAAGTGAAGATCTCCTTAGTGACAGGTGACTAGCACTTACCTTAGAATTTCTTCCTTCTTTTTCGGCTGCAAGTTTTGAAATTGCCTTATCAGTATCGGTACGTTTACTTAGCTAATTTTTTATTGATTAACTGCTAAATTAGTGGATCATGCTTGACTCACTGTGGACCCAAGACTATTCTTAATTAATTTGATTTCAGGAAAAGAAAAAAGAATTTTATTATACAACGCTATCGAAACACACCAAGTTTAGAAAATCTATGCGATAAAATGAAGTTGGCAACAGTTCCGAAAACAATCTTCGTCACGAAATTTGTGCAAGGATACCGTCTACAGGAATCTCATGATAACTGTCAAGAGTTTTTTTAATAAGCGTGAGAAGTTTCGTTTCTGAAGTTTTAATCAAATGACTAGGATCTGAAACAGCATACGTTCGACGGTTTTGCAACGTGTATAAATTTCTTGTAGAAAGCTGTAGATGCTCTCTTAACACTGACCTCAGTTCGCAGCGTTTTGTTTAGTAAGGCTTGAACATGCGAGCTCGGAAACGTGTAGGTAGCGTCCGTCTGCTATTCGACCTGCCGGGCAAGGGAATTAGTGGACCCTTTCTGGGCGCAAATTTCAGCGAGCGCAGTTTTCAGTGCACCCTCCTAATGTCTTGTCGGAACTCCTTTTGCCTGGCGTATTGCACTGACTTGACGTGGCGGACTGAACAAGTCACTGGATCCTTAAGCAGAAATATAGAGTCATGTCGCCTCTACAGCAGTTCTTCATTCCGAAAGTTTTGCCTTGAAGAGATTATTGCGAAAAGCTTAGGTGGGGAAAGAGGAATATGTATTGGTGGAAAAGGAATATAATGTATAAGATTTGCTGATGACATGGTATTAGTGGCAGAAAGTGAGCGGACAGTGAATAACATGCTCAAAGATCTGAATGAAGCCTGTGTGGAATATGGGATGCAAATAAACACAGCAAAAACAAAGAGTATGGACATCATTACAAGACGCAGACTGTCCAATATTAAAATAGGACAATCTACCATTAGCCAAGTAAGTCAATTTGAATATCTTGGAAGCACAATAACTGAAGACTTGAGATGTCACCAGGAGGTGAAAACACGAATTGCCATAGCGAAGGAGGCATTCAGCAGAAAGAGGAGACTCTTTTGTGGCAAATTAGATAAAGGAATAAGGAAAAGGCTTGGCAAATGTTTTGTCTGGAGTGTGGTACTATATGGGGCAGAAACATGGACGCTGAGACGAGAGGATGAAAAAAGATTAGAAGCGTTTGAGATGTGGAGGTGAATGGGGAGAATAAGCTGGGTGGAAAGAGAGTAATGAAAGAGTATTGGAAAGGGTTGGCGAGAGAAGATGTCTGCTGAAGGTTGTAAGAGAAAGGAAAAAGGACTGGTTGGAACATTCATTAAGAAGGGAGTGCTTCCTAGCAGATGCTTTAGAAGGATTGGTTTGTGGGAGAAGACGGAGAGGAAGAAGGAGATAGACGACATAAAGGGAAGAAGAAATTATGCAGACCTGAAGAGGATGGCTGAAGACAGAAAAGCCTGGAGAACTACCATGTGAAAACCTGCTTTTTGACAGAACAATGATGATGATGATGATGATGATGATGATGCCGATGCAGCACTTTGACCTCGAACTGACCTCTCGATTATGTCCCATATATGTTCGATGGAATTCATGTCGGGAGTTATGGGTGGCCAAACCATTCGTACTAATTGTCCAATACGTTCTTCACACCAATCGCGAACACTTGTAGCCCGGTGAGATGGCGCATGGCCATCCATAAAAATTCAATCGTTGTTTGGGAACCTGAAGTCCTTAAATGGTCTCAAATGGTCTCCAAGTAATCGAACATTACAATTTCGAGTCAATGATCGGTTCAGTTGTACCAGAGGACCCAGTCCTTTCCACGTAAACACAGCTCGCACCACTATGGAGCCGTCACCAGCTTGCACATGGCTTCGAGGGCTTTTCTACATCTACATCCATACTCCGCAAGCCACCTGACGGTGAGTGGTGGAGGGTACCTTGAGTACCTGTATCGGTTCTCCCTTCTATTCCAGTCTCGTATTGTTCGTGGAAGAAAAGATTGTCGGTATGCCTCTGTGTGGGCTCTAACGTCTCTGATTTTAACCTCATGGTCTCTTCGCGAGATATACCTCGCTGAAGGTATGTTCTTGAAATTTTAACAAAAGCCCGTACCGGGTTACTGAGCGTCTCTCTTGCAGAGTCTTGCGCTGGAGTTTATCTATCATCTCCGTAACGCTTTCGCAATTACTAAATGATCCTGTAACGAAGCGCGCTGCTCTTCGTTGGATCTTCTCTATCTATTCTGTCAACCCTTTCTGGTACGGTTCCCACACCGGGAAGCAGTATTCAAGCAGTGGGCGAACAAGTCTGCTGTAACCTACTTCCTTTGTTTTCGGATTGCATTTCCTTAGGATTCTTCCAATGAATCTGTCTGGCATCTGTTTTACCGACTATTAATTTTATATGGTCATTCCATTTTAAATCACTCCTAATGCCTACTCCCAGATAATTTATGGAATTAACTGCTTCCAATTGCTGACCTGCTATTTTGTAGGTAAATGATAAAGGATCTTTCTTTCTATGTATTCGCAGCACATTACACTTGTCTACATTGAGATTGAATTGCCATTCCCTGCACCATGCGTCAATTCGTTGCAGATCCTCCTGCATTTCAGTACAATTTTCCGTTGTTACAACCTCTCGATATACTACAGAATCATCTGCAAAAAGCTTCAGTGAGCTTCCGATGTTATCCACACGGACATTATATATATATATATTGTGAATAGCAACGGTCCTACGACAGGCCCCTGCGGCACACCTGAAATCACTTACTTCGGAAGACTTCTCTACAATGAGAATGACATGCTGCGTTTTGTTATCTAGGAACTCTTCAATCCAATCAATCATACAATTGGTCTGATAGTCCATATGCTCTTACTTTGTTCATTAAACGACTGTGGGGAAACGCCTTTAGGAAGTCAATAAACACAGCATCTACTTGGGAACCCGTGTCTATTGTCCTCTGAGTCTCGTGGACGAATAGAGCGAGCTGAGTTTCACACGATCGTCTTTTTCGAAGCCCATGCTGATTCCTCCAGAAAAGTCATTATACTCGAACACAGTAGGTGTTCCAAAATTCAACAACTGATCGACGTTACAGACATAAGTCTATAGTTCTGCACATCTGTTCGACGTCCTCCCTTGTTGAAAACTGGGATGAGCTGAGCTGTGCCCTTTTTCAATCTTCTGAAATGCTGTGCTCTGCTAGAAACCTACGGTACACCGCTGCAAGAAGGGGGCAAGTTCCTTCGCTTACTCTGTGTAAAATCGAACTGGTATCCCATCAGATACAGCGGCCTTTCCTCCTTTGAGCAATTTTAATTGTTTTTCTATCCCTCTGTCATCTATTTTAATATCTACCATTTTGTCATCTATGCGACAATCTAGAGAAGGAACTACAGTGCAGTCTTCCTTTGGGAAACAGCTTTCAGAAAAGACATTTAGTATTTCGGCCTTTAGTCTGTCATCCTCTGTTTCAGTACCATTTTGATCACAGAGTGTTTGGACATTATGGTTTGTCCACCTACCGCTTTGACATACGATCAAAATTTCTGAGGAATTTCTGTCAAGTCAGTACATAGAACGTTACTTTCGAATTCGTTGAACGCCTCTCGCACAGCCGTCCTCACACTACATTTCGCTTCGTGTAATTTTTGTTTGTCTGCAAGGCTTTGGCTATGTTTATGTTTGCTGTGAAGTTCCCTTTGCTTCCTTAGCAGTTTTCTAACTCAGTTCTTGTACCACGGTGGCTCTTTTTCATCTCTTACGATGTTGATTGGCACATACTCATGTAATGCATATTGTACGATGGTTTTGAACTTTGTCCACTGATCCTCAACACTATCTGTACTTGAGATAAAACTTTTGTGTTGAGCCGTCAAGTACTCTGAAATCTGCTTTTTGTCACTTTTAGTAAACATAAAAATCTTCCAACCTTTTTTTTAAATATTGCTATTTACAGCTGAAATCATCGATGCTGTAACCGCTTTATGATCGCTGATCCCCTGTTCTGCGTTAACTGTTTCAAATAGTTCGGGTGTGTTTGTCACCAGAAGGTCTAACTAATATGTTACCGCCACGAGTCGCTTCTCTGTTTAACTGCTCAAGGTAGTTTTCAGATAATGCACCTAAAAAAAATTCACTGGATTCTTTGTCCCTGCCACCCGTTATAACCGTTTGAGTCTCCCAGACTATATCTTCGCCACACTCGAACCCTACCACCAGCTTTGAACCACTGAAATCGGGACTCATCTAACAAGGTACGGTTTCCTAATCGTCTAGGGTCCAACCCATATGGTTGCGAGCCCAGGAGAGGCGCTGCAGGCGATGTGGTGCTGTTAACAATGACACTCGCGTTGGTCGTCTGCCGCCATAGTCCATAATGCCAAATTTCGTCGCACTGTTCTGGCGGATACATTCGTCGCACGTCCCACGTTGATTTCTGCTGTTACACTCATGGAAATTGAAATAAGAACACCGTGAATTCATTGTCCCAGGAAGGGGAAACTTTATTGACACATTCCTGGGGTCAGATACATCACACGATCACACTGACAGAACCACAGGCACATAGACGCAGGCAACAGAGCATGCACAATGTCGGCACTAGTACAGTGTATGTCCACCTTTCGCAGCAATGCAGGCTGCTATTCTCCCATGGAGACGATCGTAGAGATGCTGGATGTAGTCCTGTGGAACGGTTTGCCATGCCATTTCCACCTGGCGCCTCAGTTGGACCAACGTTCGTGCTGGACGTGCAGACCGCGTGAGACGACGCTTCATCCAGTCCCAAACATGCTCAATGGGGGACAGATCCGGAGATATTGCTGGCCAGGGTAGTTGACTTACACCTTCTAGAGCACGTTGAGTGGCACGCGATACATGCGGACGTGCATTGTCCTGTTGGAACAGCAAATTCCCTTGCCGGTCTAGGAATGGTAGAACGATGGGTTCGATGACGGTTTGGATGTACCGTGCACTATTCAGTGTCCCATCGACGATCACCAGAGGTGTACGGCCAGTGTAGGAGATCGCTCCCCACACCATGATGCTGGGTGTTGGCCCTGTGTGCCTCGGTCGTATGCAGTCCTGATTGTGGCGCTCACCTGCACGGCGCCAAACACGCATACGACCATCATTGGCACCAAGGCAGAAGCGACTCTCATTGCTGAAGACGACACGTCTCCATTCGTCCCTCCATTCACGCCTGTCGCGACACCACTGGAGGCGGGCTGCACGATGTTGGGGCGTGAGCGGAAGACGGCCTAACGGTGTGCGGGACCGTAGCCCAGCTTCATGGAGACGGTTGCGAATGGTCCTCGCCGATACCCCAGGAGCAACAGTGTCCCTAATTTGCTGGATTGTGGCGGTGCGGTCCCCTACGGCACTGCGTAGGATCCTACGGTCTTGGCGTGCATCCGTGCGTCGCTGCGGTCCGGTCCCAGGTCGACGGGCACGTGCACCTTCCGCCGACCACTGGCGACAATATCGATGTACTGTGGAGACCTCACGCCCCACGTGTTGAGCAATTCGGCGGTACGTCCACCCGGCCTCCCGCATGCCCACTATACGCCCTCGCTCAAAGTCCGTCAACTGCACATACAGTTCACGTCCACGCTGTCGCGGCATGCTACCAGTGTTAAAGACTGCGATGGAGCTCCGTATGCCACGGCAAACTGGCTGACACTGACGGCGGCGGTGCACAAATGCTGCGCAGCTAGCGCCATTCGACGCGGTTCCTGGTGCGTCCGCTGTGCCGTGCTTGTACAGCCCTCGCGCAGTGTCCGGAGCAAGTATGATGGGTCTGACACACCGGGGTCAATGTGTTCTTTTTTCCATTTCCAGGAGTGTATTTCCTGCAGTGCTGCTTGTCTGTTAGCGCTGACAACTCTACTCAGAAGCCGTTGCTCTCGGTTTTTAAGTGAAGGCCGTCGCTCACAGTATCTGCGGTGAGAGGCAATGCCTGAAATTTGATATTCTCTGCATCCTCTTGTGACTGTAGATCTCGGAATATTGAATTCCCTAACGATTACCAGAACGGAATGTACCGCGCTAGGTCCAACTACGATTTCGCGTTCAGAGTCTGTTAATTCCAGTCGTGAGTCCATAGTCACGTCGAAAACCTTTTCACGTGAATCATATGAGTGCAAATGACGGCTCCGCCAGTCTACAATCCTTTTATACCTTGTCCACGCGATACGTCCGCCATGTGTATACCTGTATGTTTGTATTGCTATTCTTGTGTATATGGAATCTTGAGAAATGGTAGCAGAGTACAAATGGTGAATACCGATTCTCTTCGGACGAACCTGTTGTATTTGCGCCGCATTCGACATTAGCCGCGACGTGGTCTCCTGCATCATGTTACATAACGGGAAGTTCATAGGACGAGATGTTATTACTGATGCCCTTCCCCAGTGCTGTTTCCGGTTGCGAGGTAACACCAGCAGTGCAGACAGAGGTTTCTCATCGCTGGTGCTACATAAATCATTAAAATTCCATTTTTACTTTGCGAAGATCACGAATTGCAAGACGCGACGGGCAAGTTCTAGTCTGCGCTAGCTTGCTGAGCGGACGTTCGGTGATCTGCACGATGCGTCGCTGATGTGTTTTGCAATCGCAGGAGACACCACGTAAGTATCGATGTACATCCACAGACAAGCTCTCACTAAAGTGGATAGCGGTGAATTTGGCGAATCCTCAAACACTGAAATGGAGAGTGCATGTATGATTGCTCATAAGCCACTCAAAAAATTCGTTCATGCAGACCGCAGAAATTGCGTGTGGCTGATAAGACAGCCTGTCAACAACACTATTGATGTCAACTGTCTGGCAACGTCGACGGCGACTATTGTTCGGCAGTGTTTATGGCGCTGTATTTTCGTTCCAGAAGAGTTTACAGGACCACACAACGATCGCGAAATTGATGAAAGCCATCTACATCTACAAGTGTGAGATGATCCACATGAGTTCCAAAAGAAATCCGTTGGAATTCGATTACTCGATAAATAGTACAATTCTGAAGGCTGTCAATTCAACTAAGTACCTGGGTGTTAAAATTACGAACAACTTCAGTTGGAAGGACCACATAGATAATATTGTGAGGAAGGCGAGCCAAAGTATTCGTTTCATTGGCAGGGCACATAGAAGATGCAACAAGTCCACTAGAGAGAGAGCTTACACTACACTCGTTCGTCCTCTGTTAGAATATTGCTGCGCGATGTGGGATCCTTACCAGGTGGGATTGACGGAGGACATCGAAAGGGTGCAATAAAGGGCGACTCGTTCTGTATTATCACGTAATAGCGGAGAGAGTGTGGCAGATATGATACGCGAATTGGGATGGAAGTCATTACAGCAAAGACGTTTTTCGTCGTCGCCAGATCTATTTACGAAATTTCAATCACTAACTTTCTCTTCCGAATGCGAAAATATGTTGTTGAGCCCAACCTACATAGGTAGGAATGATCATCAAAATAAAATAAGAGAAATCAGGGCTCGAACAGAAAGGTTTAGGTGTTCGTTTTTCCCGCTCGCTGTTCGGGAGTGGAATAGTAGAGAGATAGTATGATTGTGGTTCGATGAACCCTCTGCCAAGCACTTAAATGTGAATTGCAGAGTAATCATGAAGATGTAGATGTAGATGTACATCTACATCCATACTCCGCAAGCCACCTGACGGTGTGAGGCGGACTGTGCAAGTGAGTACTGCTTTCCTGAATCACCATTCGAGAGGCAAAAAAGTAAGCAAGAGAAAAAAGCCGGTCTTTGTGGATCTTTATGTTAAGTATGCGAACTCGTGGACTGAGCCGGCCGCTAGGAGCTTCAGTCGGGCACCACGCTGCTGCTACGGTCGCAGCTTCGAATCCTGCCTCGGGCACGGATGTGTGTGATGTCCTTAGGTTAGTTGGGTTTAAGTAGTTCAAAGTCAACTGATGCTGGAAACATGCCTTCCCCAGAACGATGCACCAAAAAATTTGAACGTACCTTTTCGCCCGAGAATCGGTAAGACCAATATCAAAATCGCAGAATGAGTACCAGTTACAACCATTATTACCGATCTCAAAATGGTTCAAATGGCTCTGAGCGCTATGGGACTTAACATCTATGGTCATCAGTCCCCTAGAACTTAGAACTACTTAAACCTAATTAACCTAAGGACACCACACAACACCCAGCCATCACGAGGGAGAGAAAATCCCTGACGCCGACGGGAATCGAACCCGGGAACCAGAGCGCGGGAAGCGAGAATGCTACCGCACGACCTCGAGATGCGGGCTTACCGATCTCGATTCAGTTTTTGGCTACTGATGATACATAAATAAGTTTGACTAATTATTTTTTCTAAAAATATTTTTTATATTTATGAGGTAATTCAATACCACTAACTAATCTTAAAAATGCTCTTCCCACTGATAGCCCTCTTGATACTAGAAGTTTGCACCTTTCTGACGTAAGGACTCAAGAAAATCACCTGTACAGTGAGAGAACTATGCACCTCATAAATGTCGCTAATCTACGAACAGTGTTATAGAACGTGAAAAGTAATGCTCACGAAAACTGTAACAATAAACTTAAAAAAGTCGGTCAAATGTTTTGTGAAATGAGATGTCTAAAATTAAGAATTAAAAGAATGATGTCTAGTCAGCAATTCCACAACGCAGCAGCTACAGGAGCCCCCGATTTCAAAATTAAATATCTCGATAACTAAGATGTTTATGTTTATTGCGAAAGCTGTAAGAATTTTATACAGAAATCATACAGAAGTTTTGAAATAGTTCGAAAAGCTGCAAACAGATGGCAATAAGTAGCGTGAATAGCTCAGAGAAACCAGTTCCACTGTTGAAACGTGAAAGGATGTTAGCTTGCCGCAGGAAGAGGCTGAGTTACAAACATTAAAAACGGGTTTGCATCACCCCGGTTCCGAGAATTCCGGAACCTGTTCAGAAAAGTGGAATAGAGATCAACATAAACATAATTTCCGTCCTTTTTATTGCTACGGAATACCACACACTACATATTCTAGCTTCATACAGCAAGACCTTCAGAGGTGGTGGTCCACACTGCTGTGCAGGTAGTTTTAGGTTCTAGGGGACTGATGACCTCAGAAGTTAAGTCCCATAGTGCTCATAGCTATTTGAACCATTTAGAACGAACTGTTGCCCCCTTGGTAATGGATGTAGAAAAAAGTTGTAGTGATCATATTTACAAAGAATTTTGTGCTGTTTTAGAAAAGAAGTAGACGCTAAAGTGCTAGTAACAAAACGAATTGAGATTGTTTTTAAATTGAAAAAGCCAGAAGTCTTCCAAGTTTTTTTCACTACACGTTCAGCCAATATAGCTTTTGAAACTTCCTAGCAGATTAAAACTGTGTGCCTTGGTAGAGCACTTGCCCGCGAAAGGCAAAGGTCCCGAGTTCGAGTCTCGGTCGGGCACACAGTTTTAATCTGCCAGGAAGTTTCATATCAGCGCACACTCAGTTGCAGGGTGAAAATCTCATTCTGGAAATATAGCTTTTGTTGACAAAACCGTATATCTACTTTTTGACTGTCTTGAATAATTCTCTTTCAGTAAACGGTGAGGTTACACGAACAGGAAGAGTGGTCGACACATTACTTTTCTCATGTTTTGTGACAATCATATTTTAGACGTTTATTGTCAACTGTCGGATGTACTTTTTTGTGAACAACATCTGTCATCGTTTGTCAATTTTCTTAATTAACGTAGCTTCAGAATATGATTCGACATTGTTTACATTGGTGCGTTGGTGTGATTTGCAGAATGGTTCAAATGGCTCTGAGCACAATACGACTTAACTTCTGAGGTCATCAGTTCTCTAGAACTTAGAACTACTTAAACCTAACTAACCTAAGGACATCACACACATCCATGCCCGAGGCAGGATTCGAACCTGCGACCGGAGCGGTCGCTAGGCTGCAGAATGTACGGCCACTCCGGCCGGCTGTGATTTACATCCACGTAGCTGGTGACGCACTTTTCTGCACAATATAATTATTTACCTTCCACTCAAATAAATGGCTGAATATCTGTTTATGGGCTAAATTAAAATGATTTTTAATTTTTGGAGACCATCATAGCTTTTCATTAAAACGAAATGTTAACTCCCGCTGAAATTCGTCAGTGTTCCTTTCTCCTTCAAGTACTCGTAATGGAAGTTTTGTGCTCAACGTTGTATCCCTAACGTTACATAAACTTAATTAGTTACGCGTTAATTCCATCTGGAACAACGTAATCCACAGCAACATATTAATCACTTGTAAATGATGGAACGGATAATTACTCTGTTCATTGTGTAATTAAATGAACACGTTTAAGGCTTATTTTAACATTGGCCCACCCCCTCACATATCTTCGCGTACCCTTGGGGTGGTGAGTGGTATGTTTACCTCATTTGTATATCACTGCTTCAGTTTAAAGAATGAAAGCACTACAGATTAGTTTTCTCTCGGAATAATGACTGGGTATCTCAGTCAACCAAAATACTAAAGAGTAGCATGAGTTGAAGGAACGTAAACACGTTCAAACAGAAAGCTAGACTATTTTCACGTGACAAGAAAGAACTGATATTTTACTCAATATGCAAATGTACTACAGACTTAATCGGTTGTTTTTATCGGATTGCTGTCATAGGCTGGTAGCATCCGATGGATGGAACGAATAATTTAACCGATACGTAAAGCTGCAACGCAACGACGGAATTGTTTCTTAATTCGGTTGTTACCATTCGTACACTCTTCCAGGAATTCCAAGTAAAGTTCCCCGCGCATTTCCGTTTAGTGCGGGCTGCACCGAGCTGTTACAATCGTAACAGCGCATCTTCCAATGTTCATTATAATTCTCTATTCACTAGGGCTCTAGAATTCGTTACAGTAGTGGTTCAAATGGCTCAGAGCACGATGCGACTTAAATTCTGACGTCATCAGTCCCCTAGAACTTAGAACTACTTAAATCTAACTAACCTAAGGACATCACACACATGGATGCCCGAGGCAGGATTCGAACCTGCGATCGTAGCGGTCGCGCGGTTCCAGACTGTAGCGCCCAGAACCGCTC
The DNA here is from genome assembly GCF_023897955.1 of Schistocerca gregaria. Classification (NCBI taxonomy): domain Eukaryota; kingdom Metazoa; phylum Arthropoda; class Insecta; order Orthoptera; family Acrididae; genus Schistocerca; species Schistocerca gregaria. The sequence goes on along the minus strand of NC_064929.1, from coordinate 206,460,134 downwards.
GGCCACTCAGGCCAGCTTACAGTAGTGGCTTGTAAGCGATTTGCAATACTTGTGGACTGCACTTTACCACAGGACCTCCTATAAATTTTCAGTCTTCCATTAGCCTTCCCTAATACTCAGTTATAGTGTCACATACGTCAGTCGGTAAGAACAGAATCCTTATCCGTCCGACTGTATGTCCAACTTTTAACAGACCTTTTTCTCAGGAACGGATAGAGGCGTCACATTCGCATACACACTGACGGGAAAGAAATCGCAACATCAGAAGTTGTGCGACATAAACGAGAGTTTGTAGCCGTGATTCTATGCTGAAAGATGACGTCTATTCAAATTTCATACCAGTCGCATACAAGTGACGCTAGTAGCGCCACTATGAGGATGCAGGTTTTTTTAATATACGCTTTAGCGAAGGTGAGCGTTAGTTACCTCTGAGATTGGACGCGGTGAGCTGATGTTAGTCAAGAATGCCTAAAAGGTGACAAAGACCCCCATTATTGGCACCTCACTGAGTTTGACCGAGGTCGTGTAATAGGGCTACGAGAAACTGGATGCTCCTTCTGCAGAAAGACTTGGCAGGAATGTAGCCACTGTACACGATTGCTAGCGGCAGCGTCACGAGAATGTAAGGTCGCAAGAAGACCGGTCTCCAGACGGTCACCTGACACTACCGGGAGGGAAGGCCACCATGTTCGCGTCGAGCTCTGTCGCACTGTACTGCATCTGTAGCAGCAATTTATGCTGCAGTTGGCACCACCGTGACTCTAAGAACTGTTATAAATCGATTACTTGAAGGACAGCTCCGAGACAGACGCCTTGTAGCGTGCATTCCACTGACTCCAAACTATCACCATTTGGCGACTTCAATAGCGTCAAGGCAGAGGTCTTTGGAGTGCAGTGTAAAGATCTCCTGTATGTGAGATCTTCAGGCGAAGATGATGGAGACGCATTCCATCGAAACGTTGCTACGAGACGACGACGCTACTCGGCTGACAACCCGTGAAGACTTCATATAAGATCCGTTATGTCTTTTCATGAAAGCTGGTTATGCATCGGTGACAGTGATGGCCGTATGTTGGTTACAAGGAGGCCAATTGAGGACCTGCAACCAACCTGACTGCGTGCTACGCACACTGGCCCTAAACCTGGAGTTATGGTCCGTGGTGCGATTTCGTGTGACAGCAACAGCGCTTTCGTGCCTATCCCACGGATCGTGACTGCAAATCTGTACGTCAGTCTGTTCATTCATGAATAGTATTCCAGGGAGAGTTTTCCAACAAAATAACGCTCGCCCACATACCGCTGTAGTGACCCAACATGCTCTACAGAGTGTCGACATGCTGTCGTGGTCGCTCGATCAATCGAGCACATATGGGACTTCATCGGACGACAACTCCAGCGTCATCCAACAGCATTAACCGTGCATGCCTAACAGACACAGTACTCCATCCCACAAACTGACATCGGCACCTGTGCAATACAATGCATGCACGTTGCATGCTTGCATTCAACATTCTGGCGACTACACCTCTTGTCAATGTAGCCGGCAATTCACATTTGCAATGGCTTACCTCGCTCTTACATTAACCTGCGACCTTGCAACGTTAATCAGTTAAATATCTTACCTAGGCAAATGTATTACTGAAATTTCATTACTCAATGTTGATTATATTTTGCTGATGAGATTTTTTCCGTTAGTGTATGACAAACGCTAGGGTCTGCAATTTCTTGGGTGTAAAATAGTTAAACTTGTAAGTCAGTACAGACAAAAGGCACGATCATTTCTGTCACATATTTCGGTACCCGAAAACTCACTCAGGAAAGTTACAGAATAAATGACTATGTATAGGTCAGCCCTGGCGGTCTACCATTAGAGCGCGTGGCTGGGACAACGAGAGGTAGTGGGATCGAACTTGGGTTGGACAGCGAATTTTTCCGTCTTCATTTTAACCCAGCCTTCACTTCTCAATATTGTTAGGGGTCACCAATTTCCATTCTAGGTTAAATTGTATATCCCCTATCGCCGGTCTGTTAACTGGGATAGATTAGGGTCGCTCAAGTAGCTCAAGTGGCGTCCAATAGAAAGACTTGCAACACACCACTGAGCCACACAACGCTTTGATTATTATCTGTATAGATAATTAAGTTGCTAAATCTCTCAGAGAGCAAGCTCTATTCGCACTTGGTCAGTTTTTTGTAATCGGCAAACTTAATATCGCTTCTCAGTGCAGCTACAGGCAGATTCCAATCTACATCTACACAGATATTCCGCAAGCCACCGTACGGTGCGTGACGGAGGGTACCCTGTACTACTACTAGACAATTCCTTTCCTGCTCCACTGGCAGATAGAGCGAGGGAAAAACGAATGACTATATACCTCCTACGAGCCCAAATTTTTCGAGTCTTGTCTTTCTGGTCCTTACGCGTAATGCATGTTGGCGACAGTCGAATCGTCCGGCCGTCAGCTTCAAATGCCGGTCCTCTAAATTTTCTCAATAGTGTGTCAAGAAAGGAATGTCGCCTTTCCTCCAGGTATCCGCAGATCCCGAAGCACTTCGATAACACTTAACGTGTTGTTCGAACCTAACCGTAACAAATCTACCATGAATTGCTTTGATGTCTTCCTACGATCCGACCTGGTAAGAATCCCAAACACTCGAGCAGTATTCAAAAATAGGTCACACCAGCGTCCTACATGCGGTCTCCTTTGCAGATGAGCCGCACTTCCCTAAAATCCTCTCAATATACCCAAGTCGACCAATCGCCTTCCCTACCACAGCTCTCACAACTCGTTTCATTTCATATCGCTCAGCAACGTTACGCCCAATGTGATCAAAAATATCCGGACACATGACTGCAAATGAGTTAAAAGTCCGTAGCGCCCTCCATTAGTAATGCTGGAATTCAGTACGGTGTTGGCCCACCCTCAGACTTGATGACAGCTTCCACTCTTGCAGGTATACGTTCAATCAGGTGCTGGAAGGTGTCTTGGGGAATGGCAACTCATTCTTCAGTCGGTGGGGCCTGGCAAAGTCAGTGGTCCAAAACATCCTATGCTACGGTCACAGGTTCGAATCCTGCCTCGGACATGGATGTGTGTGATGTCCTTAGGTTAGTTAGGTTTAAGTAGTTCTAAGTTCTAGGGGACTTATGACCTCATATGTTAAGTCCCGTACTGCTCAGAGCCACTTGAACCATACCGACAATCCTTCTTTCCACGAACAATACGAGACTGGAATAGAAGGGAGAATCTATAGAGGTACTCAAGGTACCCTCCGCCACGCACCGTCAGGTGGCTTGCGGAGTATGGATGTAGATGTAGAAAACATCCTAAAGGTGTACTATAGAATTCAGGTCCGGACTCGGTGCAGGCCAGTCCATTACAGTGTTATTGTCCGGCACAGGCTGTGCATTATGAACAGGTGCTCGCTCGTGCTGAAAGATGCAACTGCCATTCCCGAATTGCTCTTCAGCAGTAGGAAGCAAGTAGGTGCTGAAAACATCAATGAAAGCCTGTGCTGTGATAGTGTCACTAAAACAACAAGGTGTTCAAGCACCCTCCATGAAAAACACGACCATTGCCGTGGCTCCTGATACAGTTTGGAATTTCTGTGTGATGGTCTGGATAGATGTCTGCCTATTACACATTACGACCACCTTCAACAGTCGGCAGTCTCTGTCAGTCAACAGACGAGGTCGGCCTGTACGCCTTTGTGCTGTACGTGTCCCTTCACGTTTACACTTCACTATCACATCGGAAACAGTGGACCTAGAGATGTTTAGGAATGTGGAAATCTCGCGTACAGGCGTATGACACAAGTGACACCCAATCACTTGTCCACGTTCGAAGTCCGTGAGTTCCGACGAGCGCCTCATTCTGCTCTCTCACGATGTCTAACGACTACTGAGGGCGCTGATATGGAGTACCTGGCAGTAGGTGGCAGTACAATGCACCTAAAATCAAAAATGTAGGTGTTTGGGGGTGTCCGGATACTAATAATCACATAGTGTGTTTAAACGACTTGACTGTGTCAAGCAAGACACTAGTAATACTGTATCCAACATTACAGGCTTCTGAATCCTCGGCATTAACTTACATTTTTCCACATTAAGAGCTAACTGCCATTCATCACGCTAACTGGATATTTTGTGTCAGTCGTCTTGCATCAACTTTGACGCCATACCGTAAACCACAGTGTCATCAGCAAACAATCGCTGATTGCAGCCCACCCTATCTTCCCAATCATTTATGTATAAAGGGAACAATAGCGGCCCTTTTACACTTCCCTGGGGCACTCCTGACGATACCCTTGTCTCTGATGAATGTTCGCCGTAGAGGACGACGTACTGGATTATTTGTCTAAGAAGTCCTCGAGTTCACACATCTGTGAACTTATTCCAAACGATCGTACTTTCGTTAACAACCTGCAATGGGTTATCGTGTCAAATGACTTTCGAAAATCTAGAAATATGGAATTCTAATACGAGGTTGTGACGAGCTTACCATTTTCACCAGTAATCTCGTAATCACATACTATCAGGTTGTTTCTCTCTGTTACAGACGTTACCTTGCACTTATCTATATTTACAGAGAATCTTCCTCAAGTCACTCTGCACTGAAGCGCCAAACAAGGTACAGTACAGGCATGCGTATTCAGATACAAAGCTATGCAAACAGGCAGTATACGGCGCTGCGGTCGGCAACGCCTGTATAAGACAACACGTGTCTGGAGCAGTTAGATTGGTTACTGTTGCTACATGGCAGATTACCAATATTTAAGTGACTTTCAACGTAATGTAATAGTCGGCGCACGAGCTATGGGACACAGCAATCCCGAAGTAACGATGAAGTAGGGATTTTTTCGTACGACCATTTCACGGGTGTACCCTGAATATGAGGAATCCGGTGAAAATGAAATCTCCGACATCGCTGCGGCCGGAGAAAGATCCTTCAAGAATGGGACCAACGACGACTGAAGAGAATCATTCGACAAAACAGAATTGCAAACATTCCGCAAATTGTTGCATATATCAATGCCGGGCCATCCACAAGTGTCAGCGTACGAACCATTCAACGAAACATCATCGATATGGGCTTTCGGAGCCGAAGGCCCACTCGTGTACCATTGGTGACTGCACGACACAAGTCTTTACGTCTCGCCTGGGCCTGTCAACACCGGCATATGACTGTTGATTACTGGAAACATGTTCCTGGTCGGACGAGTCTCGTTTCAAATTGTATCGAGCAGATGGACGTGTACGGGTATGGAGACAACCTCATGAATCCATGGACCCTGCATGTCAACAGGGGACTGTTCGAGCTGGCAGAGGCTCTGTAATGGTGTGGGCGTGTGCAGTTGGAGTGATATGGGACCCATGATACTTCTAGATACGAGTCTAACAGGTGACACGTACTGCGCATCCTGTCTGATCATCTGCATCCATTTACGTCCATCGTGCATTCGGACAGCTTGGCGATTTCCAACAGGACAATGCGACACACCACAACCCACAGAGTGGCTCCAGGAACACTCTTCTGAGTTTAGCGGCTTCCGCTGGCCACCAAATGCTTGGCTGCTTTGCAACTAGCTGTTTAGTACAGAGTTTCACCCCTCGTGCTCTTACGGATTTATGGACAGCCCTGCCGGATTCATGGTGTCAGTTCCCTCCAGCACTACTTCAGACATTAGTCGGATCCATGCCACGTCATGTTGCGGCACTTCTGCGTGCTCGCGGAGGCCCTACACGACATTACGTCTACATCTACATACATACTCCGCAGTCGACCATGCGGTGCGTGGCGGAGGGTACCTCGTACCACAACTAACATCTTCTCTCCCTGTTCCACTCCCAAACAGAACGAGGGAAAAATGACTGCATATATGCCTCTGTACGAGCCCTAATGTCTCTTATCTTACCTTTGTGGTCTTTCCGCCAAATGCAAGTTGGCGGCAGTAAAATTATACTGCAGTAAGCCTCAGAAAGAAAGATAGAATCGTATGGCATTGTAGGCCGGGAGGCCCCATTCGGGGGAGTTCAGCCGCCGTATTGCAAGTCCTCTTTAGTTGACGCCGCTTTGGCGACTTACGTGCCAATGGTGATGAAGATGATGATGAAGGACACACGACACCCAGTCCCCTACCGGGAATCGAATCCGGGCGCCCTGCTGGTTCTCTAAATTTCCCCAGTAGCGATTCACGAAAAGAACGCCTCCTTTGCTCTAGAAACTCCCACCCGAGTTCCTGAAGCATTTCCGTAACACTCGCGTGATGATGAAACCTACCAGGAACAATCTCCGACCTGATAGGGATCCCCAATGCTCGAGCAGTACTCAAGAATAGGTCGTATTAGTGTTTAACAAGCGGTCTCCTTTACAGATGAACCACCTTCCCAAAATTCTACCAATGAACCGAAGACGACTAGCCGCCTTCCCCACAACTGCCATTACATGCTTGTCCCATTTCATGTCGCTCTGAAATGTTACGCCCAAATATTTAATCGACGTGACTGTGTCAAGCGCTACACTACTAATGGAGTATTCAAACATTACGGGATTCTTTTTCTTATTCATATGCATTAACTTACATTTATCTGTATTTAGAGTTAGCTGCCATTCTTTATACCAATCACAAATCCTGTCCAAGTCATCTTGTATCCTCATACAGTGACTGAACGACGACACCTTCCCGTACACCACAGCATCATAAGCAAACAGCCGCACATTACTATCCACCCTATCCGAAAGATCATTTATGTCGATAGAAAACAACATTAGGTAGGCGTTCCAGTTTCTTTGGCTCCTCAGTGTATGTAACCTTACCAGTTGCGGAACGACGGTTCTTTCCAATAATGCGAAGATAAATAGGTATCTTAACTTTCAACGTATTTACTTCAGATCGTTATTGACATTTTATATTTACTCTCCTTGTTTGCTGAAATCTGATATAGTCCCTGGACGCTACTGATATCATATATTTAAACGCTACTGATATCATATATTTAACTTCCCAGCTTACTGCAGCCCGAGCGTCAGCTAATAAACGCACCCACTGCAGTTTCATAATGCATGTTTACTTTTTCTCTTTTCAGGTCGCTCCTCCTTGGAGTAAAGTTGATTCAAGCGTGTCTGCCGTTCCAAAGCAAACTTCGTCAAGCAAACAGCACAGCCCTTCGCGTGATATAATGCGACCGTGGTAAGTTTCCGGTGGGTCACATTACATCGTCGAAATGATAAGTACAATGAACATCGATACTTACAAAATTCAGAATTTGGCAGAATAAACGTGGTCATTTAAATCTTTCTAACTTAGCAGTTTCTGTGTTAAAAATAAAATTCGTGTCTCGATGATGGCCAAAAAGACTAGAATACTTGTAAATTTACAATGAGGTGACAAAGGTCGTGGAATACCGCCTAATATCGTGTAGGACCTTCTTTTGCCCTGCAAATTGAGTCGTACTACCTCTATAACTCTCCATAACTGCGGAAGTGTTGCCGGTGCAATATTTTGTGCACGGACTGACCTCTAGATTAGGTCCATTAAATGTTCCATGGGATTCATATCGGGCGATGTTGTTGGCCAAATCATTCGCTCGATTTATCCAGAATGTTTTTCAAACGAATCACTAACAAATATCGCCTAGAAACATGGCGCATTGTCATCCTTAAAAATTCCATAATTGTTTGGCAACATTTAAGTCAATGAATGGCTGCCTATGGGCTCCAAGTAGCCGAACATGAGCAGTTCCAGTCGACCATCGGTTCAGATGGACCAGAGAACATAGTTCATTCCATGTAAACGTAGTCCACACCACTGTGTAGCCATTACAAGCTTGCACAGTACCTTGTTGACAACTCTGGTCTATGCTTCGCGACGTGTGCACCACAGTTGAACCCTACCAGCAGCTGTTATCAACAGAAATCGATACACACCTGACCAGCCCACGGATTTCCAATCGTCTAGGGTCCGACAATATACAGGCCACTGCGTCGTTCGCGGGGAGGAGTAATAGTCAAGTACCCAGGACACGCGCTACAGGCTGTCGTGCTGTTAGCAAAAGCTCTCGTGTCGTTCGTCTGCTGCCGCAGCCCAGTAACGCCAAATTTCGCCGTACTTTTCTAACACGTCCCACATTGATTTCTGCGGTTATTTTACGCAGTAGTTAGCATTGACGACCCTACGCAAACGCCGCTGCTCTCGGTCGTCAAGTGAAAGCCGGCGGCCACTGCGTCGTTCGCGGGGAGGAGTAATACCTGAAATTTGCTATTCGCCGCACTCTATTGACACTGTGGCTCTCGGTATACTGAATTCCCTAACGATTCTCGAAATGGAATGTCCAATGCGTCAAGCTCCAACTGCCATTGCGAGTTCACTGTCTATTGATACACATCGTGCGGCTACAATCACATCGGAAACCTTTCCACATGAATCTTCTGCCTATAAAAACACAGCTTTGCCAATGAACCAACAATTTCTACGCGATACTACAGCCTTCTGTATACTATGTGCGTACCGATATTACATGACTTTCGTCACCTCAATGTAATTCTTTTATTGCAGTTTTTATGCCGCGGATAACATACATGTTACCTTCAGCTGCTTCGACTTTTCTTAAAGTCTTGTTTAAAAACGAAGGATTGAGCATCAGTCCTAATCCATCTTTACAATCTGTCTGTCAGTCTCTTCGTAATTCTTCCAACATCTGTTATTCGTGACGGTTTGTTAGCTTAGGCTACTTTGGGAAGTCGATTACTGTCCGTTCGTTGTACGTGTTCGTGCCAGGTGTTGCGGTATTTCATTGTTCTGCTTTCTATTTGCTCTACGTTTTATTTCATTTTTTACGTGCTCTGCTCTTAACTATTCATTTGTTCTTGGAAATTTCATTTCTGTCCTTTGTATTTTATCTAGTGGCCTTTTTGTATGAACCAACATTCATCCCTCTGAAGAAGTTCCGGAAGAGCCAGAGTTTTATAAAATTTTATCCTCGTTTCTTGTTTTGTCTTGTGTTTTAAATATTTTATATCGTGTCATACGTACTTTTTCTTCTAAGGAAACCTTAAAAATACTCGGAATGTTTACAAGAGCGGGCTCGGGAGAAAACAGTAATATACTAAGAAACTAAATTAGAAGTTCAAACTAACTTCTATATATGCGACTACACCCACTCGAATACATTGAATAGTTGCTTGTTAACAGACAACGGAACACAAAAACCGCTCACGATGTAAACGTATTTCCACTATGATTGTTGGAATTGAAGGTTATACTCAACTTCGTATTAGTGTAAACAATGTTAACTGTTAAAACGTAAGTACAAGGTTGAATACATTCACAATATAAAAATGGTTCTGCAATATGTTTTTCCCACGGTGAAAAATACTTAAAACTACTGTAATTACTCGTGCAGGTAACCCAGCCGTACAGCATGCACTGAGGGGACTGCAGCCATGGGATGACTCCTAATATCATGACTGACGTGCTTCTGGTAGAGATAGTGCTGTAACTCGACATGGCATGGACTCACCAAGTCTTTTGAAGTTCCCTGCAGGAATATTGAACTGTACTGCCTCTACAATCATTCATAACTGCGAAAGTGTTACCAATGCATGATTTTGAGTACCGACCAATCTCTCGATTATGTCCCATAAATGTTAGACGCAGTTCATGTCGGACAATCTGGTTACCAAATCATTCTCTCGGATTGTCTAGAACGTTCATCAAATCATTCGTGAACAATTGTGGGCTGGTGATATGGTGCACTGTCATCCATCCAAATTCCATCTTCGTTTGGGACCTGAAGTCGATGAGAGGCTGCATATTGTCTCCAACTAGCCGAAGATAAGCGTTTCCAGTCAATCAACGGTTCGCTGCACCAGAGGATCGAGTCAATGCCATTTAAACTCAGCCACCACCTGCTTACGTCTGTCCCTTGTCAACAACTCGGGCCCACGCCTTCGTGGGGCCACGGTTTTCCAACCAATATGGCCACAAGCCCATCAGATGCGCCACAGACGATGTGCTGTCAGGAAAGGCACTAGCGTCTCCGACGCCCGACTCGTCAATCGGCAGGACTCAGCAGGACCTGCCATAACTCTGAAGATGTCTAACGTAGTATCGGACGAAACGTTAGGAATAGAAGAATTCCATGGACGACGGTCATATAATCCGGAAGAATTATAACAGTACCATCCCGTCGCGAAAGCCTTCATTGTATCATCTAGTGGAACAGTGACAGCGTGGAGTACTATGAATTTCTTCCCCGAGGTGTAAGCGCACTGCTAACATTTGTCAACAGCTGAGACCTCTTGCAGACGCAATCCAAGAACAACGACCGGGTAGACTACGTGAAGTGATGCTCCTGTACGGTAACGCCCTCATGCGTTTTACTAGACTGACGAAGAACACCTGATCTTGCGCCCTCAGATTTTCACCTTCACCAGCCTTCTATCATACGGAATTCAGGGAAATTCCTTTATGGATGAAACTGCGCTCCGAACATGGCTCCACGATTTCTTTGCCTCAAAACCACATGTAATTTGTAGAACTGCGCAATCGAAAAGTTACCCCAGCGTTGGCAGACTATTATAATACTGAAGAAGCATGTATTATTTGTGACAAAAGTCTTTGTTATATGTTTCTGTTGGGTTCATTAAAATTATGGATAAACGCTACGAACTCATGCACCAACCCAATTACGATCGCATTGTTTAACTGTCACGCATATCTATTTGCGATCGACCTAATTATTTACGGGCGCTTCTACTACTACAAGCTTGTACTTCCTGAGCTTGTATATAACTTCCTATATGCCTTTCCATACATCACCTACCATTCATTTCCGTTTTAAAACTTCGACCGTATATTTTAATCTTCTTACTTTCAACTTTCTTTAACTTTTGTTAACTGTTTTTTATTGCATGTTTATGTGCAGCACGCACCAGTCTGACATAAGTATTATTTTACGCATTTTTCTCTCCAGGAATTTCCATTATTCTTAAACAGAGCTATGAATCGGCACTCGTTATCTATAGCGTAGCCCAGGTAATCCTTTCAGGGATTCAAGTAAAAAATAACACTCTTAATCATTATACCGATTATAAGAACGTTGAATAATGATCGACTTCGCTTAACCACAATAACAACACACATACACAAGTTGAACCAGAGCAGAACACTGAGCAATAATACTCTACAAAATGCGCGGGAATGAGGAAAAATAACAATCGATATACAGATCAAACTACTTCCAATTTTATGAACATCTATACATATATCAATTAAAAACGACTATGAGCGAAGGACTTCCAGCCATTGGTCAAAAAAACTGACACGGAGAGGTTTCAAAACACACGTGTATTAGGTTTGACGATAATTAGCCAGAAATAATGGAATAATCGGGAGGTGGGAGGAAAAAAGTAGGAAATCGGGATTCTCGCCTAAATCGGAAAAGTTCGCACGTTTTGTAGTGTTAAGGACCGGCTCAGACTTCAGCTGATGTTGGGGAAACCTTCCTTAAAATGACTGCGTGTGGTACAACGGCATGGTGCAAATCTTTCAACTCGGCCCCAATGCGGCGACTTACTTGTCCCGTAAGAACCCGTATTATCGAACCGGCGAAAGGGAACCTTATAATGAATCATCCTCCTGTAACATTCCTTTTTTTAAGTAGAGATAACCGATACCATGTATACTATCGATTCTTGCATAGGTTAAAATTATCTCAACTGTTTCACTGAAAGAATTCATACGACCCTGTTCACGATATATTATATTTCGGGCTAAAATGAATAAAATTGAAATTAATGTGTTACATTCTATATGTACTAACAGTCAAAATTACACTTCTCTTAAAAATAATTGAAATTACAAAATTTCTGACAGCCTTAAAATTCATATTATTAATCGCGCAATCTAACGCTAATTAGTAAATTTGTTTCTGGATTTAGTTATGAAACAATTATATAATTTGGTAAAGATTCTTCTCCTGTCGAGAAAGTTTGTAAACTCCTTTGCTTTTTAAACTTTTTGGAAATTGAGATAATGCAGAATGTAAGTAGTAGTGGCCATGCCTCAGATGGAAGTAAACTTTTTGTAAGTTTGTCACCAACAATGTAATTATTGGCTTTTTGTCCGCCCCGATAGCTGAATGGTCAGCGTGACGGACTGCCGTCCTAAGGGGCTCCGGTTCGATTCTCGGCTGGGTCGGGGATTTTCTCCTTTCAGGGACTGGGTATTGTGTCGTCTTCATCATCATTTCATCCCCATCCGGCGCGCAATGTGGCGTCGAACGTAATAAGACCTGCACCAAGGCGGCCGGACCTGCCCCGTAAGGGAACTGCCGGCCAATGGCGCCAAACGCTCATTTGATTTGCATTGGCTTTTTGCATGTGGAAATTATAAAGACGATGTGATTTAGAAGAATGGGATGAAATAAAATGATACTCATAGGAACAGGCAACTCTTCCTCAGTTCCTAGACACAAGATAGTGAGCCAACAATAGCAACAAGATATATAAGTAAAATCTTCTTCTTTTGTAATCTAGTCCTCCAGAAGTTTTCAAAATTTGTGCAAAAAATGAGAAATTTAATGGTTATGTGTGGGAGGGAAAGATTACAACCTATAGTTTAATATTGAATCCGAATCACGTGCCGTACCTGGCGATTCCTCACATCTTCCACAGATAAAGATCACATTAAACAAAATTATTTACCGCTCCACCAACATGCCTGACTGTCGGATGATGCACAGGGTGATCTTCAGGATAGCTTACTGTTTTACTTTTTACCGTCAGAGACATTTCTGCGAAAAAATGGTGACTTACTTAATAGCAGCCGGCCGTTGTGACCGAGCGGTTCTAGGCACTTCAGTCTGGAACCGCGCGACGGCTACGGTCGCAGGTTCGAATCCTGGCTCGTGCACATATGTGTGTTATGTCCTTAGGTTCGTTAGGTTTAAGTAGTTCTAAGTTCTAGGGGACTGATGACCTCAGATGTTAAGTCCCATAGTACTCAGAGCCATTTTTTGAAGTTGATAGCACTTAAGAGAGAGGCTATCGGCGACCGAATTACACGCAGAGTTTTTAAGCTTTTGAGTCCCAACACTATGAAAAAAATATTATTTGGAAATATATCACAAAATTAACATTTTTATCAAAGCGAGCAACGAGTACAACAATAAATTGGTAAAAATTATACAGTCAGTTGTTTCAAGGTGGTGGTTCCGCTTTTGAACCACTGGGAAATAAAATTTTCAGGCACTTATCATTTCATGGGATGTTAGGAAACAAAATCGCCTCTTAAAAAATACGTAAAAATGGGCCTAAAATTTAATAAATTTATATCACAAGTACATACTGGCCAGCAATTTCATTTCCAAGGAAAGAAGGATGATTGGGATTAAAATCCCGTCGATATCGATGTCATTAGAGACGCGGACAGAAGTCTGTCGTGCCCTTTCAAAGGAGCCATCCAGGCATTTGCTTGGAGCGATTTAGAGAAATCGCGGAAAACCTAAATCTGTATGGCCGGACACGGGTTTGAACCGCTGTCCTCCAGAATGCTAGTCCAGTGTGCTAACTACTGCGCCATCTCGCTCGGTTTTCATTTCTAAATAGTTTATAAAAACAGTAGTGCAAACTCAAATTTACGGAACAAGAACTTTAGATATTCTTCTTTCGGCGCCTATCCGGTCAGATGATGGATTTCTTCTCTTGTTGGTAGGAACACGGAACTGTTCCGTCGAGCACACTGAGCCAGCAGCTAAGGTTGTCAAACCGAGATATTCGTCTCCTTCCAGGACCTCTTTTGCTGTAGATTTTCCTCTTAAGTATTCTTCTGTAGCAAATCATATCTATTTGTATTCCGGATCTTGCTCTAGATATTACAACTTTCAGCGTTTCACGTCTTGATCAGTTCAGGTGTAGTGTCCATTCTTCTCAAAAGTTCCACGTCTGTCATTCTCTGGGTGCAAGGTATTCTCAGGATCGGCCTATGAAGCCAGAATTCAAAGGGCTCCCGCTTCTTCTCCGTGTTTGTTTTGAGGTCCACGTCTCTACCTCATACAGGAGGATAAATATACATAGCATTGCAAAAGTCTGGTATTTTCCTTAATGTTTTGCTATGGCTTTTGAAGACAGCACTCATTTTCTGAAACACACTTCTTTCTTTCCCGATGCCAATCTTGATTTCTTGCGAATTATCCAAATTTTCGTTTACTATAGGTCAAAGGTATGCATATTTTTCACCCCTTCTATAGTCCTATGTTTTATGACTAAAATTACTCCTGCAATATTTTCCTTATTTACGACCATGAGTTTTGTCTTTGTGGTGTTTATTTCATGCCCATGCTGACTGCATACTCTTACAGTTCTATCCATAAATTATTTAACGCTTGGATAGAGTCAGCAAATTCAATAGAATCATCAGCATGTCGAATGTTGTTTAATCTTATTCCATTTATCACAATTTCTTCTTCTACTTCTTCTAGGATTCTCTGAATATGAATTCTGAGTATATATTAAATAGCATGGGCGACAAGATGCATCCCTGTGTTATTCCCCTGAGAATTTCGACTGCTTCGATGTGGTCCCCAACAATAGGCTCGCTGTTTGATTCCAGTATAGGTACTTGATGATTCCAGGTATCTTTTCCCCATTCCAATATTTCTCAAAATCTCCATCAATTTGTCGTGTTTTATTCTATCTAGGGCTTTCTGGAAATCTATTAGGCAACCAAATAAGTTATTATTAGATACAAATATTGGATATTGATGATCATCAGCTAGAATGAAATGTCGGCTTTTGGCGGTTAGTGTTGTCAATGCTTAAGCCATTCTAGTGATTTCGCTCCGTAAAATAGTCTGCTCAAGAAGATGAACTTTTAACTGTATGAATGTTTTTGGTACTTACTGCGTCACCCTGATGCAGATTCCGTCATCGTTTGCGGTTCTCGCCGATCCCCAGGTAACAACAGCTGAGAGGGCGCAGGCTGCCAAGATCAGCCAACACTGCTGGCGCGCCATCACCTGTCAACACCAATAGCTGTTATTGTTGTTGGTGTTGTTGGTGGTGGTGTTGGTGGTGGTATGAGGTCTGGTCGAAGGAAAGTTTGATTAACATCTTCACCTACATATACAGGGTGGTCAGAAAATGTGTGAAATGCTTGAAGGGATGTTACAGGGCCGGTTGTACTGAGGCATAAATGTTAAGAAAAAATTCGATTGCTCCGTTTCAGAGTTATTTAGCATAGAATTTAGCCAATCGGGGCGTCGCGAGCTCACACTCAAGCGGCCTGCCAGGGGCGGTGTTGCACAACGACCGCTTTGTCTCGTTAGCTGAAACTTGAATTTAGGCGCGCGACGATTTCATTGGCTAACTTCAGTGCTAAATAACTCGAAAACGGTGCAACGTATCGAATTATTTTCGTAACATACATATCTCAGTACAGCCCGCCCTGCAACATCCCTACAAGAGTTTCAGACATTTTCTGACCTCACTGTATACTCCGCAAGCCACTGTACGGTGCGTGGCGGAGAGTACCCTGCACCACTGCTAGTCATTTGCTTTTCTGTTCCACTCGGAAATAGAGCAAGGGAAAAAGGACCGTCTATAAGCCTCCATATGAGTCCTAATTTCTCATATCTTATCTTCGTAGTCCTAACGCGCAGTGTAAGTTGGCTGCAGAAGAATCGTTCTGCCTTCAGCTTCAAATACCGGTTCTCCAAAGACTGAAAGACCTAAGTCGAAACAAGGTCCCGGGAGTAGACAACATTTCATTAGACCTACTGACGGCCTTGGGAGAGCCAGTCATGACAAAACTCTACCATATGGTGAGCATGATGTATGAGACAGGCGAAATGCCCTCAGACTTCAAGAAGAATATAATAATTCCAATCCCAAAGAAAGCAGGTGTTGACAGATGTGAAAATTACCCAACTATCAGTTTAATAAGTCACAGCTGCAAAATACTAACGCGAATTCTTTACAGACGAATGGAAAAACTGATAGAAGGGGGCCTTGGGGAAGATCAGTTTGCATTCCGCAGAAATGTTGGAACACGTGAGGCAATACTAACCTTAGGACTTACCTTTGAAGAAAGATTAAGAAAAGGCAAACCTACGTTTCTAGCATTTGTAGACTTAGAGAAAGCTTTTGACAATGTTAACTGGAATAATCTTTTTCAAATTCTGCAGGTGGCAGGGGTAAAATACAGGGAGCGTAAGGCTATTTACAATTTGTACAGACACCAGATGGCAGTAATAAGAGTCGAGGGGCATGAAAGGGAAGCAGTGGTTGGGAAAGGAGTGAGACAGGGTTGTAGCCTCTCCCCGATGTTATTCAATCTGTATATTCAGCAAGCAGTAAAGCAAACAAAAGAAAAATTCGGATTAGGTATTAAAATTCATGGAGAAGAAACAAAAACTTTGAGGTTCACCGATGACATTGTAATTCTGTCAGAGACAGCAACGGACTTGGAAGAGCAGTTGAACGGAATGGACAGTGTCTTGAAAGGAGGGTATAAGATGAAAATCAACAAAAGCGAAACAAGTCTAATGGAATGTTGTCGAATTAAGTCGAGTGATGCTGAGGGAATTAGATTAGGAAATATGACGCTTAAAGCAGTAAAGGAGTTTTGCTATTTAGGGAGTAAAATAACTGATATTGGTCGAAGTAGAGAGGATATAAAATGTAGACAGGCAGGGGCAAGGAAAGTGTTTCTGAAGAAGAGACATTTGCTAACACCGAGCATAGATTTAAGTGTCAGGAAGTCGTTTCTGAAAGTATTTGTATGGAGTCTAGCCATGTATGGAAGTGAAACATGGATGATAAATAGTTTGGACAAGAAGAGAATAGAAGCTTTCGAAATGTGGTGCTACAGAAGAATGCTGAAGATTAGATGGGTAGATCAAATAACTAATGAGGAGGTATTGAATAGGATTGGGGAGAAGAGAAGCTTGTGGCACAACTTGACAAGAAGAAGGGATCGGTTGGTAGGACATGTTCTGAGGCATCAAGGGATCACAAATCTAGCATTGGAGGGCAGCGTGGAGGGCAAAAATCGTAGAGGGAGGCCAAGAGACGAATACACTAAGCAGATTCAGAAGGATGTAGGTTGCAGTAAGTACTGGGAGATGAAGAAGCTTGCACAGGATAGAGTAGCATGGAGAGCTGCATCAAGCCAGTCTCAGGACTGAAGACCACAACAACATCAACAAAATTTCTCAGAAGTGTTTCTCGAATAGAACGTCTCCTCCCCTCCAGGGATTCCCTCTTGGGTTCCCGAAGGATTTCCATTACGTGTTATTGGGACCTACCGGACACAAATCTGAATTGTTTCGATGTCTTCTTTCAATCCGACCTGGTACAGATCCCAAACACCCGAGCAGTACTCGGAAATAGCTCGCACCAGCGTCCTATATGCGGTCTCCTTTTAAGGAAAGAGTGGTTCACCTGGAAAGGAGACCATTCGCCGCTCCTACCAAAGTGCTCAGATGCTCGTTATCTCATATCGCGTTAAACGTTACAGCCAGATATTTAAACGACTTGACTGTGTCACGCAGGACATCAGTAATACTGTATCCGAACATTACAGGTTTGTTCTTCTTATTCATCCACATTAACTTGAATTTTTCCATATTTAGGGCTATCTGACATTCATCACACCAACTGGAAATTTTGTCTAAGTGGTCTTGTATCTTCCTACAGTCACTCAACTTCGACACCTTAAGGTACACCACAGCATCATCAGCAAACAACCGCAGACACAGAACAACAGTGTTCCCTGGGGCCCTCCTGACCATGCCCTGTTCTCTGATGAACATTTGCCGTCGAGGACAACATACTGGGTTCCATTATTTAAAAAGTCTTCGAGCCACTCAAATATCTGTGAACTTATTCCATATGCTCGTAACTTCGTGAACGGCCTGTATCTACATGATTACTCTGCAATTCACATTTAAGTTCTTGGCAGAGGGTTCATCGAACCACAATCATACTATCTCTCTACCATTCCGCGAGAAAGACGAACACCTAAACCTTTCTGTTCGAGCTATGATTTCTATTATTTTATTTTGATGATCATTCCTACCTATGTAGGTTGGGCTCAACAAAATATTTTCGCATTCGGAAGAGAAAGTTGGCGATTGAAATTTCGTAAATAGCTCTCGCCGCGACGAAAAACGTCTGTGCTTTAATGACTTCCATACCAACTCGCGTATCATATCTGCCACACTCTCTCCGCTATTACGTGATAATACAGAACGAGTCGCCCTTTATTGCACCATTTCGATGTCCTCCGTCAATCCCACCTAGTAAGGATTCCACACCGCGCAGCAATATTCTAACAGAGGACGAACGAGTGTAGTGTAAGCTGTCTCTTTAGTGGACTTGTTGCATCTTCTAAGTGCCCTGCCAATGAAACGCATACTTTGGCTCGCCTTCCTCACAATATTATCTATGTGGTCTTTCCAACTGAAGTTGTTCGTAATTTTAAAACCCAGATACTTAGTTGAATTGACAGCCTTGAGAATTGTACTATTTATCGAGTAATCGAATTCCAACGGATTTCTTTTGGAACTCATGTGGATCACCTCACACTTTTCGTTATTTAGCGTCATCTGCCACCTGCCACACCATACAGCAATCTTTTCTAAATCGCTTTGCAACTGATACTGGTCTTCGGATGACCTTCCTAGATGGTAAATTATAGCATAATCTGCGAACAACCTAAGAGAACTGCTCAGATTGTCACCCAGGTCATTTATATAGATCAGGAACAGCAGAGGTTCCAGGACGCGTCCCTGGGGAACACCGGATATCACTTCAGTTTTACTCGATGATTTGAAGTCCATTACTAAAAACTGCGACCTTCCTGACAGGAAATCACGAATCCAGTCGCACATCTGAGACGACACCCCGTAGGCCCGCAGTTTGACTAGAAGTCGCCGGTGAGGATCGGTGTCATAAGATTTCCGCAAATCTAGAAATACGGAATCAACTTGAGATCCACTGTCGATAGCGGCCATTACTTCGTGCGAATAAAGAGCTAGCTGCGTTGCACAAGAGCGATGTTTTCTGAAGCCATGCTTATTACGTATCAATAGTCAATAGATCGTTCCCTTCGAGGTGATTCATAATGTTTGAATACAGTATATGCTCCAAAACCCTACTGCAAACCGACGTCAATGATATAGGTCTGTAGTTCGATGGATTACTCCTACTACCCTTCTTAAACACTGGTGAGACCTGCGCATTTTTCCAATCTGTAGGTACAGATCTATCGGTGAGCGAGTGGTTGTACATGATTGCTAAGTATGGAGCTATTGTATCAGTGTAATCCGAAAGGAACCTAATCGGTATACAATCTGGACCTGAAGACTTGCCCGTATCAAGCGATTTGAGTTGCTTCGCAACCCCTAAGATATCTACTTCTAAAAAAGCTCATGCGATGGGGCACCGTGTCAAAATCTTTCCGGAAACCTAGAAATGTGGAGTCTGCCTGTTGCCCTTCATCCATAGTTCGCAGTGTATGTGAGAAAAGGGCGAGATCCGCACGAACAATGTTTTCTAAAACCATGCTGATTGGTGCACATAAGATTCTGAGTCTCAAGAAAAGTTTATTATAGTCGAACTGAGAATATGTTCAAGGATTCTGCAGCAGACAGAAGTTAGGAATGTTCGGTCTATAATTTTGCGGGTCTGTTCTTTTACCCTTCTTATATACTGGAGTCACCTACGTCTTTTTCCATTCGCTTGGGACTTTCTGCTGGGCGAGAAATTCACGATTCAAGCTACGTAAGGAGCCAGTGCCATAGAGTACTCTTTGCAAAATCGAACTGCGATTCCATCCGGACCTGTTGGTTTATTTACTTCCAAATTTTTCAGTTTTTTCTCTACGCCTCGTATGCTTATTACTATGTCGTTCATACGGGACTCTGCCCGATGGTGAAATGACGATATGTTGGTACGATTCTCCCGTGTGTATGATTTCTTGAACGCGAAATTTAATACTTCGGCATTTGTTTTGCTGTCTTAAACTGCCACACCAAACTGGTCAACAAGGGACTGAATGGAAGCCTTAGAGCCGCTTAGCGATACTACGTAAGACCGGAACTTCCTCGTGTTCCCTGACAGATCTTTTGCTAAGGTGTTACGGTGGTAGTTGTATGCTTCAAGCATATTTTCACGGACGACTGAATCTCTACTAACTTTCGCTTGTCGTCATTTGTGCGTTACCTTTTTGAACCGAGAGTGCAACGCCCCCTGCTTCCTCAGCGTCCGCCGAATTTCGTTATTAAACCATGGTGAGTCTTTTCCATCCTTTATCCACTTACTAGGCACATAACTCTCCAGACCACAATTTACTGTCTGCTTAAGCTATGACGAATTAAACATTAAGATGCTAGAGAATGAGAGTTTATTACCGAGCAGTTCCTTTAAAATTGTTTGAGAAAGATGGCAGATCGGTCGGTTTGGTGATCACGCAGCCAAGCGAGCCTGCCAGGTTCCGCGCCGAGTAGGCACAGCATTATCGTCAGTTGCTGACGCGCCCAGCACACTCTGCCAACGACGCTTCCCTTCACTCGCTCAGTTCTGACCTGTCAAGTCGCAACTTATTTTAAACGCACTATAACTACGCAGCGTATCTTAACGGGAGCGAAGCGAGAATTTTCTTTTGTTTTATTACCGTATTTATACGCTACAGGCCATTAAAATTGCTACACCAAGAACAAATGCAGATGATAAACGGATATTCATTAGACAAATATATTATACTACAACTGACATGCGATTTCATTTTCACGCAATTTGGGTGCATAGATCCTGAAAAATCAGTACCGAGAACAACCACCTCTGGCCGTAAAAAACGGCCTTGATACTCCTGGTCATTGAGTCAGAGCTTGGATGGCGTGCACAGGTACAGATGCCCGTGCAGCTTCAACACGATACCACGGTTCATCAATACTAGTGACTGGCGTATTGTGACGAGCCAGTTACTCGGCCACCATTGACCAGACGTTTTCAATTGGTGAGAGATCTGGGGAATGTGCTGGCCAGAGTAGACGTCGAACACTTTCTGTATCCAGAAAGGCCCATAAAGGACCTGCAACATGCGGTCGTGCATTATCCTGCTGAAATGTAGGGTTTCGCAGGGATCGAATGAAGGGTGGAGCTACGGGTCGTAACACATCTGAAATGTAACGTCCACTGTTCAAAGTGCCGTCAGTGCCAACAAGAGGTGACCGAGACCCCATACCAACACGCCGGGTGATACGCCAGTGTGGCGATGACGAACACACGCTTCCAATGTGCGTTCACCGCGGTGTCGACAAACACGGATGCGACAATCATGATGCTGTAAACAAAACCTGGATTCATCCGAAAAAATGACTTTTGCCGTTCTTGCATCCAGGTTCGTCGGTGAGTACACCATCGCAGGCGCTCCTGTCTGTGATGCAGCGTCAAGCATAACCGCAGCCATGGTCTCCGAGATGATATAGCCCATGCTGCTGCAAACGTCGTCGAACTGTTCGTTCAGATGGTTATTGTCTTGCAAACGTCCCCATCTGTTGACTCAGGGATCCGTTACAGCCATGCGGATAAGATGCCTGTCATCTAGACTGCTAAAGATATGAAGCCGTTGGGATCCATCACGGCGTTCCTTATTACCCTCCTGAACCCACCGATTCCATATTCTGCTAACAGTCATTGGATCTCGACCAACGCGAGCAGCAATCTCACGATACGATAAACCGCAATCGCGGTAGGCTACGATCCGACCTTTACCAAAGTCAGAAACGTCATGGTACGCATTTCTCCTCCTTACACGAGGCATCACAACAACGTTTCACCAGGCCACGCCGGTCAACCGCTGTTTGTGTATGAGAAATCGGTTGGAAACTTTCCTCATGGCTGCACGTTGTAGGTGTCGCCACCGGCTCCAACCTTGTGTGAATGCTCTGAAAAGCTAATCATTTGCATATCACAGCATTATCTTCCTGTCGGTTAAATTTCGAGTCTGTAGCACGTCATTTTCGTGGTGTGGCAATTTTAATGGCCAGTAGTGCATATGGCAAAATACTCTCCTCGTTGGGTTCTGTCGTTTGCCAGTATCTAGTTGGAATACCTCAAACAGTTTATGAAATATGAGGACTGTTTAGCTTTATTGCTGACGCGCCGCGATAGCAAAAGAGTGTGCTATTATCAGATCAGAGGTTGGTGACAAACAGAGATCTTCAACGAAGTCTAAAGAAAAAATTCAATATGTTAGCTTAATTTCATATGCTGCAACGTATTATGTAATATGTACCAGATCCAAAATTATAGCAACATTTATTTTCGTTGCAAATCTTTTTCGAATTTCGAGCAAAGTCTTAATTCCATTAGCGAAATAATGTGCATGTTATCAATAACCTGTAAGGCAAAAATGATTTTTTTAACCAAACAGTTTCTGTAAAATCATTTGAGAAAGACTGCACGGCGCGCGCCTCGATTCTGTTATAGCCGACCAAGCTGTGCATTGCCCACCGTATCCTGCGCGGGCTGTATCAGAGGGTAAAAATTGTAGTAACAATACATAATTGACAATGTTGGGCGCCAGATGAAGAGGAATTCGTGGCCAGCTGCATTCATCTACTCAGATAAATTATGGCAAAAAACAAAAAACAAAAAAACAAGAAAAACAAAAAACGAGGAAACCTGCATATTCCCAGCTTGTTTGGCGAGTTATAGCTCCCATAAACGATCAAAAATGTTGTAATACTTAACTATGCTTGCCAAATAATTGTCTGTGTATGGTGTAGTTTGATGTGTTTGCCAAGCACAGATCGTGTTTGACGTGTTTGTAAGAAATGTATGACACAAAAGTTTGACAAGATGGCGGACGTTGTTTGTGTCGACGTTTCACCGCATATGTTTAGTGAAAAATTGTCTTACTACCATTTATCTCACCATATCGTGAGTTTCTGCTAATATGGAAATTATGATCAAATGTAAAAACAAAATAGCACTCACAATTACCAAAATGGTGGTGGTGCCACGTCTTTCCCAGCCATATATTACGTACGATCAGATTATGAACAAAATCAATATTTTATTCATGCACTAAGATACGAGCGAAGTGGAATTAAATAAAAGAAATCAAAGTTCTCCTATTCCTCCAAGGATGATGTGGGCTGTATTTCCCATACTGTGGTATTTTAATGACCTATCCTTTAGGACCAAGTAGAAGAGAATAAATTTTTTCGCTTTCTTGTGCCTTCTTCCTCAAGGAGAGAGTGAAGTAACGCTAAACATGTTGTTAAACGTTTCACAGTCTATCCGCAGGAAGTTGATATAATCAGGTTCTGAGTGCAACATTTCCATTAACGGTTCTCTAGTCGCATATTTCTCATTTTAATTCATACCAATTACCAGCATCTTGTTTTCTTATCCTCCTTTAAACACTGTGCCAGAGGAAATGTTAGAAATGATTTAATTGCAGTTGTAGCCATTCCATACATTATGCACAAAAAGCGTCTGCTTCAAAAGTAAGGTTAAATTGACAAAATGGCTCTGAGCACTATGGGACTTAACATCTATGGACAGTAATCCCCTAGAACTTAGAACTACTTAAACCTAACTAACCTAAGGACATCACACAACACCCAGCCATCACGAGACAGAGAAAATCCCTGACCCCGCCGGGAATTGAACCCGGGATAAACTGACAAACTTTCTAAGTACTGAACAACAAATTTGAAGCGCAAGTGTGTACATAACATGATTTTAAGTTAGTTATGTTTATTTCAGTATAAAATGATACAAAATCATCATCTTCATAAATATTTAGCTCCAGTTTAAAAAAAAAGTAATCTACATTTTTGTATAAATAACTCACTAACTAAATATGTTCCAGGATTCAGCATAGCAAATTTTAAGTGAATAATTACTTGAATTATGTTATGTGTTGTGCATTGATAAATTTCAGTGCCATTCTGGAAATACAAAAGTAAAATATTAAGAAAAAATGAAGATAATACTTTGTAAGTCTAATTTGTACCAGAACTATGTAAAGAATAAAAGAAAATATATAAATTAACTGGTCAGAAATATATATAAACGATTACAAATGTTAAATGTCCATATGTACAGTATTGTGTTCAGAGATAAATTCAGAAGATGACCGATTTCACTTGGCTTGACGTTTATACACATACCCGGGAACAAGCCTTATGACAGTCCAGCAGTAATCTGCTAAAATACTAGGGCTCCACTTTCGGCATACCTCTTTTCAAATGTCGAAATATCTTGATGAAATCGCTCCCCATGTTCAACACTTGCTGCATCACAGTCTTTGGGAAAGATGACCATGTAAGAAATGCATTTTCAATGACATGTTGCCACCAAGTTTTTTGAAAAATACTGCAACATATTATCTACAATCTCCTTGTAATTTATTGCTCGTTTGTTCCCTAAGAACCGTAAACAAAGAGTCTTAAAACATTCCCACGCATGCTTCTCATCACCTTGTATGGTTCCATAAAAAGTATGGTCACCAAAAAGCTGTCGAATCTGTGGGCCTAGAAAAATGCCCTCCTTTATTTACGTATCACTTACATAAAGGAATTTTTGCCGTAAGTACTTAAACACATCATCAGCTTTGTTCATTCCCTTAAAAATGTTTTTCGTGAGATCCAACTTGATGTGTAAGGGCTGGAGTAGAATCTTTTTAGGGTCTACTAAAGATTCACTCTTAATGTTCTTTATACTGTAAAGAGATGCACGAGCTCGGCTATCCCATTCACAGAGAAAGCAGCAATATTTAGTATACCCTAACTGCATACCTAATAGCAATGCAACCACTTTAAAGTCACCACAAATCTGCCATTGAGTCATTATACTTGAAGGCTTCTAGTAAAATTTTCATGTTTTGGTAAGACTCTTTCATATGCACACTATGCCCAACTGGAATAGAAGGAAGTTCATTACCAATATATAAAAGCACTGCTTTTAAGCTCAACTCTGACGAATCAATAAAGTCTCCCCTCATCAGGGTTGTAATTAATTCTGAAAGCCTTCATTAGACTATTTATGTCTACACATGCCACAAGAGAATCTTGCATGTTAAAAAAATAGTGAATTGTTACTCTCTTCTGCGGTAGAATGAAACATTTACATGCTTTTCCAGAAAATTGCGCTGCTGCGATCTTGATGGTAGAATCTCAGCCTTAGCTTTAGAGCTCCAAATCTCTAGTGAGATCACTTAACTCATTTTGAGATAGTTTTTGTGGATCATCAGTTGATGATATTTTTGGAAGAATGGATCTTGTGATGTACATGGTTCGGGACATTCAGAATCCCCATCAGAAGTAATCTCGTAGTCTGTCGGTGGTTCAGGTATTGGCAATCCTTCCCCATGTACAACTGGTCGTATGGCAGATGGAATGTTAGAATAGATCACTGTCCGCTTCTTCTTCTTAGATATTCCCTTCTTGATAGAAGGGACTGTACAAAAGTAGCAGTCACTGACATGGTTAGTTGCCTCACGCCAGATCATGGGCACTGCAAAAGACATTGAAAGTCCTTTCCCATGCATCCTTTTCCTGAGGTTGCTGGCACAAGTGTTGCAGATCACATGTGGAGCCCAGGGTTTATCCTGATCACCTATTTCGCTCCCAAAATAACAACTGTAAGCTTTCTTAATCAATGGGTTTATTTGCTGTATCTGTGAAGCAAACGTAGCTTCTAAACACTGATAGCAAAATGTGTCAGCACTGTTCCCTCAAACTCGTGGCATTTTTGTTCACTTCAGTAGCAGTCAACTTGAACAACTGGTAGTTAATCTCGAAACAAATGTGCAAAAATTGTTGCGTGCCTTAATAAAGTCACTGAAGTTGAAGAGGAGGGAGACAAACCACTAAAACTGGTATCAAATGTTTGTATCCAATTAATGCACACAAGACCAGGGACAATAAGATAATCCATTGTTACTAGTTATTATGACTTTGACGGACCATTATAATATTTGATTTTAAACTTAACATTAAAATCCGTATATAACTATATCACCGTAATAAAACAGTGTAAAACTAGAGCTAATTTTGAATTGTCTTTGTGATACTCGCGATCAGCACATTAGAATCGATAGGAACTGGCTATTATCATTCGATTTACATTTTCATTGTTGCACAGTGAGTACGTGTCTGGGCGTGTTTGATACATCCATGGTGAAGTAATAGCACAGGCAAGATTGTTCTTTTAGGAGGGACTTAATAAGTTTTTTGTCCATTCGCAGAAACTTGATGTAATCTCGGGTTCTGAGGATTCTAAGAGTTAAGCATATTTTCATGCATGAAATCTCTCACTTCAAGCCATTCCTGGGACTAGAGTCTTGTTTTCTTCTTCTTCTTCTTCTTCTTTAAACAGTGCCAAAGTCAGCGCAAGGACTGTGAGCCGTGGCGGCTCATATCGATAGTGCCACTCTGGTGCTTTACCTTTCCTGCCACGGTCAGGGCGGTAAGCAGCGCCCTCTGGGGCCTACGCGAGGAGTAACGAGGCGAGGTCCTGTGGGGGGTGTGCTCCGGGACGTGGTGGAAGACGGTTGTCCGGTTGACGCAGCGAGTGTGGGACCGGACCTATCGCATGGAGATATACAAGTTGGCTCTGAACGGAAGGCGCCGTAGCAAGCAGCGGGAAGCGGGCGTCCTGTAATTTGTGTGAAGGAGCAACGATGTTTGCATTGGATGTCCCTGTGGTTCCCGAGAGTTGCGGCGGCTGCTGTCGGAGAAGAGAATGGGTAAGAGCTTGTGTCTACGCTCTTTTCCATACGATGTTGCTGCCTGCCGTTATAAGCGGGTGAAAATCAGGCGCTTGTGCTGACTATACGGGAACTGGTGATGTAAAATTAAATTTGTGATTGAGTCTCACTTGTACTGTGACAATTAGCAGGCGAAAACTGTGGTGGTTTTATTAGGTCTGGTACTTTGCTGTGCAAGTAAGGGAGTCAGTTATCTGGGGTAACTGAGGGAGCACCACTATGTTGGTCTAAGTGATATGTTATCCACGTATTGTCTATGGTTTTTCGAATCGAAATCGTGGGGGAGTACACGTGTGAGTAATTTTGCTATTGTATTGATGGTTATGTTGTGAAGACTGTTCTCTGGTGTGTTAAATCACGCGCTGATTTGTAGCCAATCGAAGCAGAAGTTGCCATTGCTACTTGCTCACGTTCTTTTAAAAAAAATTACGGCTACTATCCATAAGGGTTGTCTAGTAAGGAAATTGCTTAAGCTTTTATCATATGCTGGTCTGTTTGCCTATCACTTGGCTTTCTATGCAGTAACTGAAGGAATGTGTATAGTGGTTCAAGACTGTAGGCTGACTAGTATTTGAACTTGTGTTGAGGTTAAGGGCGAGATCAGCATCCCGCAAACCCGCACGCTGCGTGTGGTTAAATGTTCCGCTATTGGGGAGCCGGCTCCCTGTTCTTGAATTTTGTAAGCATACGTGGTGAGTGCATCGCTGTTGTTTTCGCGCGCTAAATTGTGGGGTGTCGGTGATATCCTAGGGCTAAACTTGTGATGTATGTTATGTTTAAAGGGAATTAACTGTACCAAACGTAAGAGAGCTTTTAGTTTGTTTTAGGTCTGTACATGGAATGATGTTGATATTTTGTCGATTGCGGCAATAACGTCCTGTGTGGGGAGATCCTCTGAGGGACTTGATTGTACTGTTGCAGTGCAGTCCATCTGAAACGTGCTGCTTAAAACTTGGGACTGCCGCTCACTGATGTTATATAGTACTATTTAATCTTAAATGTCTTAGATGTAATATGGTTGTTGAGGATTACGTAATTAATTTGATCGCTGGTTCCTTAAAGACAGTGTTTTGTTTTAAAATATGTGCTCGGTCAGAGCCTACTTACATATGATTTTAACTCATCATTCACATTTTCTAGTGTTGCTTTCTAAAAAAGGCTTTCAGTTAAATTATTGCTATTTGCCTGTTTAAATGTTTGAGTGACTTAAAGGAAAAGAATATTATTTGGTAATTTGTACTGATTGTTCCTTTTGGGTAATACCTGGCTTATGTGTTCATTAAATGAGTGTCTAGTCAATGGTGATGCACTGTTCTGTTGCTAGCCTACCCCTTCCACTCCACAGCCTATTGAGCTGCTTTGTCTCGAAATTGTGTTCAGAACACCCCTCTGACCTGACACCTCAGACTTCTTTGTCTGCATTTGCAACTATTCCCACTACTCTCAAAATACACACGGACACAATTATCGTCTGCATCAAAATGAAGTTAAACTGACGAACGTCTGAAGGTCTAAGGGCCTGCTTGGCTACACTGTGGTTAGATAAGAGAAATTTTGTGAACACGTTTTTTATCATTTACGGGGGCCTTTTGACAGCGGCGAGCACATGCGTTGAGCCTGTGTGGACTAGAGATGGGTAGTTCGCGAACGAATCGGTGCAAAGGAATGGTTCACGAAGATGAACCAAAGGACCCAGGAAGGAATTCCAAAGAACGATCGGTTCATAGTTCACTTCGGTCGCGGCGATCTACTTATAGTTCCCAGGAACGAGGAGCAATCGGTTCATAGTTCACTTCGGTCGCAGCAGTCTACTCATAGTTCCCTGGAGCGAGGAATGATCGGTTCATAGTTCACTAGTTCACTTCGGTCGTGGCGGCCTACTTATCGTTTCCGGAAGCGAGGAACGATGGGTTCATAGTTCACCCATCGTTCCTAGTTCATTTCGGTCGCGACGTTCACTTCGGCAGTTCTCGTTCCAGCCTCAGTCGCATGCTCGTCTCAGTCTCGGTCTCCCTCGGCCGCACTCGTCTTTCTTCGCATAATCACCGGTCTCAGTTCCACTGCCGACTACTCCTAGTTAGTTCAGTATTCAGTTGTTCGTTTCGTTCACTGCACTCGCACGTTTTACATGTGTTCCAAACTGTTCTTCCACCTGGGTCTGGCTATTCAGAGTCCACGACCAGTAATCTAAAAGTATTTTATAGTTACGTAAATTACATAAAAATTACGTTGTATGTAATACGTACGTCTTTTCAGGTAACAAAAGGGCATATCAGCTCACTTCATTATATCGATGAACAGCAGAAGACATACTTATAACAACGCAAGTTTTTTTTTTTTAAATTCATATATTTTTTGGTTTCATCGACTTGATGTAGCAGCTAAATTTCAATAATTTGCTTAATTTTTAGTGTAAGGAAATTCATATAAAACGATTTTCGTGTATATTTCATATACAAAACATCACATTTAGGAAGGCTCTAATTATTTGTAAGTTTGGTTGTTTCCAATTTGCATTACCTGCTAGTTTGGTTTAAAAAAGAAATGTGGCTTGTGGGTCATTTTGGCTCAGTAGGAAAAGCGGTGCCTCTCCATTTGAAAAGACATAGATAGCCATAAAATAGTATTTACTTATCTCAAAAACATTAGTTCAGAAGGGGCTTTCAAACCAAAAACTTTACTACTGTGAACTTAATTATTATTATTATTATTATTATTATTATTATTATTATTATTATTATTGCTGCATTAACTTTAATAATGGAACATAAAAATGTAATTTTTACTAAGCGTGTGACGCAAGTATGAGAAAACCACATTTTATTTTATACTTCCATAAAGTCTCTACTTCGCCTACGAACTCAGAGAGAACGTGAAGTATATATAGGGTGTAAACGATTATTGTTTACAACGTAACATAGCTATATAGTGGACGTCGAAACGAAGAATTTTATACAAGACACTTGTGGTCTATTAAGTTGAGAAACAGCCACCAACAGGTTTACAAGACTACATGTGCTATAGCCCATGCGCCTCGTGTAAGATTTCAATGTTCTCTTATTCAGCTCTCTACACATCGTCATCGATTGTTTCACCATTGTTGATTGCATTAACTTGTTATTTTTCCACTGTCTAATTATTACATGTTTGTCTCTTTGTTGTATCTGCTCGTAACGGTCAACACATCGTCCGTAATTGGCGAGCAGTCTGTAATCAGGGCCGGTTTTCCGTGCGCCCCCTATATTATTTCCCTGCGATCAGCCACACAACGCTACAGTTGGCTGAACGACAGGTTCTGCACAATCACAGAAATTACTTCTAAAAGTGCGTAAGAATTCTGTAATGAACAAAAACTATACTCCAGGGGGGAGGCAAGTGCCCCCTCTTGGTGCCCTTCATCCTTCAGTCACGTACACTACTAGTATTCAGTTTTTCATAAGAACCATATGTTGTTGTTGTTGTCTTCAGTCCTGAGTCTGGTTTGATGCAGCTCTCCATGCTACTCTAGCCAGTGCAAGCTTCTTCATCTCCCAGTACGTACTGCAACCTTCGTTTTTCTGAATCTGTAAAGAGTATTCATCTCTTGGTCTCCATCTACGATTTTTACCCTCCACGCTGCCCTACAATGCTAAATTTGTGATCCCTTTATGCCTCAAAACATGTCCTACCAACCGGTCCCTTCTTTTTGTCAAGTTGTGCCACAAACTCCTCTTCTCTCCAATTCTGTTCAATACCTCCTCATTTGTTATGTGATCTACCCATCTAATCTTCAGCATTCTTCTGTAGCATCACATTTCCATACATGGCTACACTTAAGTCTATACTCGCTGTAAACAAATTTCTCTTCTTCAGAAACGCTTTCCTTGCCACTGCCAGTCTACATTTTGTATCCTCTCTACTTTGACCGTCATGAGTTATTTTGCTCCCCAAATAGCAAAACTCCTTTACCACATTAAGTGTCTCATTTCCTAATTTAATTCCCTCAGCATCACCCGACTTAATCAACTACATTCCATTATTCTTGTTTTTCTTTTGTTGATGTTCATCTTATACCATCCTTTCAAAATCTCAACGTTTTTATTTCTTCTCCATGGATTTTAATACCTATTCCGAATTTTTCTTTTGTTTCCGTTACTGCTTGCTCAATATACAGATTGAATAACATCGTGGACAGGCTGCAACCCTGTCTTACTCCCTTCCCAACCACTGCTTCCCTTTCATTCCCCTCGACTCTTATTACTGCCATCTGGTTTCTGTACAAATCGTAAATAGCCTTTCGCTCCCTGTATTTTACCCCTGCCACCTTTAGAATTTGAAAGAGAGTATTCCAGTCAACATTGTCAAAAGCTTTCTCTAAGTCTACAAATGCTAGAAACGTAGGTTTGCCTTTCCTTACTCTTTCTTCTAAGATAAGTTGTAAAGTCAGTATTGCCTCACATGTTCCAGTATTTCTACGGAATCCAAACTGATCTTCCCCGAGGCCGGCTTCTACCTGTTTTTCCTTTCGTCTGTAAAGAATTCGCGTTAGTATTTTGCAGCTGTGGCTTGTTAAAATGATAGTTCGGTAATTTTCACATCTGTCAGCACCTGCTTTCTTTGGGATTGGAATTGTTATATTCTTCTTGAAGTCTCATACATCTTGCTCACCAGATGGTAGAGTTTTGTCATGACTGGCTCTCCCAAGGCCGTCAGTAGTTCCAATGGAATGTTGTCTACTCCCAGGGCCTTGTTGCGACTCAGGTCTTTCAGTGCTCTGTCAAACTCTTCACGCAGTATCGTATCTCCCATTTCATCTTCTTCCATTTCCATGATATTGTCCTCAAGTACATCGCCCTTGTATAGACCCTCTATATTCTCCTTCCACCTTTCTGCTTTCCTCTCTTCGCTTAGAACTGCGTTTCCACCAAAGCTCTTAATAATCATGCAAGTGGTTCTCTTTTTCTCCAAAGGTCTCTTTAATTTTCCTGTAGGCAGTATCTTCCTTTACCTCTAGTGAGATAAGCCTCTACATCCTTACATTTGTCCTCTAACCATCCCTGCTTAGCCATTTTGCACTTCCTGTCGATCTCATTTTTGAGACGTTTATATTCCTTTTTGCCTGCTTCATTTACTGGATTTTTATATTTACTCCTTTTGTCAATTAAATTCAATATTTCTTCTGTCACCCAAGGATTTCTATTAGCCCTCGTCTTTTTACCTATTTGATACTCTGCTGCCTTCACTACTTCATCTGTCAAAGGTACCCATTCTTCTTCTACTGTATTTCTTTCCCCTATTCCTGCCATTTGTTCCCTTGTGCTCTCTCTGACACTCTGTACAACCTCTGGTTTAGTCAGTTTATCCAGATCACATCTCCTTAAATTCCCACCTTTTTGCAGTTTCTTCAGTTTTAATCTACAGTTCATAACCATTAGATTGTGGTCAGAGTCCACATCTGCCCCTGGAAATGTCTTACAATTTAAAACCTGGTTCCTAAATCTCTGTCTTACCATTATATAATCTATCTGAAATCTGTCAGTATCTCCAGGCTTCTTCCATACAACCTTCTTTTATGATTCTTGAGCCAAGTGTTAGCTATGATTAAATTGTACTCTGTGCAGAATTCTAACAGGCGGCTTCCTCTTTCATTTCTTAGCCCCAATCCATATTCACCTACTACGTTTCCTTCTCTCCCTTTTCCTACTACCGAATTCCAGTCACCCATGACTATTAAATTTTCGTCTCCCTTCACTATCAGAACAATTTCTTTTATTTCGTCATACATTTCTTCAATTATGCGTCATCTGCAGAGCTAGTTGGCATATAAACTTGTACTACTCTAGTAGGTGTGGGCTTCGTGTCTATCGTGGCCACAATAATGCGGTCACTATGCTGTTTGTGGTAGCTTACCCTAATTCCTATTTTTAATCATTATTAAACCTACTCCTTCATTACCCCTATTTGACTTTGTATTTATAACCCTGTATTCACCTGACCAGAAGTCTTGTTCCTCCTGCCACCAAACTTCACTAATTCCCACTATATCTAACTTTAACCTATCCATTTCCCTTTTTAAATTTTCTAACCTACCTGCCCAATTAAGGGATCTGACATTCCATGCTCGGATCCGTAGAACGCCAGTTTTCTTTCTCGTGATAACGACGTCCTCTTGTGTAGTCCTCACTTGGAGATCTGAATGGGGGACTATTTTACCTCCGGAATATTTTACCCAAGAGGACGCCATCATCATTTAACGATACAGTAAAGCTGCATACCCTTGGGAAAAATTACGGCTGTAGTTTCCCCTTGCTTTCAGCCGTACGCAGTACCAGCACAGCAAGGCTGTTTTGGTTATTGTTACAAGACCAGATCAGTCAGTCATCCAGACTGTTGCCCTTGCAACTACTGAAAAGGCTGCTGCCCCTCTTCAGGAACCACACGTTTGTCTGGCTTCTCAACAGATACCCCTCCGTTGTGGTTGCACCTACGGTACGGCTATCTGTATCGCTGAGGCACGCAAGCCTCCCCACCAACAGCAAGGTCCATGGTTCATGGGGGGCATAATGAATAAAAACTGTATACTCCAGGGGGAGGCAAGTGCCCCCTCTTGGTGCCCTCCATCCTTCAGTCACCTATACTACTAGTTTTCAGTTTTTCATAAGAACCATATGCCAAGCTCAAATGAGCGGTGAACGAGTAAAAATGAACGGTTCCCAAAAAAGGACGATCAGCAGTGAACTAGTTTCCAAGGATGAACGAGTTTGGCCACCTCTAGTGTGGACGCGCCACAGGTTGGTGCGTCGCGCCAGCTGTTGCGAGCTGTTGGCGGGCGTGGGCCGGCCCACTTGACCCGTGGCCCGCCGCATTAGACCTGGAGCGGCCTTGCGTCAGCACGCCTGCAGTTCCGACACGCGTCACCAGGCTGACTCCTGCCAGGGCCATGGCGGAACCAGCAGCGCACTTTTCCTGGTCAGTCGGCCGTTTTCCTCATAAGCCTACGCAGTGGCACCGGCAATGTCGTCAGAGGTCGCCCGATTACAACGTCCGATCCCCTTCGTCAGTTTTTCCCAGGGTCAAGGAGGTTAGGTTACGTTAGGTTAGAATCCATCCCATGTATGAAGTAGGTTAACCCTTTCGTGAGCCGCGGGAAACATGCTTCCCACTACAATGAACTCGCTCGTAGTCCCGTGGGATTCACAGTTTGCACCTCTGTACGGTGTTACCACCTAGTGAACAGCATAGGGTACTGCTTCCAATCTGAAGTTCCCGCTGTTTTTGCTGTACCTTCGCGCAGAGGAATTCTATAGCTGAGTGTCGCTCTGTAGAGGAGCCTTTCAGTGCTGTGTGCGTGACATTTTGTTATTTTATCCTCAAAGCTATAATATAAGGTAAATACTTTTGATTTACCCAAATTTATGAAGGAAAAGGTAAAATTGGAACGAGAATTCCAGTTTGAAACAAAAGCAGCCATTTCTGCAGTAAAATGGATGGATAACCGTCCAGTCACTTTCCTGTCCTCAATTCATGACCCATGAGAAACAGCCACAGTGAAAAGGAAAAACAAGGATGGTACTAGTACACAGATTTCTTGTCCTGAAGTTGTGGCAGAATACAACAACATAATGGGTGGAGTCGATAAGTTTGATAAATTACGAGAAAGGTATGCTATTGGCAGACGTTCTGTAAAATGGTGGCACAGAATATTTTATTTCCTGGTGGACGTAGCTGCTGTGATCAGTTTTATCCTGTGGAAAATAAGGTAAAGAGAAAGTGGACAGCATGATCAGCTCACATACAGGATCCATCTAGCCAGACAATTGATCGCTGGCTTCTCATCCCAAAAAAGGCGTGGACAAAAACCTGTATTTCTGGCAAAAAGAGGTAAAGTATCTGAAGATTTTCGTCATGTGGCTGTAGGGGAGCATCAACCCATTTTAGGAGAACCTACTGGACGTGCCGTCATTGTAGTAGCAATGCTGCGGAAAAGAGCACTCGCTGTGTTTGTACAGATGCTGAAATACCACTTTGCATAGACCCATGTATCAGAATATTTAATGGCAAGTAATTGTGAAGAATCATTGTAACAAGAGAAGTAAATTTATCAAATAAATATGACACATATTGAAAAAGTTGTTTTTGTCAAGGAAGGGCACTGGGAAGAATACTTCCCACCTTGTTGTGTGACCTCACTTTCACAGTTGGAGCTGTTAACTACTATCTGCTCTTCATTCATCAAAAAAAAAAAAAAAAAACTGCTCAATAATTTTGCCCACGAAAGGGTTCAGCCGTCGGCACGCGGAACTAGGCAGCTAACGTTGACGTGCCAGAGGACGGGACATTCCACGACACGAGATACAGCGCCGTCTGTGATTTTGCGCTCTCCGCGGCGGTTGTCGGATTTCTCTCTCTCGTTAATCATAGTTTGATCACAAAAATGGGCACGCCTAAAATTTCTACGTTAGCTCTATCAAAACCACCATTTCCCTTTCTTTCCATATGGTTCTCGAGTCGTATACACAAATAAAAACTTCAATATCCGTAAATGTGTAACAGGACAAAAATGGAAGATGCGTCTACTAAGGAAGGACATCAGCTTATAATAGTTCACCAAATCAAACAAACTCACTCCAGACAGAGCGCTCACATGTATTTAAAAAACATCAGATATTACATAAATTGCGTCTACTAATTTCACACGAAACTTCCACAATCTTTTAGAAACCACGAAAGTTGCAGGGGAGGGGTCGGGGTGGGGGAGGATTGGTTGTAGTGGGGCGCGAACCAATCCCCGACCTAAGCACGGTCTCCAATCACAGTGCCTATACTACGCTGAACTACGCAGTTAAATGTCTGAGTTTTCTGTACTTTATCTCTAACATGTTATTTTAAGTTGTTTCACTTCCATGAGATCCACAGCACAGTGGACGACTCTCAGGTTGGTGCCGTGTTCCTTGATTCCAGTAAGGCATTTGACACCGTTCCCCGCGTTGCCGTTTAGCGAAAAAAATGTGAGCTTAAGGAGTCTCGGAGCAGACTTGCAATTGCATTTAACACTTTCTTGCAGATAGAATTCATCACGTCGCCCTTGGCGGAACGAAATCGACATATGTAAAGGTAGTATCCTACGTACCACATGGAAGTATGATAGGATCGTTGCTGTTTACAATATATATAAATGATCTACTCTCTAATGTACTGGAGGGGACTAGGAAATGCCGTTAAGGTCCTAGACCCGATGAAGGGAAACTCCTGGTCTACACATCCACGCGGTAGAGACTGGTCAACGTCACTTCATGTGATGGCTAACGTAGACAGGGATCGAGGGATGACAGGAAGAGATCATCACCCTAACATTTGCTGGGAAGGGTACCCTCTTGTCCTGGAAATGAGAAATCGTTTCCAAAGGCGGAAGAACCAGCTGATAGTCAACGATATAGGATGTGGAAGGCAACGGGGAACCACCACATAAAAGAACTACGGTTATCCCGAGCATCTGCACTAAGTCATGCCAGTATCTACTGCAAAATTTTCCGGAGGTAAAATAGTCCTCCAATCGGATCTCCGAGTGGGGACTGCCAAAAGATACAGACAAGGTGAAGGAAAAGAATCCCAGTTTTAACATAGTTACTTGAAACATGAGAACACTGCTTCAGTCTAACAAACGAGAAAATCTAAAACCTGAAATGGAACGACTGGAAATCTATATCCTAGACATGTCAGAAATGATATGGCTCCAGCCAGGTGATTTCTAGTCTCAAGAATACAGTCATTCACACCGGAACTGACCAAGATAGACTAGGAATGTGAGGAGTTGGAATAATTTTGAGGAAAAACTATGGCTCACGTCTCAAGGGATATATGTAATATAACTCTCGAATAATACGTCAAACTTAAAACCAAACCAAAGGACACTGTGATACTACAAATATACATGCCAACATCCAAAGAAGAAGGTGCAGTCATTGACGAAATATACGGAGAAATAAGTAATGGGATGAGAAATGATAAGGGAGATGAAAACCTGATTGCCATGGGGGACTGGAAAGCGATTGTGGGTGAAGAACCGGAGGAAGGAATTGTTGGCAAACATGCACTTGGAAGAAGAAATGAAAGAAGAGATCGACTAATCGTGTTCTGCTCGATTCATCAATTAGTTGCTGCAAACACACTTTTCCAGCATCAAAAATGAGGAAGATACACATGGAAGGCCTCTGGAGCCCTGAGGAGACCACAGATTGATTACATTCCAGAGAAAGCACGCTTTAGGAACCAGATAAAAGATTGCAGAAGCTATCCATCTGCAGACATAGGCAGTCCTGATGAAGACTTCAGTCAGATTCAAATGTGTGAAGAAGTCAGTAAAACTTAAATGGGAACTAGAAAAACTGAAAACTGAGGGACTGGCAAAGCGCTATCTCACGAAACAGAAAACCTAGCCAAATATTTTCTACATGGTGGAGTAAATGAAGACTGGAATCAAATTAAATCTGGTACATACAAGGCAGCAGAAAAGATAGTTGGAAAAACTAAACCCAAAAACAAGAGGAAATGGATTATAGCAGACATTATTGAGCTTATAGAAAACGAGATTATACAAAAATGCAACTGATGAACAAGCAAAAGCTGAATGCAGAAGACTAAGGAATTTAGCCAACAGAGAAGCTAGAAAAGCAAAAGAAAATTGTCTTGAGGAACTGTGCAGGGACGTGGAAGAAAATTTGCAAAACGGAAGAACTCATCTAGCCTATAGAACAGCAAATAAAATTTTTTATCAAACGTAAAACAACACTCTCAGGCACAATAGAAAATAAAAAGCGGAAAATGCTGTTTGGTGAAGAGGTGAAAAGAATACATAGAGGAGTTGTATGACGAGATACATCTTTTGGAGTAAGTAACAGGAAGAGAAGAGCAAGTAGAGGAAGATGACAAGGGAGATGACATTATGCAAAAAGAATTTGACAAAGCTCTAAAAGAGCTACGGGACAACAAAGCAACGGGTATTGATGACATCCCTGCAGAACTAATAAACAATGCTGGTGACAGCATGAAAACGATGCTGCTTAAACTTATCAGTTCCACCTATAACACAGATACCGGTAGACTTCCAGAAATGCATCATTGTTCCTATACCAAAGAAGGCAGCAGCTACAAATGTGAACAGTACCGAACTTTAAGCCTAATATCACAACATCAAAAATTCTCATAAAAATAATTCTGAAGAGAATTGAAGAGAAGGTGGAGGATATGCTGACTGGTAGACAAGTATGGTTTCAGAAAGGGATTGGGAACAAGAGAAGCGATTCTGGCACTGAGACTCCTTATCGAAAAGCAATTACAGAAATATAAACCAATTTATTTTGCCTTTGTAGACCTGGGAAGGGCATTTGATAACGTTATCAGGCAAGAAATGTGCTCAGGGAAAGTGGAATGAAGTACAAAGACATCCGTTTTATTTAGTTTCTATAAGAATGAGGTGGCAATGATTAGGAACTGTCACCAGGAACAAGAAGCAAATATTAGAAAAGGGTAACACAAGGACATGTTCTGTCTCCTCTTATATTCAACACTTACATCCAGGAAGCTATACACGAAGTCCGAGAGAGATGGGGATCAAAATTAATGGGCAGAAGATAGACATGCTAAGTTATGCAGATGATATTGCTATAGTCACGGAGACAAAAGATCTAGATGAGGTCCTCAGAACAATGGAAAGGATTCTATGCAATCGGTATAGAATGAGAATGAACAAGAAAAAGACTAAAGTGATGGATACAGTACAGGAGCAGAATATGAACCTCTGAGAATGAGAATTGGAAGAGAGGAGCTGGAAGTGATAGAGGAATTTACTTAGCTTGGAAGCAAAACCACAAGAGATGGTAGAAGCCGGAAAGAAATTGCGAGCGGAATACAAAAGGCCAAAATTGCATTTAATCGGAGGATGAACTTACTCGCCAGCAAGAACATGTCTGAAAACAAGCAAACGTATCATGAAAGCTTTCGTTAGGAGAGTCTATACGGATGTGACTTGGACAATGGGAAGAGAAGAGAAAGATGGCTAGAGGCCCTGGAGATGTGGTGCAATAGAAGGATGATGAAGATCAGATGGAGAGACAAAGTAACAAATGAAGAGGTGCTTGGAAGAGTACAGGAAACCAGATCTCTGTGGAGGCACATCCAAACAAGGAGAGACAGACTTGTAGGGCACACCCTATGACACATCATTGGAACATTAGCAGAAGGGGGTATTGAGGGAAGGAATCCGCGGAGGCGACCAAGGATATCATACATGCAACAGATCATGAATGACGCTGGGTGTAAGACATACGTGGAAATGAAGAAGATGGCAGACATAAGAGAGGAATGACGCTCTGCTGCAAACCAACCTCATGGTTGAACACTGAAGGAAGAAAGAAGAAGAACATAAATGATCTAGTAGAAAGCGTCGGATGCCCTTTAAGGCTGTTCGCAGATGATGCAGTTGTCTGTACCAAAGTAGCAACGTCAGAAGATAGTAAGAATTTGTAGAACGACCTGCAGAGAATTGATGATTGGTGTAGGTTCTCGCAATTGACCCTGAACGTAAATAGATGTTACATATTGCTCATACATAGGAAAAGAAATCCACCACTGTACAGCTACACTATTGATGACTAACAGCTGGAGACAGCGTCTGCAGTAAAATATCTAGGCTTAACTATCCAGAGCGACCTTAAGTGGAATGACCACATAAAACAGATAGTGACAAAAACAGAAACCAGACTCAGATTCATCTGAAGAATCTTAAGAAAGGAAATGGCTTCTAAGGCGCTTGCTTCCCCCACTTGTGAGTATTGATCATCTACCTGGGATCCCTATGAAGTAGGAGTGATACGGGAGAGATCCACGAGATCGTTAAGATAGCGAGTTACGGAGATTCTAAAAAAACTCCACTGGCAGACGTTACAAAAGAGGCGTTGTGCATCACGGGGATGAAAATCGGGACAGCACTTTTCAGGAGGAGTCGGACAACATATTACGTCCCCCCCCCCCCCCCCCCCCCCAACATACATCTCACGTATTGATCACGAGGAGAAAATTATAGCCAATACAGAGGCTTACCCGACAATCATTCTACCCACACACTATACCTGAGTGGAACCGAGTTGGAGGGATCAGATAGTGATAGTGAAAGTACCCTCCGTCACACACCATTAGGTGGCTTGCGGAGTATGATGTAAATGTACATTTAATTACGTACCAAATCCTAATAAGAACAATACGTTTTCATGAATCTTAAATATGTACTATCTTGCTTCCTATATTAATTTTACATAGTACAAAAGAGAAAGTTAATAGCTAATAGACAATAAGGAGTGCAAATGTTTTGAAGAATTCTGATTCTCTCGTCACAAATAACTCCACCCAGTATAAATTGAGATTTTTTAGGGGGGGGGGGGACGTCAAACCGGCCGACTTGGAGCGGGAGAGACGTCACAGGTCATTTTGATTTCCACTGTCGTAAATATATGCTTCAGGACTTTCATTACAAAATTTACACGTTTGAATTCCTCAGAGGGCAATACAGCGACGTGTGATAAAAGAATGCTGTGTGAAGAGGCGTGGCATTGCATTTTGGCATACTTTAATATTTCTGAAAAATCGATTTTTAAAGTTTTTAACGTCCTATCTCAAAACGCTCGAGGAGGAGGCGCCATTATGAAGTTTTTCAAAAAAAAATGGCTCTGAGCACTATGGGACTCAACTGCTGTGGTCATTAGTCCCCTAGAACTTAGAACTACTTAAACCTAACTAACCTAAGGACATCACACACATCCATGCCCGAGGCAGGATTCGAACCTGCGACCGTAGCAGTCCCACGGTTCCGCACTGCGCGCCTAGAACCGCGAGACCACCGCGGCCGGCTATGAAGTTTTTGCTCCGGTTCGGAAACATCGTAGATCCGGGG
Organism: Schistocerca gregaria; assembly: GCF_023897955.1. Classification (NCBI taxonomy): domain Eukaryota; kingdom Metazoa; phylum Arthropoda; class Insecta; order Orthoptera; family Acrididae; genus Schistocerca; species Schistocerca gregaria. The sequence goes on along the minus strand of NC_064929.1, from coordinate 206,419,420 downwards.
CTGCAGTAGCTATAAGCATCCATCCATCCATTTTTTCACTTAAATAAATTATTTTTTCAGATTATAATCTATGCCTAAAATATCCAATCAAGATTTTACCTATTTGAGGTTTTGGATAAACTTGGGTTTTCAGCCCATAGATACAAGAATATATCCCGATTATGGTATTTTCATCCTCAGGATGCCACAAACTCTCTTTCTTGGACTAATCCGCCGATATAGCAGCCACTGTGACCGCAGCCTAAGTTAACAATACAGTCTTGATTTGTTATTAACAGCACGAATGATATTGAAGATACTAACTTCATAGGCCATCTGACTAACAGTTATACATACCTGAAAAGGACCTCAATCTGGTACATAACCTTCGGTGAATCAGGTCTAGCAGCCAATGTGTTAATTCCCCAACGGTTGCAAATGTCGTTACCAGGTTTCCAGCAAATGACAGTACGCACAGCGGCACGTAATTTTTTTTTTTTTTTTTTTTTGTATTGGTAGATATTTTAACTACCGAGGTAACTGCATTCGAAAGGTCTTGCAGACGTGAGTTAAATGACGATAATGAAGGCACATTAGTATCTGAGCAATGTGCTCCGGATGAAAGGCAAGGCGTCAGGATTTGAGTATTGCGGTGTAAACTCCCATGTCAAACTCCGTGTTTGCATCAAGCCTTTCGAACTGTTGTTTCCAGAAAGGCTGTTGACTTAAACATGGTGCACTACTGGCGATTAAAATTGCTAAACCACGAAGATGGCTTGCTACAGACGCGAAATTTAACCGACAGGAAGAAGATGCCATGATATGCAAATGATTAGCTTTTCAGAGCATTCACACAAGGTTGGCGGCGGTGGCGACACCTACAATGTGCTGACATGAGGACAGTTTCCAACCGATTTCTCATACACAAACATCTGTTGACCGGCCTTGCCTGGTGAAACGTTGTTGTGATGCCTCGTGTAATGAGGAGGAATAAGTAACGTCACGTTTCCGACTTTGATAAAGGTCGGGTTGTAGCCTATCGCGATTGCGGTTTATCGTATCGCGGCATTGCTGCACCCGTTGGTCGAGATCCAACGACTGCTAACAGAATATGGAATCGGTGGGTTCAGGAGGGTAATACGGAACGCCGTGCTGGATCCCAACGGCCTGTTATCACTAGCAATCGAGATGACAGGCATCTTATCCACATGGCTGTAACGGATCGCGCAGCCACGTCTCGATCCCTGAGTCAACAGATGCGGATGTCTGCAAGATGACAACCATCTACTCTAACAGTTCGACGATGTTTGCAGCAGAATGGACAATTAGCTCGGAGACCGTAGCTGCGGTTACCCTTGACGCTGCATCACAGACAGGAGCGCCTGCGATGGTGTACTCAACGACGAACCTGGGTGCACGAATGGCAAAACGTCATTTTTTTTTTTCGGATGAATCCAGGTTTACAGCATCATGATGGTTGCATCCGCATTTGGCGACATCGCGGTGAACGCACATTGGAAGCGTGTATTCGTCACCGCCATACTGGCGTATCACACGAAGTGATGGTATGAGGTGTTATTGGTTACATGTCTCGATCACAACTTGTTCGCATTGACGGCACTTTGAATAGTGGGCGTTACATTTCAGATGAGTTACGATCCGTGGCTTTACCTTTAATTCGATCCCGGCGAAACTCTATATTTCAGCAGGATAATGCACGACCGCATGTTGCAGGTCCTGTACGGGCCTTTCTGGATACAGAAAATGTTCGACTGCTGCCCTGGCCAGCACATTCTCTAGATTTCTCACCAACTGAAAACGTCTGGTCAATGGTGGCCGAGCAACTGGCTCGTCACAATACGTCAGTCACTACTCTTGATGAACTGTGGTGTCGTGTTGAACCTGCATGGGCAGCTGTACCTGCAGACGCCATCCAAGCTCTGTTTGACTCAATGTCCAGGCGTATCAAGGCCGTTATTACGGCGAAAGGTGGTTGTTCTGGGTACTGATTTCTCAGGATCTATGCACCCACATTGCGTGAAAATGTAATCACATGACAGTTCTAGTATAATAGGTTTGTCTAATGAATACCCGTTTATCATCTGCATTTCTTCTTGGTGTTGCAAAATAATGGCCAGTAGTGCATATATCCTCTTTTTTGAAAAGTTTTGCTCAGCCCCCACTGATACACCAGAAGTTAAAACATACAGCAATTCCAATTAAAACAATTATAGGCTACCCTGTTTCTACGAGTATGTCATTCAATGTAGGGAATAGGCATCTTTGTAACAGACCTTACGGATTGGCTCTCTTCGATTTCCTTCATCCTTAGGGAATTTGAAGGACAAAGCCTGGAGATCATGTTTTGAAAGCAGTACGACACGTTATAAAAACGTAATCTCTTCAATAATTAGAAGTTTCTGGAACGGTATGCCTTATAATCAGGAGGTTTTTAGATCGATTCTCACAAGAATCATTTTTTATTTGCTTTGATTACATCTATCTTTATTACCAAAAGAAAAGGTTAATTGACGCATACTGAATTCCTCACTAAAGATCTCCAATTTTCCAGCTCTTTCCTCTCGCAATTATTTTTTAATTGTGATTAACTATTCTACATCAATGGATGTAGTGTTGACGGAGCACGAAATGAGGCTTTTCACAAAAGCCGATTGATAAGTTCCCTTTTTTGGTGTTTTCAGCTCCACTAACTTCCACTACTTATTTGGATGGATGGATATCTGTTGTAGTTGCATCTGAAAATATGGTGGCACAAAAGTAATCAGAATCAGCATTCATAAAAGACAAAGTACTTGCAATCTATCTGGAAGCATCTCTACAAATCAGTTTTCGGCGCATTCTTCATGTTCGGCAATTAACTTTCTCCCTCTGGATCTTAGAACTATCACACACACAGGTGACAAAGATCTGGAATAGCGATATCCGTACACACAGATGGCGTTAGGCAGTGCATTGGCGGAACTGTAATTTGTACTCGGAGATTCATGTGAAAAGCTGTTCGACGTGATTATGGCAGCACAACGAGAATTAACACGCTTCGAATGCGGAATGGTAGCTGGAGGTAGACGAACGGGACATTTCACTTAGGAAATCGTTAGGGAATTTAATATTCCGAAAACCAGTGTCAAGAGGGTACCGAGAACACCAAATTTCATGCACCAGAAATCGCCCCCCATTAACCATGGACCTTGCCGTTGGTGGGGAGGCTTGCGTGCCTCAGCGATACAGATAGCCATACCGTAGGTGCAACCAAATCGGAGGGGTATCTGTTGAGTGGCTATACAAACGTGTGGTTCCTGAAGAGGGGCAGCAGCCTTTTCAGTAGTTGCAGGGGCAACAGTCTGGATGATTGACTGATCTGGCCTTGCAACATTAACCAAAACGGCCTTGCTGTGCTGGTACTGCGAACGGCTGAAAGCAAGGGGAAACTACAGCCGTAATTTTTCCCGAGGGCATGCAGCTTTACTGTATGGTTAAATAATGATGGCGTCCTCTTGGGTAAAATATTCCGGAGGTAAAATAGTCCCCCATTCGGATCTCCGGGCGGGGACTACTCAAGAGGATGTCGTTATCAGGAGAAAGAAAACTGGTGTTCTACGGGTCGGAGCGTGGAATGTCAGATTCCTTAAATGGGCAGGTAGGTTAGAAAATTTTAAAAGGGAAATAGATAGTTTAAAGTTAGATATAATGGGGTTAGTGAAGTTCAGTGGCAGCATGAAAAAGACTTCTGGTCAGGTGAATACTGGGTTACAAATACAAACTCAAACATGGGTAATGCAGGAGTAGGTTTAATAATGAATAAAAAAGTAGGAATCCGGGTAAGCTACTACAAACAGCATAGTGAACCCACTATTGTAGCCAAGATAAGATACGAAGCCCACGCCTACTGTAGTAGTACAAGTTTACATGCCAACTAGCTCCGCAGCTGACGAAGAGACTGATGAAATGTATGATGAGATAAAAGAAATTATTCAGATAGTGCAGGGACACGAAAATTTAATAGTCATGAGTGACTGGAATTCGATAGTAGGGAAAGGAAGAGAGGTGAATATGGAATGGGGTTAACGAATGAAGGAGGAAGCCGCCTAGTAGAATTTTGCACAGAGCATAACTTAATCATAACTCTTGGTTCAAGAATCATAAAAGAAGATTGTGTACATGGAAGAAGCCTGGAGATACTGGAAGGTGTCAGACAAATTACATAATGGTAAGACAGAGATTTAGGAACCAGGTTTTAACCTGAAATACATTTCCAAAGGCAGAAGTGGACTCTTACCACAATCTATTGGTTATGAACTGTAGATTAAAACTGAAAAAACTGAAAAAAGGTGAGAATTGAAGGAGATGGGACCTGGATAAATTGAAAGAATCAGAGATTGTAGAGAGTTTCAGGGAGAGAATTAGGGAACGATTGACAAGAATGGGGGAAAGAAATACAGTAGAAGAAGAATGGGTAGCTTTGAGAGATGAATAGTGAAAGCAGAAGAGGATCAAGCAGGTAAAAAGACGAGGGCTAATAGAAATCCTTGGGTAACAGGAGAGATATTGAATTTAATTGATGAAACGATAAAATACAAAAATGCAGTAAATGAAGGCAAAAAAGAATACAAACGTCTCAAAAATGAGATCGACAGAAAGTGTAAAATGGCTAAGCAGGACAAATGTAAGGATGTACCAGCATATATCAGTAGGGGCAAGATAGATACTGCCTACAGGAAATTATAGAGACCTTTGGAGAAAAGAGAACCACTTGTATGAATGGAAACCCAGTTCTCAGCAAAGAATGGAAAGCAGAAAGGTGGAAGGAGTATGTAGAGGATCTATACAAGGGCGATGTACTTGAGGATAATTTTATGGAAATGGGTGTAGATGAATATAAAGTGAGAGATACGATACTGTGTGAAGAGTTTGACAGAGCACTGAAAGACCTGAGTCGAAACAAGGCCCCCGGAGTAGACAACATTCCATTAGAACTACTGATAGGCTTGGGAAAGCCATCCATGACAAAACTCTACCATCTGGTGAGCAAGATGTATGAGACAGGCGAAATACCCTCAGACTTCAAGAAGAATATAGTAATTCCAATCCCAAAGAAAGCAGGTGTTGGAAGATGTGAAAATTACCTAACTATCAGTTTAATAAGCCACGGCTGTAAAATACTAACACGAATTCTTTTCAGACGAATAGAAAGACTGGTAGAAGCCGACCTCAGGGAAGATCAGTTTGGATTCCGTAGAAAAGTTGGAACACGTGAGGCAATACTGACCCTACGACTTATCTTAGAGAATAGATTAAGGAAAAGCAAGCCTACGTTTGTAGACTTAGAGAAAGCTTTTGATATTGTTGATTGGAATACTCTCTTTCATATTCTTAAGGTAAAATACAGGGAGGGAAAGGCTATTTACAATTTGTACAGAAACCAAATGGCAGTTATAAGAGTCGAGGGGCATGAAAGGGAAGCAGTGGTTCGGAAGGGAGTGAGACAGGGTTGTAGCCTATCTCCGATGTTATTCAATCTGTATATTGAGCAAGCAGTAAAGGAAACAAAAGAAAAATTCGGAGTAAGTATTAAAATCCATGGAGAAGAAATAAAAACGTTGAGGTTCACCGATGACATTGTAATTCTGTCAGAGACAGCAAAGGACTTGGAAGAGCTGTTGAACGGAATGGAAAGTGTCTTGAAAGGAGGATATACCTGTAAGATGAACATCAACAAAACCAAAAAGAGGATAATGGAATGTAGTCGAATTAAATCGGGTGATGCTGCGGGAGTTAGATTAGGAAATGAGACGCTTAAAGTAGGGTGGAGGGTAAAAATCGTAGAGGGAGAGCGAGAGATGAATACACTAAACAGATTCAGAAGGATGTAGGTTGCAATAGGTACTGGGAGATGAAGAAGCTTGCACAGGCTAGAGTAGCATGGAGATCTGCATCAACCAGTCTGTGGACTGAAGACCACAACAACAACAGCACTCAAAACAGACAACACAGTGGCTGGCGACGTTCACTAACGATCGAAAGCAGCGGCGTTTGCATAGCGTTGTCAATGCTAACAGGTAAGCAACACTGCGTGAAATAACCGCAGAAATCAATGTGGGACGTACGACGAACGAATCCGTTAGGGCAGTGCAGCGGAATAGTGCGTTAATGGGCTATGGCAAGAGACAGCCATCGCGAGTGCCTTTGCTAACAGCACGACATCGCCTGCAGCGTCTATCCTGGACTCGTGACCATGTCGTTTGGCCCCTAGGCGACTGGAAAACCGTTGCCTGGTTAGATACGTCCCGATTTGAGTTAGTAAGAGCTAATGATAGGATTCGAGTGTGGTGCAGACCCTACGATGACATGGGCTGAAGTTGTCAACAAGGCACTGTGCAAACTGATGGTGGTTCCTGGGGGCTGAGATTACATGGAATGGACTAGGTCCCCTAGTCCAACTGAACTTTTTGGAGACTATTGGCATCCATACATGTTCCGAACAACGATAGAATTTTGATGGATAACAATTGGACCACAGTTGTTCGCGACTGGCTTGAAGAACATTCTGGACAATTCGTGCGAATAATTTGCGCACTCACATCTCCCGAGATGAGTTCCTTCGAAACGCAATGGAGAGGTCACCTCGTAAACAAAATCCTGCATCACAGTAACCTTCGCAATTATGGATGGCTATAGAGGCAGGAGGGCTCATATTTCTGCAGAAGACTTCTAACGACTTCTTGAGTCCATACTACGTGGAGTTGCTGGACTACACCCCCAAAAGGAGGTGGGACTCGATATTACACTATGCTATGACTTTTGTCACATCAGTGTGTTAGTAAGACAGTGGAAGGTGTTCCTTTGGTTTTCATTGGTTGGTGTTGCTCTCGTTGGTTGACTTGGGGCAGAAGTCATCGGTCTCAGGGAAGGAATAGGATGAGGAAGGAAGTCGACCGCGCCATTTCAAAGGAACCATCCCGGCATTTCCCTGAAGTGACATGGGGAAATTACGGAAAACCTATATCATGATGGCCGGATGCAAGTGTGAACAAGCGTCCCCCAGAATGCGAGTCCAGTGCACTAACCATTGCGCCTCCTCGTTCGGTGGTTTTACTTTGGTCCTTTTTTAAAATTACGTTCGTATAGGTTTTCACACCAAGACTTTCTCAAAGATCGCTTCATAATTCGACAGGTTGTGCAATGTCAGCTCTGTCAGATGGAAGAAGGTCCAGGGTTCTTCAAACCTGTGGTATTCGCCGGAGATGATGTCGCATTTTTACAAATAATAATAGTAATATTATCCAAGGTTTAGCTAGTGTTAGCCGAGATTTCTGCAGAGTGCTCTGTTGAATTTCTGCATATGTATAACAGAGTAGCCGTAAGAATAGGTTTTTAATATATCAATCATAAGAATGTAAACTGTATTATTTGTCAAGGCGAAAAAATGGGAAAAAACCATTAAAGACCAATTTAACCCACCGGAATTTTTTATTCCGTTTTCTTTTTCTCAGTTCTGTCACAAATGCCGCCTGCCATGCGACAGATAGACATGTATTTCGATTTCTGTATCAGCTTGTCGCCAGTAACGGTCGTGAACGGTTATAGCATCTGAATCAGGCAGTGCAAAAAATTCCTGTAAATGATTTTTATTATCAAAAACAATCTTGTTCACAATTTATTTATTACGGTGACAGGTTTCGACCACTACTGTAGTCATCTTCAGACCAATGAGTAAGAACCTCCTTCTGTTGATAAATCGCTACTAGAGTAGAAAAATGTTCAAATGTGTGTGAAATCTTATGGGACTTAACTGCTAAGGTCATCAGTCCCTAAGCTTACACACTACTTAACCTAAATTATCCTAAGGACAAACACGCACACCCATCCCGGGGGAGGACTCGAACCTCCGCCGGGACCAACCACACAGTCCATGACTGCGCGCCTAAGATCGCTCAGCTAATCCCGCGCGGCACTAGAGCAGAGTAGTGTAGTACAGAGTAATGATTTACCACCAGAAGGAGGTTCTCACTCATTGGTCTGAGGATGACCACAGTAGTGGTCGAAACCGGTCACGGTAATAAATAAATTGTGATCAAGACTGTTTTTGATAGTAAATATTTGTAACACATTGATCACGGTTCACTCCCACAATGTATTCAAAAGTAATTCCTGTGAATCAATTCAGAGGCTATTTGCTCTCATGCCAGAAAGAATACAAAAATGTATTAGTGCGTCTGCAAGTCACCCAAACACTAAAGCTGATGTTCCGAATTAAATGAACGTTTAATCGTCCAGTATGCGCTCTTTGAAGACAATCTGCTCGAAGTCTGCTATGTATCGGAGGGATACTTCGTAGTGCAAGATTTTCATTTCTGTCAGCGTATTCAGCAACGAGAAGCCTGCACAATCAGGTAAGTCGTAAATAACACCCGGGGGGGGGGGGGGGTCTACATTTATACTGCTGTAGCCCTCTTACGGTGTGTTGTGAAGGATACTTCATGTGCCCACTATCATCTGCGCCCCAGCGGATTCCATTTGCAGAGGCTGTATTGAAAGAACGACTATTCCAAGGCTTCCTTTTACTCGAATACCTCTTTTTAACAATAGCGCTCATTTCGCGAGACACAAGTGGCAGGAAGTAATGTGTTATGCAAATCACGTATTACGTCGGCTGGATGTTCTTGGAACGACCGCTCTCGGAATTTAAGCAGTGAAGCTTTCCATAATGGAAACGCATCTTGGAACGCCTCGCAGTGCAGTCAGGAGAACATCTCACGCTTACTACAGATTCATCTCAGTTAGCTGGCGTCTGTCGTTTAAGGTCCTAAGTTGCGACGCTGCATTGTTGCGACAAGTGCATACATACTCTATGTAAGTCATCCGTCGCAGCGCTCCGCAGCACTAGAATAACTGTTACAGTATCAGTCTCCTGCAAAAAATCATATACAAATTTTGATGTGGTGGGTATGTTAAATTTTGCTAAATTTGTGAGTATGTATAAAAGTAGGCTTCCACTGCCATTGTCACATTCAATAAAAATTTTCTGGGTTTGTGACCGCATTGTCAATACATATAAAACCACCGACGTTTCGGTCCCTATTGCAAGCGGCCTTCTTCAGGGTGTTTTTGTTTACTGTAAACCGAAACGTCGGTAGTTTTATCTACAGGGTGTCCATAAAGTCCCTTAACAACTTCAAAATTTTATTACAACGGCAGTTGTTGAAATATTTTAACATTTCTTTTACTGTAATCGCTGTTTATAACAGCTTTTTGACAGTGTTTAATAGACCTCTATATGGGCGCCTTTAGTTGCACGAAGCACATCAAGACGTTACTCGATTTTCTGCCATGTTCGCTGTAGCGTAGCGTCATTAATGTTGGCAATGGCATTAATAATCCTTTGCTTCAAGTCAGCAATGTCCCGTGTGTTTGATACACGATATCTTTTACATATCCCCCATAAAAAAGTTCAAGGGAGATATCTGGCGAACGCGGTGGCCAAGGAATTGGTCCATTCCTCCCAATCCATCTGCCTGGAAATGTTTCATTGAGGTACCGATAAACATGCAGAAACCAATAAGGTGGTGCACCATCTTGCTGGAAAATGATAGTTGGTTGTAAGTCAATCAATAGTGGTGCTACAAATTCGGTCAGAGGGTCGACGTAAACATCTGCAGTAATTGTTGACTCGTTGGACGATGCTGGTGAAGCTCCCTACTCACATGGAGGGGTTCAGATATCCAGATTCTCACAGTGTCTGTTTAATGTCCCAGAAACATGAAAAGTTGCCTCGTCACTGAAACAAACTCGCTTGAGGAATGCTTCATCCTCCGAAAGGCGTTCCTGCATGTTGAGTGCAAACTCTGTCCGTTTTGGCTTGTCAATTGCCTCAAGTGTCGATAACAGTTGCACTTTGTAAGCGTATAACCGTAAGTTCTTGTGGAGGACCTTATGTCCAGTTGAACGTGGTAGATGCAACTGTCCGGCAGCAGTGCGGATAGACTTCGTAGCTGAAGACGTTTAAAACGCGATCGATATTTTCCTGGGATGTTTTTGGTCGCACGCTCCTCCCTTTATCCAACGATGTCCCTAAAGCCATAATTTTTTTGTGCCATACACGGATTGAAGGACGCTATGGTGGATCTCTTCCATATTTCGTTCTGAAGTTTCGTTGAGTCTGAACATCTGATTTTGTCTCAGTAAACCAGGACACACATTGTGCCTTTTCTTGAGGATTTGCCACTTTATAGAGGTTCAGTTCCTTCCACCAACAGAATTTTAGTATATATAAAACTTTTGTAAACAGTGATTACAATAAAATAAATTTTGTTAAAATATTTCAACAACTGCCGATGTAATAAAATTTTTAAGTTGTAAAGGGACTTTATGGACATCCTGTATATTGACAATGCGGTCACGAACCCAGAAAAATTTTATTTAATTGTCTGTAAGGTCTCTATGAATGTCAGAAATGTGGACTATGGATTAGCGCCAGTGGGGGCAAAATGAGATGGGTGGTGATGGTGAAAAGTTCCTCGTTGTGAAATCGCTTCGAAAATTATTGAACTTCGTGAAACACTTTTTTTTTTTTCACGGTAATTTCCGAAAAACCTTGCTTGACAACGGTTGCTTCCAAAGATGCATATCTCGCTCCATTTGCTACGCACACACATCGGAAAAATGCAATTAACCGCAATTTTGCCATTATTTATCCCATAACAAGTACGGAAGGGTTGGGTTGTTTTGGGGAGGAGACCAAACAGCGAGGTCATCGGTCTCATCGGATCAGGGAAGGACGGGGAAGGAAGTCGGCATTGTCCTTTCAAAGGAACCACCGCGGCATTTGCCTGGAGTGAGTTAGGGAAATCACAGAAAACCTAAATCAGGATGATCGTACGCGCGATTGAACCCTCGTTCTCCCGAATGCGAGTCCAGTGTGCAAATACGAAGCTTGAAGTATTTATATTATATAAAATTCATGTAAAAATTCAAAAATTCACGTATGGCACGTCAATAAGTCCTTAATGTTAACTAGGATCGGACAGCTTTTTTTCAGGAACGGGTAGGGGACTTGAGCTGAAATTAATGTCTTTATTTTTATTTTTAGTCCCCTGACTGGTTTGACGCGGCACGCCACCAATACCTCTCCTGGTCCAACCTCTTCATCTCAGAGTAGCACTTGCAACCTGTGTCCTCAATTATTTGATGACACTTTTTACTCATCAGACTGTTCATTCCATTCAACACATCTGTAATTCTTCTTCATTTTGACTGACGATGGCAGTTATCAGCGAATCATATCACTGATATTCTCCCATCTTGAATTTTATTTCACCCTTTAACCTTTCTTTTATTTCCCTCCTTGCTTCTTCGATGTGTGGACTGGACATTTGGGGCAAAAGACTACATCCCAGCCTCACACGCTTTTTAACGAACAGTTAATTCTTTACTTCCACTCTTATTATTCCCACTTGGCCCTTGTGCACATTGTACCGGGTGATCAAAAAGTCAATGCAAATTTGATAACTGAATAAATCACGGAATAATGTAGATAGAGACGTACAAATTGACACACATGCTTGGAATGACATGGGATTTTATTAGAACCAAAAAAATATATATATAAACGTTCAAAAAATGCCCGACAGATGACGCATCATCCGATCAGAATAGCAATAATTAGCATAACAAAGTAAGACAAAGCAAAGATGATGTTCCTCACAGGAAACGCTCAATATGTCCACCATCATTCCTCAACAATAGCCGTAGTCGAGGAATAATCTTGTGAACAGCACTGTAAAGCATGTCCGGAATTATGGTGAGACACTGGCGTCGGATGTTGTCTTTCAGCATCCCTAGAGATGTCGGTCGATCACGATACACTTGCGACTACAGGTAACCTCAAAGCCAATAATCGCACGGACTGAGGTCTGGGGACCTGAGAGGCCAAGTATGACGAAAGTGGCGGCTCAGCACACGATCATCACCAAACGACGCGCGCAAGAGATCTTCGATCCTTTTTTTGTTCTAATAAAACTCCATGTCATTCCAAGAATGTGTCAATTTTTACCTCTCTATCTACATTATTCAATGTTTTATTAAGTTTTCAAATTTATACTGACTACTTGATCACCCGTTATATTACCCGTCTCTTCCTACAGCTTACGCTTATTTTTCCCAGAATTTCGAACATCTTGCACCGTTTGACACTGTCGAACGCTTTTTCCTGGTCGACAGATCCAATGAACGTGTCTCGATTTTTGTTCAGTCTAGCTTCCAACGTCTGAACTGTCACTCTCGCGTCTTTACTTTTCCTAAATCCAAACAAATCGTAATTGTAACAGATCCTCTGTTTTCTTTTCCATTCTATTTTCGTTAAAGAGGCGAAATAATTTAACACTTTTTACGATAATTTATTTTTTACCTCGGAATAACTGTAAGTTTTCACGATAAAATACGTATACATGCATCTATAAACTTTCAGAATGCTCATAAATTTTCTGCAGTCCAAATATCTCGGTGGTTCTGTTGTATACACAGGCTGAAGTGAAATACTATTTTTCTTCAAAAATTCTTGTGACGGTAGTTTTTATTAACTAATATGTTTACGTACCAACTGACAAGAATTTTCGTTTGAAAAGCACTCCATCATATTCTTGATGCAAGACAGACACGTCAAGTAAGTTTTTCGGATTTTTAACTAATATTCGAAGTTCAATATTTTAAACATAGCTGCACAACAGCAATGGTTTCACATAATAAAATTATAAACAGCCGACCAGTTTCAATGGATAAAGAAATTCTTTATCTAAGCTTCGACAAATATAAATTTTTCTTCTTCAAAAAATGGTCAAATGGCTCTGAGCACTATGGGACTTAACATCTGTGGTCATCAGTCCCCTAGAACTCAGAACTACTTAAACCCAACTAACATAAGGACATCACACACTTCCATGCCCGAGGCAGGATTCGAACCTGCGACCGTAGCGGTCACGCGGTTCCAGACTGAAGCGCCTAGAACCGCACGGCCACACCGGCCGGCCTGTCTTCTTCAGAAGGTAGCAATTTTACATTAGTAAGTACTAATGTACGATCGCCGTTTTTACAATTGTCGGCTTAGATCCATGTGTCAAAAATAAAATATAGCCCTAGAATTAGGGCTTGTCACGTTAATATGGCTCTGAGCACTATGTGACTTTTATTTTGACACATGGATCTATCCCGACAGTTGTAAAAACGCCGATGGTACATTAGCCCTCACTAATGTAAAATTGTTACCTTCTGACGAAGACAAATTTATATTTGTTCGAACCTAGGTAGAGAATTTCTTTATCCATTTGCAACTGGTCGGCTGTTTATAATTTTATTAATATTCGAAGTCATTGGATGACAATGCTGTAAGGCGCTGAGATGACCTGCTCGACCTGCTTCTGTGACGGCAGCTATAGCAGTACTCAGCTTTTGGGATTCCGGCGCTTTAGTACGGCGATCGTCGGACCACGCGATTATCGCAAGGCGAAATTTTCCGCGAGAGCTCGGGCCACGTGCGCCAGGATGTGGTGGAGCTGCGGTCGCTGCAGATGCAACGACGGGCAAGGACACGCAGCAGCAGGGAAGTACGGCCGGATCTGCGCTCTGCCGGACGCCGGCATTCACGGCTCTGCAGCTTGCCCTGTGTCCGCAGTCCAGGCCACAGCAAATAGCAGTACACGCCGTTTCATGTCGAATCCCACCATATTACAAAACTGTGTCTGCCAACGGCCTGCTCAAGACTATTACCGCTCAGCACACCCAAGTTAAACGCTGTCGGACTTGGCTACGACTTGGATGGGTGTCCTGGTCTGCCTAGCACTGTTGGTAAGCGGGGTGCACCCAGCCCTTTTGAGGCCAATAGAGGAGATGAAGCCGGCCGCGGTGGCCGTGCGGTTCTGGCGTTGCAGTCCGGAACCGCGGGGCTGCTACGGTCGCAGGTTTGAATCCTGCCTCGGGCGTGGGTGTGTGTGATGTCCTTAGGTTAGTTAGGTTTAAGTAGTTCTAAGTTCTAGGGGACTTATGACCTAAGATGTTGAGTCCCATAGTGCTCAGAGCCATTTGAACCATTTGGGAGCGGTGTGCTGACCACACCCCCCTCCATACCCACATCCAGTTACGCCTATCGGCCGAGGATGACACAATGTTCGGTCGAACCGTTGAGACTTCAGAGATCTGTTCGGACGGAGAGTTTTATGTATGTACAGGGCGACAATTTCTGAACTACACTGAAGCGCCAAAGAAACTGGTATAGGCATGCGAATTCAAATACAGAGACAGTGAAATAAAACATTTTTATTTCTTATTCCTGTTTTGAAAGTTATGTAATTCCAATGGTATCCAATAAGGAATTTCCGGCCGGCTGGAGTGGCCGTGCGGTTCTAGGCGCTACGATCGCAGGTTCGAATCCTGCCTGGGGCATGGATGTGTGTGATGTCCTTAGGTTAGTTAGGTTTAATTAGTTCTAAGTTGAAGGCGACTGATGACCCCAGACGTTAAGTCGCATAGTGCTCAGAGCCATTTGAAGGGATTTCGGGAATACATTAAGTCTCATAAAACATGTTACTCCATTTGGTTACTAGTAGCTCATGCTTGTCCAATATATGTTCGCAATATTTTGCCTTTACTAATGATGCCATAATTAAGAAAATTTAGGTTAGCATTGTTATCTTTCAGTATTTTATATAATATTATGTACATCCTATGCAAAAGTCTTTTCTATTGTATTCGCCATAGAATACATTTATTCAGCATAAAATAAGCAAGGTTTTGGAGATAGTTACTCACAAAAATGTTAAACTTCTAATGATTCAAATGGCTCTGAGCATTATGGGACTAAACATCGGAGGTCATCAGTCCCCTAGAACTGAGAACTACTTAAACCCAACTAACCTAGTAACATTACACACATCCATGCCCGAGGCAGGATTCGAACCTGCGACAGTAGTGGTCGCACGGTTCCAGACTGTAGCGCCTAGAACCGCTCGGCCACTCCGGCCGCCTTTCTAATTGTTATTTTAATAAACTTGCACTGTTGTTTTGTTTACTTGATTGTCAACAAACGTATAAATAGGAGGAGCACAAGACTCAAAGATGTACAGTTGGAGACAGTTTTGAGACGCAACCACTGCGTCGCACGTCTGTGCAATAATGTAATTGTTGTAATACACTATTGTGACTACGTAGCTTGATATGTGGACTGGGCTCCCACTAAGAAGAAATGGTGCAGCTTGTCATAAATAAACCATCATAAAAACGATTTGATACCTGGATTATTTCATGGAATTCACGTAATTTGATCTAGTTAGTAGATGAAATGGTCGAGGTGTTCCAGTTAGCTGATGAAATGGTCGAAGCAACGACTACTTAGTAGCAGCAGCAGCAGCAGGAAGCAGATTACTCAGAGTTTCACCGAACTAAGATACGTATAAGAAATCAACTGAACTATATTAGTGTCACTGCAGAACTAGTTACTTAAGTGTAATGTTTTGGAAACTGTTCTAGCAGTAAACATTTGCATTTGTCGCAAAGTAATTCTTTGAGTGGTGGAGGCCAATGTTATCACTAAAAAACACCCCATGATACACGTTTCTTGATGTCGATGGAACACAAGAATAACAACAAATTTTTGAGTTTTTTTGTTTAAATCAAATAATCTCTTTTCGATGTTGAAAATTTGCGCCCCAGCAAAATTTCACTGTATGCCCCACGTAACGTAACAATAGTATAGTTTCGTTACAACATGTAAACAGGCAGAATACGGCGCTACGGTCGGCAGCGCCTATGTAAGACAATAGTCTTGTCGCAGTTGTTAGATCAGTTAATGCTGCTACAATGGCCGCTATCAAGATTCAAGTGAGCTTAAACGCGGTGTTACAGTCAGCGCATGAGCGATGGGACACAGCATCTCCGAGGTAGCGATGAAGTGGGTATTTTCCCGTAAGACCATTTCTCGAGTGAATATCAGGGATCCGGTACAAAAATGTGTGGCTAGGGCCTCCCGTCGGCTAAACCGTTCGCCTGGTGCAAGTCTTTGGTTGACTCCGTCGCGCTGACCTCTCAGCTACAGGGGCGGAATCCGCTTAAACATCAAATCTCCAATATCGTTGCGGCCGGAAAAAGATCCTGCCAGTACGGTACCAACGACGACTGAAGTGCAATCCTTCCCCAGACTGCTGCAGATTTCAATGCTGCGCCATCAGCATGTGTCAGCGTGCGAACCATTCGACGAAACAGCATCGATACGAACTTTCGAAGCCGAAGGGCCAATCGTGTACCCTTGATGACTGCACGACACAAAGCTTTACGCCTCGCCTGGGCCCATCAGCACCTGTGTTGGACTCTCCTGAGTTTGAACACTTGCGCTGGCCGCCAAACTCCCCAGATATGAAGATTATTGAGCATATTTCAGATGCCTTGCAATGTACTGTTCAGAAGAGGTCTCAATCTCGTCGTGCTCTTACGGATTTATGGACAGCCCTGCAGGATTCATGGTGTCAGTTCCCTGAAGCACTACTTAAGATTTCAGTCGAGTCCACAAGACGTCATTTTGCGGCACTTCTGCATTCTCGCGTGGGCCCTACACGATATTAGGCAGGTGTACCAGTTTCTTTGGCTCTTCACTGTAAATAAAAAACGTCATAATCAGTTACAAACTACGGCGTGCACACACTTTATTCGACATGTGAACGCCACTACAGAAAATAGGGTTTAGGTTTTATATGTTCGATATGGCTGCCATCATTGACGATGATGTAGCGCAGACGAATATCGAAATTATGCACGGCCCGCTGAAGTGTTTGAACACTGATGCTGTCGATAACCTCCTGAACGGCTATTTTTAGCTGAGCAGCGGTTTTGAGGTTATTGCTGCACACCTAGTCGTTAATATAGCCTCACAAAAAACAGTCGCATGTTTTGGGATCCAGAGAATATGGCGGGCAATCGAGGCCCATGCCAGTGGCCTCTGGGAATCCCAGAGCCAGAAAGCGGTTCCCAATAAAAGCGCTCCTCCAGGACATCACTTTTCTGCCTCGATGGGGACGAGCTCCGTCTTGCACGAACCATGCCTTGTCGAAATCAGGGTCACTTTGGACAATGGGGATGAAGTCATCTTCCGAAACCTTCATGTAGTGTTCGGTAGTCACTATGTCATCAAGGAATATCGCACCGATTACTCCGTGAAGGGACATTGCCCACCGCACAGTCACCTGTTGAATGCGGATTCTCAATCCCCCACATGCACCAATTTCGCTTATTGACGAACCCATCAAAATCATAGTGAACTTCGTCGCTAAACCATACTAATTCCCATCATGCCCGCGGCCAACCGTGCAGTTTCACCGTGTTAACGCAAACCGTTCAGAAGTTATGACGATTTTATTTCATATAGTTCGATAATTGTCACCATGTACATATGTTACATATGATTTCGAAGTTTTATGAAACATTCTCTCGTACACAATCCCCACAAAATGATGAAAGGAAAGCGTTCGTCGCTTACTGCATTTTCGCTGTAGATGCAGTAAATGGCTCTGAGCACTATGAGACTTAACTTCTGAGGTCATCAGTCCCCTAGAACTTAGAACTACTTAAACATCACACACATCCATGCTCGAGGCAGGATTCGAACCTGCGACCGCAGCGGTCGCGCGGTTCCAGTCTGTAGCGCCTAGAATAGCTCGGCCACCCCGGCTGGCAATTTAGTTTGCAAATGGATCCACAGCCTTCCATATTTTCCGTTATGGGCTGCACAATTTTCAGTTTATTTGCTTATCGGTAGCCTGTGAGGCTACCATTAGTCAAGATCTAAAACCTAACCAAGGATTTTAGCATAACTACGATCATCGCCACCTTTTCCAGGATCGCAAGTTCGTCGTTGGTTTCCAAGAACAGCGTAGCCGATGGTAACTACAGGAAAACGTACACCTGCTGGAAACCGTGATGGCTCTTCTTCAATATACACACGAATGGCAAGAGCCTCTTGTATGCCGATGATACTGCTCTAACGACCTAAAGCACAGATTTTGCATCAGGGCAGAACACTTACGAATGCTCGTGAACAACTTTCCAGATACCGCAACACAATCTCATAAAGACACAAGGACTTTCTTTTCCATCGAGAAAATAGGGAACGTAGTCGCAAATTAGAAGAAATATGATCAGGTATCGAACTGGAACGCTGTGAGACCTAAAATATCTAGAAAAGACACATGATAGATCTCTTACTTCCAAGCACTGCATGAACTGCAAGTCACAAGTTTCCACCAGAAACTGGCCAGATGACGGTGGAATTGTCAACCTCAAATGGCAGTACTGTGCTATTCTGCAACTGACTATGCATATCTTGCTCGTTATAATTCAACATGTGCCGAACAGATCGATGTAACTCTCAGTGACAACTGCAGAATCATAATAGGTTGCTTGAAATCCACTCCAGTCAAACGGCTTAAGCATCTTAATGTTTTTTTCTTCTTAGTAATTTTTTGGGTACAAAGAATGTTTATTCTTTTCTATAAGCTTTTATTTCTCAACAATTAGAACATATATAAAATCAATGACAATGTGGATCGCGATAGTTATTTTATTTAAAATGACGGGTTTCGGCCTACTCTGAGCCCATCTTCAGAATACCACCATCAGATGAAGTTGATGGAGAGACGACATCACAGTTACAGGTAGTCTGTGTAAACCCCTTGTTGGCCACTGATTCTTCGTATATATGGATAGTGATAACCACTTCAGCATCAATTAAGGCCTGAAGATGGTGCATTGAAGCACCGAAGCTGGCATCTATACAATAAATGACGACATAAGGAAGGCTGTAGGTGTTTCATTTTTTTACAGTAGTGAACAGCCATAGTCCTCCAGACCCCTTGGCACAAGGATGGACATATAAAAGGCCGGAGTCTAGTTCGAAACTGGTCATTTTAAATAAAATAACCATCGTGATTTAGACTGTTTCTCACAAATTTTACATAGCTTACATAGCTGTTTCCAAAAATGTTACCAACAATTTTGTATGACAAATATGCTTTATTCTCAACAACCTTTTAAAACTCAGTTATTAGGACAAAGATACTTATTACTCAACAACTTTTTTAGGCACCATGTCGAAACCTCCCGATAAGCTAACACGTGCGAATGTGAAACTGTTAATCTGACATAGGGGTCGGGGTAAAACCGATAATAAATCGCGGAAGCACTGAATGATCGTCGTAAAAGGAGTTATAAAAGGACGGAACTGCTGAAGGCAAGACACAGAATTACGGAAGATACTACATTGCACCGGTTGCGCTATTTCGAAGCATACATTTCATGCCTTGTAAGAAAATTCGTTAGAGTAAAGCTCTATGACATTAACATTGTACACCAACATGACTCCCTACATCTCGCGCAGAAGTGCCTCGGTCTAACCATACGAGGGCTGTTCACAAAAATTATGGAACATTGTCCACAAAAGTTTCTACGCTTACCTTTTACTTATGTCATTGTCTCCTTCGAAATACTCTCCTCCACAATTGACACACCGCTCCCAACGCCATTTCCACTTCCGAAAGCAGCCTTGGTATGCCTCTTGCCAACACCGACTCAAAGGAAGGTCTCGGCGCTTGCCTGTGACGTCACGTCACCTAGGCGCGGCGAACGCCAGGTCTGTTGCAGGCAGAAACGCCTGGGCGTGCTTATCACATAAATCTCTTATTTTTGGACAAAATGTTTGGTGTTGTTTTGGATTCTACAGTTTTATTTGGATGAAAGATTTTCTTACTATCGTAATGCTACAAATAAAGATCATAGTTCTGTATTAAAGAATCCTGTCGAAACAAACGTAGATCAATATGAGAAGATGCTTTGCCCCATTGCAAGCTTCGGAAATTTTGCATTCAAGTAACTATATTTATTTTGTAGCCTTAGAGAAAGCTTTTGACAATGTTGTTGGAATACTCTTTCAAATTCTCAAGGTGGAAGGGTAAAATACAGGGAGCGAAAGGCTATTTACAATTTGTACACAAACAAGATGGCAGTTGTAACAGTCAAGGGGCATGAAAGGGAAGCAGTGGTTGGGAAGGGAGTGAGACAGGGTTGTAGCCTGTCCCCGATGTTATTCAATCTGTATTTTGAGCAAGCAGTAAAAGAAACAAAAGAAACATTTGGAGTACGTATTAAAATCCAGGGAGAACAAATGAAAACTTTGAAGTTCGCTGATGACATTGTAATTCTGTCAGAGACAGCAAAGGACTTGGAAGAGCAGTTGAATAGAATGGACAGTGTCTTGAAAGGAGGATATAAAATGAACATCAACAAAAGCAAAACGAGGATAATGGAATGTAGTCGAATTAAGTCGGGTTATGTTGAGGGAATTAGATTAGGAAATGAGACACTTAAAGTAGTAAAAGAGTTTTGCTATTTGGGGAGCAAAATAACTGATGATGGTCGAAGTAGAGAGGATATAAAATGTAGACTGGCAATGACAAGGACAGCGTTTCTGAAGAAGAGAAATTTGTTAACATCGAGTATAGATTTAAGTGTCAGGAAGTCATTTCTGAAAATATTTGTATGGAGTGTAGCCATGTATTGAAGTGAAACATGGACAATAAATAGTTTGGACAAGAAGAGAATAGAAGCTTTGGAAATGTGGTGCTCCAGAAGAATACTGAAGATTAGATGGGTAGATCACATAACTAATGAGGAGGTATTGAATAGAATTGGGGAGAAGAGGAGTTTGTGGCACAACTTGACTAGAAGAAGGGATCGGTTGGTGGGACATGTTCTGAGACATCAAGGGATCGCTAATTTAGTACTGGAGGGCATCGTAGACGGAGACCAAGAAAATAATGGTTCAAATGGCGCTGAGCACTATGGGACTCAACATCTATGGTCATCAGTCCCCTAGAACTTAGAACTACTTAAACCTAACTAACCTAAGGACATCACACAACACCCAGAGACCAAGAGATGAATACACTAAGCAGATTCAGAAGGATGTAGGTTACAGTAGATACTGGGAGACGAAGAGGCTTGCACAGGATAGAGTGGCATGGATAGCTGCATCAAACCAGTCTCAGGACTGAAAACCACAACAAAAACAACAACATATGTATTGGCTACGGTGAGCAGTAGACGACTTGAAAGTCCCCAAATAGACTGAGATCTGAAGTTAATTTAACAAGATAAGGCTACACTGACTAAGATGATATTCAGTGTGAAGGTAAAGACCAGATTATTGATTACATGTTTTAATGCCGACTTTGTCCAGCCTCCAGCACGAAGATTGACACCAAGAAAGAGAAAATTAATTGGAAGAGCCCAAGTTTTGGGCGGAACTAATATAGTGTCACACTGAGGTGATACGTCACGGGATGTGCACATATACAGATGGCGGTAGTACCGCGTACACAAGGTATAAAAGGGCACAGCACTGGCGAAGCTGTCATTTGTAATCAGGTGACACATGTGAAAGAGTTTACGACTTGATTATGACCGAGAATATACAGACTTTGAACGTGGAATGGCAACTGGACTAAACGCATGGGACATTACATGGTGGAAAATGTCAGGGAACTCAATATTCCGATATCTACAGTGTCAGGAGTGAGCCGGGAATATCAAATTTCAGGCATTACCTCTCGGACAATCGAGATGTCGACGGCCTCCACTTAACGACCGAGAGGAGCGGCGTTTTCGTAGATACGCAACACTGAGTGAAATAACCGCAGAAATCAATGTGGGAAGTATGACGAACCTATCCGTTGAGACAGTGCTACAAAATTTGGCGTTAAAGGCGTTAGCGCAGCATACAACAGACACGAGAACCTTTGCTAACAGCACGTCATCGCCTGCAGCACCTTTCCTGGTCTCGTAATCATAGTGATTCGAACTTAGACGACTGGAAAACCGCGTCCTTGTCGGATGAGTCCGAATTTTATTTGGTAAGTGCTGATGGTATAGTTCGAGCGTGGCGCAGACCCCATGGTGCAATGGACCCAGGTGGTCAGCAAGGTTCTGTACAAGCTAGTGGGGGCTCCACAATGGTGTGGGCTGTGTTTACGTGGAACGGACTGGGTCCTCTGGCCCAAGTGAACCGATCATCGACTGTAAATGATTATGTTCGGCTACTTGGAGACCATTTACAACCATTCATGCTCATTTTAAATATGTCACCGCGCCACAATTGTTCGCAGCTGGTTTTAAGAATATTCTGGACAGTTCGAGTGAATGATTTCACCACCCAGACAGACCGACGTGAATCCAATCGTACATCTATGGGACAATATCGAGAGGGCAGTTCGTGAAAAAAATCCTGACCCCAACACTTTCGCAATTATGGCCGGCTATAAAGGCATCATGGCTCATTATTTCTGCAGGGGACTTCCAACGACTTGTTGAATCCAGGTTAGGTCGAGGGGCTGCTCTACACTGGGCAAAATGCGCTCCAAGACAATATTAGGAAATGTGACATGACTTACCTTACTGTAATATGTGTGCAAGATGGAAGAAACAGGCCAATTTCGTGTTTACAGTCATTATCGAGAGCAAAATTCAGAAAACAAAGCACATCGCAACAGATATAACATGCAGATCAATCCGTCAGCCCCCATATGGACCCGATTACAAACATTAAATTGATCTTATCAAATACGATTTGGATCTTCGTAGCGCATCGTTCAGAAATGGTTCAAATGGTTCAAATGGCTCTAAGCACTATGGGACTTAACATCTGAGGTCATCAGTCCCCTAGAACCTAGAAATACTTAAACCTAACTAAGCTAAGGACATCACACACATCCATGCCCGAGGCACGATTCGAACCTGCGACCGTAGCGGTCGCGCGGTTCCAGACTGAAGCGCCTAGAACCGCTCGGCCACAATGAGTAACGCATGTGGAAGAGCTATGTACAACATAACTTCAGTACGTACCGAACAAGCAACCACTGAGAATCCACGTAATCTCATAAACGAATATCACCTCACTCTCTCAAAATGTCAAGTCTTCATGTTGACAACATGATTTGGTATTTGATGCTCTAACAGTAGGCATTTCAATAGAATGATCTGCAAAATTATTTTGCAGAGGGTCCATTAAATTGATGTCTAGCCTGTCATTTGTAGCAGCAGGATGCTTGTATGATGGCAGTTTCCCCAATACTATGGTTTTGTCAAGACGGCATCATTCCTATTTTAGGATCTACCAATGGGGCATAGAGATTCAAAACCTCGAAGAAAACATCGGCAGATAAGAAGAAGCATTGAAATTAGAGAAGACAGCCTCAATGTTAAGACAATCAGCCAATGCGTGGCTAAGTATAAACCGTTCGACGTACTGAGCTGCCGGCCCGAGTGGCCGAGCGGTTCTAGGCGCTACAGTCTGGAAACGCGCGACCGCTACGGTCGCAGGTTCGAATCGTGCCTTGGGCATGGATGTGTGTGATGTCCTTAGGTTAGTTAGGTTTAAGTAGTTCTAAGTTCTAGGGGACTGATGACCACAGATGTTAAGTCCCATAGTGCTCAGAGCCATTTTTTTTAATTAGTAAATAGGTGAATAAACTGAAATTCAAAGCAATTTTTTTGGTCGAAATGGTTGGGAACTTTTAGATGACGATCAGTTTGGCTTCAAGCAAAGGCATTTGATAGGCAGTTCTGACGTTGCGTCTAATAATGAAAGCAAGACTTAATCTAATGTCAGGAAACACTAGCTTTCGTATTCCTGCAGCTGCGACAATCAATGGCCATGCATGATTTCTAACGTGACTACGTTCTGTTTAATGGACAAGTTCGCCATCTATTTAATGTTTCCTTCCACAATTATTTGGTTCTTGTTGCTATTTTTTCCATTTCCTATGTGATGAACGGTCGCTGTAGCTGTAGAGAAAGGCAGGTAATGTAGAGGGCAAAATATGAATGGAAGACCAAGAAGGAATTGCTCGGACTAGAAAGGGTTAATAAAAGACTACCTGCTCAATGTACACTATGTAATCAAAAGTATCCGGACACCCCCAAAAACATGTTTTTCATACTAAGTGCATTGTGCTGCCACCTACTGCCAGGAACTCAATATCAGCGACCTCAGCAGTCATTAGACATCGTGAGAGCAGAATGGGGCGCTCCGTGGGACTCACGGACTTTGAACTTGTCATACGCGAGATTTCGACACTCCTAAACATACCTAGGTCCACTGTTACCGATGTGACAGTGAGGAGGAAACTTGAAGGGACGCGTGCAGGACAAAAGCGTACAAGCTGACCTCGTCTATTGACTGACAAACCGCCGATGTGTAATGTAATACTCTCAGACATCTATCCAGACCATCACGCAGGTACTCCAAACTACATAAGGATAAACTGCAAGTACTATGACAGAGGTGGGAGGTGAGAAAACTTGGATTTCATGGTCGAGCGACCGCTCATAAGCCGCACATCACGCCGGTAAATGCCAAACGACGCCTCGCTTCGTGTAAGAGGCTTAAACATTGGACGATTAAACAGTGATAAATGTTGAATGGAGTGACGAATCACGGTACACAATGTGGCGATCCGATGGCAGGGTGTGGGTATGGCGAATGCCCGGTGAACGTCATCTGCCAGCGTGTGTAGCGTCAACAGTAAAATTCGGAGGCTGTGGTGTTATAGTGTGTTCGTGTTTTTCACGTTGGGGGCTGGCACCCCTTATTGTTTTGCGTGGCACTGTCACAGCACAGACATACATTGATGTTTTAAGCACCTTCTTGCTTCTTACTGTTGAAGACCAATTCAAGGATGGCACCTGTTCATAATGCACGGCCTGTGGCGGAGTTGTTACACGACAGTAACATCCCTGTAATGGACAGGCCTGCAGAGAGCCCTGACCTGAATCCTACAGAACACCTTTGAGTTGGTTTGGAACACCGACTTCGTGCCAGGCCTCACCGACCGACATCGATAACTCTCCTCAGTGCAGCAATCCGTGAAAAATGGCTGCCATTCCCTAAGAAACCTTCCAGCATCTGATTGTACGTGTGCCTACAAGAGTGGAACCTGTCATCAAGGCTAAGGGTGGGAAAACGCCATATTAAATTCCAGCGTCATCGATGGAGGGCGCCAGGAACTTAAGTCATTTTCAGGCAGATGTCCAGATAATTTTGATCACATAGTGTACGTTGCTGTGGTAACGGGGCCGTACGAGAGCTTGTTTGACCGAGACATGTTGTCCCTTTCCTGTTGTCGAATTATAGAAGGTATGAATGAGGGCATGAAACCTGTGAAGACGTTGTGGGAGTCGGAGAACGAATATGTTAGAACGTGAACTGGTGAGTGCTTAGCATTCGTGAGAATTTGGTCCTTGGGTCAGACGGAATAAAACCTCAGGCGTCGATGATGACGATATGAGGCGATGTTTCGGAGCGGTCATGAAAGGTAATGGATTTCTGTAAGATGATATGTGGGATTTTATAAAGATGGTTGGACTATGTGAGTATTTGACAGGTAGCGGGGAGCTTCCATTGCTATGCAGTAAGACCTATTCTTAAGTATTTGAATGCCCGAGATGTTGGTATTCGAGGTTCAAGCCCAGATTTTCGAAGCATATGTGATGAGAATAGAAGTTTTCGAAATATGGTGCTACAAAAGAATGCAGAAGATTAGATGGGTAGATCATATAACTAATGGGGAGGTATTGAATAGGATTGAGGAGAAGAGAAGTTTGTGGCACAACTTGACTAGAAGAAGGGACTGGTTGGTAGGACATGTCCTGAGGCATCAAGGTATCACAAATTTAGCATTGGAGGGCAGCGTGTAGGGTAAAAATCGTAGAGGGAGACCGAGATATGAATGCACTAAGCAGATTCAGAAGGATGTAGGTTACAGTAGGTACTGGGAAATGAAGGAGCTTGCACAGGATAGATTAGCGTGGAGAGCTGCATCAAAACAATCTCAGGACTGAAGACCACAACAACAACAGTAGTGTATTATGAAACACGCTCCAAACGCAAAATCATAGCTATCCCTACTTTTGATTGCAAACTTTTTTGAATTTCGCGTAGTCTTCCTGATATGAAAATTCCACAGTAATTATTACCATTAACGAAATGATGAGCACATCATATTGAACCTGACATATAAAAGTACAAGCACAGCAAAAATGTGATTTACCTAATTGTTGCTGTCAAATCGTCTGAGGAAGATGGCAGGGTGTACGCCTAGATTCTGTAATCGCTGACAGACAGAGAGGTGGCAAACAAGGTCGACCTCCTCTTATGAACAAACGAATGAACTCCCCCAGCGCTT
Source organism: Schistocerca gregaria (assembly GCF_023897955.1). Lineage (NCBI taxonomy): Eukaryota > Metazoa > Arthropoda > Insecta > Orthoptera > Acrididae > Schistocerca > Schistocerca gregaria. The sequence continues at coordinate 206,393,153 of NC_064929.1, read as the reverse complement.
TGGACGAAACCTGGTCACTGCGCATCGGCCACCATGTCCTGCTTGGACTCTTCACGTTTGGTGCATTTTATGGCATATATTGCGGCGTAAGAAAAAAGATGGCTCTGAGCACTATGCGACTTAACTTCTGAGGTCATCAGTCGCCTAGAGCTTAGAACTTTAATTAGGTTTAATTACCTAACCAACCTAAGAACATCACACACATCCATTCCCGAGGCAGGATTCGAACCTGCGACCGTAGCGGGCGTTCGGCTCCAGACTGTAGCACCTAGAACCGCACGGCCACTCCTTCCGGCTGCTGCGTAAGAAATGTAACTAACACATCTGAATAGTTTTTAACGCTGGAAGGGAAGCCGTACCTCTTTCCAGTCTCGAGTGAACACATGATACATTTGGAGTTTGGCCGAAACGAGCTACACTATGTGATCAAAAATATCCACACACCCACAAAAACATATGTTTTTCATATTAGGTGCATTGTTCTGCCAGTTACTCCTTATGAGCGACCTCAGTAGTCATTAGACATCGTGAGAGCAGAATGGGGCGCTCCGAAGAACTCACGGACTTCGAACGTGGTCAAGTGATTGGGTGTCACTTGTGTGATACGTCTGTACGCAAGATTTCGAAACTCCTAAACGTCCCTAGGTCCACTGTTTTCGATGTCATACTGAAGAGGAAACGTGAAGGGACACTTACAGCACAAAAGCGTACATGCCGACCTCGTCTGTTGTTTGACAGAGACCGCAGGCAGTTGAAGAGGGTCGTAATGTGTGATAGGCAGACAATTATCCAGACCGTCACACAGGAATTCCAAACTGCGTCAGGATCCACTGCAAGTACTATGACTGACAGGAGGTGAAAAAACTTGGATTTCGTGGTCGAGCGGCTGCTCATGAGCCGCACATCACGCCGGTAAATGCCAAACGACGCCTCACTTGGTGTAATCAGCGTGCTGTGAATGATGTCATCAGTCTCATGTTGAAGCAACAACGTCCATTCTCCCTGCAGAGGTACTCACAGTCTTAGCGAGTTGTTGGTGGATGTTGACATGATGCAAGCCGTCTCCCTCGTGCATCTCAAACATGCTCTATGAGCTTCAAATCGGGAGAGCGAGCAGGCCACGCCATGCGTGCAATATCTTCCATTTCCAAGAAAACGACAACCACCTGTGCTGTATGAGATCAAGCATTATCGTCCATCAGTACGAAACCTGAGCCCGAAACAGCAACCTCTAGTGCTCTATGACAGAGGTCTCCAAACGTTTTAGTCCACGGGCCACACTCACTCCTTCACGAAGTCATAAGGGCCAAGATCTACCTAGATTAAAGCACCCTAGCACTCCATGATCACCGTAATGTAAGGTTAAAGGGAAGATGAAATCGCAAAAATCTAAGGTTGTGGGAATAGCTAGCACTGAAACGAACTACGATTTTTATTTAATTGCATAATTTTGATTAGTGGACGTACCTGACCGAAATTCTGGCGTATTTTATTCTGGCGAATTTCACCGACAAAAAAGTATGTCACTGCACATTCTTCACGAAAGCGTCCTGCAAAGTTAACGAAATCTCAAATTCATTGTTAGCAACACTATTACTGCAAGACGTAACAGAGGTAGGGTATGTCAACGCATTGTTATTTCAAGCGGCGCAACAATAAGTTTAGTTATGTAGTCTTGTAGCGAGTAGCTGACCCATTGTCGCGGTGTATTGGTCGCGATAGGCCTCGAAACTCAAACCGCGTTGGCGATTCACCTGTACAATTTCATGAAGAGGCGTTCGAGGAGTAAACATATTCTCTGGCCAAACCCTTACGGATCCTCCTCGATATCGCTCTCTTTCCACAATGTTTGGGATCTGAAACCGTGTTCCACGTTACCTCGAGATGCGAATCCATCGAGAATCACTCTCCAGAGCTTTGGCCCCCTGTTCGATCGCCCAGGTGGCATTCTGGTGACTCCACTGTAGACGTTCCGTTCTACATCCACTACATCTACATTTATAGTCCGCAAGCCACCCAACGGTGTGTGGCGGAGGGCACTTCACGTGCCACTGTCATTACCTCCCTTTTTTGTTCCAGTCGCGTATGGTTCGCGGGAAGAACGACTGCCGGAAAGCCTCCGTGCGCGCTCGAATCTCTCTAATTTTACATTCGTGATCTCCTCGGGAGCTGTAAGTAGGGGGAAGCAATATATTCGATAGCTCATCCAGAAACGCACCCTCTCGAAACCTGGACAGCAAGCTACACCGCAATGCAAGCGCTTCTATTGCAGAGTCTCCCACTTTGCTAAACATCTCCGTAACGCTATCACGCTTACCAAATAACCCTGTGACGAAACGCGCCGCTCTTCTTTGGATCTTCCCTATCTCCTCTGTCAACGTGACCTGGTACGGGCACTGATGAGCAATACTCAAGTATAGATCGAACGAGTGTTTTGTAAGCCACCTCCTTCGTTGATGGACTACATTTTCTAAGGATCCTCCCAATGAATCTCAACCTGCCACCCGCCTTACCAACAATTAATTTTATATGATCATTTCACTTCAAATCGTTCCGTACGCATACTCCCAGATATTTTACAGAAGTAACTTTGGTGAAGACGCGTCTGAGGCTGACATACAGCAGGATGCTGCGATCTCACATGCCAGTTGCCTTACAGTACGAAAGCGGCACTGTCGTGCCCTTACAGCCAAATAACGGCCCTCTCTTCGGGAGCCACACTTGGTCGGCCCTGCCTTGGTCTCTGGGATACAGTTTCGGTCTCCATGAACTCTCGCCAAATCCGCGAACAAAAAGTCGATGCACGCTACGCCATCGGACCACATCAGTTTGAGACTGTCCTGCTTCCTTTCTCTCTCTGGCCCTCTACCGCAAAGTCTGGTAGGCATCTTGTCTATGCCATACTGCACCGTCTGTGAATGTGTACAAAGCGATTGTAGATGTCGGGCTACCTGACAAATATACGTCGTTTCAAAGATGTCCTGACGTCACCGTTGACATGGTTGTCTGTTGATCGGAATGCCATCTTCCGGCAGAACACGATCGTACGGACATGTGGTTGACAATTTGTACGATTATACGTGAATCAGACACATCACAGGGAAACAGTGGTTTGTTGCTTTGACTTTGGACACTAGTGTAGTATGAGTGATCTTGCTGTCCGTGTGTAGAAAGGGGAAAGCGCGCGATCTGAGTTTGACCGAAGGCAGATAGTGATGGCCCCGAGGCTCAGCACGACCATTTCGAAAACTGAACGGTTTGTCAGATGTTCTAGGAGTGCTGTGGTGAGTGTCTTTAATAAGTTGCGAAAGTTCCGTTGCACTGGAAGACGACGGAATCGCGCCCTCCCATTGACACAATGAAGAAGGTTCAAAATTGCTCTGAGCGCTATGGGACTTAACTTCTGAGGTCATCAGTCCCCTAGAACTTACTTAAACCTAACTAACCTAAGAACATCACACACATCCATGCCCGAGGCAGGATTCGAACCTGCGACCGTAGCGAAAGAAGAAGGTATAGGTATCCAACAGACCATGCAACGCTCTGTCACTGGGCCAACGTCCAGTGTCAAAGGTCACATACCCGTCTTAGTCTTAGTTGCTGATGTCGTGGTGTTAACATAGACTCATGCATTGGTCGTCGGCTGCGGAGGCCCATCGTTAGGAGTGTTCGGTGCATTGTGTGTTCAGACACACTTGTACTCTGCCCAGTATTAAAGTCCGATGCTAGTTCCGTCCCAGTTCACCTCCGGTCCTGTTTTAGCAGTCTGCCCATCCTACGACGTCCGACATCTGTAGTGAGGGGTGGCTGCCAACCCCATGACGTCTGGACGTGCTTTCACCTTGGTTTCGCCAAGTGTTAAAAGACGCTCACCACCGCACTCGTCGAACACCCGATAAGTCGTTCAGTTTGCGAAATGCTCGTGCCGAGCGTCCAGGCCGTCACAATCTGCCCTCGGTCAAACTCAGATACATCGCGCGCCTTCCCCATTCTACACACAAACAGGACGCTCACTGATACCACACCACTGTGCGCGTCTGACTAGCAACCACTCCTCTCCTGGATGAGTTTATTTCGGTAGTAATTCGCTGCTCATAATATTCTGGCTGATTAGCGTGGACCACACGCTCATAACTTTATTATACTGAAACCAAGATCTCGATCAACTGAACAGCGGCAGTAACCACTCGCAGTCAACTTTAGGAGTGCTTTTCTATTTGTCTTAACCTTCATAGTATTTTTAGTATGATTTCTTTATTACTATGGTGAAGTCTCGCGCAGCATCTGGTTGCACCGAAAGATACGTAAAAGAAAGTAATATCCATAGGTGTTCTAAAAGTAGAAAAAAGGTAGCTAATACATTTTTTTTTTAGGTTAAGTGCGTGAATATACAGGTGAAAACTATGGAGTCATATCGTTACGAAGCAACTAGAATTGACTTTTACTTGAGAGTATTCATTTGTTTCTAAGTATTTCGAACTGAATTATAAGCGTCATTATACGGGGTGATCCCGTGATACGAGGACGGGGCGTGAGTCGTTCTTGGGTAGCTCAGATGGTAGCGACCGAGGTGGCGAAGTGGTTGGCGCACTGGACTCGCATTCGGGAAGACGACGGTTCAATTCCGCGTCCGGCCATCCTGATTTAGGTTTTCCGTGATTTCCCTAAATCGCTCCAGGCAAATGCCGGGATAGTTCCTTTGAAAGGGCACGGCCGTCTTCCTTTCCCATCCTTCCATAATCCGATGAGACCGATGACCTATGCCGACACGGTAACTCAGCGTGTTCGGTCAGAGGGTTAGCTGCCCTCCGCAATAAAAAAAAAATCAAAAACTGAGTTAATGGAAAAATGACGAACTGAAATGGGTGTCTCGCAACGTCCGCCCCGAGCAGATACAACGAAAAAAAAGGAGAGAGAGAGTGAGAGTGAGAGAGTGAGAGTGAGAGAGTGAGAGTGAGAGAGTGAGAGTGAGAGAGAGAGAGTGAGAGAGAGAGAGTGAGAGTGAGAGAGTGAGAGTGAGAGAGTGAGAGTGAGAGAGTGAGAGTGAGAGAGTGAGAGTGAGAGAGTGAGAGTGAGAGTGAGAGAGTGAGAGTGAGAGAGTGAGAGTGAGAGAGTGAGAGTGAGAGAGTGAGAGAGTGAGAGTGAGAGAGTGAGAGTGAGAGAGTGAGAGTGAGAGAGTGAGAGTGAGAGTGAGAGAGTGAGAGTGAGAGAGTGAGAGTGAGAGAGTGAGAGTGAGAGAGTGAGAGAGAGAGAGTGAGAGAGAGAGAGTGAGAGAGAGAGAGTGAGAGAGAGAGAGTGAGAGAGAGAGAGTGAGAGAGAGAGAGTGAGAGAGAGAGAGTGAGAGAGAGAGAGTGAGAGAGAGAGAGTGAGAGAGAGAGAGTGAGAGAGAGAGAGTGAGAGAGAGAGAGAGAGAGAGAGAGAGAGAGAGAGCACCTGCCCGCGAAAGGCAAAGGTCCCGAGTTCGAGTCTCGGTCCGGCACTTAGTTTTAATCCGCCAGGAAGTTTCATATCAGCGCACACTCCGGGCAGGGTGAAAATCTCAAATGGTGTATGGTCACCATGGCTCTGCTGCAGTCGATGTACCCTGAGGTGAGAAAAGTCCAGGCATACCTCCTAATATCGGGTCGGACCTTCTTTTGCCTGGCGTGCTGCAACAGTTCGATGTGGCATGGACTCAATGTTGCAAGTGCCTTGCAGAAATACTGAGTCAGGCTGCCCCTATAGGCGTCCGTAATTGCGAAAGTGTTGCCGGAGAGCAATTTTATGCACGAAATAACCTCTCGGGTATGTCCTATATGTTGTGTTGGCAGAAGAGCCAACACCGTGTTACTAGTGGAGGCCGAAATGCACGCGTTTTAGCTCACGCAGGCTGACGCGAGGAGGGAAGGACTATACTGACGTGAGGTCTGGAACATGACAAGGAATTAGAATTCAGAAAGCGGACGTAATTAGTTTGATACTTAACTTTAATCCATTAATGATGAACGTCGCTCTTAACGGTACATGATTCAAAATATTATCTGTTCAGAATAAATTCATAGTAACTGAATATGGCGCCATGCTACGTCGTAGCAAATGACTTAGCTGAAGGCTATACTAAACAGTCGTCTCTGTAAATGAGAGCTTATGTAGACAGTGAATCATCGCTAGCAAAGTCGACTGTACAACTGGGGCGAATGCTAGGGAGTCTCTCTAGACTAGACCTGCCGTGTGGCGGCGCTCGGTCTGCAATCACTGATAGTGGCGACACGCGGGTCCGACGTATACTAACGGACCACGGCCGATTTAAAGGCTACCACCTAGCAAGTGTGGTGTCTGGCAGTGACACCACACTATAAATGATCGACGGGATTCGTGTCGGGCAATCTGGGTAGCCAAATCATTCACTCTAACTATCCAGAATAATCTTCAAACCAGTGGAGGACAACTGTGGTCTGGTGACGTGATATATTGCCATCCATAAAAACTCGATCGTTGCCATAAAAACTCCATAGTTGTTTGCGAACATTATGAATGGCTGCAAATGGTCTCCAACTATCTGAACATAACCAGGACCCAATCCACTGTATGTGGACAACGCCCTCACCATTATGGAGCCACCACCAGCTTGCACAGTGCCTTGTTGACCCCTGTGTCCACAGCTTCGTGAGATCTGCGCCACATTCGAACCCTACCATCAGCTTTTACCAACTAAAATCGGGACTCACCTCATTAGGGTATAGGCTCCAATCGGTATGGTGACGTGCCACGGAGAGGTGCTGCACGCTACAGTCGCAGTTTCGAATCCTGCCTCGGGCATGGATGTGTGTGATGTCCTTGGGTTAGTTAGGTTTAGGTAGTTCTAGGGGACTGATGACCTAAGACGCTAAGTCCCATAGTGCTCAGAGCCATTTTTTTTTGAAGAGGTGCTGCAGGCGATGTCGTGCTCTTGACATAGGCAATCGCTTCGGTGATCTGCTGTCACAACCAGTTAACTCCAAATACCGCCGCACTGTCCTAATGGATACGTTTGTCTTGCGTCCCACACTGATTTCTGCACTTATTTCACACAGTATTGCTTGTCTGTTAGCACTGACAACTCTACGCAAAGGCCCCTGCTCTCGGCCGTCAAGCAAAGGCAGTCGGCCGGTGCGTTGTCCATGATCAGAGATAGAGCGTGAAATTTGGTATTCTCGGCACACATCCGGACCTCGGAATACTGAATTCCCTAGCGATTTCCCAAATGGAATGTCTCATGCGTCTAGCTCCAACTACCTTTCCCGACGTAAGGCCATAATCACGTCGTAAACGTACACATGATTCACGCGAGCTCCGCCAATGCTCTGTGTATGTGCGTATCACTATGTCATGATTTTTGCAGTTGGCTACGAGAATTCCCATCTGCCCACCTGAATGCGCACAGCTTTTCCTGGATGCAGGAAATACCTCATCTGTACCGAGAAACTGTTTTAGTAGTTCTGCGACAGGCGTGGTACAGCTTGCACTGTAAGCGACAGAGGCAGTGCGTGTTTTGTGTTCCCAGAACGGTACGCCAAAAGGGAAAACGGCCTTGCAGAGTAGCAGGAAGACCGCGGGACAATGGGCCGAATACCAGCCGCAGCGCGTGGAATGAATGCGCTGATGACGTCACCCACGGGCCAGCAACGCGGTACGTAGAGCTTCCTGCAAATCCAGCAGGCGGTGCTTGCAAGGGGAGCTTATGGACCGGTACAAGAAAACCACGTCTGTTGATCATCACCAATATGGTCCAAATTTGTGGTAGGCTGAATACGGAGAGGCCGGCCAGCAATAAAAGTTACACAAGTGGGGTTTCCAGATGGCGGCGTGTAGAAAAAATTATATTTTTGTGGTGTGTCGTGCGAATCATGATAAAGGGTGCCAATGCCGGGGGCAAACAGTCCCCCCCTTCCTCTACCAGCGCTCAGGGGAAGTAAAAGTGTAGTGTATCCAGGTGTTTAATTCCCAGAAAATGGTTTAAAAGTGGTATTAAGTAGAAGCGATAGAACACTAAAATATTTTGAACACAGCTTCTTTTTGTCTTTGTACTCAATTTTTTATATGAGTTCATGAAGTACGGTTTACTCTATCTGCCAGAACATTATGGCCATCGACGTACAATATATATAAACCCGTCCAGAAGGTAGCAGCGTCAACTGGGGATGAATGACTGCTAGTCAAGACACATGCACAGTCCATGCAGTATCAGTGAGCGTGCTGTCCGTGTATAGAATGGGGAGGTTGCACGATCTACCTGTGTTTGACCGAGGGCAAAGTGTGATGGCCCACAGAGTCAGCACGAGCATTTTGGAAACTACACGACTTGTCGGGTGTTCGAAAGGGGGTGTCTTCAACACGCTGCGAAACCAAGGTCAAACCACGACCAGACGTCTTGGAATTGAGCGGCCACCCTTCGTTAGACGTCGTAGACTGGACAGACTGCTAAAGACCCGCCATGTAAGCCGAGAGCACTAATGCGCTGCTTCCTGGACTTGGGAGTCGGCCAGCCTGGATGTGGTTTTTAGGCGGTTTTCCACATCCCACTAGGTGAATACCGGGCTGGTCCCCACATCCCGCCTCAGTTACACGACACGCAGTCATTTGTAACTCTTCCGCACTATTTCATGGTTTACGCTAGACTCAGACAGCTGGAGTACACTGATTTCGTCCTGAGGGGTATGGAATGGCGGCAGGACGGGCATCCGGCCCCCTCTTTAAATTAATCTTGCCAAATCCATTGTAGTCACGCCGACCCTGCGCACATTGCGGGACTCAGGTGCAAGTGAAAGAAAGAAAGGACTTGACAGGCGGCGAACTGTGGCGGAACTAACACCAGGACGGAGTACAAGTGCGTCTGAACACTTGGTGCACCGAACACTCCTAATGATGGGCGTCCGCAGCCGACGACCAGTGCATGTCGACAACGTTAACACCACGACAGCGGTACTGAAATGGGCACGTGACCATCGGCAATGGACTTTGGTCCAGTGGCAGAGCGTTGCGTGGTCTGATGAATTCCAATACTTACTTCATCATGCCGATGGGAGGAAACGGGTCCGTTGTCTTCCAGTGAAACAGCTCCTTGACACCTGTTCTGCGGGATGGAGACAAGCTGGCGGCGGCTCCATTATGCTCTGGATAACATTCATGTGGGCACCCCTGAGTCCAGTGGAGCCCGTGCAAGGCACCATGACGGCCAAGGAGTTCATACACTGGTTGCATACCACGTACACCCCCTCATGACCATCATGCTTCCCGACAGAGCGGCATTTTTCAACCAGATAATGCGCGATGTCACAAGGCCAGGAGTGTGATGAAGTGGTTCGAGGAGCGCGATGGCGTGTTCCAATTGATGTGCTGGGCCCCCAACTCGCCAGGATCTGAGCCCGCTCAAACACATCTGGGATGTGACTGAACGTAGCGTCATCAGCCCCCTTCCCCCAATTGAAATTAGGTGACGTGTGTGTGTGTGTGTGTGTGTGTGCAGATGTAGTGCCAACTCCTTCCAGCGACCTACCGAACCTCACTGTTTCCATGCCACGACGCGTCGCCGCTGTTATCCGTGCCAGAGGTGAACATACCGGCTGTTAGGTAGGTGGTGGTAATGTTCTGCCTGATCAGTGTACAGCAAGAAAGAGTGCACACTTTCAACCCAAGCCTGTAAAACAACACAATACAACAATGTGTATGCGTACGGTTAAAATGTCAAACCCGAGTTTAAAAGCCCCAGTAAACGAGTAAACGTGTCTGTGAAATTCGCTCTTATCTATCCGCGGATTTGTAGAACATGCCTGTACAAGCACAAACAAGGTTTATCACTTTAACCTCACTTGGAAGCAGACGTTGTTCGCATTCGTGAGTAATCTGACAGCAGTGAAATGGCCGCAAATGCAGACGAAGTATTTCTGCCATTGACTTTCGTGCGATATTTAAAAAAGGTAACAAGATGCTGGTCCAGGTAATGGCTTAAAATGATAGATTTACCCATGAAAATCTGCTAAAAGAAGTACTAATTTCAGAATTTACAACAATTTTCTTCCAATGGACAATGGAACATGTCGTACACGTATCGAGCAAGCTTTTGGTGTATGCTGTATTTTGGCACTAGAGGAATGGCTACAAATGAAGATAAAGCATTTCTAACATTGATTCTAGCACTGTGTTTAAAGAAGAACAAGACGCTAGTCTAAGGAATGGTTTAATGTGAGAGAGAAATATACTCATAAAACCGGTTAATGGAAACTTTACACTCAGAATCTGATGATTACAACTTTCTGCGGATATTAAGCGAAACATTTAATATCTTGTTTATAGAGTTACTTCGCCCTCACATTGAAAAAGACACAAGTACGCGAACATTTTTTATCTTCTACATATAACTTAAAAGAGTTTTTTTATTTCAGTATACTTCCACTTGCATGTTATGCGTAGAATACTGATTTTGTTCATAACCTCTTTCCGCGTAATGTATGGCTGGGAAAGATATCATCTCTACTATTACCAAGCGGGGTGGCGCAGTGGCTAGCACACGGGACTCACATTCGGGAGGACCACGGTTCAATCCCGTGTCCGGCCATCCTGATTTAGGTTCTCCGTGATTTCCCTAAATCGCTCCAGGCAAATGCCGGGATGGTTCCTTTGAAAGGGCACGGCCGACTTCCTCGCTGTCTGGTCTCCTCCCCCACAACAGACCCAACCCTCTACCATTTTCGTAACTGCCAGCGCTATATTGTTTTTATCATTTACCATAATTTCCACAGCTGCGGAAACTCACGATACAGTGATAAAATGGTAATCAAACTATTTATTCACTAACGTATGTGGCGAATCATCGATGCAAGCAACGTCAGGCATCTTGTCAAATTTTCTGTCTATCAAAATTTCTCTCAAATATGTCAAGCATCATCTATGTTTGACAAAGACGTCAAACAGCACAGGACACAGTCGAATGTTTGGCAAACATAATAGAGATTGGCAGATTGTTTAATCGTTTACGAGGGGCTTTATAGGTCTACAGTTTCCTACATCTTTCGTCCAGTTAGTTAATGGGTTCATTCAGTGTAAATAAATTTTAAATAAGTGTAAATAACCGGTAAATATCAAAAATATAATTGTTATTACATAGAGTGGGTCACATAAGACGCAACAGCCCTTTTATTTCGCGAACGGTTCACATATAGAAACGAGGTATTCGGCAAATCATAGTACGTTAAGGCGCTAGTACTCTGATATGTAATAACGAATCTAAACTCTTGTATCGATTAAGATACTACACCAAGTACTATTTTTAGAATAGAATGATAGACTATTTAACCGTGCCCTAAAGCGCATGAAATGAGTTCAGTGATGTAATACTTGCTAATTTTGAGGTTGGAACTCTTCGCAAAAGAATCCGAGAAATATTCTAATGCTAAAAAGCAAATCGGCCGAAATCGGTTGTTGCACTGTAAAGACTCATGCCACGCTACGTCGCTGTATCAACCCTTCGACCGTTTACTTGTCAGCACTGCAGAACTAGCAGGAACTGAGTTGTCTATCGGCAGGTCATTTCTTGAAATTGGAAATTTGTGGTAAGGTCTTGTGGGACCAAACTGCTGAGGTCATCGGTCCCTAAGCTTACGCACTACCTAATCTAACTTAAACTAATTTACGCTAAGAACAACACACACACACACACACACACACACACACACACACACACACACACACACACACACACACACACACACACACACCCGAGGGAGGACTCGAACCTCCGACGGGGGCTTCACGCGGACCGTGACAAGACTCCCTAGACCACGCGGTAGGTCATTTCTGCTTCAGCATTTCTAGCATGTAGATACGTACACCAAAAAGGATTAGTTGCACATGCTACTTTTATATGGCGTATATCAAACAAATACTGTCGAAAAGGTAACGGTAAGCTATATGACGATACTGTAGCTGTTTCCAGAACTTGGAAACGTCCGCACATTTTAAAGTTCTCCTAAACCCTATCTCATGCGATAAGAGTTAGCGTACGCCATAGTTTCATATACAAAAAACATAGCTGACTCTGTGTCTACGTCGTACAGTAACGAAGGTGTGTCTTGTTGCATCGACCCATAACGACGATGACTGGCATGAGCGCTCTGCCTGGTATTGTTTACAGAGAAATAGCTCACTCTGGCCGCATTACTTTCCGCTGTTGGTGCATTTATCAGACGGTCTTCCGAGAGGTTTCACAGACAATGCTAAGAAGCAGTATGTCCAAAAATGGTTCAAATGGTTCAAATGGCTCTGAGCACTATGGGACTCAACTGCTGAGGTCATAAGTACCCTATAACTTAGAACTACTTAAACCTAACTAACCTAAGGGCAACACACACATCCATGCTCGAGGCACGATTCGAACCTGCGACCGTAGCGGTCGCGCGGTGCCAGGCGGTAGCGCCAGAACAGCTCGGCCACCAGCGGCCGCCTAAGAAGCTGTATGTCACGGTAATTTTCTTTCCAAGAGTTATTCAGTTCATCCATTAAAAGCATACTGTTCATATATATATATATAATATATATTTCAAAATAGAAATCGGCCCGCATCTCATGGTCGTGCGGTAGCGTTCTCGCTTCCCACGCCCGGGTTCGATTCCCGGCTGGGTCAGGGATTTTCTCTGCCTCGTAATGGCTGCGTGTTTTGTGATGTCATCAGGTTTGGGTAGTTCTAAGTTCTAGGTGTCTGACAACCATAGATGTTAAGTCCCATAGTGCTCAGAGCAATTTGAACCATTTTTTGAATAGAATTCGGAGTATTAGCTATACAAAACAATGCCCGTGAAAATTATCCATACAAAACATTACGTGTCCCTCTGCATACTATCAATTACGGAAAAGCTCGTTTCTATATCTGGAACCGTTCAAAACACAAAAGGGTGATACCCCCTGTATAGTGTTATTTAGTTATAGTTTTGACTCAGGACGCTTACAGTTTTTCAGCTGCGCATACACCTTTATAAATAATACATATTACTGTTTCTTATAAGAAAAACAGAAAATTTTAAGCACGGTTACAAGAGGAGGTTAGAGATCCTCTTAAGGGGGTTATTCTTAAATACCTATTCTGAAGTTATCTTGCATTTATTTATGAGATGCACATCACAAATGTATCTGGGAGAAGGTGTTTCTGATAAACAGAATCGAAACCTCCATGCCTCATTAAAAGTTGCAGCTGTAGTAACTTCGAAAGTGCGTCCCACAACAACTTCTAGTTTATTCTCAACACAAGCTTCTGACTTCACGTTATCTGTCTATCCGAATCTGTATCACTGCCAATTGTCAGAAATGTCATTCCAGCATTAGTACTGAGCCTGCTGATATAACTACTCTTGACGCTGCTAAGTGGGATGACGTCGACACATCAACTGTCAACAAGCCAGTTCATCAAAGGTTTGATTTAGGCAAATGCATAAACCATTCAGTGTGCGAAGAAGTCAGACATCACTTACGAACCTACCTACTCTAAATTCGTCTCGTGATTTCAGAAACGTAAAAAATGATAAAAATGTCTTTTATAAAAAGGCATTCATGGCTAGCACGCTAGCCCAAGTATAAGGGAGGGCTTCGTAAGTTTTGTACTCTTTTCAAACCAGTTTTAAAAAGAGGAATACTCGGTGTTTTTTGTGATAAAGGCTCACCAATATTCCAAACACATCCATGAAGACGCTCGAGGCCTCTAAAAGAACAGTTGGGATCTCTAATCTATACCTGGTGTAGAAGTATGAAACCGGAATTTCCCTATAGATGGCAGAAGCGGCCAGAGGAGGACTCGTGAGACCGCGTCCTGTAACGGCTGACGACGAATGTCAACAAGTTCGAAGACGAGTTGTACGCCTTACTGGATGAAAATGATACTCAAACTCAACAGGAACTCGCGGAGCAGATGAATGTGACGCACAAAGCCGTTTCTCTTCGGTTGAAAGCCATGGAAAACATGCAGAAAGTGGAAAAATGTGTTCCGCATGAACTGAATCAAAGACAACAAGCAAACCGAAAGACCAATTGTGAAATGCTGCTCGGAAGATACAAAAGAAAGTCGCTTCTCCATCGAATAGCAACAGGTGATAAAAATACAATTCATTTTGAGAATCCTAAGCGTCGTAAACCATGGTTGACTGCAGGCAAAGCATCAACATCTACTTCAAGACCAAATTGCTTTGTAAAGAAGACGATGCTGTGTGTTTGGTGGGATCGGAAGGGTGTCACCTATCATGAGCTGCTACAACCTGGTGAAACCGTTAATACTGATCTCTACCAACAGCAAATGATCGATTTAAATCGAGCATTACGTGAAAAACGACAGGAATATGTAACACAGTCATATTGATCCATGGTAATGCCCCATCACACACAGCGAAACGGGTGAAGGAAACGACCTAGGCGTTCAATTGGGAAATACTAGAGCATGCGGCTTGTTCTCCAGAGTTAGCTCCGTCCGATTATCATCTATTTGCGTCACTGGAAGATGCTCTCGCTAAACAACGCTTCAGTTCGTATGAAAATGTACGAACATGGCTCGCTGACTGGTTCGCTTCAAAAGAACTTTTTTTGGCATAGCATTCGTAGCCTGCCGGAGAGGTGGGAGAAATGTATAAATAACAATGGAGATAATTTTGAATAAAATATTGTTTACTATTAACAGAATTGTAATTATTGCAACAAATTCCGGTTTCACAGTTCTACACCTGGTTGTTGTTGTTGTGGTGGTCTTCAGTCCAGAGACTGGTTTGATGCAGTTCTCCATGCTACTCTATCCTGTGCAAGCTGCTTCATCTCCCACTACCTACTGCAACCTACATCCTTCTGAATCTGTTTAGTGTATACATCTCTTGGTCTCCCTCTACGATTTTTACCCTCCACGCTGCCCTCCAATGCTAAATTTGTGATCTCTTGATGCCTCAGAACATGTCCTACCAACCGGTCCCTTCTTCTTGTCAAGTTGTGCCACAAACTCCTCTTCTCCGCAATCCTATTCAATACTTCCTCATTAGTTATGTGATCTACCCATTTAATCTTCAGCATTCTTCTGTAGCACCACATTTCGAAAGCTTCTATTCTCGTCTTGTCCAAACTATTTATCGTCCATGTTTCACTTCCCTACATGGCAACACTCTTAGATCTATACTGGATGTTAACAAATTTCTCTCCTTCAGAAATGCTTTCCTTGCCATTGCCAGTCTACATTTTATATCCTCTCTACTTCGACCATCATCACTTATTTTGCTCCCCAAATAGCAAAACTCCTTTACTACTTTAAGTGTCTCATTTCCTAATCTAATTCCCTCAGCATCACCTGACTTAATTCAACTAAATTTCATTATCCTCGTTTCGCTTCTGTTGATGTTCACCCTATATCTTTCTTTCAAGACACTATCCATTCCGTTCAACTGCTCTTCCAAGTCCTTTGCTGTCTCTGACAGAATTACAATGTCATCGGCAAACCTCAAAGTTTTTATTTCTTCTCCATGGATTTTAATACCTACTCCGAGCCGGCCGCGGCGGTTCTATGCGCTCAGTCCGGAACCGCGCGACTGCTACGGTCGCAGGTTCGAATCCTGCCTAGGGCATGGATGTGTGTGATGTCCTTAGGTTAGTTAGGTTTAAGTAGTTCTGAGTTCTAGGGGACTGATGACCACAGATGTTAAGTCCCATAGTGCTCAGAGCCATTTGAACCTACTCCGAATTTTGCTTTTGTTTCCTTCACTGCTTGCTCAATATACAGATTGAATAACATCGTTGAGAGGCTTCAACCCTGTCTCACTCTCTTCCCAAGCACTGCTTCCCTTTCATGTCCCTCGACTCTTATAGCTGCCATCTGGTTTCTGTACAAATTGTAAGTAGCCTTTCGCGCCCTGTATTTTACCCCTGGCACCTTTAGCGTTTGAAAGAGAGTACTCCAGTCAACATTGTCAAAGGCTTTCTCTAAGTCTACAAATGCTAGAAACTTAAGTTCGTCTTTCCTTAATCTTTCCTCTAAGGTAAGTCGTAAGGTCAGTAATGCCTCACGTGTTCCAGTATTTCTACGGTATCCACTGATCTTCGCCGAGGTCGGCTTCTACCAGTTTTTCCATTCGTCTGTAAAGAATTCGTGTTAGTATTTTGCAGCTGTGACTTATTAAACTGAGTCGGTAATTTTCACATCTGTCAGCAACTGGTACGAGCCCAGAATATTTGTGAGTCCTTAGAAATGAGAAAGAAAAAGATGACTGAGCAGACAGTGCCATCACAGAGTTTGTAAAAAGCAATAGAAAAGACAGAAATTAATTCTTACTACTTTAATATTTTGTGACACTCATAGCAAACCCATTAGACTCAAGAGACAAGGCCTAACAATTGTTCCGCGACGTCATATGCAAGCGGCGATCGTAATATTAAGCAGCCAATACCAACAGAATTGTATGATCCGTATAGTTAGCGAGTTTTGAGTTGATACTTGGATGACGGCAGCGCGGAGTACCCGCGCGGTCTGGGGGGTCTTGTCATGGCTAGCGCGGCTCACCCCGTCGGAGGTCCGAGTCCTCCATCGGGCATGGGTGTGTTGTCCTTATCGTAAGTTAGGTTAGATTAATTAGTGTGAAAGCCTAGGGACCGATGACCTCAGCAGTTAGGTCCCATAGTCCTTACCACAAATTTCCAATTTTTCCTTGGATGACGTTAGTTAAGACAGAAAACACATATATTTATGTTCAAATGAGAAAGAAGTTAAACACCCGTAACTGCGGTTTATTTGGCGCTTAAGAAACACAATATGACTAACACATCTGTAAACAAATCTGCTCACGTCTCTGAAGAAATGCCTTATTTCCGTCGGTATGAATTGTTAGGAACATCTGGAGCATTTTTAATATAGTTATTTACTAAAACATTCACTAGTTTCCAAATAATATTTTTATACAAAACGCACGTCAGCATGCAAAGCGCAGTCGACTGTATACATACAGTTTTCTGTTGCCAGAACAACTTCAAGAACAAACTCAGTGAATAAATTTTTGTTTAATGGGAAGTCTTCCAATAGAGCGCCACTTTCAAATGATTATCAATCACAATATATACTAAACCAGGGGTTCCCAACAAAATTCTCTCGAGGACTCCCTCATCGAGCATGATTGGTATTTTGTCATATCACAGTATCAAGTACCGAAAAAGCCAAATAGAAAAAAAAACATTGACATATTAATTATTGAAAAATCAGCTGCAAAGAGGCAGCGCGCGCAGTCTATCAGCATACAGCAGAGCTATTTGCCTCTACCTAATTCTAGTTTTGCGCTAGAGTGTGCTAGTGTCAGTTGGCGCTAGGAAGATACTAGCCAGAGTTAGCAGTCGCTAAAGGTCTGCTCAAGCAGGAAGCGGCCAAAACAAAAAAATCTGTTATAATACGAAATATATTTTTTTATGCTAACAGCATCTTGCGGACCCCTCTGGCATAGCTCGCGGACGCCTGCGGCTCCGCGGACCACCTGTTGGGACCCACTGCACTGAGTAATGAGAATGCGTAGATAGATCGGTGTACGTAAGTGTAACACACTCTCTCAGCATCACAACAAGGTCGCGTAAACCTGTCGGATCTCCCGCATGGCGGTCGGCCGCATACAGCTGTAACTCCTGTAGTGTTGGGACGTGTGGGCACTTTCATCCGGGGTGATCGGCGAATCACAAACAAACATCCCGCTACACAACTGGACATCTCTGTTGGTAGTGCCGACACGCTCATCTACCTGTTGGCGTACCCAGAGATGTGTGCCCACTTGGTTCCCCGCTGCCCGTCAGAAGACCACAAAGAGCAACGAAGGACCATCTGTGGGTAATTGACTGCACGTTACGAGGCTGATCGTGACAATTTTTTGTGGAACAGCAAGACGCTGCCTCCGTCGTCGGCCAATAAAGTGGTACCGTGCGGGCATAGGGTCCCTCCTTGTGAGGTGACGTAAGGCAGAAGTTATGTTGGAAAAAAAAAAGTGATTTGTAGCCAAACGAGTGGGAAATAACATGGTACATCGGAATCCTGAATAAGACCAACGTCCTTTCGAAAAAAATGTGTTGCATTACTAACTGGGCGCCCCTGTTACAAAGACGACAATATGAATAAAGGGCAATCTCGCTGTTATGAGCCCGGAACTCTTAGCATTATGGAGACAGTGCGCCAGTATGCTGCCGGGATGGTTGCACTATCAGTCGGAGGATGGCATTCACGTATCATACAGCCGTTGCGGCGCCTTCCGTGGCCACCAGCGGCGACCGCCGGCCCCACATAATGCCACCACAAAACAGCAGGGAACCTCCACGTTGCTGCACTCGCTGGGCAGTGCATGCAAGGCGTTCAGCCTGACCGGGTTGCCTCCAAACACGTCTCCGACGACTGTCTGGTTGAAGGCATATGCGACACTCATCGGTGAAGAGCACGTGATGCCAATCCTGAGCGGTCTATTCGCATGTTGGGCCCATCTGTACCGCGCTGCATGGTGTCGTGGTTGTAAAGATGGACGTCTCGAGTGAAGTTGTGCATTATGCAGCCTATGCGCACAGCTTGAGTGGCTACACGACATCCTGTGGCTGCACAAAAAGCGTTATTCAACAAGGTGGCGTTGCTGTCAGGGTTCCTCAGAGCCATAATCCGTAGGTAGCGGTCATCCACTGCCGCCCTTGGGCGGCCTGAGCGAGGCATGTCATCGACAGTTCGTGTCTCTCTGCGTCTCTTCCCTGTCGGAACAACATCGCTCTGGTTCACTCCGAAACACCTGGACACTTCCTTGTTAAGAGCCCTTGCCAGCACAAGGTAACAATGCGGACGCGATCTAACCGCGGTACTGACCGTCTAGGCATGGTTGAACTACAGACAACACGAGCCGTGTACCTCCTTCCTGGTGAAATGGCTGGAACTGATCGGCTGTCGGACCCCCTCCGTTTAATACGCGCTGTTCATGCATGGTTGTTTACATCTTTGGACGGGTTTAGTGACATCTCTGAACAGTCAAAGGGACTGTGTCTGTGATAAAATATCCACAGTGAACGTCTATCTTCAGGAGTTCAGGGGACCCGGGGTGATGCAAAACTTTTTTGATGTAATTGCATGCGCTGCCCATACTCTCCGTTATACTATGCCAGGGGCTGCTGAAGACTTTGTTGTCGAAATTGAAATAATCGTCATGAAAATATTTCATTACTTGTTACTATACACGTTTAGGTGAAGGAAGCTGAAAGAGTTCTGCTCATGTGTTAATGTTAGCCATCAGACTGTTGTGTCTCACTGAAAAACAAGACGGCTGTCGTTAATGCCCGCAACTGAGAGAATTCTTAAGCTTTGGATTCCATTAAAACAATTTTTTTGGTGGCGAAGACGGGCCCCCTACAATAATTTCAGTTTCTTTCAGCAGTCCGATCCGTGAAATTTTCTTCATGGTTCTGCAGTCAGACTCGGTTCTGTTTGAAAAAAATACAAAAAGCACGGAGAAAAATAGTCTAGATAACTGGAATAAGAAATATATTAATCGACACTCATCGATGTATGAATGATCGGAAGACTGCGCTTTACTGGCATGTAAACTAAGAAGAATTTGAAAAAATTGAAGAATGAGAAGCCTAAGCAAGAAATAATTAATTTGCTTCAATAAGTGTCATGTATTTGATTGGATGACGCTATCTGAAAACCCAGACAAGGTATGATTAAAAACACGTCTATATACCTGACTAATAATGGTGTGAAGATTTCAGGAATATATGTATCTGAAGCGCTTTTTAGATACTAAGCGTCATTCTGAATAATGAAAGTCGTAACACTCCGTGGAAGAAAGATGGATTTACTTTCTTAACGAAACCGAAAATCCTGAGCGCAAATTCCAACTGCTAAAATTACGCGAATGTTTACTTTCTATTCCCGCACACAACGCCACTGTGGAAAAATTATTTTCGCTGATGTCGACCTAGTGGAATGATGAAAGAAATCGACTGTTGCCAGGAACTGTGGAATTAATCTTACAGTGCTAATTTAACCACAAGTTAACTTGCATGGAGTTTATAAATACGTAAAAGGGACAAAAAGACTTGCTGAAAAAGGTGAAATCTTCCAACAAATATGTTGTGCCATTTACCTCCGTCACAACAAGTTCCACGGAATTGTGATTTAAACAATGTATTAAATAAATGTTATGCTTCATTTTTATACCCGATCTCAGTGTCCCGACGAGGTCCAAGATTATTTGGTGTGCCACATCAAAGACTGTATTACAGCACTACGACGTCGTAACAAGAAAATAGCACTTTTAGAGCTAACCCTAGCTCCTTTTTAATATAATTTATTGGCTGCTTTCCTACCTTTATTTTTCTGACTATAGGAAACCATTTAAACCCATGTAATTAAAGGAAAATTATTTGCATTTATTTAAGATTTCAAAACACGCTTCATAATTCCATGAAAAATTATTGCGGTCATTCCGTGTAACGTCTGTGACCCTTACAGAATTTAGTCATATTTGGTGCATGGATACCTATACGTCTTAACCGTAAAACTGCCAAATAACACTGCTCTGACTCTAACCACTTTTAATAAATAAGGGTTTGAAGACTCATGGGTGTGCACATGGTGATTAGTCAGTCTTCAATTTCCCCATTGTCAGATGTCTACTACTCAGTAATGATTTGGGTTTATGAAAAATGTTAAAATACACTGAATTTGGCATTGCAATAAGTAGTTCTTACCTTCACTTAAAGAGGACTTCATCGCAAAAAACGTCAAAATTGACGAATTTCAAAGTCCTGTGGGGGTGGGGGTTGTGGGGAGGGTTACGGAGAAAGTTGAAGCTCAACTTGATTATTTACTGATATGTTCACATACCTGGTAGCAATCTTAGTTGCAAAGGAGAGTATACTAACTTTATTAATTGGTAAAGAACAAAATGAAAATTCCACTTAAACACGCCATCCTCAGGGCAAGGGTAAATAAATATCATCTATATTCCTTGAAAATCTGTTTCTAAAATATCTGTGTTGTTGTGTTGGTTGCACCTGTAAACAGGCGAGAGCTGAAAACAGCAATCATTTTGCTCAATATACATGTTGTATTACATTGTTAATTGTCTTTACAGTGTAAAGAATTATATATCTTTATTCTTCTACTCCAAATTAAAAACGTAACTTCAGTGAAACATAAGAAGAGGTGCAAGCAACAGTGAGGAACATCAATAACTCTTTAAAAATATACCGGTATAAACAGATATAAAATTCCCGCAAAGAATGCATACCTACCAAGTTTCGCTACTATAAGATAATTACAGCTGCATTTTAATAATAACCACCCAGTACAAGTGTATCATTTCCCTCATGAACTGCGCTTGGCACGCCTCTATACTTCTCTGTTGTGTTGTACTTTCGGCAACTCTACGTTTTATGATATGTATAGGTTTCTCTCGTGCTATTAAAGCCATTGAAATGAAACGTTGTACAAGTGTTAACGAAATGATGCAAAATTCTGTGGAAAAGTTTTTAAACAGAATTACATACCTCATACGATTTGCGGAAATTGTTTTTCAAGAACTTGGATCCAAAGAAAGTAAAATAATAATCAAATCCGTCAAAATAATATCAGGACTGATTACATTTTGGCTTACCTGCGTGTAAAATTTGATCAAATTTTTCTTCATACGATTAAGAGTTACCTAACAATATCTACCTTACCTGCACTTTTGTATACCTCTTCACTCTCTCCGTCCTAAATACCTCACAAATTGTAATTATTGCAAAAAT
Organism: Schistocerca gregaria; assembly: GCF_023897955.1. Classification (NCBI taxonomy): domain Eukaryota; kingdom Metazoa; phylum Arthropoda; class Insecta; order Orthoptera; family Acrididae; genus Schistocerca; species Schistocerca gregaria. The sequence goes on along the minus strand of NC_064929.1, from coordinate 206,371,388 downwards.
AAAACTACAATAATACACCTTGTTTTATTTCAGCTTTTTTAGGCACATTTAGTTTATTTCGTTCTGGAGAGATGGCAACACTGCCATCCACCACAGGACCAGAACGTACGACCATGTTCCTCAAACAAACCTTCTGTGGCAGCGGGTTAGAACCTATTGCACCAACAAAGAGGAAAGCATCATCATATGGCACTTATTGGCCGGGATATCCCCTTCGGGGTTCGACCGCCATATTGCAAGTCTTTTTAGTTGACGCCACTTATGCAGCTATACTACCACATGTGCACGCACGACCGTGGTTTGTACCACAGAAAGTTTATGGTTAATATGTTCCGACTCCGCTTTAATCATGAACGGTTCCACCTGAACCTCTTATCGGCTACTACTGTTTTTTTTTTTTTATCTTATGGGACTTAACTGCTAAGGTCATCAGTAGAGTGTAAGCTTAGGAGCTTACACGCTACTTAACTTAAATTATCCTAAGGACTAACACACACACCCATGCCCGAGGGAGGACTCGAACCTCTGCCGGGACCAGCCGCACAGTCCATGACTGCAGAGCCTTAGATCGCTCGGTACAAACTGATAGATTCGCCCCTCGGAGGAGGACACAGACCACATCATTTTCGGCTGCCGCTGCGTGACACAAGAACCGAATTGTTGCAGTGCTGTACAACACTTACCTACAAGTGTGAAGTCACAATTCGCAGTGCATGAATTGATGTATCATCGTATATACACAACCAGGGTGATTCAGTAGCCACTGCTGATATCGTTTTATGCAACCAGCAATATAACATCTGCCCTTCAAAAACCACGCGTGAGATTTTCATATTTTATCGCTCGCTGTGTATCACTTTTTGGCAACTGTTCTGTAAAGGCCAACGTAAATATTCAATGTTTGTCTTGAATGTTTTGGTGATGTATGTGATCGGATGTACCGTTTAAATTGTGACATACAATGTATTGGAGGGTGGCTGCGCGGAACTAGTCCGAAGGCCACAATAAAAATTTAAACGAAGTAAATAAATAATAAAAAGAACCATTCACGGATCACCAGTAGTCAAAAGCCGAAGGTGGTCACCAGTCTCGTTGAAAACTGGTATACATGTTGATATTAGTCTTACCACTTTGGCAGTAAACTCAAAATCGTGTTTCAGTATACTGGATGATGTGTGCATACTGCACGGGAAGTTTCACTTCGCTTACAAAAAAATAACGCTTTCGCAAGGTCTGATTTCTCTTTTTCTGGCGAACTTTTTTTTTTTTTTTTTTTTTTTTTTTTTTTTTTTTTTTTTTTTTTTTTTTTTTTTTTAGGAATGCAAATGCAGGAAACCAACGCGTATTTCATTAGCAGCTCGTTTTCATCTAGTTCGCGACGTTCTGTATTGTTACTTCTTAGCCGGAAATTACTACAGCTAACACTACCGGCAATGTTGCCCACATATGGCTGCAAATCCTGTTGTCAGCTACAATACACTGCTGGGCTATATTTGCGGCAATATGTGATTTCTATAGCCCATGTACATCGTGCCGTTGAGAAACTTCAAAGAGCAGCATGGCTGTCGAATAATTAATGATGCTGAAAAGCAGTTCTTGCATTTATAAAACACTCATTCAGTAACTATGGATGCCGTCGACGCGCAAATAAAAAAATTAATTCGAGTACGCAACGATAACATGTATTTGTAGAAATAAAAAAAAATGAAAGTTATTGCACTGGATCTGACGAAAAATGTTTTTTAATGTTATGAAATACTCTGAAACATAAAGATAAGTCATTGTTAATTACAAGAATTTACAGCATCGGGAATGGAAATATTTCGAGTCACAATCTAATATGCTCAGCACAGATCCAAAAGAGAAACATTTATGGACTAATAAACGATTACAATGTCGTAAAAGAAGCTCTTGTATTACCGCTGCAATGTAGACCACGATACAGAGCGCAAACTGAAAAGTAGGTTAAATTATTTCCCGTGAAGAAATTAAAGCTAATGTCGCTAAATACACTTTCCGCTATATGGCGCACATAGAGTCTGAGATACACACATGCAGCTACCAATACATCCATGAATCACGAGTATATCGAAATGCATTTCACAAGAAGAAACGTAGCTATGTATCCACAAGAAAACAAATCAAGCGTCCCAAAAATCTGTGGCTGTAATGAAGATCACGATTCAGTACGATCGTAACAGAAACACACGTGCTTGTCGTAAAGAGAAAGGCTGACAAATAAGCAAAGTATAATTCCCGCTGAGACAGAATTTTTTCTCAAGCGCAACAGAGATTCAAGGACGAATACATGTTAAATGCTATAAACAAATTTAATTGAAAATACGCAATAACAAATATTCTCTGAGCAGCCATTGCCACTACAACACTAGTCAAGAGTACCGGTATTGCAAATTCTTCCCGATTCCCAAATGGATCCAAAGGTGATTCGTGGAGCCGCTGAGGAATAAAGTACCATTTTAAAGTGGCTTGCTGTCGAGTTCACTCAAATCGTGGCTAATATGTTATTAACCTTTGCTACGTAATTAACTTATGTCGACAAGTTTTTAAAATAATCTTATCTTTTACGACAGTGACACGAACTCGAATACTATCTCCTAGATTTTCTTCCCTACAGATAAAACAAAAACTCCAGAACGAAGCGAAAAATAAGGCAGACATGAATGTTTACCCATCCGCAGTGCAACGATTCAAATACAAATACACGGAATTTGAATAATTCTAATCAAATCAGGGAAGATATAGCTCTGTTGGATAATACTGATACTACGAAGGACAATTTTGTAATAATAGTTTTGCAGCGGAAAAACATCTGCCTGCTCTGGTACGATCAAAAACACACCTCATACACACTAAGATTCTACATAAGCATCTCAATGACACGCAACACAAATTTTTAAAAACTGCACAACTCTATATAATCTAGCTTATTACAATCTTGTAAGCGGCGTCGTCGGTTTTTGAAACGGTTGATTAATGCACGCAAAAGCTATAAGGAATATGCAATACAGAAACTTAGTCCGCGGCAGTATATAAGATGTGAAGAACATAAAGAGCAAATATGATATTTTTAATCTCAATAATATTGGTTACTTAACATAACGTGACACTGTAGATATACAGTAGGAAATTTGCACAGATAAAATCGCACTGTTACTGAATGCCTAACTTAAGATTCTGAAACACGAGTGACAATTTCGGTATAGTAAAGACCCGCTGTTATTCTCGCTGCAAGTGCTAAGCCTGTGTGTAATGCGTTACACGTACAAACAATAATGTATGTAGCACACCTTTGTTGTCATGACAACTTACCTACAATGTGCGTGCGCAGCCAAAGCCTCTTATCTCCTTTGACTGTTGAAACACTACCGGGCTTAAACTCGTTTTTAGAACCACTCGCGTGCGTTTAATTCGGTGTGTTCACAATTCGCACTCCGCTACTGCCAGCAACAGTTTCAGAACTGTCCGCGCCACATTTGAACTAGACTCGCGTTCGCGATCGGCGTGGCGTAGTCAGCGCACCGGCCACTAGAGGCGCTAGCGTCGGTCAGAGATAACGCGCCGAAGAGACAAGGCTGGCTCCACCGGCGTGAGCGCAGGAAGCGCGCCAGCGATAATGCGCCACTTCGAGGCACGTTTCCGGGATGCTGGGGCGCCCGCACATGTGGGAATAGCTTCGCTCGTTTAACGGTGTAGCTTACGTTATTTGGTGTTTGTTCTTACAAAAAAAAGGCTGGTGGATATTATTACGATTCACAGGCGCCCTATAAAGTTCAGATTAAAGCGATTCTCACCAATTCGAAAGTGCGAGCTACGAATGCTCGATGTTGTTGCGTAACGTTTTTGCGTCACCAGGAACTCGGCTTTAATTGGTCATTTCTGTGAACTCCTGCAACTGGTATTAATACTTCTGCCGTGAAACCATGACCCTCACTTTCCTCTGCTATTGTGGACAACAAGGTACATGGCGTTTCCTGATAGATCAGGAACTTCATTGCTTCAAAATACCAAATAGTGCTTTCATATAAATCTTACAGTTTCCTGATTTATTTTTCCAGATCAGTCATTTGAAAAAATACGTTCGAAGCGAATTAAATTACTCAAGGTTTACGCAGGAACTGACGTGTATTACGCAATACCATCCTTACTCGGTGCAACATTAAAATATACTGAACGAGTGTCAATATTTTTTAAACTCTGCCGTCTTTGTCATTATATTGCGGGGGGGGGGGGGGGGGGGGAGCGACCGCAGGGAGTTACTTGGTCCTTAAAGGAATCTCAGTCTTCTTCTGCTTCTTCTTCTTTTCAAGGAGTAGGCTCATAGCCTGTTCCGTCTTCACAGAAGCCAGTTTTTCATTGGTCTTCGTGTATTTCTCTATCCTACATATCTATAGATATTATATGTCAGACTACTCTTTCTTCCCCTTGCTTTCAGTATGCCTCTTTCGTTTTTGGATCCTGTTTTCTTATCTTTCATTTACGGAAAATTTATTTAACTATCTCCCTGTTTCAGAAATGTTCATTTTATCTCTCAGGATACGTCCTTTTCTTTCCTTCTTTGGTCTTTCTTAGTTACTGTCCAGGTCTCACTTCTGTGTGTGAGCATAGATATTGGCATTACTTCGTAGAATATTACCTTTGTGTCTTTCCAGTTTTTACTGGCTAATGTTCTATGTATAGTGTCACATGACATATGAAACATGTTTGACTTAGGGAGGTGTCATTACCATATTCATGACTTACATCACACCCTACCAGCTGAAAGCGAGGTACCTACTCAACTGATTTCTAATTTTGCATTATTTTAGAGCGTACTGGGTATTCTCCTTTTAAAAAAAAACATAACTTTGGTTTTATTCTCTGATGTGTTCAAGTTACAGAGTTCACCTGTTGAGTATAAGCGATTTAGAGAAAATGGTAAATAATAGTCCGTCTTTTGTAAAATTATTTGGTCATCAGCAAAGAATACAGAATTTAAATTTGTTTTCCTAGGAATTAATTTTATTCTTGGGTTAACTTCTTGTTTCCATTGTCTAGCTTTGTCGTCAGCGTATATATTAAGTGAGTGAGAGACTGCACCCTTGCCGTATTCATGCTGGTTTTGTTCTGCCTTTGCCTGTATAAATTAGAATTTCCTTATTTAAGAACAAACTGTTTATCACTATTATTTCATGGGCTTTCCAGTGTATTCCACAGCACATACCTGTTCACTCTACAGCACATACCTATTACTCTATCGAACGCTTTTGCGTAATTTGCAAACGCAATTTGAGTCTCCAGATTATGTTCTCGTCTGTTTTCATTTATCTACCGGATTACTGTAATATTGTCACTGCATTATTGTCCTTTTATAAAGCCATTTTGTTTCTCTAGTAAGGGGGCGTCAATTATTCTTTTCAGTCTCTTATTGATTACCATGCACATAATTTGTAGCCAGTTTAGTTTTCACAAGCATTTTATACCCTTTTTTATTTGGGATATCATCTCCACCACTCTCCAAGAATAATCATCTTCTTTTCCAGCATTCATTTAACAAATGCAACAGCTTCAGTTTCAGTCTGGATACTAAGTCTTTTATTCATCACACAATTCTCTCGAATTTTTAAGTCATCGTCTGTGTCTCCAATCGACTGCAGATTTAGTACTACTGAACTCGACAAGAAATACTGCAGCTTATCAGTTGCTACATACAGGGGGGCAATTATTAAACTTTATGAAATAAAATCGTCATAAATTCTAAAGGGTTTGCGTTAGAGCATTCAAACTGCATGGTTGGCTGTGGGTCATGATGGAAATTAGTATTCCTGTATGGTTTGGTTTAGCGACGAAGCCCAGTTTCATTTGGACGGGTTGGTTAATAAGAAAATTGGCGTATTTGGGGGACTGAGAATCCGCATTTGGCGATCGATAAGTGTCCAGATCCTTAACGGGTGACTATGTTGCTCGTAATGTCCAGTCACGGAATAATCGGAACGATATTCTTCGATGGTACAGTAACGACCTGACGTTACGTGAATGTTTTGGAAGATGATTTCATCCCCATTACCCAAAGTGATCCTGATCTCGACAAGATGTGGTCCATGCAAAACGGAGGGAGTTCCACCCATCGAAGCAGGACCACTGCGGGGAACGCATTCTGGCTCTGGGATACCCAGAGGCCACTGGCATAGGCGTCTGTTGGCCGCCATATTCTCCAGGTCTAAACACTTGCCCTGCCTTTTTGTGGGGATATATTAAAGACAAGATGCACAGGAGTAACCCCAAAACCATTACTGGGCTGAAAACAGCCATTCAGGAGGTCAGCGACAGCATCGATGTTCCGACACATCAGCGGTCATGCAGGATTTCGGTATTCGTCTGCGCCACATCATCTCCAATGATGGCAGGCATATCGAACATGTCAAACCTAAATTTGAATATCTGTTGTGACGTGTACGTTTTGAATAAAGTGTTTTTTCATGTCGCCCTGTGTCTAGGGTTTACTTACTTGTAATTCTGTTCATGGGTAATCATGCCGTTCTGGGTGTCGCTGCGATTTCAGCGCTTTTCTGCAGTCAAGCTGAGTGAGAATCTTGCAGAACAGTGCCGAAATAGCGTCATCAGTCTTTTCCTCGTTCAGACGTTAATGTATGCCGTCGCCGGGTTGAGGCACGAAATCTGGCAAAAAACCCAAAGAGACTCTGGTCATACATAAAGCACATCAGTGGCAAGACGCAATTAATACCTTCACTGCGCGATAACAACGGTGAAGTCACTGATGACAGTGCCACTAAAGCAGAGTTGGTTTTCCGAAACTCCTTCACCAAAGAAGGCGAAGTAAATATTCCTGAATTCCAATCAAGAACAACTGCCAAGATGAGAAACATAGTAGATATCCTCGGTGTAACAAAGCAGCTTAAATCACTTAATAAATTGTATACCAGTCAGGTTCCTCTCAGAGTGTGCTGATAAAATAGCTCCATATTTAGCAATTATATACAACCACTCGCCCACAGAAAGATTCGCACCTAAGACTGGAAAATTGCTCAAGTCACACCAATATCCAAAAGGGGAAGTAGGAGTAATCAGCTGAACTACAGACCTATATAACTACCATCGATTTGAAGAAGGAAGGGTTTTGTAACATGTACTATATTCAATCATTATGAAGTACCTCGAAGAAAACGACTTATTGACACATAGTCAGCACGGTTTCAGAAAATAGCGTTCTTGTGAAACTCAACTAGCTCTTTATACTCATGAAGTAATGAAAGCTATCGACAGGGGCTGTCAAATTGATTCCATATTTTAGATTTCCAGAAGGCTTTCGACACCGTTCCTCACAAGCGTCTCCTAACCAAACTGCGTGCCTACGGAGTAACGCCTCAGTTGTGCGACTGGATTCGTGATTTCCTGTCAGAAAGGTCACAGTTCATAGTAATAGACGGAAAGTCATCGAGTAAAACAGAAGTAACTTCCGGCGTTCCTCCAAGGAAGTGTTATAGGCCCTCTATTGTTCCTGATCTATATTAACGACATAGGAGACTATCTGAGTAGCTGTCTTAGATTGTTTGTAGGTGATGCTGTCATTTATCGTCTTGTAAAGTCATCAGACGATCAAAACAACTTGCACAATGATTCAGATAAAATATCTGTACGGTTCGCTAAGTGGCAATTGACCCTGAATTAGGAAAAGTGTAAAGTTATTCACATGAGTACTAAAATAAATCAACTAAATTTCGATTACGCGATAAGTCACACAAATATGAGGGCTGTAAATTCAACTAAATACTTAGGGATTACAATTACAAATAATCTAAATTGGAACGATCACACAGACAATATTGTGGGTAGAGCAAACCAAATACTGCGGTTCATTGGCAGAACACTTAGAAGGTGCAACAGGCCTACTAAAGAGACTGCTTACACCACGCTTGTCCGCCCTATTCTGGAGTACTGCTGCGTGGTTTGGGATCCGCATCAGTTGGGACTGACGGATGACATCGAAACAGCACAAAGAAGGGCAGCTCGTTTTGTATTATCGCGAAATAGGGGAGATAGTGTCACAGACATGATAAGTGAATTTGAGTGGTAATCATTAAAACAAAGGCGTTTTCGTTGCGACGGGATAAAATTTTCTCCTCCGATTGCGGCAACTTTCTATTGGCGCCCACCTACATAGGGAGAAATGATCATCACGATAAAATAAGAGAAATCAGGGCTTGCACAGAAAAAATTTAAGTGCTCCTTTTTCCCGCGTGCCGTTCGAGAGTGGAACGGTAGAGAGACAGCTTGAAGGTGGTTCATTGAACCCTCTGCCAGGCACTTTGTTGTCAATAGCAGAGTAATCATGTAGATGTAGATAGATGGACCCAAGCCGCTGCTTGCGACGTCAAGCTGGGAGTGTCGCCAGAGGAATCACAATTACTGTAAGACAAAGTCTACACGGGCATTTTTTAACTCAGCTTCTGTGTGATAAATGACGCAAGAAATATCGGCCCAGTATTGTGGCATATAACGTGGATACACGGCACGCAAATTAACTCACACTGTCAGACAGGCTTGTTCCCGATTTCGAACCGCAGGCTGACGGCCCGGGGCCCGTTTTCTTGTGTCGCAAGACGCTTACGTAGCGGCTACACAGCCCTTAACGCCCCAGCTGCTGTCTCACGGGACGCTAGCGTTTGTTGTTACTCTATTGCTAATGCATAATGGAGAAGTAAGAGATTACAGCGTTTGGCAGTAGCTCTTTCCCGAAGCTGCTGCGGTTTCCTTTGTCAGTCGCCACTTGAATATGACGTGGACCTACATTATTAGTGTTTCTTTCGTCCTGACTGTCTCTGAGACCGCACCTGGAGCTCTGCGTTAAGGATTCAGTAGCTACGCCTTCGAGTACTGTTCATGTTACCGACCCTGACCTTGAAGATATTGTTTAAAAATGGCTTGGGGACGGTTTAGGAAGTGGTGTTGGATCAGATAGTGGCAACGTAAACAGGAAGAGTGCGAAAGTGAAGACGAATTTGTTTTAACACCTGTGTATTCCTTGAACAAGTGCTCAGAGTGATGAGGACAGAAGTATAGAGACTGAGTCTTCAGCTTAAGGTGTTGATATAAGAATAATAGGATGAAACAAATATCGCAGGTCGTCGAAGCCTCTTCCAACGATGGCCAATAGCATTGTTCCTTCGCGTGCTGAATTCGTTTATCCTTTCCAATTCCTAGGAAGCCAATACTCAGATGAGCCGCTTTATTTTTTGAAGAAGCTTGTAAACTCGTTGGTGACGCCACAGATAAGAACTGAGTCAACAGGTATCACATACCCCGTGAACGTCGTGTATCCCTCACCGTTTTTTGGGTGTAGCAGAACCAAGCGAAGATGTGATTGTAGAACGATTGGAAAAACACTAAACATGCTCCAGCTGTGATCCAAGAAAGAACAGAAAGACACCTTGTAATTTTCATTGTTGCAAGAAGCCAGTCTGACTTGAAATCTGTACAAAAATTTCCAGCGAGTACAAAGAAAACCTCTGAGAAGGAAATTAAACACCAAAAATTACTAGTTCAGTTTTAATATTTTCTAATGTTTCGTGGGAGTTTTTAATGTTTTTATTATTACATGTGTAATAAAAAATAAAAAATAGGAAAAAGTAAAATTTGGAGTGCAGTGTAAAGCAGTCTTAATAGCATTGACGTTTCATGCAGGCCTACTGTTATGTTCATTTTGTGTAGTTTTCTGTTTAAACGAGCTTTTTTCGTAAAAACAAACTTTAAAATTAATTAGAATATATGTTTTTTGCGTGGCATTAGCGTTACCTTTTACGCAAAATCAGAACCGTTCCTCTGAAATTGTTGAATGCCAAGGGTTAAATAACGCAGTATTGTGGCTAGCGGCAACTGTTGGCCACGATTGTTATAGGTTGATGGAGATTTGTGGACACCACCTTTCTCAGCCCGTGTTCAACAATGGCGCACAACTTAAAACCATACATTTGTTTTGCCGCACCCAGTAGAAACAAAGGGGGATAAAACTCTTAAAAACTGTATATACACACTCGAGATTTTTCAACACGTGACTTAGTATAGCTACAGTGTGAGGTCCAGATTCCTCAATCGTTTTTTGAAACTGCTGTGCATTTTACAGACTACCATACGATGTGCTATTCGAAGTGCAATGTTCCTCTGTTGCAAAGTGCAATACTGTTGTGATTTAACTACAGAAACTAAAACTGTTTTTTCATATTTAAAATAAAAGCAATGTCCTAGAAAAATCATATATCAACCATATTCTACATGTAAATGTAATTTTTATTCCATAGACTTACGTTATCTAAGAGTGTAGTATTAAAATACAATTCAAGAAAAGTAAGGAAGGTTTCGTTTTGTTTTAAATGTGTAGCACTAAGACATGAATGGACTCTGTGGCCAAGCGGTTCTAAACGCTTCAGTCCGGAACCGCGCTGCTGCTACGGTCGCAGGTTCGAATCCTGCCTCGGGCATGGATGTGTGTGATGTCCTTAGGTTAGTTAGGTTTAAGCAGTTCCAAGTTCCAGGGGACTGATGACCTCAGATGTTAAATCACTTAGTGCTTAGCGCCATTTGATGCATATACCGTGATATGAAGCGTCTTATGAGGCCAAACACTGTTTTTGCTTGTTTATGTGCTGAAAACATGGATTATTATTTGAACACTTGGCCTTTTTCTTGTTGAACAAGAGAGGAGGAGAAAATAGACTGCAGAGCCAGAGAAACTGGCACACCTGCCTAATATCGCGTGAGGCCCTCGCGAGCATGCAGAAGGGTCGCAACACGACGTGGCATGGACTCGACCAATGTCTGAAGTAGAGCTGGAGCGAACTGACACCATGAATCCTGCAAGCTGTCCGTGATTCCGTAAGAGCACGTTGCAAGGCATCCCAGGTATGCTCAATAATGTTCGTGTCGGGGGAGTTTGGTGACCAGCGGAAGTGTTTAAACTCAGAAGAGTCTTCCTGGAGCCACACAGTAGCAATAACCTGCTGGAATGGTCCAAGTCCGTCGGAATGCAGGTTGTCAGACAGGATGCTTACATACGTGTCACCTGTCAGAATGGTACGGTATCTAGACGTATCACATATCTCTCCAACTGCACACGCTCCACACCATTACAGCGGCTCCACCAGCTTGAACAGTCCCCTGCTGACATGCAGGGCCCATGGATTCATGAGGTTGTCTCCGTACCCGTACGCATTTGTCCGCTCGGTACAATTTGAAACGAGACTCGTCGGATTAGGCAGCATGTTTCCAGTCATCAACAGTCCAGTGTCGGTGTTGACGGGCCCAGTCTTCAAAGGTATACGAGTGAGCCTTTGGCTCCGGAAATCCTTATCGATGATGTTTCATTTGCACGCTGACACTTGTCGATGGCCCAGCACTGAAATCTGCAGCAGCTTGCGGAATGGTTGCTCTTCGGTGACGTTGGACGATTCTCTTCAGTGGTCATTGGTCCCGTTCTTCCAGGATCTTTTCCCGGGCGCAGCGATGTCGGAGATTTGATGTTTTACCGGATTCCTGATATTCACGGCACACTCGTGAAATGGTCGCACGGAAAATCCCCATTTCATCGCAACCTAGGAGATACAGTGTCTGTCCTATCGCTCGTGAGCCGACTATAACACCGCTTTCAAACTCACTTACATCTAGATATCCTGCCATTGTAGCAGCCAGTAACCGATCTAACATTTGCGCCGGACACTTTTTATTTTATATAGGCGTTGCCGGCCGCAGCGCCGTATTCTGTGTGTGTGTGTGTGTGTGTGTGTGTGTGTGTGTACTTGAATACGTTTTCCTATACCAGTTTCTTTGGGGCTTCAGTGTATAATTAAAGTTAAACAGAGACAAACGAACAAAACAAAACTGTATGAACAATCATTAGGGACGTCGAAAACAACGAAAAACAAACTTTAAAAATGGTTAAAAGATAGGCCATTTCAATGGCACACTAAATTCAACGGAATCAGGAAACAAGTACATTTTTGTAAATACTGTATTACATTTATTTGTAAAACTCCTGACTTACTGTGAGAAATTACCGATCTCAGCGATGAATAATTGCCGGCCTCAGTGGCCGACCGGTTCAAGGCGCTTCCGTCCGGAAGGTTCGAATCCTGCCTCGGGCATGGATGTGTGTGATGTTTTTAGGTTAGTTAGGTTTAAGTAGTTCTAAGTTCTAGGGGACTGATGACCTCAGAAGTTAAGTCCCATAGTGCTCAGAGCCATTTGAACCATTCGAAGAATAATTCACCTGTTTCTGATCGACCTCATCATTTTTATGCTAGAGCAGAATTGCACTTTATTTATTAATATAACTTAAAATTAATTCTGGTTTCTTCGGCAGGATTAATAATTTTAACCAAAAAATCTGCGAGGACTCAATGGCTTTCATAACTTTTTAACGCATTAATTTTCAGCAGCTCTTAGTCCAGTTCCTGCATGTGGACAATGGCGTTGAGGCGAGACCGAATGTCACCAGTCTCTTCGTAATTTTTTACAGTTTTCTATCATCCTGCTTCACGTATTTCTTTTTCCCCTTCTTTCCTTTAATATTCACTTCCAACTTGGTGTACATGCAGTTTGTCAGCTTCGATTCCTTCTTCTAGCATTCCGCCAAATAATCACTCCAAGGGTGAGTGTTTCCAAAAATATTATTATTTCGTTAACGACCCTGCATCAGGATTCGTCCTTCAGTGGCTTTTCCGTAGCAGTTCCACACTGTTATGGGAGTATCCTCACTCCACAAAGCAGTTAGACAACTGAGATAGTCCTTCGTTATCAGGAGCTTGCTCATGAATCTCAACCCAGCCATTACTGAAAATTGCCTCCAAAATTCAGATGCATCTTATACTCTAAATTAATATGAAAATGTTCCGTGTTTGATTTAAAATTTCCGCCATGCTTAAGGATGCCCGTATATTCGATGCTGCGGGAAACGTATCTCTATCTGGCGACACTGGATTCAACTGGCAGCAGCAAAGCACCGATACGACGAACCTGAGCTGCGGGGATCCACAAGCTTGCTAACACTGTCTCTCTTCCGGACCCACCGTCACAAATCCAGAACACTATCTAGCCTATGACGCGTCATTGCAGTCTACAGTGCCAGCGAACTTGCATTGAAAGTGACCTGTGTTATCGGTAAGAGTACAATATTTTTGTTAGTAGCTAATTTCGTAATGGAAAAAAATAAAAGGTATCCACATGATGCGGGCAATAAATTGAAAGTAGTAGCACATGCAGAAGAACATGGAAACAGAGCTGCTGAGAGGCCCTCCAACAACAGAAAAAACGAAACTTCCTGGCAGATTAAAACTGTGTTCCGGACCGAGACTCGAACTCGGGACCTTCGCCTTTCGCGGGCAAGTGCTCTACCAACTGAGCTACCCAACCACGACTCAGGCCCCCTCCTCACAGCTCTACTTTTGCCAGTACCTCGTCTCCTATCTTCCAAACTTTACAGAAGCTCTCCTGCAAACCTTGCAGAACTAGCACTCCTGAAAGGAAGGATATTGCGGAGACATGGATTAGCCACAGCCTGGGGGATGTTTCCAGAATGAAATTTTCACTCTGCAGCGGAGTGTGCTCTGATATGAAACTTCCTGGCAGATTAAGCACTTGCCCGCGAAAGGCAAAGGTCCCGAGTCCGAGGCTCGGTCCGGCACACAGTTTTAATCTGCCAGGAAGTTTCAAATCAGCACACACTCCGCTGCAGAGTGAAAATCTGATTCTGGAAACAGAAAAAAAACATTAGTGATTGGCGGGCTGCTAAAGAAGAACTGAGAAAAATGAGGATGACTGGATAAATAAACCATTTAAAGTGTATATAAAAGAGGAATTGAACTAATGGATGGCGGATGAAACCCATCTCGAATTCACGCCGTACGGACCTTTTAAACTACCTACAAGTGTGTCGGTGGTGAAAACAGTTGTAGTCTAGAATGAGAGAAGACATTATCGTTAAATCTTCCAAGAAGTGCGGTATAAGTAAAGCTCTCAATGGCAGAAGTTCATCTTATATGTGAACAGGAGAACGATGACGATGAAGAGGAAGAAGAAAGGACAGATGACAAGTTTCAGGGAATCTGAAAGGTTGTTCGGTTTTTTAGCCTGGCTTTGCAATAGAAAAGTAAAAATGACAAAATGATTTAAAAAAAAATGTTTAAAATTAAGAGGTGCGTCTTGTAGTCCGTAGCGTCTTATAATCCGTAAAACACGATATTCGTTCTGACAGCACTCTTCAGCTAGACCGAGATCTGGAACGTTCCCCCATAAACTCTTTTTCATGTGAAAATAACATCCATTTTTTTCCTTCAAGGGGAAAGCGTCACTAAAAGCCGATATCACAGCTACATCAAAATCAACATTCTCTGTTCTTGGACACCACTGATGAACTGCTTGTTTGATCAGACGAAACAGGCAAATAAAGGTGTCTTTCTCCTTATTAGACGCCAGGACAGATGCAACAGGATGGATCTTTGTTTCAGCACTCTAGCCTCGTAGCTGTGTAGATTTTTTGCGGACTGTAAATTGCAGGTCTTAAATGTTTTATGCGTTAAAAAATGGGAAGATTTTGCAAGATTTTTTCTTTGCTTCCACAAAAAATGATTATCGTGTCCTATGATCTATCTTCCCCTAGAAGAAAACTGCTGCTATCACTTATCTTTAAGAGACCTTTATGGAGATCGATTTCAGTACAGTTCATCGGCTCTTGGTACCCCTGCGTTTGACTCGGCTGAGAACGCAAAGATGCTCTTCATATTTCCTGATTTGTTTCCGGAGACCCCCTACATTCACCACAGAGCACGCGTGTAACCCGACACTGAATATGGAGTGTAGTGAAGTGCCTATAATGGAGGCTCAAGAGCGCAAATGTTTATGTGATGTTAGCGGCAGTGATTATAAAAATTGGTGTAAGAAACAACATGCACACACGAGTGTGTGTGAAACAGCTGCTGGAAATCGGTGGGGAAATATGGAAGCAAAAGAACGAAATGAAATACGTAAGGTTTTGTAGCATTATTTATTTATTGATTTTAAAATATTATAGCAGTAACAATTTCATACACATATTACTGCTACACAGATTCACGAAAGACCAAGTGACTATTATGAATTACGTTAGACAAGTTGTTAGATGCACAATCAAAGCAATATAACGACTAGCTTACCAACTGGTATTGGCAGGGTATTCATTTCGTCAGGTTTTTTACTAGAAACGAAAACAAAAAATTTGCTGTGTTTGTATTGTAACATTGGGAAAATTTCATTTCCATCTATTAGTGAAAACACTTTTGAAAGTCTCACTGGAAACTGAAAGACGTATCTCTTGAACTATGTGTCGCACGTACGTTCAGCAGTGTATGTTGATACTGTCTACGAAGTATATCACGAATAGAGTTAGTAGTAAAGAAATAATAAATTTAAACGTCAAGTATGGCGCGGCAGTTTTACAGGCATCTCTGTGTTTATGACGTCATGTCTTCTGAGCTTCTTACCCCCACAGGGTTTGTTGTCTGACAATAAGGGGCATGTCTACCAAGTTTAGTCGAAATCCGTGCAGTGTGTTAGGAGGAGATATGGTACAATCACACATACAAACATCCATTTTTATAATATGTAGGGATTTTAATATTGCCAGCTATATCTCATTTCGTATTCAGTTCCATTACCTAAAAGCAACCATTCTGCCACGGAAGTGACCAATGATTTAACGTAAAATATAGATCAAATTTTCTCCTTCATCAACTCCCTTTTGACTTCCCCTATGTCCACAAGATGGTACACTTTCTAAAGAACTCATGCCATCAAATACGAATCCGTCCAGTTTCCTGTGTAAGTTGTGTAACAAACAAAATGTTTTTATCATGGAATTCGCAAACAGGGAACAGTGACAAGAGCTCCACTTACTAGCTAGTATTCCATACGCGCATTCGACAAAACTTCGGGTTTTGTTGAGCCGACAATTGAAGGTTTTTTTCCGAATGTTTGATTTTTCTCGGAGACGTTCGCGTTACGCTTTGACAAATCTTTATGAGCCACAAAGACATACGGAGCTGGTTGGGATTTTGAAGTGGTTGTGGCAGAGGTAAACAGAGATTGTCTGAATAAATTAACTGCCCTATGTAACTACTTTTCAGTACATTCGAATCATCCGTTCTAAAAGTGCGGCCATCAGCGCCCATGAAACAATAATCACCATCGTCTACAGCCGTTATTAATGTAGAAAAATACATTTTGCAATCAATAAACGCACTGCCACTCTTCGAAGATGAATTATTTACCGTCTCGACGGGTGTTTTATATACTGCAGCCACAATTCTTCCCATATTGTTTCCCCTAAGTTCCCTTAAGAATGAAACTTCCTGGAAGATTAAAACTGTGTGCCGGACCGAGACTCGAACTCGGGACCTTTGCCTTTCGTGGACGAGTGCTGTACCATGTGAGCTACCCAAGCACGACTCACGACCCGTCCTCACAGCTTTAATTCCGCCAGTACCACATCTCCTACCTTCCAAACTTCACATAAGTTCTCCTGCAGACCATACAGAACTAGCTCTCCTGGAAGAAAGGATATTGCGGAGACATGGCTTAGCCACAGCCTGAGGATGTTTGCAGGAGACAAGGAAGGTTCTGGCGGAAGTGAAGCTGTGATGACGAGCCGTGAGTCGTGTTTGGGTTGCGCAGATGGTATTTTTGGTTAAAGTTTCTACTTCACGGAGCAGAAGAAGGTTTTGAAACAGCAAGTAAACAGAGAAGATCATCAGTATAGACCAGTTAAGCCCATGTGTAAATATTACTTTGTTTTGAGGAAAGTGTATAACACAGTGTTGAAACTGGCAGATAAAAAAATGTTCAAATGTGTGTGAAATCCTGTGGGACTTAACTGATAAGATTATCAGTCCCTAAGCTGACACACTACTTAACCTAAATTATCCTAAGGGCAAACTGGTAGATACCTTTTATTTAAATCTTTCTTTCTTTTTTTCATGAGAAGACAATTTTATGTTAATTATTAGTCAAATCAAGCAGCAGAAGCCTACTTTACTTCATTACCTTCCTGAAGAAGAAAATTTTACATATAAGCAATAATGAGTTTGCTTATTTCCGTTTTTCCACGCACTGGTAAAGGAATTTATAGATCCAGTTTCCAGAAAATTATGTAAATGCCATCTCGATGGAATTTATATTTATTTTATTCAAGCCGTGTTGCAAACAAAAGGCAACAGAAGGGGCATACACAGTTTGCCGTTCCGAAGAAGCGCGTTTCCACATCATGAAGTTACATTCTCTCTTTAAAAGCGGAGTAGCCGGGCCGAGAAGGCAAAAATTGGCGAGCGTAAAGGACGGATTGAAGGGGAGGAAGGAGACCTAAAAAACAAGAATTAAATAAAAAAAGAAAAAAAAAGAAAAAAAAGAAAAAGAAGACGGTAGAGCAATTTCCGGCGAAAGGCAAAGGTCCCGATTCCGAGTCTCGGCCAACCACACAGTTTTAATCTGCCAGGAAGTTTCATATCAGTGCACACTCCGCTGCAGAGTGAAAATCTCATTCTGACTCTTAAGAATGTCTGCTATGATGTGACGCCTAATACGATGTTCTACATACAAAAATCTAAAGGAAATTCAGTTGCTAAGTATCTGAAAAGAACCGGCTATATTTCGTATTACCATTAAGTTTTAACGCTTCCGTAAGATATTAATGCCAGCAAATGCCGCTTAGTATGCTGTGTAGCCACGCTGTGTCACTATTAGTAGCCAGCATTTGCTTGCATTAGTAAAACTTCATACTATTCACAATGTTGTATTCTTTGACATCTTTCTCTGTGTAGTAAAATTAAAGAAAAATATCTATTTCAGAAACAGAAGTGCTGAACAAGTGGAGGAATTTGAAGGAAACTCTATCCAAAATGCACCCTCCGGTAGCTCTATAATATCTAAGAGACGATTTATATTCCATAAACAAATGAACCTCCTCTCAAAGACACTGGTGCATTGAAGGTAAGCTTTTGGACTTAAGCCTGCAAATCAGTGCAGCAGCGAAACTGACAGAGCGGTACATGTTTTGTACTTGTATTACTGGAAAGAACAATTTCCCTTTCAGTACGTGCGGCAACATGAAGGAATCGCTACTAGGAATCGACTATCAAAGAGAAAAATGAACCCAAGTACAGGAAACTCCATCTACAAGTGACGCTACAGCAGAAACTACTATTTCTGTTGCCCAGTCAGCAGCCAAAGTCAAAGAAAAGATGTTTTTCCTATCGTTATTGCCAAAAGTTGCGGAACTAAACGACATGAAAAATTAGATTTTCAAATTAATATTGTTGATATTTGCAGACGTTTTCGTCACTTGCTAATAAAAACTGCAGTTATTTTTTGTCATAAAGTTAAGAAAATTTCCGTCGTTTCCAACTGAAATTTATTCGTGAGTGCCAGACAGGTTCCGCCTATTCATGTGAGGCAGCATCAGTGGTGAAACTTCCTGGCAGATTAAAACTGTGTGCCGGACCGAGACTCGAACTCGGGACCTTTGCTTTTCGCGGGCAAGTGCTCTACCATCTGAGCTACTCAAGCAAGACTCAAGACCCGTCCTCACAGCCTTACTTCTGCCAGTACCTCGTCTCCTACGTTCCAAACTTTACAGAAGCTCTCCTGCGAACCCTGCAGAACTAGCGCTCCTGAAAGGAAGGATATTGCGGAGACATGACTTAGCCACAGCCTGGGGGATGTTTCCAGAATGAGATTTTCACTCTGCAGTGGAGTGTGCGCTGATATGAAACTTTCTGGCAGATTTACACTACGTGCCGGACCGAGACTCGAACTTTGACCTTTGTCTTTCGCGAGCAAATGCTCCACCATAAAACCACAGTTTTAATGTGCCAAGAAGCTTCATATCAGCGCACACTCCGCTGAAGAGTGAAAATCTCATTCTGGAAACTTCAGTGGTATTTATTTTTGTGTCCTATGCATGCAGCCATTTGTTGTCTTATATCAGCTAAATGCACATGATATAGGTTTCTTCCAGTAAATATTTTTATTTATACCCTACATTGTACTGAACTGCTTTACAACTGATTTTTCAAATTACAGTTGTGCAATTATTGCAAACGTGTGATCATCATCGTAACTCACAACATAATTCCTAAATCTTCCCTCTCGTGACGCATCTAGCTCCATAACGTATCTACAGCCCACAGGACCACCTACTTTTTCAGTTTCAAATGAAACAACCGAATCCGAAGATTCTTCGGTGAAATTATTTAGTAAGTATGTTAATTCTTTTGGAATTTCTATAATAAATAACAGTACATCTGTGTTTTAGTATGGCCGATTGTTGGTTATTGTTATTATCATTGTTTTATATCAATAACACTTAGCTTAATGTAACAGGTAGTATTCAGCTTCTGTATAATATCGCATATTGGTATGTCTGCGTACGAGGGTTTTACGTACTTTAAAAAGAAGATACTCGAATGATTGTAGTGACATGCGATAATAACAAAAAAAACAAGATAACTTTCAGTTTGTCGCGTATATTTATGAACTTTCCTTTACGAGGCTGATTTATGATTATTGGATGTATCCACCACTTTCTCTGTTTTCTTTTTTTGTTTCCGTCGACTAGCAACCAATAATGAAATAATCGCTGTTGGTGTTATGCTCATTTCTGTGATTGCTCTTATCAGATCTCGACACGCGTACTTCATTCCAGTCGGTGTACGCTGAACCGTGTTACGAACGAAACTACGTTAACAATACAGTTTCTGCTACATTTACCTCGTTAGTTAGCGTATGATGCAGCCAGGTGCCTGTAATAAGAAAACTTTGCGGTAGTTTGCGTAAAGTTGTTGCGTCAAAAAAACGACGTTAACTCTTGGTCTAAGGTTTCGATACAGGATGTAACACAATTGCACTGAAGAGCCAAAGAAACTGGTACACCTGCCTACCGTATTAGGTCTCTGCGAGCACGCAGAAGTGCGACAACACAACATGGCGTGGGATCCACTGATGTCTGACGTAGTGCTGGAGGGAACTGACACCATGAATCCAGCAGGGCTGTCCATAAACCCGACGGAGTACGAGGGGTGGAAATTTCTTCTCAACAACACGTTGCACGGCATCCCAGATAGGCTCAGTGATGTTCGTGTCTGGGAAGTTTGGTGGGTATCGGAAGCGTTCAAACTCAAACGAGTGCTCCTGGAGGCACTCTGTAGCAATTCTGGGCGTGTGGAGCGTCGCATTGTCCTGCTGGAATTGCCCAAGTCCGTCGGAATGCACAATGGACATGAATGGATGCAGGTGACCAGATAGGATGCTTAATAACGTGTCACCTGTCACAGTCGTATCTAGACGTATCAGGGGTCCCACATCACTCCAATTGCACACGCCCCACACCATTACAGAGCCTCCCCCAGATTGAACAGTCATCTGCCGACATGCAGGGTCCTTGGATTCATGAGGTTGTCTCCACACCAGTACACATCTGTCCGCTCAAGCTACTACAGCTAACACCTCATCCATAACTTAATACGGTGCACAGTGCCAGAAACCAAGAGTCTTCATATTAAAACATACATCCGGTATCGACAATCTTGACTGGAAAGTCTGTCCTGAGAGTTCTCTACCAACTTATAGATTGCGACATCTGTCTGATATCGAGATGTGATCCGTGTCGATTGCTGGTACGGAAGGCGCTAGGGTCGATTCACGTGGTGTCTGTGCAAGCGGTGGTACCCCATTAGCTCTCACGGTGTTGAGTGCCGCAGTTCGGCCGGCCTTATGGTGCGAGGCTTTCGTCTGCATGGAGAGTGTGAGCAGTTGTACCATGGTTTATGGTGAAATGTGCGTATTCTGGGTGTTCGGCCGCCTGCCGCGAATCTTTTTATTTGACCACAGTTCGGCGACTTGCATGTAGATGACAACGAAATGGAGACGACGACGACGACGACAGCTGCGAAGGCGGTTGTCCGTATTCCACGGGCAGAGTGTCCTGGGTCTGCATCTCTTTGCTGTTTGCTGTCTGACTGCGTAGTTCTCGGTAAGTACGGATCATTCTTCTTTGCTGATGCGCCTCACAGGGCAGCTGTTAAAGAGTATTCCCTGTTTATCGGCGGGCAACGAAGAAGCTTATGCGTGATGTCAGTGCTTGCTGTGTTCGTGAACTTTGGTTTACTTTCACTTACACTTCGGAAAAAGCTGAAAAGTTTGTTGCTTCAGCATACTCTTACAAGGGAACCTCCACATCGCACCCCCCCCCCCCCCCCTGAGATTAGTTATAATTTGGCACAGTGGATAAGCCTTGAAAAACTGAACACAGATCAATCGACAAAACAGGAAGAAGCTGTGTGGAACTATGAAAAAAATAAGCAAAATATATAAACCGAGTAGTCCATACGCAAGATAAGCAACATCAATTATTGTGGGAGTTCAGGAGTGCGGTGGTCTCGTGGTTAGCGTGAGCAGCTGCGCAACGAGAGGTCCTAGGATCAAGTCTTCCGTCGAGTGAGAAGTTTAATTTTTTATATAATCAACTTTGCTCCCCAATATTCCAGGACATGTTCAAATTTGCTTGGACGTATGTAGGATTTGACGGTCTATACACGGAAAAATTTGAAAACGTTAAAAACATATGTTTTGACAAAGCACAGGGAAAACTGTGCGACTGTGAAACTGTTGTATTCATTTGTTGCAGTTTATATGATAAACTGTTATGTTTTCATCATTTTTTTGGGAGTGATCATCACATCCACAAGAAAACCTAAATCGGGCAAGGTAGAAGAATCTATTTACCCATTCGCCAAGTGTACAAGTTAGGTGGGTCGACAACATATTCCTGTCATGTGACGCACAGGCTGTGACCAGAGTCTTGTAGAATATATCAGACATGTTTTCCTGTGGAGGAATCAGTTGATCTATGACCTTGCGATCAAATGTTTTCGGATCCCATTGGAGATGCACGTCCTTTCGTCTACTAATCGCACGGTTCTGCGCTGCGGTAGCAAAACACAGACACTTAGCGTATTACTACACTGAACAGAGACGTCAATGAACGAACAGACAGATCACAACTGTGCGAAAATAAAGAAAATAAACTTTTCACTCGAGGGAAGACTTGAACAAAAGACCTCTTGTTCCGCAGCTGCTCACGCTAACCACGGGACCACGGCGCTCCTGGTCTTATCCTATCCTTGATGTTGCCTTTCTTTCGCATGGAATACTCTGTTTGTATATTTTGCTTACTTTTTTTCGTAGTTCCACACAACTTCTTCCTGTTTTCTCGATTGATCTGTGTTCAGTTTTTCAAGGCCTATCCACTGTGCCAACTTATGAATAAATCTGAGGGGGGTGCGATGGGGACGTTCCCTTGTGAGTGGTGAAACTTGTTGGAATAAATGTTAATTCGGAATTTTTGACGGTTTGTGCAATAATTTCTTAGGGACATTTAGCTTCGTTGTCGCACTCTGTAGTCAAATGTCGCAGAAGTTTCATTGCATAGAATACTTACTGGAAAGATTAACCACAGTTGGCAATGGTGTTGGATGACGAGTGTCCCGTAATTACAAGTTAATAATGGTGCGTAACGCGCTGAGCCGGACACAGCTTCTACAAATAGCTATTGCGTGGCTTCTAGAACGTTTGTTTATGGCGAATTAGTGGGTACACTAGAGTAGCGTGAAGATCCCCCAACTCCCGTACGCTATAAAACAGATTTCACTAAAATTAATAAACGTAACTATATTTTTACCGTGCTGTGTAACTTGTCAAGCATAGATCGTGTTTGCGAGAGCTTTTTGACAAAAAGTTTAACAAGATGCCAGCAGTTATCGAATTTTGGCCTCTCATGTTCAGAGAAAATCGTTAACGAAGTATCACTCTTAATTACCAAAAGTGATGTCACATCTTTCATGAAGAGATTAAGATGGGAATGTATTCCACCCATAACATAAAAGAGGAAGCGGAACGAAATAAGTAATAGAATTCTCCGGTTCGTCTACGGACAATGTGGACTGTATGTTCTTATGTTGTATTTTAAGGAACTGCAGTAAGAGGACAAAGTATGGGGATACATTTTCGCATCCGTGTGCCTCTTCCACTGTGAGGACAAAGCAGCGTTAATGAAGTTATTAACAGTTTCATATACCATTCGAAGAAAGTTTTGTGAATTTGAAACGAGACTCGTCCGACCAGGCAACATGCTTCTAGTCATCAACAGTCCAATGTCGGTGTTGACGGGCCCATGCGAGGCGGAAACCTTTGTGTCGTGCAGTCATCAAGGGTACACGAGTTTCGTTGAATGGTCCGCAATCTGACAGTTGTTGATGGCCCAGCCGTTTGTGGAAGGGCTGCTCTTCTCTCACGTTGAACGATTCTCTTTAGTCGTCGTTGGTCCTTTCTTGCAGGATATTTTTCCGGCAGTGATGTCGAATATTTGATGCTTTACCGAATTCCTGATATTCACGGTACACTCATGAAATAGTCGTACAGCAAAAATCCCACTTCATCGCTATCTCGGAGATACTGTGTCCCATCGTTCGTACGCCGACTATAACACCGCTTTTCAAACTCACTTAAATCTTGATAACCTGCTATTGTAGCAGCAGTAACCGATTAACAACTGCGCCAGACATTCGTCATATAGGTGTTGCCGACCGCAGCGCTGTATTCTGCCTGTTTACGTATCTCTGAATTTGAATACAAATGCCCATACCAATTTCTTTGGCGCTTCAGTGTATGTATATAGACAGTCCATGCATCCAGCGAATCGATAATCTCGAGAATATGTGCCTGTTATCGATATAGATACTGGCAAATAACGGTCCTGTGGATTTCAAGACTTTCGACAATGTTTTAATTTTTCAGCTTAAATTTTTCCTGTGATTTCGTATTGGCTAGTGTAATTCCTGTGACAAAGGAGTTTCAACAGATGGCCAGACAAAAGGTCTGATAACAAATGACCAAAAAAAATTTTTCTGTCGTTCTGATTTCATTAGCCGGCCTCTGGTGGCCGAGCGGTTCTAGGCGCTTCCGTCTGGAACCGCGCGACCGCTACGGTCGCAGTTTCGGATCCTGCCTCAGGCATGGATGTGTGTGATGTCCTTAGGTTAGTTAGGTGTAAGTAGTTCTAAATTCTAGGGGACTGATGACCACAGCTGTTAAGTCCCATAGTGCTCAGAGCCATTTGAACATTTTTTTTTTATTTCATTACAAATGAGCAGTTTTCGGATTTTGCTTTTACTTGTTCTGTGAAAGACAGCAACTTGCCGAATTTTATGATTTTAGGTCGATGGGAAATACCCTCTAGGTCTTCATGACTATATTTGCGAGTGTCAAAATATTTGACATAAATGGTCGTATCCTTTGGGTTAACTTTTTTACATCAGCAAGGGCTGTAGAACAGTACGTCACATAAATTTTTACCTGATAGTCAACCCATTATTGAGAAAAAGGAGTCATAACAGACGAAGAGACAGACCGTCAGGTAACAAACGATAAAAAATATTTTTTCGTGTGATCTTATTTAAATTGACACTTTCAGATTTTTTTTCCCTTTTATAATAGGGTGAAGCTTTGCTTCTTGCCAAATTTCACGATTCTCAATCAACACTAAGTCTTCTACAGGTGAGTTTGCAAGTATAAAAATGTGTGAAATAAATGGCCGTATCTTTTGAGTGCGCTGACTTAGAAGCTTAAATGTTTTGCTCCACCAAGTGACATTATTGCTTGGTACGTGACATAAATTTCGCAGTCATACGTTTACAGTGCCTGACGAAAAGAGTTCGTAACAGTTGGACAACATGCATACAGAGAGACGCACAGCAAAATGACCCTCTAAGGTTTTTCATTTGTGTGACCTTACTGTCCGTAGTTCTTTACAATTCTTGAGGGTTTTTTCGTTCTGTCCTTGCAACTACAAGAAAATGTGTGTTTTTTTTCTTTTTTTTACCAAACCGTTTCGCTTTATTGAGGTACAGCTTCATCAGTGGTCTGTAATTAAAAATATTTACAATTTGATTTGTTTTTAAGATCGAAAAACAGTTTGTTAACAATATGCTGATTTTTACTTACGGACTGTTTTTTTCCACTTGGTTTCTCTCCTACACCGAGAAATGCCGTCTACTTGCACATCTTTCTACATTAGACACTGATACTTCTAGTCTAATTTTTAGTTTCTCTGGAGGACTACCCATTTATTACGTTTTAAACAACTCACTTTTTTCACACCACTGTCTTCTGTTTACATTTACACTTCTAAGTGTGTATTGTGGTTCATGTTTTATAGTGTTGCCAGCATAGTATTAAAAATTAACACAAAGTAACAATGGGAGACAAATTAAACAGAAAAATAAAGATGTAAATAATGAAAAAAACTAATTAAACCACGCCAACAGATATAACCTGCACTACCAACAATGACCAACCTCAACAAGTTAACTCATAAAATATGAAAAATATTAAAGAAACAAGACATAAACATTGCTTACAAAGCAAACAACTCAGTAAGAAAGCATCCCAAAACTGAAACCAGATACCAACAATCTGATATCTATTAGTTCAGTCTCAGAGATTGTGAAAATATATAGACTGGAATGATTGCCAGGGCATTCTACACAAGATACAAAGAACACGTCAGAGCATTTAACTTTGCCACAAATCATTCAACATTTGCAGATCATCTAAAACAAGAACTTCATAGACAAAGGAATGTGGAAAAAGATATGAACATCATAAGAATCAGTAAAGACAGGCGCCTCCTCCATTTCCAAGGAAATTGCCACATACACAAAGCACTGACACAAAATAAACAGTTGCTCAATGACCAAATAAATATTTGAGACCAGATACTATATAAAATAATTGAAGAAATTACATGGAAAATAAGAGCCTATTTCATCCTTCACCACCCCCCCCCCCTCCCAGTTTCATTTCACTTCATGCTCCTCACCTTCTCCTCCAACTCACGCTCCATCACACACCACACTACTATAGACTGATGATGACTCATCATGGATTCTCCCTCCCCAACTAAAACAAGAAAAGAAAAAGAAACAAACATTAGATCACTATTCCTTCACTACTCTTACCCAGTATGTAAATACACAGCAACATAATTACACACATGCAATTACAGAAGAATTACACACATGCAATTAACTAAAATAAAAAATTATGGCTCAAAGACAAACTAGTGGCATAGTTGTGTTGGCAACACTACAAAAACACAAGCCACAGTACACACGTAGCAGGGTAAAAATACACAGAAAACGGTGGTTTGCAAGAAAGTGTGCTGTCAAAAACAATAAATGTATAGTTCTGCGGAGAAACTAAGAATTGGACTAATGAAGAAAAACACCAAAGATGTACTAGCAGGCGGCATTTCCCGATGTCGGAGACAAGCCAAGCGGAAATTCCCGTAATTAAAAAGCAACACATTGTTAAAGACCTGTTTATTATCTTAAAAACAAATCAAATTGCAAACATCTGTAGCTACAGATCACTGATGATGCTTTACCACAATAAAGCGGAACGCGTCATGTGAAAAAGACCACGCATTTTGTTGCAGTTGGAGCGCCAAAACGAAAATACCCTCAGTGACCCTACAAGGGTTCTACTTAACCGACTGAGGCACGGAAATCTAAAAATGTTGTACGGTGGCTCACATTTCGAGTGCACAGTGGCAGCAATGTGGAATGAATCGTGCCATAACCTTAGCTAAATAACTGTCCGGTGCATTTCAGCTGATGTTTAGACAGTTATTGGTGTTCCATATTACATGTATGTAGATTATCGGTCAGGCAGGTTAAAAGCGGAATGTGTACATCCATGGCCACAATACAGGGTGTCTCACTCAAACCTCCCTGATTTCAAAGAGCCAGGAAAAAAAAACACTGTAGATACGATCGTGAAAAATGCACCACATTGTAGAGCATCTCAAAGAATTTATTTAAGTATTATCAATACAGCTCTATATGTGAACCATTTGTAGCACGAAGAATATCGAGTCTATATTCAATTTCTTCTTTGTAACATTGCGTCTGTTATTGTTGTAATCGCATTAGTGATACGATGTCGCAACGTAGGAATATCGTCCAATTTGGACGCATACGCTCGGTCCTTCAAGAAACCCCACATGAAGAAATCAAGTGGCGTGATGTCGGGTGAACGTGGTGGCCAGGCAATGGGTACTCCGCGTCCGATCCAACGATTGGGAAATTTCCTATCCAGGAACTTGCGAAAATTAGTTGACCAATGCGGCGGAGCTCCATCTTGTTGAAAAATTATGTTGGGTTGCAATTCTACATCTACATTTATACTCCGCAAGCCACCCAACGGTGTGAGGCGGAGGGCACTTTACGGGAAACTCTCATAACCTCCCTTTTTTGTTCCAGTCGCGTATGGTTCGCGGGAAGAACGACTGCCGGAAAGCCTCCGTGCGCGCTCGAATCTCTCTAATTTTACATTCGGGAGCTATAAGTAGGGGGAAGCAATATATTCGATAGCTCATCCAGAAACGCACCCTCTCGAAACCTGGACAGCAAGCTACACCGCAATGCAAGCGCTTCTATTGCAGGGTCTCCCACTTTGCTAAACATCTCCGTAACGCTATCACGCTTACCAAATAACCCTGTGACGAAACGCGCCGCTCTTCTTTGGATCTTCCCTATCTCCTCTGTCTACGTGACCTGGTACGGGCACTGATGAGCAATACTCAAGTATAGATCGAACGAGTGTTTTGTAAGCCACCTCCTTTGTTGATGGACTACATATTCTAAGGACTCTCCCAATGAATCTCAACCTGGTACGCGTCTTACCAACAATTAATTTTATGTGATCATTCCACTTCAAATCGTTCCGTACGCATTCTCCAAGACATTTTACAGAAGTAACTGCTACCAGTGTTTCTTCCGCTATCATATAATCATACAATAAAGGATCCTTCTTTCTATGTATTCGCAATACATTACATTTGTCTATGTTAAGGATTAGTTGCCACTCCCTGCACCAAGTGCCTATCCGCTGCAGATCTTCCTGCCTATCGCTGCAATTTTCTAATGCTGCAACTTCTCTCTATACTACAGCATCATCCTCGAAAAGCCGCATGGAACTTCCGACGCAATCTACTAGGTCATTTATATGTATTGTGAAAAGCAATGGTCCCATAACACTCCCCTGTGGCACGCCAGAGTTAACTTTAAAGTCTGTACACGTCTCTCTATTGAGAACAACATGCTGTGTTCTGTTTGCTAAAAACTCTTCAATCCAGCCACACAGCTGGTCTGATATTTCGTAGGCTCTTACTTTCTTTATCAGGCGACAGTGCGGAACTGAATTGAACGCCTTCCTGAAGTCGAGGAAAATGGCATCTACCTGGGAGCCTGTATCTAATATTTTCTAGGTCTCATGAACAAATAAAGCGAGTTGGGTCTCACACGATCGCTTTTTCCGAAATCCATGTTGATTCCTACAGAGTAGATTCTGGGTTTACAGAAATGACATGATACGCGAGCAAAAAACATGTTCTAAAATTCAGATCGATGTCAGAAATATAGGCCTATAGTTTTGTGCATCTTCTCGACGACACTTCTTGAAAACTGGGACTACCTGTGCTCGTTTCCAATCATTTGGAACATTCCGATCCTCTAGAGACTTGCGGTACACGGCTGTTAGAAGGGGGCAAGTTCTTTCGCGTACTCTGTGTAGAATCGAATTGGTATCCCGTTAGGGCCAGTGGACTTTCGCTGTTGAGTGATTTCAGTTGCTTTTCTATTCCTTGGACACTTATTTCTATGTCACACAGTTTTGGTCCGTGCGAGCATTTAGAGAAGAAATTGCAGTGCGGTCTTCCTCTGCGAAACAGCTTTGGAAAAAGGTGTTCAGTATTTCAGCTTTACGCGTGGCATCCGCGCGGCATCCACTGTTTCAATGGGATCCTCATCCCAGAGTGTCTGCATTAGCTGTTTCGAGGCACTTACTGATTTAACGTCAGATCAGAACTTCCTAGGATACACAAGCTGCTCCAACATGTCCAGATACACTGACCAATTCACTGTTTGTTCTGCGAAGCAGAACGGTCCACCATTCCTGTCGTGCATTATCACGCACCAGACGTTTAGTTTAGGGATATCACTAACATGTTCAAGACAAGGTGCAGATTTTGTGAACCTCAAATTTGAACATTATGCCTATTAACACTTCCTGACAGATGAAAGGTTGCCTCATCTGAGAATAAACATCTTTTCAGGAAGCTGGCATCCATATCAGTAGGCTGCGGCATATTCGCAACAAATTGTTGTCGGCGTGGTTTGTCGTTTGGCGTCAGATGCTGCAGAATTTGCACTTTGTAGGCACACATACGAAGACGCTGGTGAACTAACGATGCGATGTTGATCGAGGTACATCAGTTTGCCTAGATGCTTGACAAATCAACTTATGTGGGCTTCTGAGCAACGTTTGTCTGATGTCCTCCACTGTCTCTTCTGAAACTCCGTAAAGTGCACCGCCGAAATGTTTGACAACACTTCTTGTCGCCAGAAACTGCCTATACCATTCCTTAATTGTTTTCATATCAGGTGGATCACATTCAAACACATGACGATAATTTCTTTGCATAGTAATCGGCGATTTTGTTTCTGCAAACGACACTATTGCTTGCGCGCGCTGCTGTGGAGTCGACATTTTCACTTCATGCGACCGTGCTGCACTCTGGCGATGACACTTGGCACTTCTGACGCGGGAATATAGATTTTCAGAGATGCTCTACAATGTGGTGCATTTTTTATTGTTGTATCTATTGTGGTTTTTCTCTCCTGGGTCCTTGAAATCAGGGAGGTTTGAGTGCAACACCTTGGGCACAATCCCGTTTTCTTAGCCTGCAGGTTATGCAGCTCCAACGCCACTTGTGTGCTGCTGGTTGTCGGCTTGACAGGCGAGAGCAGTCACCTGAACTCGTGGACATAATGGACGGCACCCTCCACCAAAATTATCAACGTTGTTGCTTCAGTATTTTTAACCATGCAACCCTCTGTCTCTAGCTGGTTACCACGGAGTAATTCCTCAATTTTTTGTATTGCAGACAAGCGTAATGCACAACGGCGTTTCGTTTGTGATTAAAATTTTTCCAGTGACTGATGGTACTTGCAGCGGACAACATCATTAATGGTTCTCTGTTTTCTCTGCTTCGATTAAGTTTATGAAGGTAGCCCCACATCAAGATATTCAATAAAATGAGCGCCGGCCGTAGTGGCCGGGCGGTTCTAGGCGCTGCAGTCTGGAACCGCAAAACCACTACGGTCGCAGGTTCGAATCCTGCCTCGGGCATGGATGTGTGTGATGTCCTTAGGTTGGTTAGGTTTAAGTAGTTCTAGGTTCTAGGGGACTATTGACCTCATAAGTTGAGTCCCATAGTTAAAAAAATAAAAAAATAAAATGAGCACATGTTGTGAAACCCAGCTCGCTCTTTTCGTCCATGAGACCTAGATTGATGCCGTCTTATTTGATTTACGACAATCTTTCACAACAGTTATGCACTCTCACATATGAACAAAATACGAGCTTACGGAATATCAGACCAGCAGGGCGATGCCATTGAAGAATTCCTAGCAGATATATTATGTCATTCATAATGGGAAGAAATTTATACACGTGAAAATAACTTCGAGTGTACTCCAAGGTAGTGTTATAGGAACGTTACCTCTCTTATCACTAAATGTTTATTATTGGGTGAATGGTTATCTGGAAAGTGATCTGGTGCTCTGCAAACAGAGACTGGCGGGGTGTATGGGGGGGGGGGGGGGGGGGGAGAAGGAAGAATTAGCCTTTGTGGAACTCTGCAGTGTACTGTAAGTTTTGTGCGCCACAAAACTTTTCTGGATAGCCACCAAATTTCATTAAAGTTGTGAAAATTTAATATAAGGACTGAATTAATCACTGAATTGGTAAACATTATTAACGTGTTAATATTGATAAAAAGATCCAATTGAATATCTGGAAGGAGCACACGGGAACAATGTAAGTACAAACAGTAAATCAATTTAGAGCAAGCAGGAGCTTAAGCCTCAGCAAAAAATTTGTTTAATCGTATGGCTAGGGTCCGCCATAGGGCAGGACGTTCGCCAGGTGCCGGTCATAGGATGATGATGAGGACACCACAACACCCAGCCAGTGGGCGGAGAAAATTCCCCGACCCATCCGGGAATCGAACCCAGGCACAGAGGATTGACAATCCGTCACGCTGACCATTCAGCTACCGGGGGCGGAGGAAAAAAAAGGATAAGACGATCCGACAACAGTCTACAAATATCAGGCCTGCCTCTTGCGCTTAAGAAACTGCACGTGGGATGTATTAAAAATAATCTTACAAAAGGGGGGACTTGTTTGTCTGAGGAACAGTCATCATATTTTACCATAGCTTGTTAAAATAAAACATCATATTAAAAATACTCAAAGTAATTCCAATCTGTGATCTGTCGTTACCTGTTATTTGATTAACTAACTCACTTACCTCGTTATTATGTTGAATGCTCAGGTACACTACGGTGATAAATGTAAAGAAAATCTTGGGCGCGGATGGGAAAATTTCACACAAACCGATTCACGCACACAAGAATAGCGATTAAAAAATTTACCGTCAGAATACTTCAAAGGCTCTAAGGTTTATCCACATCGCTATGATTGAATTATTGTGAACACGAATGCTATGGAAAATTTTCCGACAAATAAATTTATCTGCCCCATCTTGCACATGAAACTAAGCCACGGTGGCGTGAAACATCCGCAGATGCTGTTGAATATTCACGAACAACGCAAACTTATTAAAACTCCTGAGAACTCCAAGGGCACAAATGTAAACGTTATAGACACAAATAGCAATAAAACATCATGCGAAATTAAGAATAAAACATATTCAACATGGTCCTGCAATTACACACGTTGAAATTACAACCACGTGGCTTTAACAAAGCTCCACAATCTTAAAACTGTCATACACACGAGAAAAAGTCACGAATACCTTCCAATAAGAAGAAGAGTCGGACAATTGAATTTTAGGTGGGCGCTGGCGTAACGAACTTCCTACACAACTTTTTCTGTTTACACTTAGCAAGGAACGGAAAAACTTACTAAATACAGAAAATATACTGGTGAAAACACTCTGAAGAATATAAGAATTCGATAACCGAACTTGAAAATGAACTATCAGATCAAATGTGTTCATCAGTTACAACAGCTACACACACAAACGTGTTCATCAGTTACAACAGCTACACCCACAAACGTGTTCATCAGTTACCACAGCTACACACCATCGCAAACTTAAACAAATACCAGCGCTAATTCGCTCTTAAGAATACCGTCTTCACTCACTAAAGGTCCAGTCCCGAGTGTTGAGAACTCGCCCAATCTGCAGCGTACTTCCGCCCAGGTAGCTGGAAGAGACCAGAGGGCATTTCCGCCACCAACTTAACTACTGTCGAATGACTACCAAAAGAGTACAAATCTCTTTACCTTGACTGAGAAAGCTACGGCGCTACGCTGTTGCTACCACAGCAGACAGCCAAATGCTGTACTGCTACCACATGTGAGACAAACAACATACACACTCACTCATTCATACAGATGATAAAGGGAGAAAGAAAATTTTGGAGCACAAACTGCAGGCAGTGTACATAGGACTGCTTGCTTACTGGAGAAATTAATACTTTAATGTAATTGTGTATCACTGAATGGGGACAAACACGAATTACAACACTAAACCACAGATAATTGAGAGTGACAGCAGAAAGACAAGTTAAATAATATGAAACGAATCTAACAGAGACGTTTCACAATATATGAATGAACTAAATTTGTTCTTGGATAGAACAGAAAGACACAATTTATTGCCCTTGCCTGTTTAAAAATATTCGCTACAGTTACAGCATCATCAGTGGGTTCTGTATTGTCTTTCTATTATACAACAAAGAAATTGCTTTTTACTATCCGTACATTTAGAATTTCAGTTTCTGAGAAAAGAAGTCACAAATTTGAAAACAAAGTTTTTTTCGATAAGCCCTGTTAACACATACTGTGGTTGTTTCGGCTTTCTCTATTTCTCGTTGTAGCTGTTGTCTCCTTTGACAGTTTGCCACCTGCAACCATAGAAATCTTAACGAAGAAAAATTATTGAAATAGGAATGTTAGAATGTTGTAGTTAACATTATGTTATTCTAAATGAAACGATGTGTGTGTGTGTGTGTGTGTGTGTGTGTGTGTGTGTGTGTGTGTGTGATTATGGGTTATGGAATTAGGCAAATGTTTGAGGTGGGAATAGAGTTCCACAGCAGAGATCTACGTACTTTTTTTTATTATTTCTTTTTCTTCTGCTGTGGTTTCATTTCGCAGGTTTATTTGGTTATTGCTTTCTGCATTTGAGAATGTTTAGAGTTGGTCTGATGTCTGTTGGTCTGTGGTGGATTAACAGAATGTGTTCTCTAAATGCACTGCTGTTATCTGTTCTGTGTATCTACTATTTAAATTTCTGCTTGCCTGTTCAGTATAAATTGAACTACAGTTTGACATATCAGCTGATGAATACCAGATAAGTTTGTCTGTGTTGGTACTGGTTGTCCTTCGTTTATCTTGTACTTAATGCTGCATTGAATGCCGTTGAAACAGGTAAATTGCACCGCTACAGAATTGCACCGAAATGCGGGAAGACCTGTAGGGGATCGACGCTTGCTGTAGGGAGTGGCAATCGACAATCAAAACAAGCAAATGCAACGTATTACCAACACATGGAGGGAGTGCCACGACAAAACTCTACCTTCTGGTGAGCAAGATGTATGAGACAGGCGAAATACCCTCAGACTTCAAGAAGAATATAATAATTCCAATCCCAAAGAAAGCACGTGTAGACAGATGTGAAAATTACCGAACTATCAGTTTAACAAGTCACAGCTGCAAAATACTAACACGAATTCTTTTCAGACGAATGGGAAAACTGGTAGAAGCCGACCTCGGAGAATATCAGTTTAGATTCCGTAGAAATGTTGGAACATACGAGGCAATTCTGATCCTACGACTTATCTTAGAGGATAGATTAAGGAAAGGCAAACCTATGTTTCTAGCATTAGAAGACTTGGCGAAAGCTTTTGACAATGTTGACTGGAATACTCTCTCTCTAATTCTGAAGGTGGCAGGGGTAAAATACAGGGAGCTACTTACAATTTGTACAGAAACCAGATGGCAGTTATAAGAGTCGAGGGGCATGAAAGGGAAGCAGTGGTTGAGAAGGGAGTGAGGCAGGGTTGTAACCTATCCTCGATGTTATTCAATCTGTATATTGAGCAAGCAACGTATTAAAATCCATGGAGAAGAAATAAAAACTTTGAGGTTCACCGATGACATTGTAATTCTGTCAGAGACAGCCAAGGATCTGGAAGATCAATTGAAAGGAGGACATAAAATGAACATCAACAAAAACAAAACGAGGATAATGGAATGTAGTCGAATTAAATCAGGTGATGCTGAGAGAATTAGATTAGCAAATGAAACACTTAAAGCAGTAGATGAGTTTTGCTATTTGGGGAGCGAAATAACTGGCGATGGTCGAAGTAGAGAGGATATAAAATGTAGAGTGGCTATAGCAAGGAAAGCATTTCTCAAGAAAAGTTTATTAACATAGAGTATAGATTTTTGTGTCAGAAAGTCTTTTTTTGAAAGTAATTCTGTGGAATGGAGCCATGTATCGAAGTGAAACAAGGACGATAACTAGTTTAGATAAGAAGAGAATAGAGGCTTTCGAAATGTGGTGCTATAGAAGAATACTGAAGATTAGATGGGTAGATCACATAACTAATGAGGAGGTACAGAATATAATTGAGGAGGACTTTGAGGTACAACTTGACTAGAAGAAGGAATCGTTCGGTAGGACGCTTTCTGAGACATTGAGACATCGAGGGTAAAAATTAGGGATGAATTCGGTAAGCAGTTTCAGAAGGATGTGGGTTGCGATAGTTATTTGGAGATAAAGAGGCTTGTACAGGATAGAGTAGCACGGAGAGCTGCATCAAACAAGTCTCTGGACTGAAGACCACAACAACAACAGAGGGAGTGACCCATCCTTGTATGATTACACAGTTGCGGAACAGTCAACGGAAGCATCCACTTCCATTAACACTCTGGGAATGAGAACGTGGTGACTAAAAGTGGAAGGACCATATAAAACTAATTGCAGGAAAGAGTGGTGGTACAGAGAATCCTAAGGTTGTTTAGACTACAAAACACTCTATAGACCAATATTTGAATATTGTGTAGTCTGTCTGTGACTTGTACCACTTACAACTGACGGAGACACTAGCGAACATACAAAGAAGAGCAGCACGTTTTGTCACAGGTTTTTTAGTAAGTGAGAAGCTGTGACGGAAGTTTTCTTTAATCTCCAGCGGCAGACACTATAAGAGAGGCGTTGTGGATCTGGGGGTGACTTACTTTAAAATTCGAGAACGTACGTTGTCAGAAAAGGCGACCATAACGTTGCTGCCTCCCACAGACAATCGTTTCCACAGCTCACCAATCGAGACAACGTCAGAAAATGACAGTGGTTAAGAAAATATCGTCACGCTGGCTGGTACGCCAGTATGGCGATGACGAATACTCCAATGATAGAATTGGTCGAGATCCAATGACTGTTAGCAGAATATGGAACCGGTGGGTTCAGGAGGGTAATACGGAACGCCGTGCTGGATCCCAACGGCCTCGTATCACTAGCAGTGGAGATGACAGGCATCTTATCCGCATGGCTGTGACTGATCGTGCAGCCACGTCTCGATCCCTGAGTCAACAGATGGGGACGTTTGCAAGACAACAACCATCTGCACGAACAGTTCGACGACGTTTGCAGCAGCATGGGCTATCAGCTCGGAGACCGTGGCTGCGGTTACCCTTGACGCTACATCTCAGACAAGAGCGTCTGTGATGGTGTACTCAACGACGAACCTGGGTGCACGAATGGTAAAACGTCATTTTTTCGGATGAATCCAGGTTCTGTTTACAGGAGCATGACGGTCGCATCCGTGTTTGTCAACATCGCGGTGACCGCACATTGTTGCATTGAATACTTTGTTGCTCCACCACGCGCCTTAATCACTGCTTGGCATCGTGAAGGCATTGATACTTTTTAATGTACTCCTCACTCACTTCATGAACCACACATGCACAAGGGTCTCCAACAGCTCCCGTTTTCTCCATAGCTTCTTTTGGGTGATGGCATTTGCCATAACCTTCCAACAGTTCTCAGTAGGATTGATATCAGGGTCGTTTCCAGGCCACTCTAAATATCGAACCCCATTTTTTCGAAGGAAAGATTTTACCTGAAATGTAGAAGTACATGATAATTAACCAAGAAAGTAATCTGCTTCGTGTTTGGCACAAATATTTGTCATAGGACTCACCTTCACATCTCTATGGCAAGGAGCGGTGTCATCCTGAAAAATGCAATTGGAAACATCTCCAAACTGGTCTCTAATGTCTGGCATAAGCTTCCTTTCAAGGATGCTTATGTAGGCTTCTGCGTTGACAGTGCCACTGATGAAGTCCAGACGACCCACTCCGTGACTGGAAATGCACCCCTAGAGCACCTGTCCTTGTGATGTTTGACTGTATGTATTATGCATGATGGCAAAAATTCTTCACCTTTTCTTCGACGCACGAACACTTTTCCATCTGAGCCATGCAGATTAAATTTGGACTCGTCTGAAAAGATTACTTTGTTCCACATCCCTGGTGTCCATGTCGCATGTGCCTTTGCCCATTGTAGTCGCTGTTGTCGCATTATCTTGGTCAATAAAGGCTTCCTTCTAGGATGACGGGCTGAGAGTCCAGCCTCCAGTAGTCTTACTGTTCAAATGGTTACTGAAATGTCGCACATTTCTTCCCAGTCTCGCTTTAGTTCAGCTGATGAAAGGCGACGATCGTTGAGCGAAAGCCTTTTCAGTACCCTGTCCTGTTTGGCAGTAGACGCCCTTTTCCGACCTCTTCCTTTCTCAAGATCAACATATCCTTTTTCCCTGTATTTTTTCAATAACCTCGAAATCGTAGACTGATTAAATTGATTAAATGGTTCAAATGGCTCTACGCTCTATGGGACTTAACATCTGTCCCCTAGACTTAGAACTACTTAAACCTAAGGACATCACACAGATCCATGGCCGAGGCAGGACTCGAACCTGCGACCGTAGCAGCAGCGCGGTTCCGGACTGAAGCGCCTAGAGCTCTCGGCCACATCGGCAGGCATTAAATTAATTAAATCCTGTCTTAGAGGTTATCTCTCTGGGGCTCAGACTAACAGACGAATAAGCAAGTATAGCAGCTTTCTTTCCTGGCGTTAATTCAACTGACCTAACCATTTTCTCACTGCAAAGTCTCAACTAAATGGCAGTATAAAAACTGGTTTCATTGTAGAACGAAACGACGACAACAACAAAGACTTGTGAATGACTCAGATTATTAAGGCAAGAATATGTTAACAAAGTTTAACAACAATGGTACTGGTGTAACCTGAAGCAAACTGCTCCAACAGACAAAAATAGTAATTCATGGGAATGCAATAAAAATTTCCACCACTGTACATCGATAGTATGTCGGTGGTCATAATGTTCTGGCTCATCAGTGCATGTGTGATGTGACAACAGTTACAAGAAAAAAAAATACGTGTATGCTGACTGGAAAGCTGTTCTCATCTTATTTGCCAATTATGAGAAGTGCTGCAAGTAGAATAATCATTTCTGCTTACTGACATGACACCATTATCATCAGTTTCCTCTGCTGTTGTGGACAATGAGGCACCTGACATTTCCTGATCAATCAGCGCAACTATATTTTTGAAAATTCCGCACTATGCTTTGATTTACGTCTTCCAGCCCATTTCCTGATGCTGATGCTTTTCTCAGTTATTTGCGGAATTTGTTCCGAGCGAACTGAGTTGCTTTCAGTGTATTGCACAATAAGACCCTCACACAGTACAGTGTACGATGCATTAAGAGAGACTTAAAATGGAATGATCATATAAAGTTGATCGTCGGTAAAGCAGATGCCACACTGAGATTCATTGGAAGAATCCTAAGGAAATGCATTCCGAAAACAAATGAAGTAAGTTACAGTACACTTGTTCGCCCACTGCTTGAATAATGCTCACCAGTGTGGGATCCGTACCAGATAGGGTTGATAGAAGAGATAGAGAAGATCCAACGGAGAGCAGCGCGCTTCGTTACAGGATCATTTAGTAATCGCGAATGCGTTACGGAGATGATAGATAAACGACATTAGAAGACTCTGCAGGAGAGACGCTCAGTAGCTCTGTACGGCTTTTGTTGAAGTTTCGAGAACATACCTTCACTGAGGAGTCAAGCAGTATATTGCTCCCTCCTATGTATATCTCGCGAGGGGACCGTGAGGATAAAATCAGAGAGATTAGAGCCCGCACAGAGGCATACAGACAATCTTTGTTTCCGCGAACAATACGAGACTGGAATCGAAGGGAGAACCGATAGAGGTACTCAAGGTACCCTCCACCACACACTGACAGGTGGCATGCAGAGAATGGATGTAGATATAGATGTACAGCACAATATGATGAACCAGCGTCAGTATTTTAAAAAATCGGCAGTTTTCTCAAACCGTGGCACTAAACAGCGAGCCTTTGACGGCCTATTAAGAAATATCTGCACTCTACTGGCTCCAGGTACTCGTGGAGAAGCAAACCACCGATGAAATAATTGCGAAAGCTGGAGAGAGCGAGAGCAGGGGAAGGAAGCGATTTCGTCAGCGCTTTAACAGCTGTCGCCCAGGGTAAACAAGTCGGCCGCAGTGCGTTTACGTAGAAGGAAAGCTCTCATATCGTGTCACTCTGACGTCGGAGGTACGTCACTAAATTACCTCACCACAGACATCGTCACATTTCCAGAAGTGACGCCCGTAGAGGTTGAAGACTGGACGGTGCTGAGAATTCCACGGAATCTGTTGGGATCAGTGTCTGTGTGTAGCTCTCTGGCTTGTATCACCACAAAAGAGTAGCACAGCGCAATACACGATCATACACTATAAGAGAAATTCAGAACACTCTCGCACTTCGCCCTGTAATATACAGGGTGCTCCACTGATCGTGACCGGCCTAAATATCTCACGGAATAAGCGTCAAACGAGAAAACTGGAAAGAACGTAACTTGTCTAGCTTGGAGCGGGAAACCACATGGCGCTATTGTTGGCCCGCTACATGGCGCTGCCATAGTTCAAATGGATATCAACTGAGTATTTTTAAAAATAGGAACGAGCCATTTTTATTACATATTCGTGTAGTACGTAAAAGAAATATGTATGTTTTAGTTGGACCACTTTTTTCGCTTTGTGATAGATGGTGCTGTAATATTCACAAACATATGGCTCACAATTTTAGACGAACAGTTGGTAACAGGTAGGTTTTTAAAATCAAAATGCATAACGTAGGTATGTTTCAACATTTTATTTCGGTTGTTCCAATGTGATACATGCACTTTTGTGAACTTATCATTTCTGAGAATGCATACTGTTACAGCGTGATTACCTGTAAATACCACATTAATGCAATAAATGCTCAAAAAGATGTCTGTCAACCTCAATGCATTTGGCAATACGTGTAACGACATTCCTCTCAACAGCGAGTAGTTGGCCTTCCGTAATGTTTGCACATGCATTGACAATGCGCTGACGCATGTTGTCAGGGGTTGTCAGTGAATCACAATAGGAAATATCCTTCAACTTTCCCCACGGAAAGAAATCCGGGGACGTCAAATCCGGTGAACGTGCGGGCGATGATATGATGCTTCGACGATCAATCCACCTGTCATGAAATATGCTGTTCAATACCGCTTCAACCGCACGCGAGCTATGTGCCGCACATCCGTCATTTTGGAAGTACATCGCCATTCTGTCATGCACTGAAACATCTTGCAGTAACATCTGTAGAACATTACGTAGGAAATCAGCATACATTGCACCATTTAGATTGCCATCGATAAAATGGGGGCCAATTATCTTTCCTCCCGTAATGCTGCACCATACATTAACCCGTCAAGGTCGCTGATGTTCCGCTTGTCGCAGCCATTTTCGTTGCCCAATAGTGCATATTATGCCGGTTTACGCTTCGTCGCTAAATAGAACGCGTGTAAAAAATCTGTCATCGTCCCGCAATTTCTCTTGTGCCCAGTGGCAGAACTGTACACGACGTTCAAAGTTGTCGCCATGCAATTCCTGGTACATAGAAATATGTAGCATTCTCAACACCGACGTTTTTGAGATTCCTGATTCTCACGCAATTTGTCTGCTACTGATGTGCGGATTAGCCGCGACAGCAGCTAAAACACTTACTTGGGTATCATCATTTGTTGCAGGTCGTGGTTGACGTTTCACATGTGGCTGAACACTTCCTGTTTCCTTAAATATCGTAATTATCCGCGAACGGTCCGGACACTTGCATGATGTCGTTCAGGATACATAGCACACGCCGGCTGGACATTTTGATCACAATAGCCGAACATCAACACGATATCGACCTTTTCCGCAATTCGTCAACGGTCCATTATAACACGGGTAATGTATCACGAGGCAAATACTATTCCAGCGCCATCCATCACAAAGCGAAAAAAGTGGTCCAACTAAAACATTCATATTTCTTTACGTACTACACGAATATGTAATAAAAATGGGGGTTCCTATTTAAAAAAACTCTGTTGATATCCATTTGAATTATGGCAGCACCGTCTAGCGTGCCTACCATAGCGCCATCTGGTTTCTCCCTTCCAGCTGGACGAGTCTCGTTCTTTGTAGTTTTTCGTTTGATGCTTATTTCATGAGATATTTCGCCCGGTCAGTATCAATGGACGACCCTGTATACAATCTCATTAAAAATGTATGTGTAAGTTTCGTATGAGGTTCATATAAATGAAAATGAAGTGATCCTATGGCATTTTTTGGCCGGGATATCGCCTTTGGGGTTCGGCCGCCCTTTTCAAGTCTTCTTAGTTGACGCCACTTCGGCGACTTGCTCGTCAGTGATGATGTAAGACACACAACACCCGGGAATCGAACCCGGGGCACCTTTCGTCGTAGGCGCTAAAGTTTCCGCTCCGCTACTGTGGCGGACGACATTCACAACAATCGTATTATACAACTCTGTTAAGAGAATGACGTCCATTTCATGTAATAGTACACGTAGACGAAGTTGGCGTCTCACGATAATTACTATTTGCTTAAAGCCGTGGCTAGCTTCATAATAGACTAAGACTATTCTCTTAAATAGCAGATTACATAGGAGAATATGAGCTACCTTATTTTCAGGATAAGCATAGTTCCTGCATGTGCGGCTGCTGAACGAAGCGAAAATGAGCGAAAGGAGAGCAAATGAGAGAAGCGTTCAGTGGTTGTGAAAGTAAGACGCTGTCAACCGACCTGAGTAAAAATCCTAAGTGATTTTCGTCTTATTAAAATCAGTAAGTTGGTCAAAATTATCTATTCATTATCTCAGCGACCACATCTGCACGGAAACGGAAGAGAAAAGGCCGAAATACTGCATTAGGCCTTCCGAAGTTGTTTCACCGCGGATGATCGTAACACTGTCCCTGCTTTCAATCGTCGTACGGACGTCGAAACGGTAGATATTGAGATAACCGATCGCGGAATTGAAAAGCAGCTATAATCGCTTAGTAGTGGAAAGGCGTCAGTACAAGATGAGATACCTATAATATTCTATAAAGATTATGCGAAAGAACTTGCTCCCCTCCTAGCAGTAATTTGTCGTAGATCGCTTGTGCAACGAAAGGTTGGAAAAAAAGAGCAGGTCATTCCCGTTTTTAAGAAAACCTGTAAGACAGATCCACACAATTATACACCTACATCGTAGACGTCGATCTGTTGTAGAATTATGAAAGTTCAAGAAAATGGACATCTCCACTTTAAAAAATCAACACGGATTCCGTAAACAGCTCGCTCTGTTCCTCCATTAGATCCTGGATTCAACACTTTCTTGCAGATGGAACATGTCGCTCTTAACGGAACTAAATCGACAGATGTAAAGGTAATATCCGGAGTACCCCAGGGAAGTGTGATAGGCCCGTTGATGTTTACAATATATATAAATTGTCTAGTAGATAGGGTCGGATGCTCTTTAAGGCTATACGCAGACGAAGCAGTTTCTATACCAAATTAGCAACGCCAGAAGAAGTAAGAATTTGCAGAACAACCTGCAGAGAATTGATGACTGGTGCAGGTTCTGGAGGTTGACCCGGAACGTAACAAAATGTAACATATCGCGCATACATAGGAAACGAAATCCACTACTGTACAGCTGCGCTATTGATGACAAACAGCTGGAGATAGCGTCTGGCGTAAAATATCTAGGCGTAACTATCCAAAGAAAACTTAAGTGAAATGAGCATATAAAACACAGTAGTGGGAGAAGCAGACACCAGATTCAGATTTATCGGAAAAATCGTAAGGAAATGTAACTCATCCAATTAAGAAGAGGCTTATAAGGCGCTTTTTCGTCCGATTCTTGAGTATTGTTCATCTATCTGCGATCCCTGTCAGGTAGGACTGATAGAGGAGATAGAGAAGATCCAACGAAGAGCGGTGCGTTTCGTCACAGGATCCTTTAGCTGGCGAGTTACGGAGATGCTAAACAAACTCCACTGGCAGATGTTAAAAGAGAGGCATTGTGCTTCACGGAGAGATTTACTATTGAAATTTCGGGACAGAACTTTTCAGGAGGAGACTGACAACTTTTGTGTCTTCGCCCCACATACATCTCGCGTATATACCACGAGGAGAAAATTCGAGAAATTTTTAGAGACAATACAGAGGATTACCGACAATCATTCTTCCCACGCACTATTCGCGAGTGGAACAGGGTTGCAGGGATCAGATAGTGGTACCGAAAGTACCCTCCACCACACACCATTTGTTGGCTTGCAGACGTAGATGAAAACATTTCCAAGGAGCTGAAAATAGTAGAAGAAAATGAGCTGCATCGTTGTTTAAGCTATGCCGGTGACTGCGTCCTGGTGTACCTGAAATAATTTAAAATTCTGACCATGTGTTCTTGTATTGCTTTCAGATTTTACTTCTCTTGATTAATGAAGCCATCGTTTAGCGAATATGTGGGCGCCACGTCCAGTTTTAGGTGAAGTTAGAGAAATTAGCAGCAATAGGAGCCGACAATTAACGTACATCTGTTACAGTTAAAATGGCAGTAAATCGGAGGAAAGGTGCTTTACATCCATATGAACATGAAACAAAACCAGTCATTTTATGTTAACGAATAATACCTTTATTCTGAGATAACAGAAATTATCACATTACAGAACTTTCCAGCGGGCCGGCGTGGCTGAGCGGTTCTAGGCGCTTCAGTCTGGAACCCCGTGACCGCTACGGTCGCAGGTTCAATCCTATCTCTGGCATGGATGAGTCTGATGTATTTAGGTTATTAGTTAAGTAGTTCTAATTTCTAGGGCACTGATGACCTCAGATGGCCGGCTGGAGTGGCCGAGCGGTTCTGGGCGCTGCAGTCTGGAGCCGCGCGACCGCTACGGTCGCAGGTTCGAATCCTGCCTCGGGCATGGATGTGAGTGATGTCCTTAGGTTAGTTAGGTTTAAGTAGTTCTAAGTTCTAGGGGACTGATGACCTCAGATGTTAAGTCCCATAGTGCTCAGAGCCATTTGAACCATTTGACCTCAGAGACATTTGAACCATTTTTGAGAACTTTCCGTTCACGTAATACAATATTAGTGCAGAAGTTCGAGTCTTAGTCTTCCAAGGACTCGAACAGAATTAAGTTTTACTTGTGTCACAGTCTTTACACAATTAGTGTTAACAGTGACGATTGTATTTTCTTTAATTTTGTTGCGTCACATATACGACTGTTATTTTAGTTTATTGGATTTTGTGCTTTTGTCACTTCGTGTCTTTTCACACACAAGGTAATATCTATTTTTCCATTTCCAGGCGACAATACAGTCCTTACCGCACTATGTACCAGTTACGGCGTATGTCAGTATAAATTGATGATTGACTTTGTATAGATACGGGGAGACTTGGGAAAGAAAATACATACGTCGTC
The DNA here is from genome assembly GCF_023897955.1 of Schistocerca gregaria. NCBI lineage: Eukaryota > Metazoa > Arthropoda > Insecta > Orthoptera > Acrididae > Schistocerca > Schistocerca gregaria. Next base: position 206,327,241 of record NC_064929.1, on the reverse strand, counting down.
CCATGATAAGGCCATTGCACAAAACAAGAGTGGCGCATTGTCTGAAGACAGTACATGTTCCGGGTTTCCTGTGAAGACAGTTCTTCTGCGGTATGGAACAAGTGTGTCACAGCGTACAAGAAAAACACTAGAAACGTACTTCAAAGCTGTAAACTGCACACGAGTTTACCGTGAAATACAGGCGGTTTGTGGGACAAATGTAGAATCTCGTCCGGCCGTGGTGAAATGGTGCCAACAATTTGACCAAGATCGCACAAATGTGGGTGATTCTGACCCGGAAGTTATGATCTTGAACAGTGCGATTTCCATGTTTTCGGCAAGATTCAAGAAGATCAGGACAAGGAAAAGAATTTGCAACGACTAGGAAGTTCGCACAGCTATTCCAGGAGCGGACGTCTGTCTTCGAGGAACTGAACGATTCGAGGAAAGTTCCGACAGTTCTTTACAGCGACTCGGTCACTAATGTCCGCAGATCGTGGTCCAGTGGCTAGCGCTGCTACCTCTGGACCATGGGGTCCCTGGTTCGATTCGCGGCCGAATTGGAGATTTTTCTCTGCCCGGGAACCTGGGTGTTTGCGTTGTCCTCATCATTCCATCATGTATGAAATTGACTAGATGGGATTGTGTACAGATTGGGAATGTGTAAGGGCGCTGATGACGGTGCAGTTGAGCGTCCCACGAAACAAGACATCACATCGGTCACTAATTTCAGAGATAGTGTCTCGTATCTGTGTCATTTCGACGGGTAGTGCAGCGATCTGTAGAAGTTACTTTGCCTGCCATAATAATGTGTTGTGAGTAGGCTGTTTAGGTTTTTTTTATTTGTAACACCACCTCTGTATGAAAATCACTGGCTGCGCTGTGTGCAGTCTGTGGCTGGTTGGCATTGTTGTAATACTCGCCATTGTAGCGTTGGGCAGTTGGCTGTTAGAGGCGCGTAGCGTTGCGCAGTTGGAGGTGAGCCTCCGGCAGTGGTGAATGTGAGGAGAGAGATGGCGGAGTTTTGAAATTTGCAAGAATGGATGTCATGAGCTGATATATATATTACGACTAGTAAGGTAAATACATTGTTTGTTCGCTATTAAAATCTTTCATTTGCTAACTGTGCCTGTCAGTAGTTAGTGCCTTCCGTAGTTTGAATCTTTTATTTAGCTGGCAGTAGTGGCGCTCTCTGTATTGCAGTAGTCGAGTAACGAAGATTTTTGGTGAGGTAAGTGATTTGTGAAAGGTATAGGTTAATGTTAGTCAGGGCCATTCTTTTGAAGGGATTTTTGAAAGTCAGATCGCGTTGCGCTAAAAATATTGTGTGTCAGTTTAAGCACAGTCTTGTACAGCTGTTCGAAGGGGACGTTACAGTGTAAACCGCCCGTTGTGGCCGAGCGGCTCTAGGCGCTTCAGTCTGGAACCGCGCGACCGCTACGGTCGCGGGTTCGAATCTTGCCTCGGGCATGTATGTGTGTGATGTACTTGGGTTAGTTAGATTTAAGAAGTTCTAAGTTCTAGGGCACTGATGATGACCTCTGATGTTAAGTCCCACAGTTCTCACAGCCATTTGAACCTTAATAATGTGTAACTTACTGTTTGAAGTCCCGCAGTGTTCAGGATGTAGCTACGTAAATAACCTTTAAAGACTTTGTGGACAGACCCGTTCCCTCTACAGCCTTCAGCAGCGAGAGCGTTGCAGCGTACTTCCTCATACACAAGGTGCGTGTCAGTGGGTTCTGAGAAACGGTGCCGGTACTGCTCCATCGTATTGTACTGTATGCCTCTGAATTGCACTGGCTGATGAATGGCTCTGTCGTCGATGCATAGCACCTCCTGTCACAGGACAATGCAAATACGGTACGACGGAGCCCACCTTATGGACAAGTAAAGTAAACAAAAACTGCGTCGTGACTTCCCAGTAATCAGGCACGTCCTCCGCGTTTCCCTGCAGGGTATAAAGAATGTACATTTAAATAAACAGCACAGTATGTGTTAACTTTTAACGCATGTTACTTTTAAATGAGCTGGAAAACAGTAATGTTAGACTAGGCGGTAGACACGTTAACTTCCACAATGAGATTTTCACTCTGCAGCGGAGTGTGCGCGGATATGAAACTTCCTGGCAGATTAAAACTGTGTGCCGGACCGAGATTCGAAATCAGGACCTTTGATATTGGCGGGCAAGTTCTCTACCACCTCAGCTACCCAAGCACGACTCACGGCCCGTCCTCACAGTTTTATTTCCGTCAGTACCTCGTCTCCTACTTTCCAAACTTCACAGAAGCTCTCCAGCGAAACTTGCAGAGCTAGCACTGCTGGAAGAAAGGATATTGCGGAGTCATGGCGTAGCCACAGCCTGGGGGATGTTTCCAGAATGACACTTTCACTCTGCAGCGGAGTGTGCGTTGATATGAAACTCCGCTGCAGATTAAAACTGTGTGCCGGACCAAGACTCGAACTCGGGGCCTTTGCCTTTCGCGGGCAAGTGGTGCTGGTCGAGCGTGAGTCGTACTTGGGTAACTCAGATAGTAGAGCACTTGCCCGCGAAAAGCAAAGGTCCCGAGTTGGAGTCTCGGTCCGGCACACAGTTTTAATCTACCGGGAAATTTCAAGTTAACTTCCGTTTCTCCTTAAACTGGCTTCTCTGACCCCAGGTTCCCTACTTAAAATTCTTCAGTGGAGCACTCTCTATGCCCTGTTACATTTTTGCACGCTCTTACGGAAACATCTACATCTACATCATACTCCGCAAGACATCTAGTCGTGTATGGTTGAGGATAGTTTCGGTTCCACTTCCTGATCCCTTCAACCCTATTCGACTTGCGAATAGTGCGTAGGAAGAATGATTGTCGGTAGGCGTCTGTATTGGCTCTAATTTATCGAAGTATGTCCTCGTTGTCAAAAAATGTATGAGCGGGGAAGTAATATGTTGTCCGACTCCTCCTTAAAAATGCTGCCCCGAAATTTCAATAGTAAATCTCTCCGTGGTGCACAGCGCCTCTCTTGCAACGTCTGCCAGTTTAGCATCTCCGTTACGGTCTCTGGTCAACTATACGATCCCGTGACGAAACGCGCCGTTCTTCGCTGGATCTTCTCTATTTCGTCTATCTGTTCTACCTGATAGGGATCTCAGACAGATGAACCATACTCAAAAATCTGGCAAATAAGCGCCTTATAAGCCATTTCCTTTGTGGATCAGTTACATTCCCATAAGATTCTCCCGATGAATCTGCTGTCTGCTTTTCCCACTATATGTTTTATATGGTCATTCCACTTAAGTTCGCTCTGGATAGTTGTGCCTAGATATTTTACGGCAGACGCTGTCTCCAGCTGTTTGCCATCAATAGTGTAGCTGTACAGTAGTTGATTTCTTTTCCTATATATGCCTAATATGTTACATTTATTTACGTTCAGGGTCAACTGCCAGAGCCCGCACCATTCATCAGTTCTCTGCAGGTCGTTCCGTAAATTCGTACTAACTTCTGGCGTTGCTGCTTTGGTATAGACAACTGCATCATCTGCGAATAGCCTTAAAGAGCATCCGACGCTTTCTACTAGATCATTTGTATATATTGTAAACATCAACGGTCCTATCACACTTCCCTGTGGCACTTCGGATATTACATTTACATCTGTCGATTTAGTTCCGTTAAGAGCGACGTTTTGAAGAAAATGGTTCAAACGGCTCTGAGCACTATGGGTCTTAACTTCTAAGGTCATCAGTCCCCTAGAACTTACAACTTCTTAATCCTAACTAACCTAAGGACATCACACACGTCCATGCCCGAGGCAGGATTCGAACCTGTGACCGTAGCAGTCGCTCGGTTCCAGACTCTGGCGCCTAGAACCGCTCGGCCACACGGGCCTGCGCAACGTTTAGAGTTCTATCTGCAAGAAAGTCTTGAATCCAATCGCAAGTCTGCTCCGATACTCCGTGACCTCGTAATTTTTTTTCATTAAACGGCAGTGCGGGACGGTGTCAAATGCCTTATTTAAGTCAAGGAACACGGAATCAACCTGAGCGTCGTTATCCACTGCGCTGTGGATCTTATGGAGGAACGGAGCGGCACCCGTAGAATCGTATAAAAGTAAACTCCATAAAACATAATTTGTATAAAATACTGTTCCGTGTCAATTATGAGGTCATTTAATATCTTGACGAGGTCCTTATGTAGGAGGTGTCGTAATGATCGCGCAGTACAATACGATGGAGCAGTGCCGGTATTGTTCCGCAAAACTCACTGACGTGCGCCTTGTGTATGGGGAAATACGTTGCAATGCTCTCGCTGCTGAAAGGCTGTACAGGGAACGATTTCCTGGCAAGAGTGATCCGTCACGAAGAGTGTTTACTTCTGTCGGTCAACGAATGCGGGAGACTGGTTCATTGGGGAGAAGAAACGAGGGACTTGGCAACGTGAAGACCACTCGCACACCCGATTTCGAAGATGCTGCCACCAGCCACAAACAAAAGGATTGCCATGCGCAGCCGCCTCCGGCGGACATTCATGGTCTGAAGATGATCTCATAAAAAGATCGTAACCGGTCACCATTAAAAAAGTTAAAGCGATCAAGACTGCTTCCAGTTTATTTATACCGATATCCTTGACTACAAAATACGAGGTTCATTCAATAATTAGACAAATCGGTCTGGCGAAAAAACTGTTAGCAGGGCACGTTTGCTACTTTTATGGCTTTGAGTTGGCACCACTGGGATGAGCCCCGATCAACTGCTGTATCAGCAATACATTTCAAGATGGCGGGTCCGCTTGTAAGGTGCACATTTGTTGAACAACGTTCAGTCATTCGTTTCTTACTGCTGAAGGTGAGAAACCAGTGAATATGTACTGTAGAATGTTTATGGTGAAGGTTGTATGAATCGCGCAAATTTTTACAAGTGGGTAGCGCAGTTAAAAAATTGTCGCGGCTCAGTTGCTGACGAACACCGTTCTGGCCGGCCAGTTGAAGTTTTAACTCCCTCACTTGAAAGTCGAATTGATGACATCATTCGTGCCGACCGCCATGTGACTGTGGGAATGATACTTGATAAGGTTCAAGTTAGTACTTGATCCGCGCTGACTCCGAACAATCCGTTTCCTTCAAGTTGGCTATCTGTGTTTGGTTTCCCGCGGTTGTTGCGGTTATGCTGTGGTTCTTCCTCCTTCTACGAGTGCCAGCAGTGATGTGTATTGATATTTGCACCTTGTACCATCGTTGATCTTGTGCATTTACAGGTACGGCCAAACTTTCAGGAAACATTCCTCACACACAAAGAAAGAAAATATGTTATGTGGACATGTGTCCGGAAACGCTTACTTTCCATGTTAGAGCTCATTTTACTACTTCTCTTCGAATCACATTAATCATGGAATGGAAACACACAGCAACAGAACGTACCAGCGTGACTTCAAACACTTTGTTACAGGAAATGTTCAAAATGTCCTCCGTTATCGAAGATACATGCATCCACCCTCCGTCGCATGGAATCCCTGATGCGCTGATGCAGCCCTGGAGAATGGCGTATTGTATCACAGCCGTCCATAATACGAGCACGAAGAGTCTCTACATTTGGTGCCGGGGTTGCGTAGTCAAGAGCTTTCAAATGCCCCATAAATGAAAGTCAAGAGGGTTAAGGTCAGGAGAGCGTGGAGGCCATGGAATTGGTCCGCCTCAACCAATCCATCGCTCACCGAATATGTTGTTGAGAAGCGACTGAAATGTGCAGGAGCTCCATCGTGCATGAACCACATGTTGTGTCATAGTTGTAAAGGCACATGTTCTAGCAGCACAGGTACAGTATCCCGTATGAAATCATGATAACGTGCTCCATTGACAGTAGGTGGAAGAACATGGGGCCCAATCAAGACATCACCAACAATGCCTGCCTAAACGTTCACAGAAAATCTCTGTTGATGACGTGATTGCACAATTGCCTGCGGATTCTCGTCAGCCTACACATGTTGATTGTGAACATTTACAATTTGATCACTTGGAATGAAGCCTCATCCGAAAAGAGAACATTTGCATTGAAAGGAGGATTGAGACATTGTTGGATGAACTATTCGCAGAAGTGTACCCGTGAAGGCCAATCAGCTGCTGATAGTGCCTGCACACGCTGTACATGGTACGGAAACAACTGGTTCTCCCGTAGCACTCTCCATACAGTGACGTGGCCAACGTTACCTTTGAAACGTCCCCTTAGAAAAATTTATACATAACTGTGCTTAAACTGACACACAATATTTTTTGCGCAACGCAATCTGACTTTCAAAAATCCCTACAAAAGAATGGCCCTGATTAACATTAACCTATACGTTTCACAAATCACTTACCTCACAAAAATCTTCGTTACTCAAGCTACTGGAATACAGCGAGCGCCACTACTGCCAGCTAACTAAAAGATTCAAACTACGGAAGTCACTAACTACTGATAGGTACAGTTAGCAAATGAAAGATTTTAATAGAGAACAAACAATGTATTTACCTTTATAGTCATAGCATATATATCAGTTCATGACATCCAGTCTTACAAATTTCAAAACTCCGTCATCTCTCTCTCCCCACGTCCACCACTGCTGGCGGCTCACCTCCAACTGCGCAACGCTACGCGCTGTTAACATCCAGCTGCCCAAAACGACAATGGCAGACAACAATGGAAACCAGCCACAGACTGCACACGGCACAGCCAGTGATTTTTCATACAGAGCGCTAGGTGGCGTTACCAATAAGAAAACGTAAACAGCGTACTTACACCTTGTACAGGAGCAACTTCTCTGACGATGACATTGTAGTTATCGTGAACTGCACGAAGAATTGCCTCGTCCATTGCAGGTGAGGTGTCCTCGTCGTTCTAGGCCTTCCCCAGTCGCGAGTCATAGGCTGGAATGTTCCGTGCTCCCTAAGACGCCGATCAATTGCTTCGAACGTCTTCCTGTCGGGACACCTTCATCCTGGAACTTTGTCTCGATACAAAGGTACCACGCCACGGCTATTGCCCCGTGCTAATCCATACATCAAATGGGCATCTGCCAACTCCGCATTTGTAAACACTGCACTGACTGCAAAACCACGTTCGTGATGAGCACTAACCCGTTGATGCTACGTGCTGATGTGCTTGATGCTAGTACTGTAGAGCAATGAGTCGCATGTCAACACAAGCACCAAAGTCAACATTACCTTCCCTCAATTGGGCCAATGGCGGTGAATCGAGGAAGTACAGTACATACTGACGAAACTAAAATGAGCTCTAACCTGGAAATTAAACGTTTCCGGACTCATGTCCACATAACATATTTTCTTTATTTGTGTGTGAGGAACGTTTCGTGATAGTTTGGCCGTACCTTTTCGTAACACCCTGTAGTTTCCGGCTATGGGGTGTGCGGGCAGTCTGTCGGTTGGTGCGGACCAGGGAAAGTATCTCCGTGCGGTGCAGTCGGCTGGGTCCGCTGGCAGTCCATGCACAGTGTCGGAGCATGTCTGGAGCTGTCCGATCGCTACGAGCCTCGTGGCTCACACCGACCCAGGACGTCGAAATTGAGTGGTGTGGTAAGTACCCAAGCCACGTCCGTTCATGTTGTGTCTTTCGTTTCGGTGGTTCGCTGCTGGGGAGCTTTTCCTGTGAACAAAACAGAGTGTTTGTAGTGGTGAAATCGAGCCGACGTATGGTGGAATTAACTATATTGGTTCACAACAATTCAAGTGCACCAGTGGAATTTTCTGTCTTGTGGCCGTTACTGTTCCGGTTACCTGCCTGGCCACTTACATAATTTCAGGCAGCGTCCTTCCCTCACCTCTTGTCGCTGTCCGACATGGTGTGTAGTTTTGACAGCTTAATACATATTTCGTTGTGGATAATCATGTCCGTAACAGTTTGGTCTTTGAGTTTTTATGTATCGATTGGTGGCTAGCAAGACGTTTGGTCGGTCAGTCCGTTACTATCTGTTGGTTGGATCAAGTATAGTTGGCCCACCGCCTGTGTCACCTAAGTGAACGTTAATGTTTCGAGGGCAGGACCTCCCCAGAAGGCGTCTGACTACCGTTGTCTATACTGTCCTTTTCATGGGTGTTTAATGGTCTGTTGCTAATCTATTATAGCCAATGCGTTACAAGAAAAAAAATTATATTGTGTTTTATGTAAATCAATTGTGGGCCTTTAACCGCTTAAAACCTTATTCTTAAATTTAGTTATTGTCCTTGCATTGCTTTTTCATTTAGAGGGCGTTCGGCCATTGAAAACTTAAGGTATGTTTGAATTTTTGGTAAATCAACTGTGGAGCTTCAGCCGCTTAAAGCCCTATAATGTCCCCTTAAGCGAAAACGTTGCGACCTTCTGCCTTAAAGAATTATGGTAATTATATTTTAAAATTTTGACATTTTATTGTGGCCTTCAGCCGTTTGTATTGCACCTTATATATGTTTGTTCTATCCAGTTTTGCCTTGAGGCTCTCCGCCTGGCTGTGATATACAGGGTGTTACAAAAAGGTACGGCCAAACTTTCAGGAAACATTCCTCACACACAAAGAAAGAAAATATGTTATGTGGACATGTGTCCGGAAACGCTTACTTTACATGTTAGAGCTCATTTTATTACTTCTCTTCGAATAACATGAATCATGGAATGGAAACACACAGCAACAGAACGTACCAGCGTGACTTGAAACACTTTGTTACAGGAAATGTTCAAAATGTCCTCCGTTATCGACGATACATGCATCCACCCTCCGTCGCATGGAATCCCTGCTGCGCTGATGCAGCCCTGGAGAATGGCGTATTGTGTCAAAGGCGTCCACAATACGAGCACGAAGGGTCTCTACATTTGGTACCGGGGTTGCGTAGACAAGAGCTTTCAAATGCCCCCATAAATGAAATTCAAGAGGGTTGAGGTCAGGAGAGCGTGGAGGCCATGGAATTGGTCCGCCTCTGCCAATCCATCGGTCACCGAATCTGTTGTTGAGAAGCGTACGAACACTTCGACTGAAATGTGCAGGGGGTCCATCGTGCATGAACCACATGTTGTGTCGTACTTGTAAAGGCACATGTTCTAGCAGCACAGGTAGAGTATCCCGTCTGAAATCATGACATCGTGCTCCATTGAGCGTAGGTGGACGAAACTAAAATAAGCTCTAACATGGAAATTAAGCGTTTCCGGACACATGTCCACGTAACATCTTTTCTTTCTTTGTGTGTGAGGAATGTTTCCTGAAAGTTTGGCCGTACCTTTTTTGTAACACCATATATATATATATATATATATATATATATATATATATATATATATATATATATATATATATATATATTGGAGGCCTTCAGCCATGAAAGAACTGGATTTTGACATTCTTAGTTGTAAAGGTTCGGCTATGTGCCGGTTGGTTTAAAAGTGGTATTAAATTACAAATTTGAATTGAAACTGACAGACACCTTATTTGGCCCTTGCCACAATCCTAATCACCTGTTCTGTCCAGCGTTTTAGCGGGTGTTACAGTACTGGTACAGTTCATGACATTCTCTGTATCAAGAGGAAGTACAGCAAAACATGTGCAGGATGAATCCCAAAGGAATTGACGCGGGTACAGAAGGAGACAAGGTTGAGACAGTGCACAGAGCTAAAGGAATATTATAAAAGAGAAGGTGAGCATTTCATCAACTAAATTTAAGCTTGTGATGAAACTTGGGTTCGCTATTATGAGCCAGAATCAAAAAGACGAAGCAGCAGGGGAAGCACACCAACTCTCCTGTCGAGAAGAAATTCAAAATCCAAGCATCAGCAGGAAGGCTCATGTTGGGATGCTGAAGGTGCAGTTTCTTGTGATTACCTCGAAGAGCAGCGTACAATGAACAGGCAATAGCACTCGGATTTGCTTTTAAACAAGGTGAAGCCAGCCACGACAGAGAGACGTTATGGATCGTCAGAGGAGATGGTGTGATTCTCCAGCAAGGCAACGCACGTCCACATATTTCTCAACTAACCCGTGAAACCATCGACAATATGGGCTTGGAAGTACTGCCTCATCCCCCTTACAGTCCTGATTTAGCACCTAGTGGTTTCCATTTGTTTGGTGACCTGAAGCAGGCATTACGTGGGAAGAGGTTCCAGCACAACGAGGACGTGAAAACGTTTGTGGGAAATTGGTTCAAACATGAAGATAAAGAGTTCTTTGCACCCGGAATAAAAAGGTTTGCAGCCCGTTGGAACAAGTTCATAAATGTTCAAGGGGATTGTGTTTAAAAGTAGAAAAAGTGTTGTTTTCTAAAAATAAACGCTTTTTCTGCGGATCAATTTGTCTCTTTAATTATTGAGTGTCAACGCTGGTAATGTAAAGCACGCAGTCCCTATCTGTAACACAAGAACTGCCCATCTGAAGTCAGTATTGTAATTGGACGAGGGCGTGTTAAAGGGTAGCTAAAATTCAAGTTAAAGCGAAATTAAAAAAAAAAGAACGGAAATTTTGATGATGGTACAAGAGAGGCCGCGCGGGATTAGCCGAGCGGTCTCAGGCGCTGCAGTCATGGACTGTGCGGCTGGTCCCGGCGGAGGTACGAGTCCTCCCTCGGGCATGGGTGTGTGTGTTTGTCCTTCGGATAATTTAGGTTAAGTAGTGTGTAAGCTTAGGGACCTTAGCAGTTAAGTCCCATAAGATTTCACACACATTTGAACATTTGATTTTTTTGGTACAAGAGTCAATTATACGCAAGTACTGCACAAAGTAACCCAAAATCACGTAGTAAGCTACACACGAACACACAGGGTAAAATACTTAGAAGTACTTAAACCTAACTAACCAAAGGACATCGCACACATCCATGCCCGAGGCAGGATTCGAACCTGCGACTGTAGCAGTCGCGCGGTTCCGGACCAAAGCGCCTAGAACCGCTCGGCCACGACGTCCGGCTGAAGCAGTGACAGCTGAATGGGTTGGTCAGCAGAGCTTAGTGACTTCAAACGTCTCCTACTCGTCGGATGTCAACTGAGTAACAAATCCATCAGAGATATCTCATCGGAAACTGCTCAAGGGCCTGTTGGTGATGTGAGTGTGAAGTGGAAGCGCGAAGGAACAACCACTGCTAAACCGAGACCAGGCACATCTCATGTAGTGACGGACGGCGACCATCAACCATTGCGGAGGGTGGTTGCAGCAAATGGCATAAAATCAGAGTAAGAAATCACTCCTGAGGTCCAAAGTGCTACCAGCGGTCTAGCTAGCACAGGGACTGTGCGTAGGTAGTCGAAAAGAGTGGGGTACGACGGTGAACCAGATCTTCATAAGCAACATACACTTACACTTAAGCGAAGCCGGCCGGTGTGGCAGAGCGGTTCTAGGCGCTTCAGTCCGGAACCGTGCTCCTGCTACGGTCGTTCGAATCCTGCCTCGGGCATGGATGTGTGTGACGTCCTTAGGTTAGTTAGGTTTAAGTAGTTCTAAGTTCTAGGGGACTGATAACTTCAGAAGTAAAGTCCCACAGTGCTTATACACTCCTGGAAATTGAAATACGAACACCCTGAATTCATTGTCCCAGGAAGGGGAAACTTTATTGACACATTCCTGGGGTCAGATACATCACATGATCACACTGACAGAACCACAGGCACATAGACACAGGCAACAGAGCATGCACAATGTCGGCACTAGTACAGTGTATATCCACCTTTCGCAGCAATGCAGGCTGCTATTCTCCCATGGAGACCATCGTAGAGATGCTGGATGTAGTCTTGTGGAACGGCTTGGCATGCCATCTCCACCTGGCGCCTCAGTTGGACCAGCGTTCGTGCTGGACGTGCAGACCGCGTGAGACGACGCTTCATTCAGTCCCAAACATGCTCAATGGGGGACAGATCCGGAGATCTTGCTGGCCAGGGTAGTTGACTTACACCTTCTAGAGAACGTTGGGTGGCACGGGATACATGCGGACGTGTATTGTCCTGTTGCAACAGCAAGTTCCCTTGTTGGTCTAGGAATGGTAGAACGATGGGTTCGATGACGGTTTGGATGTACCGTGCACTATTCAGTGTCCCCTCGAGGATCACCAGAGGTGTACGGCCAGTGTAGGAGATCGCTCCCCACACCATGATGCATGGTGATGGCCCTGTGTGCCTCGGTCGTTTGCAGTCCTGATTGTGGCGCTCACCTGCACGGCGCCAAACACGCATACGACCATCATTGGCACCAAGGCAGAAGCGACTCTCATCGCTGAAGACGACACGTCTCCATTCGTCCCTCCATTCACGCCTGTCGCGACACCACTGGAGGCGGGCTGCACGATGTTGGGGCGTGAGCGGAAGACGGCCTAACGGTGTGCGGGACGGTAGCCCAGCTTCATGGAGACGGTTGCGAATGGTCTTCGCCGATACCCCAGGAGCAACAGTGTCCCTAATTTGCTGGGAAGTGGCGGTGCGGTCCCCTACGGCACTGCGTAGGATCCTACGGTCTTGGCGTGTATCCGTGCGTCGCTGCGGTCCGGTCCCAGGTCGACGGGCACGTGCACCTTCCGCCGACCACTGGCGACAACATCGATGTACTGTGGAGACCTCACGCCCCACGTGTTGAGCAATTCGGCGGTACGTCCACCCGGCCTCCCGCATGCCCACTATACGCCCTCGCTCAAAGTCCGTCAACTGCACATACGGTTCACGTCCACGCTGTCGCGGCATGCTACCAGTGTTAAAGACTGCGAACTGGCTGACACTGACGGCGGCGGTGTACAAATGCTGCGCAGCTAGGGCCATTCGACGGCCAACACCGCGGTTCCTGGTGTGTCCGCTGTGCCGTGCGTGTGATCATTGCTTGTACAGCCCTATCGCAGTGTCCGGAGCAAGTATGGTGGGTCTGACACACCAGTGTCAATGTGTTCTTTTTTCCATTTCCAGGAGTGTAGCTATTTGAACTGGCATAGGCATGAGAATTCAAATACAGAGACATGTAAACAGGCAGAATACGGCGCTACTGTCGGCAAAGCCTATATAAGACAAGTGCCTGGCGCAGTTGTTAGATAGGTTACTGCTGCTACAATGGCAGGCTATCAAGAATGAAGTGAGTCTGAAAGCGGTGTTATAGTCGGCGCACGAGTGACGGAACACAGCATCTTCGAGGCAGCGATGAAGTGAGGACTGCCCCGTACGACCATTTCACGAATATACCGCTAACATCAGGAATCAGGTAAAACATGAAATCTCCGACACTGCTGCGGCGGGAAAAGATCCTGCAAGAACGGGACCAACGACGATTGAAGAGAATCGTTCAACGAGACAGAAGTGTAACCCTTCCGCAAATTGCTGCAGGTTACAATTCTGGGCCATCAACAAGTGTCGGCGAAATCGAACTGTTAATGACTGGAAACATGTTGCCTGGACGGACGAGTCTTGTTTAAAATTGTATCGAGCGGAAGGACGGGTACAGATATGGAGACAACCTCATGAATCCATGGACCCAGTAGGTCAGCATGGGACTGTTCAAGCTGGTGGATGCTCTGCAATGGGGAGGGGCGTGTGCCGTTGGTGTGATATGGGACCCCTGATACGTCTAGACACGACTGACAGGTGACACGTACGCAAGCATCCTGTCTGATCACCTGCATCCATTCATGTCCATTGTGCATTTCGACGGACTTGGGCAATTCCAGCAGGGCAATGCAACGGCCCACGCGTCCAGAATTGCTACAGAGTGCCTCCAGGAACACTCTTCCGAGATTAAACACTTCCGCCGGCCACCAAATCCGTCAGACATGAACATTACTGAGCGCCGCGCGGGATTAGCCGAGCGGTCTCAGGCGCTGCATTCATGGACTCTGTGGCTGGTCCCGGCGGACGTTCGAGTCCTCCCTCGGGTATGTGTGTGTGTGTTTGTCGTTAGGATAATTTAGGTTAAGTAGTGTGCAAGCTTAGGGACTGATGACCTTAGAATTTAAGTCCCATAAGATTTCACACACATTTGAACATTGTGAACATTATTGAGCATATCTGGGATGCCTTGCAACGTGCTGTTCAGAAGAGATCTTCACTCCCTCGTAATCTTACAGATTTATGGACAGCCCAGCAGGATTCACGGTGTCCATTCCCTCCAATACTACTTGAGACATTAGTCGAGTCCATGCCACGTCATGTTCTGGCACTTCCGCGTGCTCGCGGAGGCCCTACACGATATAAGGCAGGTTTACCAATTTCTTTGCCCCTTCAGTGTATTTCTGTACTCAATGTTAAACGATACATGTTGTAAAGAGCGACACCTCTGACAGTGGATTCTGCCAACGAGTGATTTGAGCTGAAGAATCAGAAATACACTCCTGGAAATGGAAAAAAGAACACATTGACACCGACGTATAAGACCCACCATACTTGCTCCGGACACTGCGAGAGGGCTGTACAAGCAATGATCACACGCATGGCACAGCGGACACACCAGGAACCGCGGTGTTGGCCGTCGAATGGCCCTAGCTGCGCAGCATTTGTACACCGCCGCCGTCAGTGTCAACCAGTTTGCCGTGGCATACGGAGTATCATCGCAGTCTTTAACACTGGTAGCATGCCGCGACAGCGTGGACGTGAACCGTATGTGCAGTTGACGGACTTTGAGCGAGGGCGTATAGTGGGCATGCGGGAGGCCGGGTGGACGTACCGCTGAATTGCTCAACACGTGGGGCGTGAGGTCTCCACAGTACATCGATGTTGTCGCCAGTGGTCGGCGGAAGGTGCACGTGCCCGTCGACCTGGGACCGGACCGCAGCGACGCACGGATGCACGCCAAGACCGTAGGATCCTACACTGTGCCGTAGGGGACCGCACCGCCACTTCCCAGCAAATTAGGGACACTGTTGCTCCTGGGGTATCGGCGAGGACCATTCGCAACCGTCTCCATAAAGCTGGGCTACGGTCCCGCACACCGTTAGGCCGTCTTCCGCTCACGCCCCAACATCATGCAACCCGCCTCCAGTGGTGTCGCGACAGGCGTGAATGGAGGGACGAATGGAGACGTGTCGTCTTCAGCGATGAGAGTCGCTTCTGCCTTGGTGCCAATGATGGTCGTATGCGTGTTTGGCGCCGTGCAGTTGAGCGCCACAATCAGGACTGTATACGACCGAGGCACACAGGGCCAACACCCGGCATCATGGTGTGGGGAGCGATCTCCTACACTGGCCGTACACCTCTGGTGATCGTCGAGGGGACACTGAATAGTGCACGGTACATCCAAACCGTCATCGAACCCATCGTTCTACCATTCCTAGACCGGCAAGGGAACTTGCTGTTCCAACAGGACAATGCACGTCCGCATGTATCCCGTGCCACCGAACGTGCTCTAGAAGCTGTAAGTCAACTACCCTGGCCAGCAAGATCTCCGGATCAGTTCCCCATTGAGCATGTTTGGGACTGGATGAAGCGTCGTCTCACGCGGTCTGCACGTCCAGCACAAACGCTGGTCCAACTGAGGCGCCAGGTGGAAATGGCATGGCAAGCCGTTCCACAGAACTACATCCAGCATCTCTACTATCGTCTACATGGGAGAATAGCAGTCTGCATTTCTGCGAAAGGTGGATGTACACTGTACTAGTGCCGACATTGTGCATGCTCTGTTGCCTGTGTCTATGTGCCTGTGGTTCTGTCAGTGTGATCATGTGATGTATGTGACCCCAGGAATGTGTCAATAAAGTTTCCCCTTCCTGGGACAATGAATTCACGGTGTTCTTATTTCAATTTCCAGGAGTGTACATGGCGCTAATACTTGTTTTTAACTCAGTGACAGATGCATTTTCGGAAATTTATGTCAGTGACAGAATTAAACGCCACACTCTTATCACTACCAATACACAGTAACACTGAATTTACTTGCCAAGGGTATATGGATTTACAATCTCACTTTGCGTATTAAAAACTCAGCCAATTTTCTTTTCTTCTTTGTATAGGTTTTATTTATGTTCGACTTCTCCGCTAGGAAAATCGATTTTTTTAGGTTTCTTTGTGACTTGGGTGTCTAATTATGATATTTATGTTTGTTTAGAAACAAAAAATGTATAGAAAGCGGTCGACTGTTTCCACAGTACAAAAGAAAAGGATAAAAAACTGATATGCATTCTCAATAATCCAATGAAAATCGTCACGCGAGACTTGCTGCAGTTCGAGACAGTCAGGGTTTAACTCGCTGTTTGAAAATTCCTTCCGAAACTAAGATGCGACGTGACTGCGATAGAGAACCGTCACACATTATCTCGCTCCACAGAACCCTTCAGTGACCTAGGCTTAAAGTTACTTCTCTCCAAGATAAGATAACATCTTAGAAGATGTTATTTTGACAGGAAGCGGCGCAGCCAAGAGATTTTTTATACGTTGAATCTAATTTGTTGCTAAAAATTAACAATTTCGCTTTGAACGTGTACGGTTCCTGGCGAGCTTACGCTATGGCTTGACCGTAAACAAAGAACAAAGCCAGACGTTGCGTGTTAAGAGCGTGGACCATATTGTCTGTTGCTTTCCGCGTGGCCAGGTCTATGTGCCACTCTCCCGTGTTAGTGAATCAAACAAACTCATCGTTCATGTTCCCGATCATACCACTTGAAACTTTGTATACAAGGAGACTTTATAAGTAAAAAAAGAAATGTCCACGTATTTGAAGTCTCGAGCACAGCTATCAATAGCTACCAAGGCAACAACGGGTTTCTCAGCTAGTGAGTAATAACGGTATGGAGTACCCTTCGCCATGCATTTCGCAGTAGTTTACTGAGACAGCGTAAATGCAGACATTTCCAGCGCCCCAGCCCACTGGATTTCCGCCTGCAGACTGTTCCTGTGGACGTTACCTAACTGCTTGCAATCCGTATCTTACGTGACTCAGACATTTGTATCTTGAGAAGGTGTCTGGGATTTTCCCATTGTTCACTAAGTTATCACAAGAATTTCTGCATCTGACGCCAGCCTCTTGGCCAAGCTCAGGAAATTCGCATTTCGTTTGTGGTGTCACTTTCATCCACGTGGCCGCTCTATAGTGTGGAGCAGAAGACATGGGGTAAAACGTCATGAAGCAAAGAACTAATTGCATTAATTCCACCCTCTTCCCTGCACGTCCTCTTCTAAACATTCAGGTGGTGTCTGTTTGTTCTATATCGTGTCTCCCTACCACTTTCGCGCAACGACGCTCTGAGCGTGTTTTTTAGGGAATTAACTAGTTTGAACCTGGGACCTGTTGCTGGTAAGGAGACGTCAGACCACACATGACATGTAGAATTCAGAAGAGTTCAGTGAGACGAGCGATGATATAACCAAATACTAAATGATCTCCACTGCACTCCCTGTAAAAGAATCTTAATACTAACTAAATTTAGTGGAAGGGGTTCAAGGCTTTCCTATTTTTAGTTAGCTGGTAAAATAACGTCGAAAAAGCAGTTAAGTTTACCATTGGAAATTTTATTCTACTCACAAAACATCGTTTATAAATTGCACTATTGATAAAAGGAAATGTTTTAATACAGGATGGTAAAAACCAACTGCGTTCAACAAAAATGTGAACGAATATTCCCTAAATGGGTTTCCAAGTTCTACAATCGATCGAAGGATGACCTATGCCATATCACATCTATAATCTAGGTTTAAATTAAGTTTCACAAAAGAGAAAACTATCAAAATGGTCTACAGTGACCCTCAACTATCTTTAATTACTTATCTAACCTGTCGTAAATTACAGTGGCTGATGTGACTTCTCAATAAGTATAAAATAGAAAAATCATCGCGTTTCAGATCTTTACTTCAAGTGGCAAATGTAAACACCATGAGCTTTAATTTACGATCGACACTAGTATTACGCAAAAAGGGGGTGTAACAGATGAGACTTCTGCAGTTCTGAGTGAAGCCTTATGCGCTCAAAAATGCGGCATCGCGTGCGTTTATTACCTTGTCGGTGTTCAAGCAGCGTCAGGGTGACAGCGGCCGGCGCAGCAGCCATCCAGCTCGCCGTCTCGGAACCAGCTCTCCTCTAACTTCTCCTTACTACAATTCACCGAAGTTAGTTTAAAAAAACTATCTGGCTATGTTTTCATCTGACCAATCAGGGTCTCAATGTTAACCTTAAGCTCCGCCTACAAAAATTTTGTCTATCCAATGAGAAACGTTATACTTATCGTGGTGGGGCAAGTTTGAAAGGTAACAGACGCTAAAAAGTCTCACGCTAAAACCTGCAGCTGGTGTGGTCCTTTTAGCGTTATCGTAAGATCTATACTGTTCTTCTGGAGGGCTCTATCTTTTAACATGGGCTGGGGGGGTGGTCTTTGACGTACCTGAGACATGAAAAAGTCTCACGCTAAAACTTGCGGGTGGTAGTGGCCCTTTTTGTGTTATCGTAAGATCTATACTGTTTTTCTGGAGGGCTCTAGCTTTTAACATGGGCTGCGGGGTGGTCCTTGACGTACCTGAGACGCGAAATAGCCTCACGCTAAAACGTGCGGGTGGTAGACTTAGCGGTAGGCTAGCTACGTGGGTGTCCAGTCCGTGCCTTATCGTAGGGCCTTCTAGCTTCACACGGTTCTGCTCTCGGCTTCTGTCCTCGTTTCTCCCCTCGGAACTGCGTCTGCCTCACGGTGGGAAGGTACGACATGCATTTAGGCATTCTTGTGTTAGTCTGTGGTATTCCATTTGCTCACTCGTTACTCGTATTATTTTGGTTAATTTAAAGTCACGATTTATTCGGAGCTATGTGACATACTACTGGATTTGCTTATCATGTCAGGGTTTTCATGGAAGGTGTTGGATTTGCCTGACACCTTACACTCTTATTGATCTCACAAGACTGAGTGACGAGTAGTGTACCCTCATTTCTAGCAAACGCTTTCTTAGGGAGAATTTTGTTCAATGTTGAATACGCTCGTTGAATTTCCGGAGGTGTCGGTGCTATTATGTATTCACTCATCAAATAGTACAAGCTATAAAAAATAAAATGTGACCAGTTGGTACTTTTCGTGATATTTCCAATGAATCTGATTGTGTACATGATATTACTCTCTTAGAAAACTCACGTTTTATGGAACTGAGGACTTTACACACGGCTGGAATGAATCATAACAAACAGAATGCAAATAGTTATGTTGAATAATTCAGGCAATGTCGGGGTTGGCCGGAGAGAACTCACAAAGAAAGCCCCATAGTGTACAATTTGGTTCCGCTTATATTCCTTATATAAATCAATAACCTTCCATTTAAAATTTAAAAGCAGAATTAGTACTATTTTCACAGGATGCTTGTGTTATAGTAAGTACTATTAGAGAGAAAGCAACAGAAGGCATGGTACTAAGTGGTTCTATGGAAATGCACCTTCTCTAAATTTGGTAAAAACACGCTTTATTCGCTTCCATACAACAAATAGAATCTCACAAACAACTGATATAGTACATGAGCAGGGGTCGGTAAATAGGGTAGTAAGCTCCAGTTTGTTGGGTAGATGTCTTGATGCTAACTTAAACTAGGAGAAGCAAATAACTGAGCTCCTCAAACAGTTAAGTTTGGCTGGCTCTGTCCTTCGCATCGTTGCTCATCTTGGAGACAAAGGAATCAACCTCCTCACATGTTTTGCATTTCTCCACTCAGTAATGCTTACGAAATAATTTTCTGAAGTAAGCCACAACTTGGAAAAAAAGTATTAACTGCACAAAAGCGACCAGTGCCAATAACGTGTGTTCACATGCAGTCGTCGTGTACGTACCTCATCAACGAGCTGTGCATTTTGATTGCATCGTCACAGTACATACAGTCGGTAACGAATTTCACCATAAAAATTATCACAAATTGAGAAGTGGTGTTCATACCTACCATAGTAAACCAAAAACTGACCTTGATTTCCCATTATTAAAGCTGTCATTGCCCTAGGAAGGAGTTCAATATGCACCGACAAAAATTTTTCATCATTTGCCCAGTAAGACAAAATGTCCGACAGGTAGCGTAGCAAATTTTAAATCTAGCTCTAAATCATACCTCCTGAACAACTCTTTCTACTCTGTCGACGAATTTCTTCTCGAAAAATAGTAGTCAGTAAAGAAAACTCTTGTTTTTAAGTGTATCTGCATGAGGAGGAATAAGAAAATAGTGAGTTCTTCAATGTTACACCAATCCTGTATACACACCCCGTAAACGGACTCATTCCAAATCATTTCGATAAGAGAATCAGATAATCTATGTAACACGTAACTACCCACCTAACTAACTAACGATCAGGCAGCGAAAGGCTATCCGCATCTTGCAAAGAAAACATAACATAGCTATTGAAACGTCCCCTTAGAAAAATTGTACACGACTGTGCTTAAACTGACACACAATATTTTTAGCGCAACGCAATATGACTTTCAGTAATCCCTACAAAAGGATGGCCCTGACTAACATTAACCTATACGTTTCACATATCCCTTACCTCACAAAAATCTTGGTTACTCGAACTACTGCAATACAGCGAGCGCCACTACTGCCAGCTAACTAAAAGATTCAAACTACGGAAGGTACTAACTACTGACAGGCATAGTTAGCGAATGAAAGATTTTAATAGAGAACAAACAATGTATTTACCTTACTAGTCATAATATATATATATCAGTTCATGACATCCAGTCTTACAAATTTCAAAACTCCGCCATCTCTCTCCCCACGTCCACCACTGCTGGCGGCTCACCTCCAACTGCACCGCTACGCGCTGTTAGCATCCAGCTGCCCAACACTACAATCGCGAGTATTACAACAATGCCAACCAGCCACAGACTGCACACAGCACAGCCAGTGATTTTCATACAGAGCGTTACGTGGCGGCGGCGTTACCAATAAAAAAACTTAATCAGCCTACTTACACTATACACAGATCTGTCAGCACATTGCGAGGTGCCAGGACTAGCAGTGTATTTAACACTAAGTTCTTCTAGAATCTTCATGTGGAAGTGATGCTCTAATCACGCCGCCCCCCCTCCCCCCCCCCCCCCCCCCCCCGCTTTTGCTGTTGCACATGGTTTAAGAAGAAATGCGAACTGATTGCAATCGACCCTGCAAGTGGAGTAGAAAAGAGTTTGGCACCTGCAATAATTTAATTTGATAAAGTAAAATTTGATTAACGTGGTGAGAAATGAAAGGATTGCTCTACCAATCAACAGAATGAAAGTTCTGTCCGAAATAACAGTTTGATTTATTATGACTAAACTCAAAATAATAAACAAAACACGTGAAACATTTACAATACGTCAAATTGGATACTCAAATAAATGCTGTGAAGGTGAAGTTGTCCATAAACTACACTCCTGGAAATGGAAAAAAGAACACATTGACACCGGTGTGTCAGACCCACCATACTTGCTCCGGACACTGCGAGATGACTGTACAAGCAATGATCACACGCACGGCACAGCGGACACACCAGGAACCGCGGTGTTCGCCGTCGAATGGCGCTAGCTGCGCAGCATTTGAACACCGCCGCCGTCAGTGTCAGCCAGTTCGCAGTCTTTAACACTGGTAGCATGCCGCGACAGCGTGGACGTGAACCGTATGTGCAGTTGACGGACTTTGAGCGAGGGCGTATAGTGGGCATGCGGGAGGCCGGGTGGACGTACCGCCGAATTGCTCAACACGTGGGGCGTGAGGTCTCCACAGTACATCGATGTTGTCGCCAGTGGTCGGCGGAAGGTGCACGTGCCCGTCGACCTGGGACCGGACCGCAGCGACGCACGGATAGACTCCAAGACCATAGGATCCTACGCAGTGCCGTAGGGGACCGCACCGCCACTTCCCAGCAAATTAGGGACACTGTTGCTCCTGGGGTATCGGCGAGGACCATTCGCAACTGTCTCCATGAAGCTGGGCTACGGTCCCGCACACCGTTAGGCCGTCTTCCGCTCACGCCCCAACATCGTGCATCCCGCCTCCAGTGGTGTCGCGACAGGCGTGAATGGAGGGACGAATGGAGACGTGTCTTCTTCAGCGATGAGAGTCGCTTGTGCCTTGGTGCCAATGATGGTCGTATGCGTGTTTGGCGCCGTGCAGGTGAGCGCCACAATCAGGACTGCATACGACCGAGGCACACAGGGCCAACACCCGGCATCATGGTGTGGGGAGCGATCTCCTACACTGGCCGTACACCTCTGGTGATCGTCGAGGGGACACTGAATAGTGCACGGTACATCCAAACCGTCATCGAACCCATCGTTCTACCATTCCTAGACCGGCAAGGGAACTTGCTGTTCCAACAGGACAATGCACGTCCGCATGTATCCCGTGCCACCCAACGTGCTCTAGAAGGTGTAAGTCAACTACCCTGGCCAGCAAGATCTCCGGATCTGTCCCCCATTGAGCATGTTTGGGACTGGATGAAGCGTCGTCTCACGCGGTCTGCACGTCCAGCACGAACGCTGGTCCAACTGAGGCGCCAGGTGGAAATGGCATGGCAAGCCGTTGCACAGGACTACATCCAGCATTTCTACGATCGTCTCCATGGGAGAATAGCAGCCTGCATTGCTGCGAAAGGTGGATATACACTGTACTAGTGCCGACATTGTGCATGCTCTGTTGCTTGTGTCTATGTGCCTGTGGTTCTGTCAGTGTGATCATGTGATGTATCTGACCCCAGGAATGTGTCAATAAAGTTTCCCCTTCCTGGGACAATGAATTCACGGTGTTCTTATTTCAATGTCCAGGAGTGTAGATTGTGACATTTATGACCAAGTGGTATGTGGAGCCAATTCCTTGCAACTCAAATCTTAAGGGAAACACCCAGACAACCCAACATAAATTGCTGCTACAGACAGAACCACGTTAGAAAAGACGGGAACAGGAGCGCTCTGCTGAGCTCTGATTATCACAGAGCTAAATTCCCTACTCTGCCGGTGCTGCGGACTTACATTACCAAGCTGTCTTCTTAAATGCAAGGACACAATCTGGCTGGCATACCAGAGGCGATGACTGGTTGCTTCGACGTCCCATCGTGGTGATGATAATGTCGCGAGTATAGCCCGAAGCAAATTGTCCTGGTCTGGTTGTTCCAGACTAAAGATTTCCTAGCAACACAAATGCGCCTCTGAGGGAGACGAAGAAGGGTCGCTACACAATCACTGATGGTACAGTGATTGATTTTTACAACCGAAGTCACACAGCAACTCCGATACAGTCAACTTTAGCCAAAACTACTCAAGACGGACAACTTAGGCCACTTGCACCAGAACGCTCAATTGCCAACTGTACTCGGGAAGTTACGTTGAAGTCGAAACTTCAGCAACTTCCTCAAACAGTTACAATTAAATTAAAGTACAGGGTGATTCAAAAAGAATTCCACAACTTTAGGAATTTAAAACTCTGCAACGACAAAAGGCAGAGCTAAGCACTATCTGTCGGCGAATTAAGGGAGCTATAAAGTTTCATTTAGTTGTACATTTGTTCGCTTGAGGCGCTGTTGACTAGGCGTCAGCGTCAGTTGATGCTAAGATGGCGACCGCTCAAGAGAAAGCTTTTTGTGTTATTGAGTACGGCAGAAGTGAATCGACGACAGTTGATCAGCGTGCATTAGGAACGAAGTATGGTGTTAAACCTACTGATAGGTGGTGTATTAAACTTTGGTAAAAACAGTTTACAGAGAATGGGTGTTTGTGCAAAGGGAAAAGTTCTGCATGGCCGAGAACGAGTGATGAAAATGTAGCATGCATCCAGCAAGCATTTGTTCGCAGCCCAGGAAAATCGACTCGCAGAGCTAGCAGAGAGCTGCAAATTCCACAATCAACTGTATGGAGAGTCCTACGAAAAAGGTTAGTTATGAAACCTTATTGTCTGAAATTGGTTCAAGTACTGTCTGCAGCTGATAAGATTAAAAGAATCGATTTCTGTGATATTATCCTTGCTCAAATGGAAACAGATGAATCTTTCGTTTCAAAGATTGTGTTTAGTGATGAAGCAACTTTCCACACTAACGGGAAAGTCAACCGTCACAATGTCTGTATATGGGGCACTGAGAATCCGCGGGAAACAGTATGAACGTGACTCGCCTAAGGTGAACGTTTTCTGTGCCATTTCAGCCAATAAAGTTTTTGGTCCCTTTTTCTTCGAAGATGCTACTGTAACTGGACTACAGTATCTGGAGATGTTAGAGAATTGGCTGTTCCCTCAGCTCGAACAAGAAGCACAACAATTCATATTTCAACAGGATGGAGCGCCACCACATTGGCACTTATCTGTCCGTAACCACCTGAACGTCAACTACCCGAGGCGATGGATCGGCCGCCAGGCAGCCCGTGACAGAGCACTTCGTCACTGACCTCCAAGAAGCCCTGATCTTACCCCCTGCGATTTTTTCTTATGGGGGTATGTTAAGGATGTGGTGTTTCGGCCACCTCTCCCAGCCACCATTGATGATTTGAAACGAGAAATAACAGCAGCTATCCAAACTGTTACGCCTGATATGCTACAGAGAGTGTGGAACGAGTTGGAGTATCGGGTTGATATTGCTCGAGTGTCTGGAGGGGGCCATATTGAACATCTCTGAACTTGTTTTTGAGTGAAAAAAAAAACCTTTTTAAATACTCTTTGTAATGATGTATAACAGAAGGTTATATTACATTTCTTCCATTAAATACACATTTTTAAAGTTGTGGTATTCTTTTTGGATCACCCTGTATATTAGACAGCCAACGGAAGGCAGGCTGTCCAGAGCACCGAGAGCTCAGTCTTGTAACGATAGTGGCCGTGGTTAAAACGTGCCAATCAACAACTCGAAAACCGGCGGAAAATCCCACTCTATTGCCGAAGCACTATTAGTCCACCAATGGAGATACTTGGCGCCAATTTCTGCGCCGATTTTGCTACGTCACGGAGCTATCCCCTGAGCAAGCCAATCACAGTTATGATTTTGCAGAAAAAGCGGGAATTTTTCCGCCAAGACTGCCTGGGAACACAAATCATTCCCACACCTTTCTAGTAGCCCGTCAGAAACTGTTTTCACTAAGTTTCTGCGAAGTTACGGAATCTCTAGCCCCAGCCGCCCCCTTCAGGCCACTGTGGGTGTGTCGCCCCTGCTCTTATGACAATGTCGGCGTCTGGACAGCATCCACTCGACTCCCTCACACCTGTCAGCATAACGCTTGCACTTAAATGTGAATTGCAGAGTAGTCATGTAGATGTAGATCAGAAGATGACGAGAGACGCTGCGTGGGAAGTACGTGTGTGAAGCAATAGCAACTTTTCACCACATGCAATTAGAGAGGAAAATATTCATATGTTCTGAGTTCTCAATACTAGCCTTGTAATGACAATACTCGGCCATGCTTCCCCAAATCGAATTACTCAGAGTAAGATATAAATATGAGACGGGCAAGTCACTGTGTGCATCTAAAGGCATGCCATCTCTCAACATTATGACCACCTATCTAATAGCGGCATGTCCATCTTTGGCAAGGAAAACAGCGGCGACACCGTCGTAGTATGGAAACAATGAAGCCTATATACGTCGCTGGAGGGAGTTGGCACCACATCGGCTCACACAACTCACCTAATTCCTGTAAATTCCTGTGAGGGAACGAAGCGCTTTGACGCCACGTTCAATGACATCCCAGATGTGTTCGATCGGGTTCAGATCTTGCGAGATGTGAAACGAGCACATCAATTAGAATTCGACACTGCTTTCCAGAAACCCCTCCACCGCACTACTGGTCTTGCTACATGGCGCATTATTTTGTTGAAGAATGTCACTGCCGTCGGGAAATGTGATCATGAAGTGGTGTCTGCAACCAGTGTGCGATACTGCTTGACCATCACGGCGCCTTGCACGAGCTCCCCTGGAACCATGGCTACCCACGTGAATGTTCCCCGGAGCATAATGGGGGATTCGCGCCCTCTCACCGACATGGCGATCAGTATTCAGCGAATCATGCAACGTCCATTGACAGGCTCACGTACCCAGCCGCAGTTGCCGATGCTGTGGTGTTAACAGCGGCATATGCAGGTGTGAAAATTACCGAACTATCAGTTTAATAAGTCACTGCTGCAAATAGTAACACGAATTCCTTACAGACGAATGGGTGAACTGGTAGAAGCCGACCTCGGGGAAGATCAGTTTGGATTCCGTAGAAATGTTGCAACACGTGAGGCAATACTGACCCTACGACTCATCTTAGAAGAAACATTAAGGAAAGGCAAACTTACGTTTTTCACATTTGTGGACGTAGAGAAAGCTTTTGACCACGTTGACTGGAATACTCTCTTTCAAATTCTGAAGGTGGCAGGGGTAAAATACAATGAGCGAAAGACTATTTACAATTTGTGCAGAAACCAAATGGCAGTTATAAGAGTCGAGGGGCATGAAAGGGAAGCAGTTGTTGGGAAGGGAGTGAGACAGGGTTGTAGCCTATCCCCTATGTTATTCAATCTCTATATTGAGCAAGCAGTGAAGGAAACAAAAGAAAAATTCTGAGTAGGAATTAAAATCCAAGGAAAAGAAATAAAAACTTTGAGGTTCGCCAGTGACATTGTAATTCTGTCAGAGACAGCAAAAGACATGGAAGAGCAGTCGAACGGAATGGAAAGCAAAACGAGGATAATGGAATGTAGTCGAATTAAATCTGGTGATGCTGCGGGAATTAGATTAGGAAATGAGTAAAGTAGTAAATGAGTTTTGCTATTTGGGGAGCAAAATAACTGATGATGGTCGGAGTAGAGAGGATAAAAAATGTAGACTGACAATGGCAAGGAAAGCGTTTCTGAAGAAGAGAAATTTGTTAACATCAAGTATAGATTTAAGGGTGAGGAAGTCGTTTCTGAAAGTATTTGTATGGAGTGTAGCCATGTATGGAAGTGAAACATGGACAATAAGTAGTTTGAGCAAGAAGGGGATAGAAGATTTCGAAATGTGGTGCTACAGAAGAATGCTGAAGATTAGATGGGTAGATCATATAACTAATGAGATAAGCCATTGCAAATGTGAAATTCTGGTACATTAGTAACCGCTGTAACCGCCAGAATATTGAATATAAACGAAGAAGCCATATGTGGGAAAATGTGAACATCAGATATGAAAATCGTCCGACTTTATTCGACGATTAAAATCGTTATACTGTGGTCCTTCTGACTCGCTCGTCAGCTTTGATTTTATTTCTCTCTTTAGTTGGGTTCCTCTTGAAAAGTCTCTGTTACTAATCGCAAGTTTTGTCGTCATGTGTTGACTTCAGGGTATTTCCTTTTTAATGTGTATTTTGAGCAAACTAACGGAGTTGCTATGTAATGTTCATTCTCCTCCATAGTCGCCATCCTTTTATGGATGACCTGGGACATGGCACTCAAAACTTCGTTTCTTAAACCAAAGTGTTTTTAGAGATACGTTGATGACATTTTTATGGTTTGGCACATGGAACTGATGCTTCGAAGAGCTTTTTAGATAATTTTAATTGTCCGCATCCGAGTATGCAATTTACTTTCGAAATTGAAGGTGACGGTAAACTTCCACTTCTTGATGTTTTAGTTCAAAGAGAGGACGATGGGACTTTGGGACACAGTGTCTATCGGAAACCTACTCATACTGACCGCTATCTCCATGCGACTAGCTGTCATTCACCACACCAACGTAGTGAAGTTTTGCGGACTCTGGTGAAAAGAGCGTATGCCATTTCTGACGAGGAACATTTGAAGGAAGAATGAGATCATTTGAAGATTGTTTTTAAACAGAATGGATATACGGAACAACAAATATGCCGTGTCTTCAGTTTGGTCCGTCACGCGAGCCAATAGAGGATACTTCTGAAGCAGTTACTTATTTACCCTTTTGCGGGAAGTATATCATCCAGAATTTCATGAATTTTACGAAAATATGATATTAAAAGTGTTTTTACGCTGGTGGCCAAGACTAGAGCCCTTCTTGGCTCAGTTGAAGATAATTTGGACTTGAGGAGGCCCGGGGTTTATGAAGTTCCGTGTCACCGTGGAAAGACGTAGATTGGTCAAACTATTCGAACTATTCAGGACTGGTGTGTGGAACGTCATCGACACACTCGGTTGTTCCAGCCTGAGAAGTCTGCAGTGGCGGAACGCTGCCTTAACGAAGGACACAGGATGATGTGTGACAAGACACAATTGATCTCTCCTGCTGCTCGCTATTGGGAATGTGTTCTTAAAGAATCCATTGAAATTAGATGATCCAGTAATATTATTAACAGGGATAAAGGTTTTCCTCTAATTAAGATATGGAATCCGATTTTGTCCGACATTAAACAACAACGGTCTTCTTTTCGATCAGTGGATTCTTCCATCTAGTGCTGCCTTGTTCTCCCACCCTCGCGCTGCGTCTCTACTTGCCGCCAGGAGGCGCTGCCCGTCATCTCGCGCATGCGCGCCGCTCTGTTTCATGGTGTATAAAGATTTCCGTCGTTGTGGCTGGAATTCAGTTACGACGACGCAGTGTACTAGCATTAACTCACCCGAAGATGGCGGTCAGCTGGTCCGTCGAAATATTGTGTCTGGACGACGATATAATCTGGCTGCAAACCCGTGAAGAATATCAGCAGTTATTACGCTGGGAAAGTCTACGACATCACGAGAATGTATTGTGTTGTACAGGTGGCGGATCTACATCTACATCCATACTCCGCAAGCCACCTGACGCTGTGTGGCGGAGGGTACCTTGAGTACATCTATCGGTTCTCCCTTCTATTCCAGTCTCGTATTGTTCGTGGAAAGAAGGATTGTCGGTATGCTTCTGTGTGGGCTCTAATCTCTAATTTTATCCTCATGGTCTCTTTGCGAGATATACGTAGGAGGGAGCAATATACTGCTTGACTCTTCGGCGAAGGTGTGTTCTCTAAACTTCAACAAAAGCTCGTACCGAGCTACTGAGCGTCTCTCCTGCAGAGTCATCCACTGGAATTTATCTATCGTCTCCGTAACGCTTTCGCGATTACTAAATGATCCTGTAACGAAGCGCGCTGCTCTCCGTTGGATCTTCTCTATCTCTTCTATCAGCCCTATCTGGTACAGATCCCACACAACTGAGCAGTATTCAATCAGTGGGCGAATAAGCGTACTGTAACCTACTTCCTTTGTTTTCGGATTGCATTTCCTTAGCATTCTTCCAATGAATCTCAGTCTGGCATCTCATGTACCATCGATCAACTTTGTATGATCATTCCATTTTAAATCACTCCTAATGCGTACTCCCAGATAATTTATGGAATTAACTGCTTCCAATTACTGACCTGCTATTTTGTAGCTAAATGATAAGGGATCTGTCTTTCTATGCATTCGCAGCACATTGCACTTGTCTACATTGAGATTCAATTGCCATTCCCTGCACCATGCGTCAATTCGCTGCAGATCCTTCTGCATTTCAGTACAATTTTCCATTGTTACAACCTCTCGATACACCACAGCATCATCCGCAAAAAGCCTCAGTGAACTTCCGATGTCATCCAGAAGGTCATTTATGTATACTGTGAATAGCAACGGTCCCACGACACCCCTGCGGCACACCTGAAATAACTCTTACTTCGGAAGACTTCTCTCCATTGAGAATAACATGCTGCGTTCTGTTATCTAGGAACTCTTCAATCCGATCACACAATTGGTCTGATAGTCCATATGCTCCTGCTTTGTTCATTAAACGACTGTGGGGAACTACATCGAACGCCTTGCGGAAGTCAAGAAACACGCCATCTACCTGTAAACCCGTATCTATGGCCCTCTGAGTCTCGTGGACGAATAGCGCGAACTGGGTTTCACACGATCGTCTTTATCGAAACCCATGCTGATTCCTACAGAGTAGATTTCTGGTCTCCAGAAATGTCATTATACACGAACATAATACGTGTTCCAGACTTCTACAACTAATCAACGTTAGAGATATAGGCCTATAGTTCTGCACATCTGTTCGACGTCCCTTCTTGAAAACGGGGATAACCTGTGCCCTTTTCCAATCCTTCGGAACGCTACGCTCTTGTAGAGACCTACGGTACACCGCTGCAAGAAGGGGGGCAAGTTCCTTCGCGTACTCTGTGTAAAATCGAAGTGGTATCCCATCAGCTCCATCGGCCTTTCCTCTTTTGAGCGATTTTAATTGTTTCTCTATCCCTCTGTCGTCTATTTCGATATCTACCATTTTGTCATTTGTACGACAATCTAGAGAAGGAATACAGTGCAGTCTTCCTCTGTGAAACAGCTATGGAAAAAGACATTTAGTATGTGAGTACGTGGGCTGGAGTTCCATGCCTGTTGCACTTGGTCGGCCAATACAGGGACGGTTAGTGCTGGATGTGTATGACGCTGGAGTTGTCGTCCGATGATGTCACGTATATGCTCGATTGCAGACAGATCGTGTGGTCGAGCAGCTGAAGGAAACCTGCCGTTACTCTGTAGAGCATGTTGGGTTACAACGGCGGTATGCGGTCTAGCGTTATCCTGTTGGAAAACGTCGCTTGCAATGCTGTTCATGAATGATAGCACGACTGGTCGAATCACCAGATTGACGTACAAACTTGCAGCCAGGGTCTGTGGGATAACCACGACAGTGTTCCTGCGCAATCGCACCCCAGACCGTAACTTCAGGTGTAGGACCTTTGTGTCTAGTATGCAAACATGATGCCTGCATGGCCGCAGTTGGCCTCTTTCAAACCAACACAGGGCCATTGCTGGCACGGAGGCAGAACCAGCTTTCATCAGAAAACACATCTTCACCCTGCCCTCCAATGAGCTCTCTTGAGACCAATGAAGTCGCAAATGGCGGTGGTTTGGGGTCAGGGCCGCAGGGCGTCTGGTTCGGATCTGTCCTTGAAGTAACAGATTTGCGACAGTTCTGTCACTGTGGTGCCAGCTGCTGCTCAAACTGCAGCTGCCGATGGCGTGCGATGCACCAAAACCACACACCAAACATGATGGTCTTCCCTCTCGGTAGTGCCACATGGCCATCTGGGGCCCGGTCTTTCGCGACCGTACATTCTCGTGACCACTGCTGCCAGCAGTCATGTACTGTGGCCACAACACTGTCCCCTATTCCACAACTTCGCTCGAACTCACTGAGGTGTTGATAGTAGCGCCTCTGTCGCATTAAGGCATTCTTGACGAACTTGAACCACGTCGAATCTCAGAGGTAACTAACGCTCGCGACCTTTACAGCGCCTATTCAAAGAAAACCTGATTTGCATGCTCATAGTGTCTCTGTTAGCGCCATTCTTAAGCGACTGGAGCGAAATTTTAATAGTTATCTTTCAAATGCAGAAACACGCCTACCAATTTTTTTTTCTTGATGCAATAATTTACCAACAGCCGTATACAGGGTGTTACAAAAAGGTACGGCCAAACTTTCAGGAAACATTCCTCACACACAAATAAAGAAAAGATGTTATGTGGACATGTGTCCGGAAACGCTTAATTTCCAGGTTAGAGCTCATTTTAGTTTCGTCAGTATGTACTGTACTTCCTCGATTCACCGCCATTGGCCCAGTTGAGGGAAGGTAATGTTGATTTGGGTGCTTGTGTTGACATGCGACTCATTGCTCTACAGTACATCAGTACGTAGCATCACCGGGTTAGTGCTCATTGCGAACGTGGTTTTGCAGTCAGTGCAATGTTTACAAATGCGGAGTTGGCAGATGCCCATTTGATGTATGGGTTAGAACGGGGCAATAGCCGTGGCGCGGTACGTTTGTATCGAGACAGATTTCCAGAACGAAGGTGTCCCTACAGGAAGACGTTCGAAACAATTCATCGGCGTCTTGCCGAGCACGGAACATTCCAGCCTATGACTCGCGACTGGGGAAGACCTAGAACGACGAGGACACCTGCATGGACGAGGCAATTCTTCGTGCAGTTGACGATAACCTTAATGTCAGCGTCAGAGAAGTTGCTGCTACACAAGGTAACGTTGACCACGTCACCGTATGGAGAGTGCTACGGGAGAACCAGTTGTTTCCGTACCATGTACAGCGTGTGCAGGCACTATCAGCAGCTGATTGGCCTCCACGGGTACACTTCTGCGAACAGTTCATCCAACAACGTCTCAATCCTCATTTCAGTGCAAATGTTCTCTTTTCGAATGAGGCTTCATTCCAAAGTGATCAAATTGTAAATGTTCACAATAAACATGTGTAGGCTGACGAGAATCCGCACGCAATTGTGCAATCACGCCATCAACACACATTTTCTGTAAACGTTTAGGCAGGCATTGTTGGTGAAGTCTTGATTGGGCCCCATGTTCTTCCACCTACTCTCAATGGAGCACGTTATCATGATTTCATACGGGATACTGTACCTGTTCTGCTAGAACATGTGCCTTTACAAATACGACACAACATGTGGTTCATGCACGATGGAGCTCCTGCACATTTCAGTCGAAGGGTTCGTACGCTTCTCAACAATAGATTCGGTGAGCGATGGATTGGTAGAGGCTGACCAATTCCATGGCCTCCACGTTCTCCTGATCTCAACCCTCCTCACTTTCATTTATGGGGGAATTTGAAAGATCTTGTCTACGCAACCCCGGTACCAAATGTAGAGACTCTTCGTGCTCGTATTGTGGACGGCTGTGATACAATACGCCATTCTCCAGGGCTGCATCAGCGCATCACGGATTCCATGACACGGAGGGTGGATGCATGTTTCCTCGCTCACGGAGGACATTTTGAACATTTCCTGTAACAAAGTGTTTGAAGCCACGTTGATACATTCTGTTGCTGTGTGTTTCCATTCCATGATTAATGTGATTTGAAGAGAAGTAATAAAATGAGCTCTAACGTGGAAAGTATGCGTTTTCGGACCCATGTCCACATAACGTATTTTCTTTCTTTGTGTGTGACGATTGTTTCCTGAAAGTTTGGCAGCATCTTTTTGTAACACCCTGTATATTGTAGAAATTTACTTCATCACCTAATTATATGCTACGAGTTTCGGCATTACATTGATGCCATCTTCAGGCCCCACTCGTCATAGTCGTAAAATCGCTACACACGGAAGGAGCCATATAACTGGATCCTAGAATCAAATCATTATGCAACAGCTCGTGGTGGCCAGGCGACACCGCGTCTGTGTCCGCCTCCTTCCGTGTATAGCGATTTTACAACTATGGCCTGTGGGGCCTGAAGATCGCATCAATGTAATGCCGAAACTGGTAGCACATAAGAAGTTCATAAAATAAATTAAATTTCTACAATACATACGGCTGCTGGTAAATTATTGCATCAAGAAATACATGCCAACTGTTGTCCCACGGTCCATAATGGATCAACGAAGAATTATTTTTTATGTCGCACAAATACTCTGCGCTCTTGCCACTTTTTTCCGTCAGTACCTATTCTACAAATAGTCTGATTTGCAGGTTTGTAGTAATCCGTCGTTACTAGCCAAAACTGAGCCATGTCAAACGTGTGGTTAACTGTGGTTAATTCTCTCTTCAGTAAGCAAACCAACAACAAAACTCCGTGGTCTGGTCTTGATAGGCCAATCAGGACGAGGCAACCCTTTCGTGAGCGCTTTCTCCTGCCGCAACTGTCTGTTTTGTTCGTTGGTGACCAGTATCTGGCTCGTGCGCGTGGGAGGAGCCAGTTTCGCAGAATCCGCGGTGACTGGTGGCGAATAATATGAGGCACGCAACCTTTCCATCGGGACATACCAAAGCTTCTAGAGGCGGGGGTGGTGGTAAGTTCCTACGGGAACAAACTGCTGAAATCATCAGTTCCTAGGCTTACACACTACTTAATATAACTTAAACTAACTTAAGCTATAAGGACACCACTTACACCCATGACAGAGGGATTACACAAACCTCCGATGGGGTGAGCTGCTCGAACCGTGGCAAGGCGCCAAGACCACACGGCTACACCGCGCGGTTCAGCTTCTAGAGTCTAGACCATCGCAGTTGGCCGGGCCATGAATCAAATTCATCTCAGCCATTTCGCGGTGCTTATAGCTAGCCAATGCTTGCACAGATGACGATCGTTTAAATGTGTCTCTGCCTGTGCTGGGAAAGCAATGCCCTCTTGTCAACATAGCCCCTTCTCGTGGCGTTTGCGACTCCCGGTTCCTAACTGATTACTACATCTACGTGATTACTCTGCGATTCACAATAAAGTCCCTGGCAGAGGATTCAATGAACCACCTTCAAGGTGTCTCTCTACCGTTCCACGCGGGAAAAACGATCACTTAAATTTTTCTGTGCGACCACTGATTTCTCTTATTTTATCGTGTGATCATTTCTCCCTATGTAGGTGGGTGTCAACACAACGTCTTCGCAATCGGCGGAGAAAAGTGGTGATTAAAATTTCATGAGAAGATCGTGTTGCAACGAAAAAGTCTTTGTTTTAATGATTGCCACTCCAATTCACGTATAATGTCAGTGACACTATCTCCCCTATTTCGCGATAATACAAAACGAGCTGCCCTTCTTTGTACTTTTTCGATGTCAACTGTCAGTCCCACCTGATGCGGATCCCACACCGCACAGCAGTACTCCAGAATAGGGCGGACAAGCGTGGTGTAAGCAGTCTCTTTGGTAGACCTGTTGTACCTTCTTACCCACAATATTATCTATGTGATCGTTCCAATTTAGACTATTTGTAATTGTAATCCCTAAGTATTTACTTGAATTTACAGCCCTCAGATTTGTGTGACTTATGGCGTAGTCGAAATTTAGCTGATTTCTTTTAGTACTCATGTGAATTACTTAACACTTTTCCTTATTGAGGGTCAACTGCAGCTTATCGCACCACACAGATATATTATCCAAATCATTTTGCAAGTCGTTTTGATCATCTGATGACTTTACAAGGCGGTAAATGACAGCATCATCTGCAAACAATCTAAGACGGCTACTCAGATTGTCTCCTATGTCGTTAACATAGATCAGGAACAATAGAGGGCATATAACACTTTCTTCTTCTTACTTCTATTGCCGGCCGCGGTGGTCTCGCGGTTCTAGGCGCGCAGTCCGGAACCGTGCGACTGCTACGGTCGCAGGTTCGAATCCTGCCTCGGGCGTGGATGTGTGTGATGTCCTTAGGTTAGTTAGGTTTAAGTAGTTCTAAGTTCTAGGGGACTGATGACCACAGCAGTTGAGTCCCATAGTGCTCAGAGCCATTTGAACCATATTACTTCTATTTTACTCGATGACTTCCCGTCTATTACTGCGAACTGTGACCTTTCTGATAGGAAATCACTAATCCAGTCGCATATCTGAGGCGACGCTACGTAGGCACGCAGTTCGGGTAGAAGACGCTTGCGAGGAACGGTGTCGAAAGCCTTCTGGAAATCTATAAATATTGAATCATTTTGACATGCCCTGTCGATAGAGTGAGCTATGAGTATAAAGAGCAAGCTGTGTTTCACAAGAACGATATTTTCTGAAACTGTGCTGACTATGTGTCAATAAATAGTTTTCTTCGAGGTACTTCATAATGTTCGAATACAATATATATTCCAAAATCCTATTGCAAATCGACGTTAGTGATATAGGCCTGTAATTCAGCGGATTACTCCTACTTCCCTTTTTGGGTATTGGTGTGACTTGCTGTTTTCCAGTGTTTAGGTACGGATCTTTATGTGAGCGAGTGGTTGCATATAATTGCTAAATATGGAGCTATTTTATGAGCATACTCTGAGGGGGACCTGACTGGTATACAATCTGGACCAGAGGCCTTGCCTTTATTAAGAGATTTAAGCTGCTTCGTTACACCTAGTATATCTACTTGTTTGTTTCTCATCTTGGCAGTTGTTCTTGACTGGAATTCAGGAATATTTACTTCGTTTTCTTTGGTGAAGAAGTTCGGGTAGAAGACGCTTGCGAGGAACGGTGTCGAAAGCCTTCTGGAAATCTATAAATATTGAATCATTTTGACATGCCCTGTCGATAGAGTGAGCTATGAGTATAAAGAGCAAGCTGTGTTTCACAAGAACGATATTTTCTGAAACTGTGCTGACTATGTGTCAATAAATAGTTTTCTTCGAGGTACTTCATAATGTTCGAATACAATATATATTCCAAAATCCTATTGCAAATCGACGTTAGTGATATAGGCCTGTAATTCAGCGGATTACTCCTACTTCCCTTTTTGGGTATTGGTGTGACTTGCTGTTTTCCAGTGTTTAGGTACGGATCTTTATGTGAGCGAGTGGTTGCATATAATTGCTAAATATGGAGCTATTTTATGAGCATACTCTGAGGGGGACCTGACTGGTATACAATCTGGACCAGAGGCCTTGCCTTTATTAAGAGATTTAAGCTGCTTCGTTACACCTAGTATATCTACTTGTTTGTTTCTCATCTTGGCAGTTGTTCTTGACTGGAATTCAGGAATATTTACTTCGTTTTCTTTGGTGATCCTTGCTGTATGCCCAGTATGTCAGTTGAGTTTTTACATTTTTTTTTTTTTTTGCATCACCCTGTATATAAAGCATTTGCTCTGCAGAATTGTCGTGCACAGATCAGTGTCTTGCCCTTCAAAGTTGTCACCAGGCAGAGTTGGAACTGGCGTTTTCAATTTCACTTGTCATATTTTGCAATTTCTCTTGTCATCTATACAGACAGAACCATAAACACCCTAAACGAATGTGGCTGATATTTTACTGTGCTACTGCCTAATCCTAAAAGATTAACTCGTATTGCATTAGGAAACATATCTACATAGTTCGAAATTAGGATCCAGATAAGTAAACTCCATTAAAATTATTTGATTGAATCACTCATTTATTGCAAAAATAAATAAATAAATAATAAATCTACAAAAGTATAAAAGTAGTTCAAAGTGTTAGTAAAAATGAACATTAACGTTTGGCAGTGATGCGAACAACTCGAAAGCACATTGAACAGCAAAACCACCTTACAATAATCTTGGCGACTTCTAAAGGTAGCTTATTGTGACAAATATGTAAGATAACATTTTGACAAAGTTAAGAAAATGTGTTAAAATTTCCACTGAAGCATTCCGAAAAAAATGGAGTGAAATTCCTGAAATGCGGAAACATAATATTTGCTATCATATTGAAATTTCCCATTCGTTGGCATATGAAATCGTAGGGAGGAACCTATACCAGAAGACGTGGTCTTCATTTATAATACTGTTAAGTGTGTTTGTGGTTCTCAGGAATCATGCCATTAAACTGACTGGCACAGGCATTTTGTGTATTTAGATTGGCGATCACAGCAGTCAAACAGAGACGAGAATAAAAATATTTGCGTTCAATGAAAATTAGGTATTTACATCGAGAGGTTTTTCTGGTCTTCTTGCTCAGCAATAGCTGCACAAGTGATAAATAGGTAACTACAATGTCTTATGTACTAACAGCACACTGATTTAAAATAAATATATCGAACCAAAGCACTATTTACAAGTGTGTGGAAGATTGTGGAGGAAAACATGAAACGATAAATTAAAACAATGATGAGTTGAGTAGTCATGTAAAATTGTAGAGGAGATGGAGAATGACGTGATGAAACGATAAATTAAAAGCGATGAGAGGAGTTGTGTTGTGGTAACGATGACACCGCTCCGGATGCCGTGGTGCGTGAAGCTGACATCACTGTTGAACGGGACGGCGAGATCACAGCAGCTGATCCGCTTCGCGCAGCGGTGACGTCACAGCGACTTGTCACGGTGACGTCATCAGAACTCGGCTGTGGCGAAACGCTGTCCGCCCATCGCCAGGGGAACCAGGAGCGGGCGGCCGTCAGACGAGCAGCTGCTGTTCCAGCGCTGTTCCAGGGCTCCAGCCGGGAGGGAGTTCTCCACTGCAGTTCCATTGCGCCGGCAGTTTGCCGCAGCTTCTTCACTGAATTCGTCTGTCGCACCCCTGTAACAAAAATAAATACGTCAGTATCGAAAAATCCATATTTTTACACTTTTATTGTCTCATTTCCTAACTTAACCCTCTCATGATCGTCTGATTTGACTGAATATACTCAAGCACCCACTTTTATTGTTGTGCAACTTAAACCTTTAAGTCAAGACAGTACCCATTCCATTCAACTGATCTTTCAAGTCCTGTCATCGGCAAACCTTAGCATTTTCATTTCTTCTGCCTGACCTTTGTTTCTTTTTCCAAATTTCTCCTTATTGGTTTTCAACTACTGAGTCTTGATATCTGCAGGTTGCTTTCTGTACAAATTGCATATAACGTTTTGCTCAGAGTATTTTTTCCCTCTTACCCTCAGCATTCAAAAGAAGGTGTTCCACTCAACGTTGTCGAAAGATTTTTGTAGCTGCGCGAATGCTGTAAGTCTTGGGTTTGAATTCTCTCAATAGCTAGAGAGAAGTGAGGATGCAGTTATAATTCGACAGTTTAATATTTCGGCTCCATTGTACTTAACAATGCGACCATGTTAAAACTGAGGTGGTTTAGAAAATCAGCCTTTCGTCTTTAGACACGCACCGCAAGAACCACGGTGCCTCATCAAATAATTCTGTGCATCAGTTCATAAATAAATCAAAATTCATTTTTCTAATCCAAACGTCTTTTTCTAGCTCCATTATTTAGTTCTTCCCACGTCCATGAGCCCATACAAACACAAAATGGCTCTGAGCACTATGGGACTTAACTTCTGAGGTCATCAGTCCCCTAGAACTTAGAACTACTTAAACCTAACTAACCTAAGGACATCACACACAGCCATGCCCGAGGCAGGATTCAAACCTGTGACCGTAGCGGTCACGCGGTTCCGGACTGTAGCGCCTAGAGCTGCTAGGCCACTCCGGCCGGCCATACAAACACAGTTCAGTACCACTTAAAAATCTAATGATCTACGTTTGTATACCAATATCGAGATCAAAAACAGTTCACCTACAGCGCCAAAAACAATACACACTGCCATGAAAATGTGTTTAAAACACAAAGAGTTTTGATAAGAGCGAGCAAAAATGAAACGGAACATAGAGAATACTCCACTGAACAATTTGCGGTAGGGAAGTTGGGGTCAGAGAAGCCTCCTTAAGGATATATGGAAGTAATCTTGTCTAGCATAACCGTTTTCTAGCTTGTTTACAATTAACATGTCCACAAGTTTACACGTACTGTGCTGTTTATTTATATGTATGTACACTGTGTGATCAAAAGTAACTGGACACCCCCAAAACATAGGTTTTTGATATTAGGTGCATTGTGGTGCCACCTACTGCCAGGTACTCCAAATCAGCGACCTCAGTAGTCATTAGACGTCGTGAGAGAGCAGAATGGGGCTCTCCGCGGAACTCACAGAGTACGAACGTGGTCACGTGATTGGGTGTCACTTGGGTCATACGTCTGTACGCCAGATTTACACACTCCTAAACATCCCTAGGTCCACTGTCTCCGATGTAGTAGTGAAGTGGAAACGTGAATGGACACGTACAGCACAAAAGCGTACAGGCCGACCTCGTCTGTTGACTGACAGAGACCGCCGACAGTTGAAGAGGGACGTAATGTGTAATAGGCAAACTTCTATCCAACCATCGGACAGGAATTCCAAACTACATCAGGATCCTCTGCAAGTATTATGACAGTTAGGCGGGAGGTGAGAAAACTCGGATTTTGTGGTTGAGCGGTTACTCATAAGCCACACATCACGCCGGTAAATGCCAAACGACGCCTCGCTTGGTGTAAGGGGCGTAAACATTGGACGATTGAACAGTGTAAAAACGCTGTGTGAAGTGACGAATCACGGTACACAGCGTGACGACGCGATGGCAGGGTGTGGGTATGGCGAATACCAGGTGAACGTCATCTGCGAGCGTGTGTAGTGAAAAGAGTAAAATTTGGAGGCGGTGGTGTTATGGTGTGGTCGTGTTTTTCCTGGAGGGGCCTTGCACCCCTTGTTGTTTTGCGTGGGACTATCACATCACAGGTCTACATTGATGTTTTAAGCACCTTCTTGCTTCCCACTGTTGAAGGGCAATTCGGGGATGGCGATTGCATCTTTCAACACGATGAAGCACCCGTTCACAATGCACAACCTGTGGCGGAGTGGTTACACGGCAGTAACATCCTTGTAATGGACTGGCTTGCACAGAGTCCTGACCTGAATCCTACTGAACATCTTTGGGATGTTTCGGAACGCCGACTTCGTGCCAGGTGTCACCCACCGACATCGCTACCTCTCCTCAGTGCAGCACTCCGTGAAGAATTAGCTGCCATTCCCCAAGGAACTTTCCAGGGCCTGATTGAACGTATGGCTGCGAGAGTGGAAGCTGTCATCGAGGCTAAGGTTGAGCCGACACCGTATTGAATTCCTGCATTACCAGGTGTCCGGTGTACTTTTGGTCACATAGTGTATAAACAAGGAATTGCCAGAATATTAGCTGCCCGTGATGTAATTCTAAACACATCAGGGGTATTTATCAGGGTGCTTCAGAATATTATTCACCGATGTCACGCTTGCATTGAGGTTGCTGGCCGTCAGTTTCAGCACATTTTGTAAGATACAGTACATATGGTACGTTTACTGCGTCAGTGATGGTATTTGCAGTTAAATGTAACTAATGTAAATTAAGAAGTTCACAGTAATGATTTTAATCTTATTATTTCCTTAAGGGGACTGTGTTATTGCAGAGGCGGACGTGTGCGGGTCACTAAACTCCGCAGAATGAGCGCCGCTACAATGCATCGCTCAGGTCGATGCTCGGCCTTGAGGGCATCCGTAGCGCCAGCTTATCGTGGCGTGCTCCGCGTTCCTGGGG
The DNA here is from genome assembly GCF_023897955.1 of Schistocerca gregaria. Lineage (NCBI taxonomy): Eukaryota > Metazoa > Arthropoda > Insecta > Orthoptera > Acrididae > Schistocerca > Schistocerca gregaria. Next base: position 206,286,669 of record NC_064929.1, on the reverse strand, counting down.
AACCTCCTGTCTCTTGTCGTACGACACGCAAAGCCCTGCTGACCTTCACATGCGCTATGAATGAAGTGCGCGATGCGGCTTACCTTGCAATCAGGTTCTCCTTGCGAGCCGGCAGCAGAGAGCCGGCGGTGTGTGCGTGCTTGTGGTCGCCTTCCTCCCAGAGCAGAGACTTCACGCCGTCTGCAAATACAGAGGAGTGACGTCAACTTTGGAAGTGCTTCGAAAAAAGTCCGTAATGTACGGTGATACAATTAAGTGCTCTAAATTCAGAGTATATGGATCTTCCATACAAGCATACTGGCGCACGCACGTACACACACACACACACACACACACACACACACACACACACACACACACACACACAGAGAGAGAGAGAGAGAGAGAGAGAGAGAGAGAGAGAGAGAGAGAGAGAAATATGGTGGTACTGGAAGAAGACATAGAAAGGAAAGACAATGAGAGTAAGATAATCAGATATTAAAAAGAAAAGATGAATATGAGGAGGGAAACGAAAAGCTAGAAATACAGTAAAGTAACGAAGAGAGAGATTCAGAGAGAAATAGGAGCAGAGGAAGAGACAAATATGCTATAGATGAGGAATACACAATAAGATATTGATATGGAGAAGGATTAACAGAAAAAAGAGAGAGGTGTATAGAGAAAGAGGATCAGAAGTGAATGAAAAGTATGGAGAAAGAGGAAGAAGACGAATAGAGGCAAGACGAGCAAGACAGAAAAATATAGAGAAAGAAAAATAATATGAGAGAAATATATGGAGTAGAGAGCAAGAGATATTTCCAGGAAGAGAAAGAGAAAAAGAGAGAAATATATAGAGAAGAATGAACTGCAAAAGATTAAGATGTGACGAAAGATAACAAAGAGAAGATAAATCTACAGTACGAAATAAGTAGAGAAAGTAAAAGACGAAGAGGGTGACGCAATACCATTACATAAAATGTTGATAATTGCGTAAATATTAGTGGAAACTGTGGAATTTGACTTGATACGCGTTGATATATAGCGACGCCTTTTTCATTCTACCAAAATAGTAAAGACTTGTATGTCCAGTACTTCTCTAGAAAAGCTGCAAGCGACTGTCATAATGTTTCGTACATTAAAAAACATTTCTCGACCTACCAGTAGGAATAAAATCTCTCAGTAGGAATAGTCTCTAAAGAGTGTACTCTAGTAGCATCTTCGATTCTGTGAAGAAACATCTTCTACTGCAAGGTCTTTGCTTTTCATATTTTGGAAGGAGATTGTATGGACCAAAACAAGAAAAAATTGTCGAGTGAACAGGGACTCCAAAACGCACACTTCAAGAGATATGAACACTTACTCAGTAGAAACGACGTGTTTCACAGTCGTGAACGCGAATAGAGCCCTCATAGTATTTAAGGCATGCGTTTTAGAACCATTGTGTACTTGACATTTTTCTCCAAAAATACAGAAACCACAGAGCTTTCAGGAGAAGAGATTTGTCTGACACCACTGAAGATGAAGAAACACTCACAGCTCTGAGGCATGCGTTCCACAGCCAATATTTTCTAGACATTTTTTGCCTCAAATGTTAGTTCCTGTCAATAATTTTATCTTGAAACACATCCAGTGCTCCATGTTTTCATATAAAGACATGAGACTATGAGTCTAGCTGGATGCAGAGACTTTCGTTATTTATTTGTTTATTCCCATATCAGTTTCAACGTCAAATATCGCCCACATCAGCGGGTTCTTTGATTCTTATTTACTATACGTCACATATTGGTTTTACGATTGTAAAAGTATACGTCACAGTATGGTTTTAAGGTCGTAAATAAGAGTCAAGGAACCCACTGATGATGGCGATATTTGTTGTTGAAACTAGTTTGGAAATAAATAAATACATACATATCCAAAGTGGTTGCATAAATGCGGGCTGACAATCCCATATTGTATCGTTCTTGTCATATCTCTGGATGCTGATCATTCCTTTCGGAACACGCTGTAGAATTTATGTGTAGAACATTCCTAGCACACGTAAGTACGGGGTACGAGATTCAGTACACATACGCTTTACTACTAGACAAAATATACCGCTCCGTAAGACGCCCCAAGAACCCTTGTCCCATGGAGTAGGGGCGTAAAAGTGTTGACATGTAAAAATAATAGAAAACAACTGATGATTTTGACGAATCCATAGTATGAGAGAAATAAGTGACAGGGCAAAGGTCGTAAAGTTGCGATATATCGCTACTTCAGAACCTGATAGCTTCAATCAGCATCGACAACAAACGAACTGCAGCTGAATTTACTAGGTAATTACATTTGATGCAATCTCTTGAGAGACATAATATGTCATATTACGATATATTGTATTACCACGTTTTCAGTATTTGTCGGCGGGACGTGCTACTACATCCACGACCTGGCACATGACAAACAATACACGAGATAGCGGTACTCACCGAGCAATAGGTTGACGTATGACAAGATCTGCGACTGCAGGGTTCTGGGTTCTTCTTCCGGCAGTGGCACGGAAACTGGGACGCACCGCCCCTCGGAGTCTCTCTCGTGGCCCTCTGCGCATTCACACCTGAAACATTGGTTCCTGTCTCAGCCTTCTCTGTCTGCAAAGCGTCTCACCTACTGAAAGAAATTTGGAGCGTGAGAGCAAAACGAAAATAGCGCCTCTAAATTCTATGAATATTTTGTGGAGTGTGTACTTCGAAGTAAACATTCCACAAAAACATCACGGAGTCCAGTTCTTGATGGCCCTATTATGCATGCATCGATGTACACTGACCAGCCAAAACATTGCGACCACTGAAAACCGGTATGCTTGATGCCGGCTGGTGGTGTTGCAGCCACCTGACGCGGTGACTAAAGTATGTAAGCGGAATAGACACAGACGGGTGATCTCCCTAACGAAGATATCCTCTGCAAATGGGTATATCCATTGAGAGGAGTGGCTTTGACAAACGGCAGATTTCAAAATCTTGAACATGGCTACGAAACAGCGTCTTTGTAAATTTGAAGAGGTCGAAAAAATCAGCCAAGCAGTTGCAAAACAAAGGTTTATTAGTTCTTGACCTAGGTTTCGATATATATAAAATACCTTCCTCAGAAGTCCCCTGTTCGATCTGTGAATAATCTAGTCTATTGTGAGCTGTTTGTTGGTTGGTTAGTAGGTGCGGTCTCTATATGACTTTACAGTCTAAAGTTAGTCCGAGGTATTTTAGTGTGTTAGTAAATTGGACAGGAAGTTTGTAAAAATGATGAGCTGCAAAAGAAAAGAAGAAGAGTGTTAAGTGAGGGAAGGGGAAAGTGTAGTAGAAGAAGGAAGAAGAAGAAGAAGGAAATGGACCGAAGGCGACTAAAATAGGAAGTGAGCGGGAGTGTGTGAAAGGAAATCATGAGATTGAGACGGGGCTTTGTTGGGCAACAGTTCTTACGGTCTACTTCCTACCGACTCGTTTGTCGTATTCAGCTAGTACCTGAAGCCACTCTCGCTATGTCGAATGAGCCATCGCAGCAGAACTCTAAAGAGTGCATTTATTTCGTTTTGTTTGTTACGGATCTACATTGATCGACAATGAACCAATGAAACAATAATCGCGCTATTGTTGCACTGTGTGTTGTATGCGTGTTTTGAAGTGTCTCAAAAAAAAAGACGGATCAACGTGTATACTTTTTACCATTTTAGAAATTGTTGACCTCAGTGAACGAATAAACAGGCTATGGAGCGATGAGGATGAATATAGTTATGGGGAATCATCGGCACAGGAGTCTGTTATCCACTTTGCTCCACTGCCTACATCCATGGCGTCCGACAAGAGAACAGGACTGCCGATCACTGAATTCATTCCACAGCAACTACATTTGCCGAATGAAATGAAATGATCGTATGGTATTTGCTTGCCAGGATATCCTCTTTGGCGTTCGGTCGCCGTATTGCAAGTCTTTTTAGTTGACGCCACTTCAGCGACTTGCCTGTCAATGATGATGAAAATAATGATGAAGGTCACATAACACCCAGTCCCCTGCCGGGAATCGAACCCGGGTCCCGTTGCGTGGTAGGCGGGAACGCTGGCCGAATAGCTTCTTCTTATTACACGTTATTTTTTAAATGACGGTGTTCCCGTTCTAAATGTTTTTAAATTTCATGTAATCCTCTTGTCTCTGGTCTCGGAAACTGATATAAGGCCGGGAGAGCGATATGCTGACCACATGCCTCTCCATATCCGCATCCAATGACGCCTATGGGCTAAGGATGACACGGCGGCCGGTCGGTACCGTACACCTCATAGCAGATTTGTACATTTCAGTATTTAAAAAGGAATCAGCTCTAGGTGACCTTTGTAACGAAAATACTGAAATACGTCTGAAATGAAAAAAAAAATATTATGTAGTTAGCGCCTGAAACCAGAAATTACTAAGTGAAAGTGCCTGTATGAGTGAAGAGGTACTTCGAGTCATTAACGAATGTTTCCGAAAATAAAATTAGCAATGTTAGGATTCGAAACAAGAACCCCTCACACGCACATTCCTGCGTGAGGCAGAATACAGTTTTCACAGTCCAAGGGGTAGAGGTTGGGTCACGTACGCGGCGATGTGCAGTATTCAGGCCAAGTGAAAGTGGAGAAAGGTACTGCAAAGTAATCTGAAATAAACCAGCGTTCACTAACTGCTACTTCAGCAATACTGCTACCTGTTCTGTCACATAGGGATCGCCTATTGTTGTGTCATGGATATGGAAATGACATACTTCGGTATGATACAAGTAAGACAGAATCTGAATAATGATGGTCCCAGAATGATGCCCTGAGCTATCGCCAAGTCGTACGTATTTTCCGAAGGGAGAAAGAGGAGCAAATGCAGTAGATGGAAAGCAGTATGTTTCCAATGAAGGAAGGACTTACCTGTTGGGTGCGGTGCAACTTTCTCCTTGAGGACAGCCCCTGGTGCAGATGGGAACGCAGGCGTCCGGTGTATCTGGGGATCTTTGGTAGCCGGCACAGCAGTGCCTCTCCGTGCGGAACACCACCTCAGTCTGCACACACATAGCATCCACATGGTTACATACAGCAGTCCGTGGTATAGAATAAATTTCAGCAATATACACTACTTGCCATTAAAACTGCTACACCAAGAAGAAATGCAGATGATAAACGAGTATTCATTGGACAAATACATTACACTGGAACTGACATGTGATTACATTTTCACGCAATTTGGGTGCATCGATCCTGAGCAATCAGTACCCAGAACAACCACCTTTGGCAGTAATAACTGCCTTGCTACACCTGGGCATTGAGTCAGACAGAGCTTGGATGACGTGTACACGTACAGTTGCCCATACAGCTTCAACACGATACCACAGTTCATCAACAGATGTGACTGGCGTATTGTGACGAGCTAGTTGATAGGCCACCATTGACCAGACGTTTTCAATTGGTGAGAAAATGTGCTGGCCAGGGCAGCAGTCGAACTTTTTCTGTATCCAGAAAGTCCCGTAGAGGACCTACAACACGCGGTCGTGCATTATCCTGCTGAAATGTAGGGTTTCGCAAGGATCGAATGAAGGGTAGAGCCACGGGTCGTAACGCATCTGAAATGTAACGTCCACTGTTCAAACTAGGGCAATGCGAACAAGAGGTGACCGAGACGTGTAACCAAAGGCACCCCATACCCTCACGCCGGGTGATACGCCAGTATGGCGATGACGAATACACGCTTCCAATGCGCGTTCACCGCGATGTCGCCAACAACGGATGCGACCATCATGATGCTGTAAACAGAGCCTGGATTCATCTGAAGAAATGTCGTCTTACCATTCGTGTACCCAGGTTCGTCGTTGAGTACACTATTGCAGGTTTCCGAGCTGACAGTCAATGCTGCTGCAAACGTCGTCGAACTGTTCGTGCAGATGGTTGTCGTCTTGCAAACGTCCCCATGTGTTGACTCAGGCATCGAGACGTGGCTGCACGATCCGTTACAGCCATGCGGATAAGATGCCTGTCATCTCGACTGCTAGTGATACGACGCCGTTGGGATCCAGCACGGCGTTCCGTATTACCCTCCTGAATCCACCGATTCCATATTCTGGTAACAGTCGTTGGATCTCGACCAACGCGAGCAACAGTGTCGCGATACGATAAACCGCACTCCCGATAGGGTACAATCCGACCTTTCTAAAAGTCAGAAACGTGATGGTACGCATTTCTCCTCCTTACACGAGCCATCACAACAACGTTTCACCAGGCAACGCCGGTCAACTGCTGTTTGTGTATGAGAAATCGGTTGGAAAGTTTCCTCATGTCAGCACTTTGTAGGTGTAGCCACCGGCGGAAACCTTGTATGAATGCTCTGAGCAGATAAACATTTGCATTTCACAGCATCTTCTTGCTGTCGGTTAAATTTCGCGTCTGTAGCACGTCATCTTCGTGGTATAGCAATTTTAATGGACAGCAGTGAACAAATGGAACAACACAATTTCAGAGACTTTACTAGCATGTAGATAATGTTTTATCTAGACAGACTCAATCTGGGGGTGAAAATTTGTACCAAGCTTGGGAATCAAACATAGGCTCCTACTTACTAAGCAGGTACATTAGCCACTAAGCCACCTTCGCACAGAGACTCACACAACAGCGCGGCTAACCCCGGCACGCCTCCCTCCTTGATCCAAAGAGGCAAAGAGGCTTAGTGTCTAGTGGAACTGCCTAATAAGCAGAAGACCCAGGTTCGATTCTCAGCCTCGGTACAAATTTTCACTCGCCACTAAAAGTCTATATTCATAAAACCATACTTACACTGTGTAACGCCACAATGTTTCAATATTTTCAAAGTGCTGTTGTTGTGGGCACTTTTCGAAAGGACGTTGTAATGAAACTAGTCAGTGGCTCCTCCTCATCACAAAGCGCAGTATTTGATATGTGTGATAAATTCGCGACATGATTCCATAGAGTTAAAATTGTGACAATGGATTTTGTACAGTATTAACAATAGTAACGAGTTTGTACACTCATATCGAAAGTGTGCGTAAGTCTGCGAATACTGACAACTATCAACTATACAACAGAACGACGACAATGGAAATTTGTGCTGGACCAGGACTCAAACCCGGATTTCTCGCTTATCATGAGCAGTCACCTTGCAATTAGGCTATACGGTTGTGACTCATGGGTAGACCCAATGTTGAATATGTTGTCAACCATGTGTCTACAACCTGTACTCGTACATCTATTATGTACATTTCCGTACAGGTGACACATTCCGCTTCAAAGTCGCTTGCATGGTGTCCGTCGATAAATACGCAGTACAAAATAACAACAGGCGCTACAGTATGTATCGTATCGCATAATAGTTAGAGGCGAATGTGTTAAATATATATGTTTTTCAATTAATACTTCATAAATGCATGTTCCAGTGTTCACTAGCTGTTGTATACATGTGTATACCTGACAATGTACTGAATAACACAGAACATAATTAACTGTGTACATTAAATACGTTTCTTCTCCGTAACTATTTGGAAGAGGACATATGTCCATATGAAGTCTTGTGCTTCGAATGATCGTTCCTGTCATATCCCTGAGTACTGACTATTTCTCTGGGACACCACGCATATAACTAGAATATGAGTGGTCACAGAACTGAACCCTGCAGAACATCAGTAGTAATTTATCCCCACTGAGAAGAAGATCTATCATGCGACCTGCTTAACTGTCTAAGGTAACTCTTTGCTTCTTAAGAGTTAAATATAAAGCGTACTGACCTTATAGTGTGTGACTGGCCTCCCCTCTGCGGCGTACTTCACACATGATGGTCCTTCACAAGACTCATCTCTCACTGTCCTCTGCACATGCTGTGTCTCCCCGTGCTTGCGCGTGTACCTGAAAATACACACCACCTTCTTTGAGATTTGATTTCGGTTACACTGCACACTGATAGTTGTGTATCATCGCATAGTCTGTATCTTCGACTCCACTGGAGACAACTTACACCTAATTACAAGCTCAGTTTTTTGGTACATAGAGAGTCGTCCTTGTTGGTGTCTTCTTAATTTAGATCCATACCATGATAAACAACTGGGAATTGCATGGTAGAGGGCATTTACCATTCTTTCACATACAGGGTGGACAAAACAAAAATTGTCCTAGAAAATGGGCTGACTCGTAATAGACATTTGTCAATAAATAATAGAGCTGCTAACCACAGAAGGACCTGGAAGAGCAGTTGAACGGAATTGTCAATGTCTTGAAAGGACGATATAAGATGAACATCAATAAAAGCAAAACGAGGATAATAGAATGTAGTCGAGTTAACTCGGGTGATGCTGAGGGAATTAGATTAGAAAATGAGACACTTAAAGTAGGAAATGAGTTTTGCTATTTGGGGAGCAAAATAACTGATGATGGTCGAAGTGGAGAGAATATAAAATGTAGACTGGCAATGGAAAGGAAAGCGTTTCTGAAGAAGAGAAATTTGTTAACATCGAGTATAGATTTAATGGTCAGGAAGTCGTTTCTGAAAGTATTTGTGTGGAGTGTAGCCATGTATGGAAGTGAAACATGGACGATAAATAGTTTGGACAAGAAGAGAATAGAAGCTTTCGAAATGTGGTGCTACAGAAGAACGATGAAGATTAGATGGGTAGATCACATAACTAATGAGGAGGTATTTAATAGAATTGGGGGGAAGAGAGATTTGTGGCACAACTTGACTAGAAGAAGGGTTCGGTTGGTAGGATATATTCTAATGCATAAAGGGATCACCAATTTAGTATTGGGGGCAGCGTGGAGGGTAAAAATTGTTGGGGGAGGCCAAGAGATGAATACACTAAACAGTTTCAGAAGGTTGTAGGTTGCAGTAGGTACTGGGAGATGAAGAAGCTTGCGCAGGATAGAGTAGCATGGAGAGCTGCATCAAACCAGTCTCTGGACCGAAGATTACAACAACAACAACCACAGAAAAATCTGGAAGCCACGGTTTCGATGCACCAGTGTGTTTCTGTAATGCATTTGCTAATACCCATCTGCTGCATGCTCTGTCCAGACTACTTCACTGTGTCATTATGTTCGAGTAAGGGAGAGGGGCAGACGTGTTTCGTAAGGAGTTGAATGGAACAGAAAGTGGTGCACACAATGAAACAATGTGTGTTCATCGATGAGTCTTATGTGAAGCACAGTTTATGGAAAATGTGTGCAGAACTGTGTGTGAGAATTTGAGACTGCATGTGTTTTGGCAAAACCTCCAGATAGTGTCCAGTATTTCATGGCAAAATCTGAGCAAGCATGCGGTTCAGCTGTATGTATTTCATTTTCTGAGCCATCCTCATTCTAAATATTGTCTGGTCCAGTTTTATTTAGAGATTCTTTTCATTTGTTTCATGTACACTGTGTGTTCAAAAGTATCTGGGAGCAAGTGGACACTAGTATGGCGAGTGTGCACCAGTCGCCTTTGCGACGGCATGATCTCTGCTGGGGACACTTACAATGTGTCTGAATGTCTCTGGAGGTAAGGCAGATCATTCTTCCTGGAGAGTCGAAAGCAGAGATGGTAGTGGTGCTGGACGATGCGATCTGGCCCGATGTTGACATTCTAATTCATCCCAAAGGTGTATCACTGGATTCAGGTCGGGAGTTGGGCAGGGTAGTCCATTTCAACAATGTTTTTTGTTTGCAAATATTTGCCTCGCAGATGTTGTACCCTACACAGTATACCGTGCCTTAAAATGTCTTCAACCCGGGGACCACGAAATGGACCTCTGCACCATAGCACCACCTCATTCATCCATCACTTTTGGTGGTATACATGGTATCCCTAACGTTTTCCATGCGTTGGCCAACCCAAACGCTGAATCAGATTGCCACAGGGTACAGCGTGAGACACCACACCAGATCCCTCGTCCCCAGTCATCCACTGTCCAGTGACATCGCTTGCCATTGGCTATAGAAATTTGAAGCTTATGAAGAGCAGCTCGACCCTGTGTCCCATACTTTTGAACTCCCTACGCACAGTCATTGTGCTACTTGGACTGCTGGCAGCACTCTGGAACTCACAAGTGATTTCATGCGACTTTTTATCGTGATCCTTTGTAATACTCGACAACACCTGCCCGTCATTATTGAGGGCAACTTGGTTTATCTGTGGTTGATCCTTCAGAATCACTTCACCACCTGTCGACTTGGGCAGTTTTAGAAGGGTTGAAATGTTCCTCGTGGACTCGTTACTCACGTTGTAAAATAATCAGACGTTCGATGGGGGTTACTAGTGGAAAACGAGGTGCACAGCGGGTAACTTCGAAAAATGTACATTTACCAAGGTAAGGAGGAAACGAAAAAAGCCAACAAGTAGTAGGAGGAAGAAATACACTGAAACAACGAAGAAATACCGGGAAGAAAGAAGGGAAGAACGAAGCTGCAAAAGGACCACGTTCGACTGCTAACACTCCTCACCAACCATCGAGTCTGTAGCTCATGGTCTAGTGGTTACCATTGCTGCCTCTGGATCACGGGGTCACGGGTTCGATTCCCGGCCGCGTGGGCTATTTTCTCCGCCAGGGGACAGGGTGTTTGTTTTGTCCTCATCTCATCATCAATTGGGGTGTGCCGAGACTGGAAATGGAAAGCGTTTGGAACTTGTACATGCGCTGATGACGATGGTGTTGAGCGCCCCTCGAACCAACGTCAACATATTCACGGACCTTCGAGTTGAGGACGTTTCTGTTTTTCTGAACGGATCTCCGGAAAAACGTACTGGCGGCTGTCCGGTTTCCACCGGATTGCGCGAAAAGATAAACGCCTGCTTCCTGAAACGTGGCCGGTCGTTTGCGCTGCTGTAGCACCACATTCTCCTTAAATGACAGTACCAGGAAACCGACAACGGCAGGCTAGGTGATAAGTGACCGAAGCACACAGCTGGGCAATGGCCTAGCCGCAGTGCACCAGTGACACTGTGGAAGCACGTTCTGCCACGGAGGTAGCAAGCAAGTGTTGGAACATCTAGAGAGAGCTTCCTAGATTCAGACGCAGTGCAATGATCTGACTTGGGTTGACCACCTCAAACAAATTTCTTGTCCAAAATTAAAAAAAAATGGCGGAGTGCGAACAGGCACTGAGCGTTCCATAAAAACTTAAGTATCTATACAGTGTGTTCGGAAATTTCCGTAACAGACTTCTTGGACTTATTGCGGGTGGGGAGTGAGTATTTAATATTTTAAATAGGAACCCACCTTGGAGCCGGCCGCTGTGGCCGAGCGGTTCTAGGCGCATCAGTCTGGAACCGCGCTGCTGCTACGGTCGCAGGTTTGAATCCTGCCTCGGGCACGGATGTGTGTGATGTCCTTAGGTTACTCAGGAGGACTGATGACCTCAGATGTTAAATCCCATAGTGCTTAGAGCCAATTTTGAACCAAGACCGGAAACGTACCATTTCCGTTCTACGACTGTTTCAACTCAGATGTTTAACTCATCTACTGAGCGAGGTGGCGCTTCGGATAGCACACTGGACCCACATTCTGGAGGACGATGGTTCAAACTCGCTTCAGGCTATCCTGATTTAGAAACTTCATGGCAGATTAAAACTGTGTGCCGGTCCGAGACTCGAACTCAGGACCTTTGCCTTTGGCGGGAAAATTCTAGTCTCAGTCCGGCACACAGTTTTAATCTGGCAGGAAGTTTCATATCAGCGCACACTTCGCTGCAGAGTGAAGGTCTCATTCTGGAAACATCCCCCAGGCTGTGGCTAACCCATGTCTCCGCAATATCCTTTCTTTCGGGAGTGCTAGTTCTGCAAGGTCCGCAGGAGAGCTTTTGTAAAGTTTGGAAGGTAGGAGACGAGGTACTGGCAGAACTAAAGCTGTGAGGACGGGGCGTAAGTCGTGATTGGGTAGCTCAGTTGGTAGAGCACTTGCCCGCGAAAGGCGAAGGTCCCGGGTTCGAGTCTGGGTCCGGCACACAGTTTTAATCTGGCAGGAAGTTTCATATCAGCACGCACTTCGCTGCAGAGTGAAAATCTCATTATGGCATCCTGATTTAGGTTTCCCAATGATGCCCCTATATCGGGTCAGGCAAAATCCGTCATGGTTACTTTGAAATGGCAAGGCCGACTTCGTTCGCCATCCTTCCCTAATCCAAAAGGACCTATAACTTCGCTGTTTTGTCTCCTGCCCCGAGTCAACCAACTAACCAGCTCATCCACTTTTGGGTGAGGAATTGATTTAGGCTTCACGCAGTACAGTAATTAGGTAACAGTTCCAAAGGAAACGTAACGAAACGTCCATTTACCACTTAAGCCCATTCGTTTGTGTTAACACTTCAACATTACGTGTTTACACTATTCCAGAGCAAAAGAGAATCCAGCATACTGTACGTTCAGAGCAGTACTGATGCATTTCAACAGCTGCTCGATGCGGCGACCATCAACATTGTACCTATGAACCATTTCTAGTACACACGGTCCATCCCATCTGGAGTGTCTTCAGTTTCTAGCGCAGCGTCCAGAACCCGAGCCAGCAGATATTCAACTGTCTCTACCTCTCTGCCCGTAAATTAAACTTTCGTACGATTCCACAAGAAATAGTCCATTGAAGTAAAACCCGGTGTTCACGGCAGCCACGCTTTTGGTTCACCTCGGCCTACCCATCTTTGACCGTATCGTCTGTCTCCAACCTACTCCCGAGAAGATAAGTGGTGTACCACTATGCTGACAGATACGCAGCGTGGGGTGGCCACGTGGTCTCAGGCGCCTTGTATCGGTTCGCGCGGGTACCCCTGACGGAGGGACATGGTTGTGTGTGTGTTGCCCTTAGCGTAAGTTGGTTGGTTGGTTGGTTGGTTGTTTGGGGAAGGAGACCAGACAGCGTGGTCATCGGTCTCATTAGCGTAAGTTAGTTTAAATTAGATTAAGTAGTGTGTAAGTCTAGGGACCGATGATCTCAGCTGTTTGGTCCCTTAGGAACTCACCACCAATCCAATCCGACTGATTTTCAGTGGCACAGCTTCCTAGAGTTGGTCCTGTAAGTTTTGTAGGAAGATCAAGATGCAGGACCAGTTAGCTTGAGTGGAAGGATGAATGGCACATCTCAACTGAATCGTCGTAGAGCGCAAACGGTACGTTTCCGGATGTACTTTCCCAGTCAAAATATTACGTGCTCACTCCCTAGGAGTGTAGATATTACCCTGTGTAGATAGTACATCCATCCTGGGAATCTACAATATCGACGATATCGGGCTGTTACCGATATGACACTGGCAAGATACCGGTCCAGGGAATTCCAAGACCGTATCAAAATGTCTACAGAAAATCCTCATACTAGCGTGGACACAGAAAAAGAAGCGAGCAGATCACTTCAGTTCATGTACGGTATATAAAGAGAGAAGATTCAATAAATTGTATTTTATTTATTTTCTAAAACATGACTACAACTTACATGTCATGTTTGCATGCAGAAATATTTTTCTTTATTGGTTTTGATGGGTGATGAATACAGCGTTAAGTTATAATGACGGAAAGACTTTTTCCTTATGTGACAATTAGAATTCAACAAATTTCGGATTTTTTCCTTTACTTGTACTGTACACGAACGAAAGGAAGGTGGAAATGCTAGTGATCTATGCAGAATGTAAACTATCACAACAGTAACTGCAATAATGTTTTGCTATGTGCTAGACGGGTGCAAGTGGTGCAGTACTGTATTGCTTTTAAGCGACGCATTGTGTACAGTAACGGCAGGGCTTGATTAAAAAGTGCTCAATCATTATGTTTCCCGTGCTGTGGTTGAAGGTTGCTGTAATGCTAGTTACGTGGGAATACTTTGCAGAGGAACCACCTTTTCGACGGATGTCTTCTCGTCTTGTGAATCTTGAGAAAATGGGAGGTTTCAACCCGAGACAACACAGTCGTAAACGGGAACGCGTTGTGTAGATCTTTTGGCCACTCGCGTCCATCTAGAAAAGATAACCTGAAGATGCCTAAATTGGGCGAAACGCGACGTTAAAAAAAGAAAATGCAACCAAGGCTGTTTTTAACCAATGCCGTCTGTGCATGTTGCTTGGATTTGCTCACAAATCGACCTGATCTGGCAACATCATTCTTCATTAAGTCGGAAACGGCTCACCGTATCAAATTCTTTTATTTTTTTTCCTATCAAGTCTTCCTCAGCACAGCCTACCCTGCAACAGCTTTGCAATGACGGTTGGTGTGACCGAGCGGTTCTAGGCACTACAGTCTGGAACCGCGCGACCGCTACGGTCGCAGGTCCGAATCCTGCCTCTATATTGGATGTGTGTGATGTCCTTAGGTTAGTTAGGTTTAAGTAGTTCTAAGTACTAGGAGACTGATGACCTCAGCAGTTAAGTCCCATAGTGCTCAGAGCCATTTTCAACAACTTTGCAAGCTTTTCAGACTGTTTCTGACCATCCTGCATACTTACTTTCCAGACGCCTTTGATTTTGAACGGATATTCAGTGTTTCCTTACTGTAGTAATACGATTGTGTTAATACATGAATCTTGAAAGTTCGATACTGTTTCATCATAATATTTACTAAAATATTATACACATTTACTCGTCTGTTCTGCCGAAATTTGTGACCAGACGAGAGAAAACGTAGGCCATTCCGGCACAGATGAATAACATTTTATTCGTATAAATATTGTGGTGTGAAATGTTTCCTATTTCCAAGTATCACCTGTAAATTCAAAACTGTATAATTTCAGAGAAAAACTCTATAGACGCCTTTAGTTTAAAAGGTAAAACGCATCTGGAACGTAAATAAGTGTCACATTGCAACAAGAAAAAGGCTTTTTAGTTTGTAAAACGAATATTTATATACTTGCATCGTAAAATGGCCGTATCAACAAAGTTGCTAGATGGAGTACTGTTCAAACATCTCCATACATGAGTAGGTATAATGAAGCCCAAACCCATGATGAATGCCTTGGTGTTGGAAACTACAGAAATGTCACTGATATTTACAGTGGTCATAATCGCAGAAAAACTCCTCGTTAGTTGAGCAATGACATTCCTGAGAAAGTCGAAAAGCTGGAAAAATTAAACACCCCAAACGTACCACCTCTGTCTCCGCATAAAGGTGCCTAGGCATAAAAGTTTTGCAATGCTGTTGCACATGGTAAATAACCTACAATGCACTCACTGGAATGTTTTGTAGCAATACTCGTACACAGCGCTAATCTACATCTGTACAGTATCTACCTGTCACAGAGACAGGATAGTATCACATACAGAACTACAAATGCGAAATGTTACCCATGAAAACTACCAAGACGTATATAATGATGTCTGGTTTGTGGGGTGCTCAACTGCGCGGTCATTAGCGCCTCTACAAAGTCCCAGTTTTTACATGGTCCATTTTTTTTGCCCGCTCCAGTCTAGCCACTGTCACGAGTGATGATGATGACGATTACGATGATGAAATGATGAGAGCAACACAAACACCCGCTCCCCGGGCAGAGAAAATCACCAACTCGGCCGGGAATCGAACCCGGGAGCCCGTGATCCAGAGGCAGAAACGCTCGCTACTAGACCACCTATTGCGGACAAGACATCTATGAAATTAACACTCACCGAGCTAAACCTCTGGTCGGAAACAGCGAAGGGCTACTTTATGCAATTTTCTGAGGAAACACCAGGTACCAACGTCAATTTTCCCTTCCCAAGGAAGCATCTTACTCGCATACAAAGCTTCTAAGAATATGATGTACTAGCAAGTGTGTACGTCGGTCTCTCACATCGTACATCATAAATGCGACACTTTAAACACTTCCAGCGACAAACCAAAACATCATGACCACCTCCTTTAGCGTACTGATTCAGTCGGGTTCGGATTAAACGAATTTAGTGATCAAACATTAATGTGAGTTGACCATCATGCTCCTATATAAAGTGTTAGACATTGTGAGATGGTATAAGATATTCGAAATTCTGAGAAAAACAGGAGTGATCTATAGGGAAAGACAGGTAATTTATATATGTACAAGACCGGGAGGGAACAATAAATGACCAAGAACGAAGTGCTCGGTTTAAAAACCGTGTAAAAGATGGTGGAGTGTTTCACTCCTAGTGTTCAATCTAAACAATGAAGAAAGGATGACGAATAGAAAGGAAAGAGTCAAGATGTAATGTCTCTTGCAGCGGTCTCTCCGCGATATTTTCAGAAATTTTATAAATTATATAACTCAGTACATACTTCGAAATATCTCTTCTTATCTTACCGATTCCCAAACTTTAATATACGGTGATTATCAATGCAAAGTAGTTTCAAGCCCTATTATTCCTTGAAGCGTGCATTTACTCCATGGAATAGCTTCTCTGCTATCTATGTTTTCTCTTATGAAAAGAATGATTCAGATCTTGCCGATTAGCCGTGAAAGTCGCCATCTTGATGAGATTTTGTATGAGAAGGAATTTAATACATGAACTAAACTAAAGTGAGTGTGTGCGCGTATTATTTAACTGATTACTATTGACCGCGTCTGCTTACTACGCTGTGTTGCACGGTATCAGTGGGGAACGTCTGATTTACACTGGACGAACCTGCCGTTTTGTACGCTAAAGATATCCAGTTTATTACTTTCAATAAATGGGCTAACACGGTCTTACCAGCAGATCTCCGGTGTTCCCCATGTGATCACCGAAAGTTAATAATTATTACAAGTGTTTTCAGGAGATTGACTGACAATTTTCGTCGCACCGAGACTTGGAAATTGCTTCACTGCCTTATGGAATTTAAGCGAAGCTCAATTTCATCAGGATAGAACAGTATTGAACTGTGTGAATGTGATAAGCCTGCTTTGTGAATGAAAATTCCCCTCGATATACGCATGTTTTTTACTATGCTGATCAGTGAAGCTAAATCAGGCCGGTGTGAGAGAAGTTTTTAAATTTAAGATCCCACAAAAAATATTAAAAAGAGTTGGATTAAAATTTCTATGTGAAAGGATATAAACGGTATATTAACTGATAACATTGCTATCCTCACGGAATGTGAGGAAGAGTTACAGTATCTGTTGAATTGTATGAGTACAGGATATGGATTGAGAGTAAGTCGAAGGAAGACGAAAGCAGTGCACAGTAGCAGAAGTGACATTGACAATAACTTAAAATGTAAATTGGTGACCCCGAACTAGAGGAAGTGAATCAATTCTGCTTCCCTGGAAGCAGAATAACCCACGACAGACGGTGCAGAGAGAATACAGAAATTCGACTAGGAGAGGCAAAGAAGGCATTTCTGGTCAAGAGAAGTCTCCAGTATTTGTGGAACTAATTGCTGAGGATGTACATCTGCAACACAGCATTGTACTGTAATGAATCGTGGACAGTGGCAAAACCGAGACAATGTAGAGTCGAAGTGTTTCGTATGTGGTGCAATAGCAGGATGCTGGGAATTATTTAGTCTGACGAGATAAGGAAAGATGATATTCCCCACAGACTCGGTGAAGTAAGGAGTGTACGAGAAAGACTGAGAACGAGAATGGATAGGATACTACGACATGTGCTAAGACATCAGGGAGGAGCTTCCACGGTACTAGAGAGAGCAGCAGGGGATGAAAACTATAGAGGAAGACTACAGTAGATTTTATTCTTTACTTGTGTGGTGAGCTCCACTGCTCCCAAAACATACGTCTATGCTGCGAGGACGTATATTGGTAAATTACGAAAACACAATTCGAGTGAAACTTGTATACTATTTATATTAAAAATGAAGAAATTCCTCCAGCTGTATTTAAGGTGTCGATTTTATTTTGGCAACTAGTTTCAACGTTGTAACAACGTCATCTTCAGGCCCAAAACTTGTTGACGTCAACTGCATGCGGCTGTTAGTAGAAATCAGTGGTGAGATACGGACATGCTCCGTGTTGAAGGTTGGTAGTAACTCACTGACATCAACAAGTGTTGCGCCTGAAAATGACGTTTTTACAACGTTGAAACTAGTTGCCAAAATGAAATAGACACCTTTGAATACAGCTGGAGGAATTTCTTCATTTTTTATATAAATTTATGCCAACTGACGTGCCACTGTCCTCCATTTCAACTATGGATTTACGAAGATGTACACTATTTAGTGGAAACATTTCCAAGCACACATACTGCGCTAAATTGTGTACCAAAAGCTCGTCCAGCAGCACACCAAAAGGTACGTATGGTCCCTTTGCCGATTGCGCCAAAAAGCACTGTTGCGTAGAGATAATGTTGCATTTATTACACTATAGGTGCTGCACCCTTACAAGGTTATAGTTTTTTGAAATATTTTCCAACGACAGGTTGCTATAGTATCGAATAAAGCAAAAGGCTAACTTCAGGGGACGAGTTAATGAAGTAATTATGTAAAACTTTGAACATAGCTGCTAAGGTTCAGTGATCGTGTCAGAATTATATTGTAACAAATAAGTCCTCGGTCACAAAATTAAGTCAAAATTGACCTGGTTTCGACGCTACTATGAGCGTCGTCTTCAGAATTAGACTAACTGTACTAAAACATTAGGTATATAGTGCATTAATAAAATTAAAGTTTGTACTGACTCGAAAAGATGCAGTACTTACAAGTCACATATTAAAAAAGATTTCAGCCGGAAAGGCGACGTCATGAATAGTTGTGAGATGGCGAGCCGCTAAGGGCTGCTCGTACTGTGCACAAGGGTTGCAACAAGACTTAACATTTGTGACTGAGGGCTTATTTGTTACAGTATAAGTAATTATGTTCCATAGAACAGCCTGGAGACGTGGGGCCTTTTTGTGCCCGCTGTTTCAAAAGTCTGACATACGCATAATACATTTGGATAAAAAAAAATCTTGAAATTTACATATATACAGTGTCTTAATATAATAGTCTAAACAATGTGTCGCATACATGAGAAGAAAAAAATTAGTACAGCTCTAGGGGGTATATGAAATAGAGAAGAAGCAAAACGTGTAGGTAAGAACAGCAGTCTCTGGAAGACCCTCACCAGAGGAAGGAACAAGTTTGTAGAAAATCTGCTATGGTACCCTGTAACTGTTACATGGAGTTGGAAGGAACAGTAGAGGAGATAATAGCAAGCATAATTGTTTGGTAGAGATGGAAAAATTAGCGCAGTAAGACAGAAGGCAGCAAAAGTGTCATCGAAGCACCAGTAACTTGAAAAATCCATGGTAGACTTACCCCACTCTCTTGTAGCAAAACCGCTGTCTCTCCCCAGCAGTTAAGACCACCAGGCCGATCAAGAGCAGCAAGACTGTCGCAGATCCCAGCTGCATTTTTCCTGTGGTTCGAATTCCACACAAATGAAATTTTGGTCCAACACGACTGCTCCCCTATCCTAGACAGACCGGAATGCTCGACACTGGAGTACTAGAGTCTTCTAGAATGACTTCCTCTGGCTCGAGTAGCGTAGAGCGAAGCTTGAGACGAAGTACCACAGGGTTTCGTTTTCGGTCCAGAGAAATTTATCTCTGGTGGAGTTTTGCAGTTTGAGGTACAGAGCTCCGGCTTCTGGGCTACGGCGGAGATCCTGCGCGAGGAACACCTGTTGTCGGACAAGGCAACAGAGCAGAGGCGCGTTCGCGACTGGTCTACAGTGGAGGACTCATCGCCTTGTTAATGGGGCGGCCGCCGGCCTGCTGACGTCAGTGGGGTGTCGTGAGGTGGGAGCAGACGGCGGGGGGTGGGGGAGGTGCACGCCGTGTGGTTTCCCTACCCCCCCTTCCTCCCCCCCCCCCCCATCCAGCCGAGTGCACCTCGCAGACAGTGGGTCGCCGGATACGGCGGGACGATAGGGAGTCTTATCTGTGACGGCGGTCCGGCCGCAGACCGGGACGCGGATGCTGGGGTCTGGCGCCGGCGGCGTCGCCCTTCCATTCCGGCTAGCGCCGGCTTCCAGGTAGAGGCGGCCGACCTTTGCGAAGCCGACGCCGCCGTGACGCACCGCGCCGCTGAGCTGGCCTCTGGAACTTCCTCCCGCGCCGCCAGCATTATTCACCGCGCTTAAGTGATGCAAACGAGGCGTGTCGCGCCGCAACAGCGGCCCGAGTTCTTTTATTTGGCTTCGGTTAGTTGAAGCATACTGACAACACTACTAAAATCCATTCCTTCGTAAATACAGCGGAGAAACATTAATCTCGCCGGAGCTGACTTTTGCTGAACCGAAAAGGAAACTCTGTGGCATAAATATACAGTTGCAACAACAAAGGCATCCTACGCATCAGAAACAACCACAATCGGAACCGTAACTGCCTCTGGAGAAACAGTTGTTTTTTTTAAAAAAAAATATAGGTTGACACAGAAGATTACAGCAACCAGTCACAATCTGCAATGCTATTTATTTATTTAAACAGCGCCGGTACCGGTTTCGAACCGACAGGTTCATCTTCAGACGGCTAGTTCACGTTTGACATTCGATTTCGCCCTTTGTTTCCCCACCTGACGAAACTTCCTTGGTGAGGTGGTGCCCTACAAGCAAAGCAAGAAGTGAGACAACGTCTTCTTAACTGTAATTGTGCCACACAACGATTTTAAGTGATGTAAACAAATTATTATTATTAAAGGGAAGATGTTTTGGTTACTTATGATAAAAAATCCGCACCATTATTTTCGAGTGCAGGTTGTTAATAATTTTGGAGTAGTGAAAACTGTATAATGCACTTTTTGGTTTTATATATATCGGGTGATCAAAAAGTCAGTATAAATCTGAAAACTTAATAAACCACGGAATAATGTAGATAGAGAGGTAAAAACTGACACACATGCTTGGAAAGACATGGCGTTTTATTAGAACTTAAAAAAAAACAAAGTTCACAAAATGTCCGACAGATGTGTGTCGTTTGGTGATGATCGTATGCTCAGCCGACACTTTCGTCATGCTTGGCCTCCCAGGTCCCCAGACCTCAGTCCGTGCGATTATTGGCTTTGGGGTTACCTGAAGTCGCAAGTGTATCGTGATCGACCGACACGTATAGGGATGCTGAAAGACAATGCCTCACCATAACTCCGGACATGCTTTACAGTGCTGTTCACAACATTATTCCTCGACTACAGCTATTGTTGAGGAATGGTGGTGGACATATTGAGCATCTCTGTAAAGAACATCATCTTTGCTTCGTCTTACTTTATTACGCTAATTATTGCTATTCTGATCAGATGAAGCGCCATCTGTCGGACATTTTTGAACTTTTGTATTTTTTTGGTTCTAATAAAACACCATGTCATTCCAAGCATGTTTGTCAATTTGTACCACTCTATCTACATTATTCCTTGATTTAGCCCATGTAGCTTTCATTCTTTCGCTATGTGCTTTCTTCCTTTCTTCTGAACACTTGGTCCCTGATGTTTTAGGGACTTTTAAGGACTTAATTTCTATGGCCTTACTGCCCATCTGTTTATCTTCTGACGGCAAAATTTCCTGTCTAGTACATCCGATGTTCCTATCTGTGACTTTTCCACGTCACATTTGACTTCTTGTATCCATGGAATGTTCTTCAGTTTTGCAGTGTACATCAAAATCTTGTGAGCTAGCCTTGAAGATGGGAGTCTATGAATTTCTCCATAGAATATACAATATATAGAATGTATACACACAAAAAAAACTAAAAAAGTACATTATACAGCTTTCACTGCTGCAAGATGATAAGCAACCTGCACTGGAACATAATGTAACAGAAGCATCATCCCTTTAATAATAATAATTTGTTTACATCACTTAAAATCGTTTGGAGGCACAATTACAGTTACATCTTGTTTCGGTTGTAGGGCACCACCTCCCCAAGGACGTTTCCTCAAGTGGGGAAACAAAAGGCGACATCGAATGTGAAACGTGAGCTAGCCGTCTGAAGATTAACCTGTCGGCTCGAAACCGGTAACGGCGCTGTATCAAGAAATAAACAGCATTGAAAAAAAGTGGGTGGTTGATGTTATGTTCTGTGTAAGGGTCAACCTGCATTTTGTACACAGCCACGGGCTCAAAATGTCAGTTTATGACAAAGTGGTATTTTTTAATTTTTTAAATCTGACTTCCGTTTATGAATGATACTGACAACATAACTCACATCCATTTTTTTTCAGAAACGCGGCAGAGAAACAGCGGAGGTCACGTTTCCTGAAGCATAAACGAACCATGTGGCACAAATACGCAGCAGTTATACCAAAAGCACCCTAAGCAAAAGAAACGACCCCAGTCGGCACCATAACTCTCTCGAGAAATATTATGTTCTATAAGTTTTTTTAAAAACTTGCTTCGGTTTATTGAATCGTGCTTCCAGCACCGCCGAAATCCATTCCTTCAGAGATAACTTTCGCTTTACGGAAAACGAAACCCTGTAGTATAAATACACAGTTGGAAGAAGGATAGAAGATTTGGTTTAACATCCCGTCGACATCGTGGTCATCGAGATGGGGCACAAGCTCAGATTATGTGAAGGAGTGGGAAGGAAATAGACTGTGCCCTTTCAAAGGAACCATCCCAATATTTACCTGGAGCGATTCAGGGAAAACCGGGAAACGTAAATATGGATGGCTGGACTCTTGTTTGAGCCGCCGTCCTCCCTAAAGCGAGTCCAGTGTGCTAACCGCTAAGCCACCTCGCCCAGTTGTACTGTGGGAAGCACGATACACATCGGAGCCATAACTGTCACTGCTGAATTTCATACAAAAAAAGAAAGAACTGGTAAACAGCAGCCCCATAAGAGATAACTTTTACTGGTCTGAAAACGAAATCCTGTGCTACTAATACACAGTCGTGCTAATACACGGTCGTGCTACCAGACTCGACCCACACATCAGTAACGACCACAATCTGCGCCATAACTGTAGGGCGAAAAGTATTATATATTTTAAATTTTTTTAATTTGGCTTCAGTTTATTGAACGATGCCACCAACACTGCCGAAATCTGTTCCTTCAGAAATACAGCACAGTCCTCTCAGAGATAACTTTTGTTTATATATATATATATATACTCCTGGAAATTGACATAAGAACACCGTGAATTCATTGTCCCAGGAAGGGGAAACTTTATTGACACATTCCTGGGTCAGATACATCACATGATCACCCTGACAGAACCACAGGCACATAGACACAGGCAACAGAGCATGCACAATGTCGGCACTAGTACAGTGTATATCCACCTTTCGCAGCAATGCAGGCTGCTATTCTCCCATGGAGACGATCGTAGAGATGCTGGATGTAGTCCTGTGGAACGGCTTGCCATGCCCTTTCCACCTGGCGCCTCAGTTGGACCAGCGTTCGTGCTGGACGTGCAGACGGCGTGAGACGACGCTTCATCCAGTCCCAAACATGCTCAATGGGGGACAGATCCGGAGATCTTGCTGGCCAGGGTAGTTGACTTACATCTTCTAGAGCACGTTGGGTGGCACGGGATACATGCGGACGTGCATTGTCCTGTTGGAACAGCAAGTTCCCTTGCCGGTCTAGGAATGGTAGAACGATGGGTTCGATGACGGTTTGGATGTACCGTGCAATATTCAGTGTCCCCTCGACGATCACCAGAGGTGTGGGAGATCGCTCCCCACATCATGATACCGGGTGTTGGCCCTGTGTGCCTCGGTCGTATGCAGTCCTGATTGTGGCGCTCACCTGCACGGCGCCAAACACGCATACGACCATCATTGGCACCAAGGCAGAAGCGACTCTCATCGCTGAAGACGACACGTCTCCATTCGTCCCTCCATTCACGCCTGTCGCGACACCACTGGAGGCGGGCTGCACGATGTTGGGGCGTGAGCGGAAGACGGCCTAACGGTGTGCGGGACCGTAGCCCAGCTTCATGGAGACGGTTGCGAATGGTCCTCGCCGATACCCCAGGAGCAACAGTGTCCCTAATTTGCTGGGAAGTGGCGGACACGTGCACCTTCCGCCGACCACTGGTGACAACATCGATGAACTGTGGAGACCTCACGCCCCACGTGTTGAGCAATTCGGCGGTACGTCCACCAGGCCTCCCGCATGCCCACTATACGCCCTCGCTCAAAGTCCGTCAACTGCACATACGGTTCACGTCCACGCTGTCGCGGCATGCTACCAGTGTTAAAGACTGCGATGGAGCTCCGTATGCCACGGCAAACTGGCTGACACTGACGGCGGCGGTGCACAAATACTGCGCAGCTAGCGCCATTCGACGGCCAACACCGCGGTTCCTGGTGTGTCCGATGTGCCGTGCATGTGATCATTGCTTGTACAGCCCTCTCGCAGTGTCCGGAGCAAGTATGGTGGTTCTGACCCACCGGTGTCAATGTGTTCTTTTTTCCATTTCCAGGAGTATATATATATAGTTGTGCTACCAGAAGGATCTTATGCATCAGAAACGAGCACAACTGGAGCAGCAGAGATCACAGGGACAGAAGAAGTGGAAGTACACAGAGATGGTATACAGATGAAGAGACCAACCAAAGAATTATAGGAATGCAAAGACAGACTCACAGACATCATCGCAAAGGGCTGAGTAACATTTGATGGATACAAATAGAATCACAAATAACAGACTCATGTACAGGATTTTTGACATGGTAAACAGTTCAATAAAAAAATACTGGCTTCGAGAAACAGAAGGAGGTCTGAAACAAGATGTTATAATAGCAACTGATAAATGAAAAAGAAAAATTGAGAAGAAAGATATGCACACGAAATTCAAAGTAAAAGAATGGAAGAAAATACGAGAACTATGAACAGAACAAAGAAAATTTGAGACGTATATGTATATATCATTTCCGCCCTTTTTATTGCTCATGAAGACCACACATTGAATGCTGTACCACCATAAAGCGAGACCTTCAGAGGTGGCGGTCAAGATTGCTGTACACACTGATACCTCTAATACCCAGTAGCACGTCCTCTTGTATTGATGTATGCCTTTATTGGTCGTGGCATACTATCCACAAGTCCATCAAGGCACGGTTGGTCCAGATTGTCCCACTCCTCTAGACCCCTCAGAGTGGTACGTGGGTCACATCGTCCATAAACAGCCCTTTTCAATCCATTCCAGGCGAGTTCGATAGGGTTCATGTCTGGAGAACATGCTGGCTACTCTAGTCGAGCGATGTCGTTATCCTGAAGGAAGTCATTCACAAGATGTGTACGATGGAGGCGCGAATTGTCGTCCATGAAGACGGATGCCGCACCAGTATGCTGCCGATATGGTTGCACTATCGGTCGGAGGATGGGATTCACGTATCGTACAGCCTTCCATGACCACCAGCGGCGTGCGTCTGCGCCACATAATGCCACCCCAAAACAGCAGGAAACCTCCACCTTGCTGCACTCGCTGGATACTGTGTCTAAGGCGTTTAGTCTGGCCGGGTTGCCCCCAAACACGTCTTCGACTGTTGCCTGGTTGAAGTTAAACGCGACTCATTTGTGAAGAGAATGTGATGTCAATCCTGAGCGGTTTATTCGGCATGTTGTTGAGCCCTTCTGTACTGCGCTGCATGGTGTCGTGGTTGCGAAGACGTCGGAAGTGAAGTTGCGCATCATGCAACCTATTGCGCAAAGTTTGAGTCGTAACACGACGTCCTGTGGCTGCCGAAAAGCATTAGTCAACATGGTGACGTTGCTGTCAAGGTTCCCCCGAGCCGTAATCCGTAGGTAGCGGTCATCCGCTGCAGCAGTAGCCCTTGGGCGGCCTGAGCGAAGCATGTCATCGACAGTTCCTGTCTCTCTGTGTCTCCTCCATGTACGAACAACATCGCTTTGATTCACTCACAGACGCCTGAACACTTCCCTTGTTGAGAGCCCTTCCTGGCCCAAAGTAACAACGTGGACGCGATCGAACCGCGGTATTTACCGTCCACGTATGGTTGAACTACAGACAACACGAGCCGTGTACCTCCTTCCTGGTGGAATGACTGGAACTGATCGGCTGTCGGAGCCCCTCCGTCTAGTAGGCGCTGCCCATACGTAGTTGTTTACATATTTTGGCTGGTTTAGTGACATCTCTGAACAGTCAAAGAGGCTATGTCCGTGATACATCTACAGTCAACGTCTGTCTTCAGGAGTTCTGGGACCTGAGGTGACGCAAAACTTTTTTTGATGTGTGTGTATATAGTCAGGCAAATTTCATATGGTGTTTCAACAGATTTCTGCAACTACGTTTTTGCGCTGTCTTGCTGGAGTTGGCCGAAATGAGTATTTTTCATCACGCCTTTCATGCGACGCATAATGTGAACATTAAGTGTAGGTTTGATTCCTATTACAAGCAATATGACTCTTAAAGCGGACTTTTACGTGCTTTTTGGATAGAGCTGTCCTAGTTTAGTCTAGTACGACATTCGTGTTATTGGTATTTATTAAAACAGTGTTCCAACAGCGACCGAGCAGTGCTGCTGCATTTTGCGGCGAAGTGGTGCTATGGAAAAGGAAAGTGCTAGTGATAGCAGTTTTTACGGAATGGATTGGTAGTCAGGGGCTCCTGTTGTTAGCCAATAAATACATTGTAATATTATTTCAAAGGTACATTGTTTGTGCAAACACTCACTTTTTAAATTGGACAATGCCTGTTGCCCCCCCCCCCCCCCATGAACCATGGACCTTGCCGTTGGTGGGGAGGCTTGCGTGCCTCAGCGATACAGATAGCCGTACCGTAGGTGCAACCACAACGGAGGGGTATCTGTTGAGAGGCCAGACAAACGTGTGGTTCCTGAAGAGGGGCAGCAGCCTTTTCAGTAGTTGCAAGGGCAACAGTCTGGATGATTGACTGATCTGGCCTTGTAACAATAACCAAAACGGCCTTGCTGTGCTGGTACTCCGAACGGCTGAAAGCAAGGGGAAGCTACGCCCGTAATTTTTCCCGAGGGCATGCAGCTTTACTGTATGGTTAAATGATGATGGCGTCCTCTTGCGTAAAATATTCCGGAGGTAAAATAGTCCTCCATTCGGATCTCCGGGCGGGGACTACTCAAGAGGATGTCGTTATCAGGAGAAAGAAAACTGGTGTTCTACGGTTCGGAGCGTGGAATGTCAGATTCCTTAAATGGGCAGGTAGGTTAGAAAATTTAAAAAGGGAAATGAATAGGTTAAAGTTAGATATAGTGGGAATTAGTGAAGTTCGGTGGCAGGAGGAACAAGACTTTTGGTCAGGTGACTACAGGGTTATAAACACAAAATCAAATAGGGGTAATGCAAAAAAAAAATTGTTCAAATGGCTCTTAGCACTATGGGACTTAACATCTAAGGTCATCAGTCCCCTAGAACTTATAGGGTGTTTCAAAAATGACCGGTATATTTGAAACGGCAATAAAAACTAAACGAGCAGCGATAGAAATACACCGTTTGTTGCAATATGCTTGGAACAACAGTACATTTTCAGGCGGTCAAACTTTCGAAATTACAGTAGTTACAATTTTCAACAACAGATGGCGCTGCAAGTGATGTGAAAGATATAGAAGACAATGCAGTCTGTGGGTGCGCCATTCTGTACGTCGTCTTTCTGCTGTAAGCGTGTGCTGTTCACAACGTGCAGGTGCGCTGTGGACAACATGGTTCATTCCTTAGAATAGAGGATTTTTCTGGTATTGGAATTCCACCGCCTAGAACACACTGTTGTTGCAACAAGACGAAGTTTTCAACGGAGGTTTAATGTAACCAAAGGACCGAAAAGCGATACAATAAAGGATCTGTTTGAAAAATTTCAACGGACTGGGAACGTGACGGATGAACGTGATGGAAAGGTAGGGCGACCGCGTACGGCAACCACAGAGGGCAACGCGCAGCTAGTGCAGCAGGTGATCCAACAGCGGCCTCGGGTTTCCGTTCGCCGTGTTGCAGCTGCGGTCCAAATGACGCCAACGTCCACGTATCGTCTCATGCGCCAGAGTTTACACCTCTATATATACAAAATTCAAATGCGGCAACCCCTCAGCGCCGCTACCATTGCTGCACGAGATACATTCGCTAATGATATAGTGCACAGGATTGATGACGGCGATATGCATGTGGGCAGCATTTGGTTTACTGACGAAGCTTATTTTTACCTGGATGGCTTCGTCAATAAACAGAACTGGTGCATATGGGGAACCGAAAAGCCCCATGTTGCAGTCCCATCGTCCCTGCATCCTCAAAAAGTACTGGTCTGGGCCGCCATTTCTTCCAAAGGAATCATTGGCCCATTTTTCAGATCCGAAACGATTACTGCATCACGTTATCTGGACATTCTTCGTGAATTTGTGGCGGTACAAACTGCCTTAGACGACACTGGTTTATGCAAGATGGTGCCCGGCCACATCGCACGGCCGACGTCTTTAATTTCCTGAATGAATATTTCGATGATCGTGTGATTGCTTTGGGCTATCCGAAACATACAGGAGGCGGCGTGGATTGGCCTCCCTATTCGCCAGACATGAATCCCTGTTACTTCTTTCTGTGGGGACACTTGAAAGACCAGGTGTACCGCCAGAATCCAGAAACAATTGAACAGCTGAAGCAGTACATCTCATCTGCATGTGAAGCCATTCAACCAGACACGTTGTCAAAGGTTTCGGGTAATTTCATTCAGAGACTACGCCATATTATTGCTAAGCATGGTGGATATATGGAAAATATCGTACTATAGAGTTTCCCAGACCGCAGCGCCATCTGTTGTTGACAATTGTAGCAACTGTAATTTCGAAAGTTTGTCTGCCTGAAAATGTACTGTTGTCCCAAGCATATTGCAACAAACGGTGTATTTCTATCGCTGCTCGTTTAGTTTGTATTGCCGTTTCAAATATACCGGTCATTTTTGAAACACTCTGTAGGTTAGATAGGTTTAAGTAGTTCTAAGGATATAACACACATCCATGCCCGAGGCAGGATTCGAACCTGCGACCGTAACGGTCACGCGGTTCCAGACTGAAGCGCCTAGAACCGCTCAGCCACACTGGCCGGCTAGGGGTAATGCAGGAGTAGGTTTCATAATGAATAGGAAAATAGGAATGTGGGTAAGCCACTACAAATAGCATAGTGAACGCATTGTTGTGGCCAAGATAGACACGAAGCCCACACCTACTACAGTAGTACAAATTTAAATGCCAACTAGCTCTGCAGATGACGAAGAAATAGAAGAAGTGTATGATGAAATAAAAGAAATTATTCAGATAGTGAGGGGACACGAAAATTTAATAGTCATGGGTGATTGGAATTCGAGTGTAGGAAAAGGGAGAGAAGGAAACGTAGTAGGTGAATATGGATTGGGGCTAAGAAATGAAAGAGGAAGCCTCCTGGTAGAATTTTCCACAGAGCACAACTTAATCATAGCTAACACTTGGTTTAAGAATCATGAAAGAAGGTTGTATACATGGAAGAACCCTGGAGATACTAAAAGATATCAGATAGATTATATAATGGTAAGACAGAGATTTAGGAACCAGATTTTAAATTGTAAGACATTTCCAGGGACAAATGTGGACTCTGACCACAATCTACACTCCTGGAAATTGAAAAAAGAACACATTGACACCGGTGTGTCAGACCCACCATACTTGCTCCGGACACTGCGAGAGGGCTGTACAAGCAATGATCACATGCACGGCACAGCGGACACACCAGGAACCGCGGTGTTGACCGTCGAATGGCGCTAGCTGCGCAGCATTTGTGCACCGCCGCCGTCAGTGTCAGCCAGTTTGCCGTGGCATACGGAGCTCCATCGCAGTCTTTAACACTGGTTGCATGCCGCGACAGCGTGGACGTGAACCGTATGTGCAGTTGACGGACTTTGAGCGAGGGCGTATAGTGGGCATGTGGGAGGCCGGATGGACGTACCGCCGAATTGCTCAACATGTGGGGCGTGAGGTCTCCACAGTACATCGATGTTGTCGCCAGTGGTCGGCGGAAGGTGCACGTGCCCGTCGACCTGGGACCGGACCGCAGCGACGCACGGATGCACGCCAAGACCGTAGGATCCTACGCAGTGCCGTAGGGGACCGCACCGCCACTTCCCAGCAAATTAGGGACACTGTTGCTCCTGGGGTATCGGCGAGGACCATTCGCAACCGCCTCCATGAAGCTGGGCTACGGTCCCGCACACAGTTAGGCCGTCTTCCGCTCACGCCCCAACATCGTGCAGCCCGCCTCCAGTGGTGTCGCTACAGGCGTGAATGGAGGGACGAATGGAGACGTGTCGTCTTCAGCGATGAGAGTCGCTTCTGCCTTGGTGAAAATGATGGTCGTATGCGTGTTTGGCGCCGTGCAGGTAAGCGCCACAATCAGGACTGCATACGACCGAGGCACACAGGGCCAACACCCGGCATCATGGTGTGGGAAGCGATCTCCTACACTGGCCGTACACCTCTAGTGATCGTCGAGGGGACACTGAATAGTGCACAGTACATCCAAACCGTCATCGAACCCATCGTTCTACCATTCCTAGACCGGCAAGGGAACTTGCTGTTCCAACAGGACAATGCACGTCCGCATGTATCCCGTGCCACCCAACGTGCTCTAGAAGGTGTAAGTCAACTACCCTGGCCAGCAAGATCTCCGGATCTGTCCCCCATTGAGCATATTTGGGACTGGATGAAGCGTCGTCTGACGCGGTCTGCACGTCCAGCACGAACGCTGGTCCAACTGAGGCGCCAGGTGGAAATGGCATGGCAAGCCGTTCCACAGGACTACATCCAGCATCTCTACGATCGTCTCCATGGGAGAATAGCAGCCTGCATTGCTGCGAAAGGTGGATATACACTGTACTAGTGCCGACATTGTGCATGCTCTGTTGCTTGTGTCTATGTGCCTGTGGTTCTGTCAGTGTGATCATGTGATATATCTGACCCCAGGAATGTGTCAATAAAGTTTCCCCTTCCTGGGACAATGAATTCACGGTGTTCTTATTTCAATTTCCAGAAGTGTATTCGTTATGACGTGTAAATTAAAACTGAAGAAACTGCAACAAGCTGGGAATTTAAGGAGATGGGACCTGGATAAACTGAAAGAACCAGAGGTTGTACAGAGTTTCAGGAGAGCATAAGGGAACAATTGACAGGGATGGGGGAAAGAAATACAGTAGAAGAAGAATGGGTAGCTTTGAGGAATGAAGTAGTGAAGGCAGCAGAGGATCAAGTAGGTAAAAAGACGAAGGCTAGTAGAAAACCTTGGGTAACAGAAGAAATATTGAATTTAATTGATGAAAGGAAAAGAAATATAAAAATGCAGTAAACGAAGCAGGCAAAAAGGAATACAAAGGTCTCAAAAATGTGATCGACAGGAAGTGCAAAATGCCTAAGCAGGGATGGCTAGAGGACAAATGTAAGGATGTAGAGGCTTATCTCACTAGGGGTATGATAGATACCGCCTACAGAAAAATTAAAGAGACCTTTGGAGATATGAGAACCACTTGTATGAACATCAAGAGATCTAATGGAAACCCAGTTCTAAGCAAAGAAGGGAAAGCAAAAAGGTGGAAGGAGTATATAGAGGGTCTATACAGGGGCGATGTTCTTGAGGACTATATTATGGAAATGGAAGAGGATGTAGATGAAGATGAAATGGGAGATACGACACTGCGTGAAGAATTTGACAGAGCACTGAAAGAACTTAGTCGAAACAAGACCCCCGGAGTAGACAACATTCCATTGGAACTACTGACGGCCTTGGGAGAGCCAGTCCTGACAAAACTCTACCATCTGGTGAGCAAAGTGTATGAGACAGGCGAAATACTCTGACTTCAAGAAGAATATAATAATTCCAATCCCAAAGAAAGCAGGTGTTGACAGATGTGAAAATTCCCGAACAATCAGTTTAATAAGCCACAACTGCAAAATACTAACACGAATTCTTCACCGACGAATGGAAAAACTAGTAGAAGCCGACCTCTGGGAAGATCAGTTTGGATTCCGTAGAAATACTGGAACACGTGAGGCAATACTGACCTTACGACTTATCTTAGAAGAAAGATTAAGGAAAGGCAAACCTAGCATTTGCAGAGTAAGCTTTTGACAATGTTGACTGGAATACTCTCGTTCAAGTTCTAAAGGTGGCAGGGGTAAAATACAGGGAGCGAAAGGCTATTTACAATTTGTACAGAAACCAGATGGCAGTTATAAGAGTTGAGGGACATGAAAGGGAAGCAGTGGTTGGGAAGGGAGTAAGACAGGGTTGTAGCCTCTCTCCGGTGTTATTCAATCTGTATATTCAGCAAGCAGTAAAGGAAACAAAAGAAAAATTCGGAGTAGGTATTAAAATCCATGGAGAAGAAATAAAAACTTTGAGGTTCGCTGATGACATTGTAATTCTGTCAGAGACAGCAAAGGACGTGGAAGAGCAGTTGAATGGAATGGACAATGTCTTGAAAGGAGGGTAAAGATGAACATCAACAAAAGCAAAACGAGGATAATGGAATGTAGTCGAATTAAGTCGGGTGATGCTGAGGGAATTAGATTAGGAAATGAGACACTTAAAGTAGTAAAGGAGTTTTACTATTTGGGGAGCAAAATAACTGACGATGGTCGAAGTAGAGAGGATATAAAATGTAGACTGGCGATGGCAAGGAAAGCGTTTCTGAAGAAGAGAAATTTGTTAACATCGAGTATAGATTTAAGTGTCAGGAAGTCATTTCTGAAAATATTTGTATGGAGTGTAGCCATGTATGGAAGTGAAACATGGACGATAAATAGTTTGGACAAGAAGAGAATAGAAGCTTTCGAAATGTGGTGCTACAGAAGAATGCTGAAGATTAGATGGTTAGATCACATAACTAATGAGGAAGTATTGAATCGGATTGGGGAGAAGAGAGATTTGTGCCACAACTTGACCAGAAGAAGGGATCGGTTAGTAGGACATGTTCTGAGGCATCAAGGGATCACCAATTTAGTATTGGAAGGCAGCGTGGAGGGTAAAAACCGTAGAGGGAGACCAAGAGATGAATACACTAAACAGATTCAGAAGGATGTAGGTTGCAGTAGGTACTGGGAGATGTAGAAGCTTGCACAGGATAGAGTAGCATGGAGAGCTGCATCAAACCAGTCTCAGAACTAAAGACCACAACTGTTGACACTATTGAAGTAGAAGTAGGGTAAATTTGAATGTCTGTGGTGTTTATTGCAAAAGTGTGTTGCGAGTCGTTTATGAGGTATCGTATTTTGCAAAGTTCCCACAAGAACACATGTTTGTGCCATTCAACTTGCGTGGTTAATAGTACGATATTACTGTGTTTGCTTACAATGTGCTTGTGCGTTTGTAGAGTGCTTTGTCCAAGCAGAAAAAGACGACATACTAATGCTACATGAACAGTGTAGGAAGAGTGCAGTTTCTTCTTGCACGGTGTACGCGCAACATATCGCAATAGATGCGGCAGTTATGTCTTAACATCTTCAGGCAGTTTCGTCAAAGTGGTAGTGTAACACCTAGACAACGTAACAGCAGGAAACAAGTGAGCACAGATGAGGGGAAAATTAAAGTTCTTGCTGCTGTTGCAGTTGATCCGCACGCTAGCTCCTGCGCAATCGCACATGGGAGTGGCATCAGTCAGGCAGGTGTCCTATGCGTTATTCGTCGATGTAGGTTCTACATCTACATATACATGTATACTCCGCAAGTCAACCAACGGTGCGTGGCGGAGGGCACTTTACGTGCAACTGTCATTATCTCCCCTTCCTGTTCCACTCGCGTACGGTTCGCGGGAAGAACGACTGCCGGAAAGCCTCCGTGCGCGCTCGAATCTCTCTAATTTTACATTCGTGATCTCCTCCGGAGGTATAAGTAGGGGGAAACAATATATTCGATACCTCATCCAGAAACGCACCCTGTCGAAACCTGGACAGCAAGCTACTCCGCGATGGAGAGCGCCTCTCTTGCAGAGTCTGCCACTCGAGTTTGCTAAACATCTCCGTGACGCTTCAGGCTTGCTAAATAACCCTGTGACAAAACGCGCTGCTCTTCTTTGGATCTTCTGTACCTCCTCTGTTAAACCGACCGTGTACCGATCCCACACTGATGAGCGATACTCAATTACAGGTCGAACGAGTATTTTGTAAGCCACCTCCTTTGTTGATGGATTACGTTTTAGAACTACTGTCCCACTGAATCTCAACCTGGCACCCGCCTTACCAACAATTGATTTTATACGATCATTCCACTTCAAATCGTTCCGTACGCATACTCCCATATATTTTACAGAAGTAACTGGCACCAGTGTTTGTTCCGCTGTCATATAATCATACAATAAAGGATCCTTCTTCCTATGTATTCACAATACATTACATTTGTCTATGTTAAGGGTCAGTTGGCACTCCTTGCACCAAGTGCCTATCCTCTGCAGATCTTCCTGCATTTCGATGCAATTTTCTAATGCTGTAATTTCTCCGTATACTACAGCATCATCCGCAAAATTCCGCATGGAACTTCCGACACTATCTACTAGGTCATTTATATGTATTGTGAAAAGCAATGGTCCCATAACACTCCCCTGTTGCATGCCAGAAGTTAGTTTAACGTCTGTAGACGTCTTTCCATTGAGAACAACATGGTGTGTTCCATCCCTATCACATCTGACTCCATCAACAGCTGCATGGAAACGATTATGAGAATCGTGATAACTTCTGTACATGGGCTTTAAGGCAGGATACTCCAGGTGAATCGTGTATCTTACTTAGTGATGAAGCCACATTTACCATTCGTGGCTAGGTAAACCGCCGAAACATGAACTATTAGTCTGTTGACAATCCCCTTTGAGTTCGTCAGGTGGAACATCACCCTTCTTGAAGCGTAAACGCGTTGTGTGGGATATGGTTCAAATGGTTGAAATGGCTCTGAGCACTATGGGATTTAACCATCTGAGGTCAAGAGTCCCGTAGAACTTAGAACTACTTAAACCTAAGTAATCTAAGGACATCACACACATCCATGACCGAGGCAGGATTCGAACCTGCGACCATAGCGGTCGCGCGGTTCCAGACTGAAGCACCTAGAACCGCTCGGCCACAAAGTCGGATAGGGGACCATCAGATCACAGGCCCTTTTTTCCTAGACAGATCACTGAAAGGGCACAGGCATTGAAGCCTCCTAACAGACCCATTCCACGGAGGCTAGATGACTTTCCTCTGCAGACTAGAACGAACCTGTGGTATCGACATGTTGGCTGTCCACCCCATAGTTCACGGAGTACTAGAGCATGCCTTCACAAATTGTTTGCAAATCGTTGGACTGGACTCAGAGGAGCTATACCTTGGCCGTTCCATCCGCCGTATTTGATGCTGTAGACTTTTCTCTGTGGGGAGAGCTGAGAGACACTTCTACAAGGACATACCAACTGCACCCGACGACATGAAACGACGTGTTACTGCAGCCTGCTCGGACATTTCCACTGAAACGCTAGCACGTACCCTGCCGCTGCCAGTGGTCGTTTTGAACACAACCTGTGATGGTCAGTTACCTCGGTACTGGTCAGAATCCACATAACTGGTGTGTGCACTTGTGCTGCTCTTTAGTGTGTTCTACCAAAGGCATTGCACAAGTGTTGGTGTGAGAGTTTTCCAAAATATAATATCTCGTAAGCAACTCGCACCAGAATCCTGCAGGAAACACCACTGATCTTCTAATGTACCCTATTCTTAGTTTGTTCAAGTCGATAGTTATTATGTTAACGGAATCTTCCGTCGGTTCTTGGTAGAACAACATTATAATAAATGAAAATCACCAGTTTGCTTTTATTCTACAATATTACTTTTATTGTAACCGGTTTTCGGCTTACAAGGCCATCTTCAGACATTCGATAGTTATTGTTCCATGTGACAAAGTGTATGTTTGCACAAAAAATATACCCTTTCTAAGAGTTATTATAATCTAGTTGATTGGCTAACAATACGATCCCCAGACAACTAGCACATTATGTGAAAACCGCACATCAATAGACTTGTCCATTTCCACAACATTAGCGGTGCAAGTTTTATGTGATTCACCGTGTAAATGAGGTATGTTCAAAAAATTAACAGGAGGTTTTTTGATTTACATCCGACTTCTAATTTTTCTATCGTGTTTCTACACATTTTCCTGATTTACTGTATATTTGCATTTTCAGCTGTTTTGAATATTTAAACTATTGTTGTTTTCGAGTGCTCGGCGAATTATTACTTCTGAAAGGGATGGATCAAAGAATTTGCATTGAAATGGAATAAAGTGCTGCGCAACATTAGCAATGTTGACTGTGGCCTTTCACGAATCTACTACGAGTAAGACAAGAATGTATGAGTGGTGTAAATATTTCAATGAGGGTCGAAAAGACGTTGAAGACAATGACCGTCCTGGATGTTCTAGAACATCAATTACTGATGACAATGTGGAAGCAGTAAAGAAAACTGGTTCTGACATATCGCCACCAGAGAGATTGCTGGTGATGTCGGCAGAGCCTTTGGCTCATGCCAAGCATTTTTTCTGACGTTTTGCGGATTCAATGTGTAGCAGTATAGTTTGTTCCCAAATTATTTAATTTCGGCCAAAGACGACGTCGCGTAAATATCGCATAGGAATTGCTGAATGAAGTCTACAACGATCCATAACTTCTAAAGAAGGATATATCAGGCGACAATAGGTATACGAGTATGACGTCGAAACAAAGGCCCAATCATCCCAAAGGAAACTACCTGAAGAGCCAACAACGAAAAAAATTCAAGTTCGACCAGGTGTGAAGATTCCTTTGACTGTTTTCTTCGATTGCCTAAAAGTTAACGGACTTCGTTTTGTGAACATTTGAATTTTAAATGCAGGTTCTATTCTGAAAGCAAACCCATTGCACCAATTGGTGCTGTTAATACGCGATAATGTACTAATAGACATCCCCACACAAAGTAACACAGTTTTAATTATCATATCCATGAAAAAAAGCTGAGAGAAAGGTATGATTGGTCGTAATAACAAATACAATAAAATTAAATAGTTATTGTTAGGTAAAGTGAGCACAAATAAGCACATAACATAGAGCAAGTAATATATTTTATGAGCGTACCAGACAATGGTTGAAAAGGACGAGAAAGAACAGAAAGTTGCGAGTGCTTGATCGGTTAAATTACATAGATAATCCAGTTACAGAGATATTTGTAGTTGCAGTGTCTGTTGTCGCTTGGGGAAACATTACATGCTTCATTCTACAGAACTAACTTTGTGCTGCGTGTTGACGCCTTCGTTTATCGTAGCGCCATTTTTTTTTTTCTTCGAGATGAGTCGTGTTACCTGTAGCGTTACTGGTAAACGCTATGAGACTCTTTTGCGCACCAACATCATTCCAACGCTTCAACAGCGTGGATGTGTGGGTGGGATCGTTTCTATGCAAGGTAGCGCTCCTCCACACATCCAACAGACAGTGAAACGGCTACTGCAGGGACATTTTGGAAATGCTAGAATTATCAGCCGTGGTTTCCCTACAGCCTGGCCGTCCAGATCGACCGCTCTCAATCCGTGACATCTGGATGCGGGGATTATCTGAAAAATGCTTCGTTCAGTGCTCCAATTACGAAAGAAGCTGAAATAAAAGCACGCATTGCGCAACCCATTCTCAACGTGACCCCAGGGACCCTTCAGTCTCTTGTGGAACATACTCATTCTCGATTTCAACTTGTGGCAGAAAACTGATCATGTCTTGCGCCCGTCTGACGATAGCTGAAAACAGATGTCGTTTTACTTTTTGTGCGGTTTTTAGGACATTTAACAACCCTTGTCATTTTGCACCTAAGGAAACGGCGGCTTATAACATTACTGGGTTAGCACCCGCTGCTTCCCTCGCTTGAAATGTATGGTTTGCAGAGATTTTTTTTATAGTTTTATTTAATCGAATTTTTATATCGTTCACAAACTGCAACACCTTCTAAACTTTTCACGCTAATTAAGGCCGTATAAGACCGGTCTTTGTCAAATGAACTTCTGACCAAAAAGCGATTCTGGTAGCTGAAGTCCAAAATTTTTGTTAATCATGCGTTTTTCGTTCTTCTGGAGATATTTCCTTAGCAACTTTCATCCTCTAACAAGTATTTCTTTATATCTAACCGAGAAGTGAAATACCAACTTCTGTAAATTTAGCTTTAAATTTTTTTAAATATAAGAAATACTCCTAAAAAATTTTCATCCGCTATTGCACTCCTTTAGAGGCTGAATTTCCAGGAACACTGAAACACGTATCTTTTTGTTTATGATTGAGAAGTCAGATACCAATTGTCATAGTTCTAGCCTTAAAAAAATCCTTTAGTAGTTCTTTAATAATTATTTATTTTCAAAAGTTTTCACCCACTATTTTACCCCCTTAGTGGTTGAGTTTCCAAAAATTCTGCTGACACACGTATTTTTTGTTTTCTGACTGAGAAACCAAATAGCACTTTTCGAAGTTTTAGCTTCGAAATCCACTGATAGCGATGTACTTTCCAAAAGCCTTTCATCCCCTACTTGATATTCATAGGAGAGAAATTTCGAAAAATCCCTTCTCAAACGATGTCTACATAAGAAGATGCACACCCTCTCCAAACTTCAAGTTTCTATTCTTAGCGGTTTGGACTGGGCGATGATGAAGTCAGTGAATCAGTCTGACACTAGGAGATGAAGAATAGTTTTCAAAGATTTAGCTTTAAAAATGTTTTCGAAATGAAATATTTTCATAAAACCTTTCACCTCCTGTTTCACGCGTATGGGTTGAATTTCCAAAAAGAGTAGAACTGAGAAGCCAAATGTAATATTTCATAGATAAATAGCTTTAAAAATGCATTGATAAGAAAATATTTTCGTAAAAAGTTTCATTCCCTGCATCACCCCCTTAGGGGTTCAATTTCCAAAAACACTGAAACATGTATTTTTTAATTTGTAACAGAGAAATCAAATATCATTGTTCATAGAGGCAGCTTAAAAATACTTTAGTAGTTCTCTAATAATGATATATTTCCAAAAACAATTTCACTCGCTGTTTCATCCCCATAGGGTTAAATTTGCAAAACATGCTGAAACACGCATTTCTGTATTTCTGACCGACAAACCGAATACCAGTTTTCGTAGGTCTAGCTTCTAAACTGCCTTAATAGTAAAAAAATGCTTTATGCCCTGGTTTCACCACCTTAGCATCGGAACTTCGAAAAATCTCTTCTTAAACTACGCCGGTTATAAAATACTCACATGTTCTCCAGATTTCAAGTTTCTGTCCTCTGTGGCTTGGGCTGGACGATGACGAGACACTGAGTCAGTCAGAAGATTTCCTTTTATAGAGATACGCCACGAAAAGCGTATACGTTACTCAGTCTCTAAGCGAAGAAGCAAGTCAAGGAGAAACCACACCGGTCCATACCTTAAACGAACTCACATCCAGTGAATCTTGTCACATATAAGGGCCGTTTTACCCAGTTATGTTAAGAAATATTTGTTTGCAACAATTTGTCATTTAACGCATTAGATAAACATAACATTGATAATAATGTGATAATAAAACTAATTGGTTAAACATGTTTACATTCAATTTCTATGTCCTACCTGAACTTCCCAAATCAAAACATTTTTACCTAATCAACGGTAAAACTTTTAGTCCACTTGCTCGTTTCACTAAAACCATCAACATGAATTTTACTATTACGTGTGAATGATTAACTGTCACTTGCGCTAGATCTACAGTAAAGTAAAGTTTTAACGTTGAACGGAATTACCTTTTTAATAACGGATTAACGATAAGCGGAGTTAATTTTGTGACTAACGTTGCGGTACACAGATATGTTACAGAACCGCATCACCCCTAGCCTATGGGATAAATACCTGCTGGAATGTACGACGTTAATGCAGGATGGCAGCAGACCATATTCTTCGTTTCGGACCTCTTGATAAGTGTGGAGGTGTGATTACTCATGTCAATCACATCGCGATTACGGGCAGCATGGGGTTCACGCCTGAGCCTCAGGACGTGCGCTAGCAGCGCATGTCGGGTGTTTCAAGCGTCAACTTCGCGTCTCAATATCTCGCGATGTAATCGGAATATTGCGATGCAATCAACGCCTTTCTGTATGTGCTTCCTCATGCAATGGATTGCTGAAGAAAAAATATAGGAGGTCCATTTAAAACAAAAATAGTTTGTGTTAAAAAACACATATGCCTTCGTTTTAGTATGTTTCCAAATATGTACATTCATGGGCCCCAGCCCTTCATTGATACCGGTGAAAGTCGTTTTATATACTGAGAGGCCAATGTCAGAATAGCCAGAGCTTCGCGAACTTACACCACTTATTGCCCGTTTCTGAGCCAAAATATCCTTTGAGAAATGGAACAGTTGCCCCAAAATATTATACCATGCGACATAAGCGAATGACAATAAGCCAAGCAGACTAATTTTCGTGTCGAACGTGGGCTTTCTACGACAGTTTACTGCCTATCTGAACACATAGAAATTTGTACTGTTCAGTCTCACTAATCATATGCCCATTCTGTGATATTAAAACGTCGGATTTTGTTGAATTGTGAGTTAGGAATTGTAAAAACTGAGTCTTACTGTGACCTAGTGTTAGTTTATTTTCTACAAGCTGTGAACTTGCGGCATGAAGTGCATTATTTGAAACAGGGTCAATGTTGCACACAAAATCCTTTACTACAAAGCTGGTGTCATAAGCAAACAGAAATATTTTAGAATTACTTGTAATACCAGAGGGAATATCTATATAATCACAGATTGTCAAGAGGACGGCGTGTAGTGGAGAACACGTTTGGCATTTTTACATCTGTATGGAGAACTTTTAGAAAGCCACTGAATGAGAGAACTGATGCACTTTAGCTTATTGTTCTTACATCTATTTCCCTAGACAACTTCTCTCGGAAAAGTGTTGCTTCATCAGAACTGTACTGCCCTCCTGGACACACTGATGGTGAAAATACCGGAAAAGGAAGAATAACATAAAGAAAATGGAGAACATGTTGGAAGTAACGTCGGACTTTTGTGTCTTCAGAAAACTCCACAAAACTCCAGTTCTGACTCATGGGCTTTTCGAGAAAACTTAATGAATTAGTTTACTTCTCATTACGGTCGTTTCGCATGGCAAGACATAAATGTGCAACGTTATTTACAGATAAAACTAGTCTTTTACTCACTGCAGTGCTTTGTTGAATAATTTATATTTTATTGCGAGGATAGACGAGTGTATCTATGTGAAACAGTACTGGTCCTGCAATCATTTTTCACTTAATAAACATGCCACAGCCCTCTCAGTGTTTGATATACGAATCCTAAAACACTTGAAAGCCTCCGTCCACTTGAGTTATTACAAACGGTTAACATGAAAGGCGTATTTTAAAGCACGGATATACAGGATGTTTCAAAAAGGACTACACAATGTTGAAAATTCATACAAATTTATTCATAGTACCCACAGAGGTGATTGGAGTGTCAATTTGTAGGGAAATACATCACGTTTTGTTTCGCGTAGACCGCTAGTGCCGTATAGTACCGTAAGGAGCGCTAGCGGCAGTTGCGTTAAATATGGCTGCCTACAGTAGACCCGAGCGTGCTAGCTGTGTGTTTTGGTTTGAAGAATCGAAGTCAGCGACTACAGTTCAGGGTAATTTGCGTACGAAGCAAGTCGAAGATCCACTTTTATTCCTACAATTTATGAATGGTGTAAATGTTTTGTAGAGACAGGGTGCTCTGTAAGACATGGGAAATCATCAGGTTGTCCAAGCACATCTGACGACGCCGTTGAGCGAGTGAGACAACGTTTTGTCAACAGCTCTAAGAAATCGACCAGACGTGCATCTCGCGAACTGCAAATCCCACATTCGACTGTTTGGTGTGTATTGAGAAACCGTTTGCATTTGAAACCGTACAGATTGACGGTCGTGTTAGCAATAAAAGCCACTGATAAAATTACTGGCAAGATCCTCTGTGCGGATATACTATATCGGCTACATGAGGACGAACATTTCTTCGTCAAAATCATCTTTTCTGACGAGTCGACTTTTCACTTAAATTGCTAGATTAAAACGCATAACTGTAGGCTTTGGGGCAGTGAAAATCCACATCAAACATTGCAACATGTTCGCGATAGCACTAAACTGAAGGTTTTTTGTGCATTGAACAAGGGCAAACTGTACGGCCCCTTTTTTACCGTGGGATACTGTACCTGCATATATTACAAAAATTTTTGATGCCACAGATCGATGAGGATGACCAAGAACAAAATAGTTACTTCGTGCAAGATGGTGCGAGTCTAGTCTCACACGATCGCTGTTTCCGGAATCCATGTTGATTCCTATAGAGTAGGTACCATTATATGCGAGCAAAAAACATGTTCTAAAACTCTACAACAGATCGATGTCAGAGATATAGGTCTATAGTTTTGCGCATCTGCTCGACGACCCTTCTGGAAAACTGGGACTACCTGTGCTCTTTTCCAATCATTTGAAACCTTCCGTTCCTCTACAGACTTGGGGTACACGGCTGTTAGAAGGGGGGCAAGTTCTTTCTCGTACTCTGTGTAGAATCGAATTGGCATCCCATCAGGTCCAGTGGACGTTCCTCTGTTGAGTGATTTCAATTACTTTGCTATTCCTTGGACACTTATTTCGATGTCAGCCATTTTTTCGTTCGTGCGGGGATTTAGAGAAGGAACTGCAGTGCGGTCTTCCTCTGTGAAACAGCTTTGGAAAGAGGTGTTTAGTATTTCAGCTTTACGCGTGTCATCCTTTGTTTCAATGCCATCATCAACCCAGTGTGTCTGGATATGCTGTTTCAATCCACTTACTGATTTAACATAAGACCAGAAATATCTACGATTTTCTGTCAAGTCGGTACTTAAAATTTTACTTTCGAATTCACTAAACGCTTCACTCATAGCCCTCCTTACCCTAACTTTGACATCGTTTAGCTTCTGTTTGTGTGAGAGGTTTTGGCTGCGTTTAAATTTGCAGTGAAGCTCTCTTTGCTTTCGCAGTAGTTTCCTAACTTTATTGGCGAACCACGGTGGGTCTTTCCCGTCCCTCACAGTTTTACTTGGCACGTACCTTTCTAAAACGGATTTTACGATTGCCTTGAACTTTTTCCCTAAACACTCAACATTGTCAGTGTCGGAACAGAAATTTTTGTTTTGATCTCTTAGGTAGTCTAAATGCTGCCTCGTATTACTATTGCCAAACGCTAAACCTTGCTCCCTTTTTTATATTCCTATTTACTTCCATATTCAGGAATGCTGCAACGGCCTTGTGATCACTATTTCCCTGTTCTGCGCTTACAGAGTCGAAAAGTTCGGGTCTGTTTGTTATGAGTAGGTCCAAGATGTTATCTCCACGAGTCAGTTCTCTGTTTAATTGCTCGAGGTAATTTTCGGATAGTGCACTCAGTATAATGTCACTCGATGCTCTGTCCCTACCACCCGTCCTAAACATCTGAGTGTCCCAGTCTATACCTGGTAAACTGAAATCTCCACCTAATACTATAACATGCTAAGTAAATTTATGTGAAATGTATTCCAGATTTTCTCTCAGTTGCTCTGCCACTAATGCTGCTGAGTCGGGAGGTCGGTAAAAGGAACCAATTATTAACCCAGCTCGGTTGTTGAGTATAACCTCCACCTATAATAATTGATAGGAACTATCCACTTC
This sequence comes from Schistocerca gregaria, assembly GCF_023897955.1. Taxonomy (NCBI): domain Eukaryota; kingdom Metazoa; phylum Arthropoda; class Insecta; order Orthoptera; family Acrididae; genus Schistocerca; species Schistocerca gregaria. The sequence continues at coordinate 206,243,176 of NC_064929.1, read as the reverse complement.
TATTTCACTACAATGAATAAATATATGAAAGTGATACCACCCTATGCATCATATATGAACTCCATCAATTTAAAAATACGCAATGATCTGAGAATCTCGATATGAACACCATTAATGCTTATGACACCAGCTTTGTAGTAAAGGATTTTGTGTGCAACATTGACCCTGTTTCAAATAATGCACTTCATGTCGTAAGTTCACAGCTTGTAGAAAATAAACTAACACTAGGTCACAGTAAGACTCAGTTTTTACAATTCCTAACTCACAATTCAACAAAATCCGACGTTTTAATATCACAGAATGGGCATATGATTAGTGAGACTGAACAGTACAAATTTCTATGTGTTCAGATAGGCAGTAAACTGTCGTAGAAAGCCCACGTTCAGGATCTTGTTCAAAGACTTAATGCTGCCGCTTTTACTATTCGAACGCTATCTGAAGCAAGCGATCTTTCGACACGAAAATTAGTCTGCTTGGCTTATTGTCATTCGCTTATGTCGCATGGTATAATATTTTGGGGCAACTGTTCCATTTCTCAAAGGATATTTTTGGCTCAGAAACGGGCAATAAGTGGTGTAAGTTCGCGAAGCTCTGGCTATTCTGACATTGGCCTCTCAGTATATAAAACGACTTTCACCGGTATCAATGAAGGGCTGGGGCCCATGAATGTACATATTTGGAAACATACTAAAACGAAGGCATATGTGTTTTTTAACACAAACTATTTTTGTTTTAAATGGACCTCCTATATTTTTTCTTCAGCAATCCATTGCATGAGGAAGCACATACAGAAAGGCGTTGATTGCATCGCAATATTCCGATTACATCGCGAGATATTGAGACGCGAAGTTGACGCTTGAAACACCCGACATGCGCTGCTAGCGCACGTCCTGAGGCTCAGGCGTGAACCCCATGCTGCCCGTAATCGCGATGTGATAGACATGAGTAATCACACCTCCACACTTATCAAGAGGTCCGAAACGAAGAATATGGTCTGCTGCCATCCTGCATTAACGTCGTACATTCCAGCAGGTATTTATCCCATAGGCTAGGGGTGATGCGGTTCTGTAACATATCTGTGTACCGCAACGTTAGTCACAAAATTAACTCCGCTTATCGTTAATCCGTTATTAAAAAGGTAATTCCGTTCAACGTTAAAACTTTACTTTACTGTAGATCTAGCGCAAGTGACAGTTAATCATTCACACGTAATAGTAAAATTCATGTTGATGGTTTTAGTGAAACGAGCAAGTGGACTAAAAGTTTTACCGTTGATTAGGTAAAAATGTTTTGATTTGGGAAGTTCAGGTAGGACATAGAAATTGAATGTAAACATGTTTAACCAATTAGTTTTATTATCACATTATTATCAATGTTATGTTTATCTAATGCGTTAAATGACAAATTGTTGCAAACAAATATTTCTTAACATAACTGGGTAAAACGGCCCTTTGTAGAAACTTCCACTGTGATACCAACACTACATACTAAACATAGCGTTCACATCTCATGCTCAAAGTGATTCCCATTGGCTTGCGTACATAGGGTCACTCTGCGGATGAAGGATGCCCTACTTCGTGCTACTGTTTCCTCTTTGATGGCTGTACAAGCATCAATAATGCGTTGCTTCATGTCCTCTGGCGTTGTTGGTTCATGTTGGTAAACAGCATCCTTCACTGCTCCCCAAAGAAAATAAACCAGCGGTGTAAGGTCCGGTGATCGGGCAGGCCACCTAACTGGGCCACCTCGTCCAATCCACCTAGCAGGGAACTTACGGTTCAGTAGTCGTCGTGCTCGTAAGGTGTTATGTGCAGGGCATCCGTCATGCTGATACCAGATGACCACGCATTGATGAGGGTTGAACTGGAAAACACACTGAGGATCTGCTGAAACGTATTAAGGTCATTGCAAATTTTGGTGATATACATCTCAGTAAATTATCTTACCACGCCTATTTTCATTCTCTGCTTTCGTGTGGCATCATATTCTGGGGTAACTCATCATTGAGTAAAAGAGAGTGCATTGCACAAAAGCGTGTAATCAGAATAATTGCTGGAGCGCATCCAAGATCATCCTGCAGACACTTATTTAAAGCACTAGCGATCTTCACAGTAGCCTCACAATATATATATATTCACTTATGAATATACAGATGGCCGTACCGTAGGTGCAACCACAACGGAGGGGTATCTGTTGAGAGGCCAGACAAACGTGTGGTTCCTGAAGAGGGGCAGCAGCCTTTTCAGTAGTTGCAGGGGCAACAGTCTGGATGATTGACTGATCTGGCCTTGTAACATTAACCAAAACTGCCTTGCTGTGCTGGTACTGCGAACGGCTGAAAGCAAGGGGAAACTACAGCCGTAATTTTTCCCGAGGACATGCAGCTTTACTGTATGATTAAATGATAATGGCATCCTCTTGGGTAAAATATTCCGGAGGTAAAATAGTCCCCCATTCGCATCTCCGGGCGGGGACTACTCAGGAGGATGTCGTTATCAGGAGAAAGAAAACTGGCGTTCTACGGATCGGAGCGTGGAATGTCAGATCCCTTAATCGGGCAGGTAGGTTAGAAAATTTAAAAAAGGAAATGGATAGGCTAAAGTTAGATATAGTGGGAATTAGTGAAGTTCGGTGGCAGGAGGAACAAGACTTCTGGTCAGGTGACTACAGGGTTATAAACACAAAATCAAATAGGGGTAATGCAGGAGTAGGTTTAATAATGAATAGGGAAATAGGAATGCGGGTAAGCTACTACAAACAGCATAGTGAACGCATTATTGTGGCAAAGATAGACACAAAGCCCACGCCTACTACAATAGTACAAGTTTATATGCCAACTAGCTCTGCAGATGACGAAGAAATTGAGGATATCTATGATGAGACAAAAGAAATTATTCAGGTAGTGAAGGGAGACGAAAATTTAATAGTCATGGGTGACTGGAATTCGTCAGTAGGAAAAGGGAGAGAAGGAAACATAGTAGGTGAATATGGATTGGGGGGGAAGAAATGAAAGAGGAAGCCATCTGGTAGAATTTTCCACAGAGCATAACTTAATCATAGCTAATACTTGGTTTAAGAATCATAAAAGAAGGTTGTATACGTGGAAGAATCTTGGAGATACTAAAAGGTATCAGTTAGATTATATAATTGTAAGACAGAGATTTAGGAATCAGGTTTTAAATTGTAAGACATTTCCAGGGGCAGATATGGACTCTGACCACAATCTCTTGGTTATGAACTGTAGATTAAAACTGAAGAAACTACAAAAAGATGCTAATTTAAGGAGATGGGACCTGGATAAACTGAAAGAACCAGAGGTTGTAGAGAGTTTCAGAGAGAGCATAAGGGAAGAATTGACAGGAATGGAGGAAAGAAATACAGTAGAAGAAGAATGGGTAGCTCTGAGGGATGAAGTAGTGAAGGCAGCAGAGGATCAAGTAGGTAACAATACAAGGGCTAATAGAAATCCGTGGGTAACAGAAGAAATATTGAATTTAATTGATGAAAGGAGAAAATATAAAAATGCAGTAAATGAAGCAGGCAAAAAGGAATACAAACGTCTAAAAAATGAGATCGACAGGAAGTGCAAAATGGCTAATCAGGGATAGCTAGAGGACAAATGCAAGGGTGTAGAGGCTTATCTCACTGGGGGTAAGATAGATACTACCTACAGGAATATTAAAGAGACCTTTGGAGAAAAGAGAACCACTTGTATGAACATCAAGAGCTCAGATGGAAACCCAGTTCTAAGCAAAGAGGGGAAAGGAGAAAGGTGGAAGTAGTATATAGAGGGTCTATACAAGGGTGATGTACTTGAGGACAATATCATGGAAATGGAGGAGGATGTAGATGAAGATGAATTGGAGATTTGATACTGTGTAACGAGTTTGACAGAGCACTGAAGAAACTGAGTCGAAACAAGGCCCCAGGTGTAGACTATATTCCATTAGAACTACTGACAGCCTTGGGAGAGCCAGTCATGACAAAACTCTACCATCTGGTGAGCAAGATTTATGAGACAGGCGAAATACCCTCAGACTTCAAGAAGAATATAATAATTCCAATCCCAAAGAAATCAGGTGTTGACAGATGTGAAAATTACCGAACCTTCAGTTTAATAAGTCACGGCTGCAAAATACTAACACGAATTCTTTACAGACGTATGGAAAAACTGATAGAAGCGGACCTTGCGGAAGATCAGTTTGGATTCCGCAGAATTCTTGGAACACGTGAGGAAATACTAACCTTACGACTTATCTTAGAAGAAAGATTAAGGAAAGGCAAACCTACGTTTCTAGCATTTGTAGATGTAGAGAAAGCTTTTGACAATGTTGACTGGAATACTCTCTTTCAAATTCTAAAGGTGGCAAGGGTAGAATACAGGGAGCGTAAGGCTATTTACAATTTGTACAGAAACCAGATGGCAGTTATAAGAGTCGAGGGACATGAAAGGGAAGCAGTGGTTGGGAAGGGAGTGAGACAGGGTTGTAGCCTCTCCCCGATGTTATTCAATCTGTATATTGAGCAAGCAGTAAAGGAAACAAAAGAAAAATTTGGAGTAGGTATTAAAATTCACGGAGAAGAAATAAAAACTTTGAGGTTCACCAATGACATTGTAATTCTGTCAGAGACAGCAAAGGACTTGGAAGAGCAGTTGAACGGAATGGACAGTGTCTTGAAAGGAGGATATAAGATGAACATCAACAAAAGCAAAACGAGGATAATGGAATGTAGTCAGATTAAATCGGGTGATGCTGAGGGAATTAGATTAGGAAATCAGACACTTAAAGTAGTAAAGGAGTTTTGCTATTTAGGGAGTAAAATAACTGATGATGGTCGAAGTAGAGGAACGTTATACTTTTCGTGGTGGAGCAATGATTTTAAAGTTTGGAACGTATCAGAGACGCGAAAAAGTCTCACGCTAAAACTTGCAGGTGGTAGTCTTAGAGGTAGGCTGGCGACGTGGGTGTCTAGTTCGTCCCTTATCGTAGGGCCTTCTAGCTTAACACGGTTCTGTTCGCGGCTTCTGTTCACGTTTCTCCCCTCGGAACTGCGTCGGTCTTACGGTGGGAAGGTACGACATACATTTAGGCATTCTTGTGTAGGTCTTTGGTATTCCATTTGCTCACTCGTTACCCGTATTACTTTGGTTAATTTAATGTCACGATTTATTCGGAGCTATGTGACATACTACTGGATTTGCTTATCATGTCAGGGTTTTCATGGAAGGTTTTGGATTTGCCTGACAACTTACAAGGTTAGAATTTCCAACAACCGAAATAATCCGATCTCGCCCATGAACATAATTCTGATGACATTAAGGGCATACGTGACTGGAGCACTTAACACAGTAATTGGCGACAGTGCTCACTTACAGTCTACAATGGCACAAAGAATTATAAGTGAAGTGTCGGGAATCATAGCAGCGATGTCTCGTCGATACCTAAAGTTTCCTCCTCGAGCGGAAGTACGCTCTGTGATGGATGGTTTCAACACACTGGCTGGATTTCCTGGAGTCATTGGTACAGTGGATTGCACTCACACGAGGATTCAGTCACTCGGGGGACAGAATGCAGAACTTTTCCGTAATAGGAAATCATATTTCTCCTTTACGGCTCTGAGCACTATGGGACTTAACATCTGAGGTCATCCGCCCCCTAAAACTTAGAACTACTTACATCTAACTAAGGACGTCACACGTCCATGCCCGAGGCAGGATTCGAACCTGCGACTGTAACGGTCGCGCGGTTCCAGACTGAAGCGCCTAGAACCGATCCGCCACACCGGCCGGCCTAGAAACTGCGTGCTCGGTAAGACATGGGAGATCATCAGGTCATCCAAGCACATCTGACGACCTCGTTGAGCGAGTGAGACAACGTTTTGTGGACAGCCCTACAAAATCGACCCAGAGTGCATCTCGCGCACTGCAAATACCACATACGACTGTTTGACTTGTGTTGAGAAACTGTACAGATTGACGACCGTGTAAGCTATAAAAGACACCGATGAAATTGCTCGCAAGAACTTATGTGAGGATATGTTGAATCCATTACACGAGGATGAACATTTTTTGAACAAAATCATCTTTTCTGACGGCTTGAGTTTCACTTAAGTGGCAAGGTTAACACACACAACTGTAGGATTTGGCGCAGTGAAAATCCACAATGAAACATTGCAACATGCTCGTGATAGCCCTAAACTGAACTTTTTTGTGCATTGAGCAAGAACAAAGTATATGGCCCCTTTTTTTCGTGAGAGGACCCTCAGGGGTTCGTGTACCTGGATGTGTTACAACAATTTTTGATACCACAGATCAGTGAGGAGGACCAATAAAAATCAAAAATTAGCTCCCAATACCCCAGAGATTTCCCCCCAAGTCCCAAATGCCCAGAAAAGTGAATAAGCGAACGAAGTTCCATTTATCACTATTATTAGGACAACAATAAGTAATTAAATTAGGAATCTAAGACTTGACAATTTAGCAATCTACGAAAGAAAGATTAAATTTCAGTAAAATTAAAAACCAAAATCATAATAAATCGCAAAATTATCATAAATTAACATTCTCAAAGTAGAACCAACGATCCCAAAGAATACTCCGTGTGAGTACTCTTTGGGAATCGTGAATAATGACTAAGTATAATTCAATGCATTGTCACTACGTTACGAGAGTTAGCCGAAACAGCTCATATATTTGAATGCTCGTACATGCAGGCGCGCTTAGATCGTTTTTGAGATTGAATAATTGCGATCTATTATGACGCAGTAATACGATCTTCTGACTTCAAATATCACGGCATTATGATTCGAACGGAGAACTTTTACCTACTAGAATAAAGTTAACTTTTAACTAGATAATTGAACTAAACATTACTTAGACAGTGATGTAGGCAACGAACACTGATTGACAATTTTCATTCATAATAGCCAGTGGTTTATGGATCTTCAGTGATAGGTCCGAAGCATATAATTTAAATCCCCCCAACACATGGGAAAGTTTTCTTCTCAAGGCTCGGTTTAGAAGTGACTGATATTGTGCAATAAAACACCCTCTCGTGCCAAGTCGTGCATTTGTGATTTAAAATTCTATCAAATTGTTGACATGAAACTCCAGAGTGATAATTACGCCCATCGATAATATTTGACTGTAGCGCTCGGCGCTTGTGTAGAATCTTTGACTCAAATAACAAGCCCACTGTTACGATTTCTTAGATACTTGAAATTACGACCAGCTTGTAAGCAATTTGTTGTGGATGTGACTGTATTTGTTTTATCATTAATATTTCATCATTAATCAGTTAAACATCGATTACGAACGATAAACTACGATTCTTGGTGAAGTAAATATGTCGCGAACGTCGACATTTCGGTTCAGCACTGTTATTTTGTGTAACGTCGTCTTAGTAACTAGATAACGATCTCAACACTCTACCGACTCTCGCCAAGTTTTAGCCGAGGCCAAGTACAAATCAAACCAAATCATCAACAAGAAGAGGCGTTGTAACAGCCGTCAGTATACAAATGACTGCAGTGGGGCCAATAAAGAATATGCAAGTGGCAAAAATTGAGTTGACTGTGGTGAAACAATTTCTCATAAAACTGTAATACTCAGTAACTACATTCCCTTACTGCGTGTAGTATGTGAATAGAGTTCCAAATGGGACTATGCGGCTATCTGTTTGAAACCAACTATCGATGGTGTCACGATCCACGCTTTCGACTTGGAAACGGCAGTTGTGAACATGTCAGAATGAACAGGTCAAATTTTTTAATAGCCTTTCACTGTATAATAATACCGCAGAACAGCTACTGTGAGCGCTGTTTCAAAACAAGATTAGTTATCTTTCGGTTCTACAATGGAACTGCATAAAACCAGGACTACATTTGCTAACCTTGCGTAACTTGCATTCACTGATGGCGACGTTAAGACTGTCACGGCGTAAAATCCCACGCTATTCTTTTGAAGGAACCGTATCTTCAGCGCAGTTCTGTGCCTTATCCTTCATTCGAAAAGAAACTGTGCAACTTGTTTGCGGAATCTCGTGGTGCAATGAAACTTACGCCACACGTATATGCACGAATAGACGCTATGCCATCTGTCGTACGAAAGTCTTTACGGAAGTTTCTTGTGATGAGCAACACCGAAGCTGCAAAGCAGTGGTTTTTATCTGAAAAGAGGGAAATTTCTTCTTTCTCCCTTTTAACTAAAATGCTGACTATAATTAACCAAAAATAGTAACCCTTTTCGATTACATTATTTCTTAAGGAATGCATGCAATTGAACAATTTACCAAACTTCTTTAAAAATTATGCACACAGAATGGAATTTGTCACAAGAAAAAGTTTCTTTAGATATGATCAAACGCTGAATTACTCTGAAACTTGAAACAGTGCTTCAGTACGATGCAATGTGTGGTGGTGAGTATACGTGGCAGTCTGACTGTACCACGAGATTCCGCGAACAAGTTTTATAGTTTCTTTTCGAATGAAAAGATAAGGTACAATTCCGAGTCGAAGTCACAGAACCCTTAAGATAGTAGTGTGGGATTTCACGCACTGACAAATGCTGCGTTTCCAGCAATGTTGCACAAGGTTAGCAACTGTAGTCCTGCTATTATGCTGTTCCCACGCTAAGGCAAAACATCGCTAATCATGTTTTAAAACACCACTCACTGGCTAGCAGTAATATTTCTGCGCTGTGATTATAAAAAAATATAAAAACATTTGCATACTCATTCCGAAACGCTTCCAACTACAGTTTGTAACTCGTTAGCATAGTTTGCACGAAGATTAACGACAACAGGCATGAAGAGAGAGCCTTGGTTTCTGTCCTCGAACCTAGTAACAAATTACACACATCGAAAAAAGTTTTGCAAGACCTTGGTTCCGAGAGTCCCGGAACCTGTACAGAAAACTGGAATAGAGATCAACATAAAAATCGTTTCCGCAATTTTATTGCTCATGAAAACCACACAGTGCATGTTGTACCATCATATAGCGAGACCTCCAGAGGTCTAATACCCAGTAGCACGTCCTCTTGCATTGGTGCATGCCTGTATTCGTCGTGGCATACTATCCACAAGTTCATCAAGACTCTGTTGGTCCACATTGTCCCACTCCTCAACGGAGATTCGGCGTAGATCCCTGAGTGGTTGGTGGGTCACGTGTTCCGTAAACAGCCCTTTTCAGTCTGGGATGGTTCCTCTGAAAGGGCACGGCCGACTTCCTTCCCCATCCTTCCCTAATCCGATGAGACTGATGACCTCGCTGTCTGGTCGCCTTCCCCAAACAACCCAACCCCAACCCAACCCTGGCACGGTGGCATCTACCAACAGAACAATGCAACGTGTCTCGCAGTGCAGTGTACTTGATTGATTCGTAGAGCCACCAAAGTCCCCGGATTTAAACCCACTCGAAAAGCTGTCGAACCACCTCGATCTGGCTCTTCGCGTATTGAAGCCTCTGCCGAGAGTCTTAACGCCTGTCGCCACGGCACTTGAGTCGAAACGGCTCTACATCCCCGCCGGCGTCTTCCAGAACCTCACTGGCGCCGTTGCTGCGCCTCTCGCGAAGGTCCGTGCTGTCAAAGGTGGTTATTCACGCTTTTGACAGGTCATCACAGTAATTATCTAGTCGACCATTACAACAAAATGGTTCAAATGGCTATGAGTACTATGGGACTTAACATCTGAGGTCATCAGTCCCCTAGACTTAGAACTACTTAAACCTAACTAACCTATCACACACATCCATGCCCGAGGCAGGATTCGAACCTACGACCGTAGCAGCAGCGCGGTTCCGGACTGAAGCGCCTAGAACCGCTCGGCCACAACGGCCGGCTGACCATTACAACAGTTATTTACTTCTTCATATAATTAGTCATACGCCTATAAGACAAAACAATATCACCACTGCCCACCGTGATGTTGGATGTCGCCTGATGGCGTTGCAGGAACGTGAAATGGTAAGGAAAAAATATACAGGGTGACTATTATTGAAATATATCAAATAAAATCGTCATAACTTCTGAACAACTTGGGCTAGGGCGTTGAAATTTTCCAGTTGACAGCGTGGCATAATTGGAATTTTTATGGAAAAGCATAGTTTGGTTACCGAAAATGTCCACTTCCATTTGGATGGGTTCGTCAATAAGCAAAATTGAGGTATTTGGGGGACTTAGAATACGCATTTTGCGATCGAGAAGTCTCTTCAACCTCAACAGTTGACTCTGTGGTGCGCAGTGTCCAGCCACTGAATAATCGGTGTGATATTCCTCGATGGCATGGTACCAGACGGTACGTGAAGGTTTTGGAAGATGATTTCATCCCATTTGTCCAAAGTGACCCTTATTTTGACAGGATGTGGTTCCTTCAAGACAGAGCTCGACCTCATCGAAGCAGGAGAGTGTTTGATGTACTTTGGGGACCGCATTCTGGCACTGGTGTACCTCGTTAGGCCACCATGTTCTCCAGATTTGAACTCATGTGACTCCTTTTGCGGGGCTATATTAAAGATAATGTGTACAGAAATAACAAATGGTTGAAATGCCTCTATGTACTATAGGACTTAACATCAGAGGTCATCAGTCCCCTAGAACTTAGAACTACTTAAACCTAACTAAGGACATCTCATGCCCGAGGCAGGATTCGAACCTGCGACCGTAGCAGCAGCGCGGTTCTGGACTGAAGCGTCCATAACAGCTCGGCGACAGCGGCGGTGTACAGGAATAACCCCAAAACCACTGCTGACGTAAAAATGACCATTCTGGAGGTCATCGACAGCATTGATGTTCCGACGCTTCAGCGGATCATGCAAAATTTCGCCATTCGTCTGCGACATATCATCGACAAGGATAGTACATGTTGAATAGGGCCACAGTTGGTAACTAATTCACGTATTTTTCATATAGTTCAATAACTGTTGAAAGTATCAAAGATAAAGTTGTACCAACATAAAAACCTAAACAGGCTACCTACAACATTCGTCCACAGCATTTACGAGACAGTCTTAGCACCACCTTAGATTATTTGCAAATAATGCTGTCATTTACCGTCTAGTAAAGTCATCAGAATATGCACATCGATCTAAAAATTTAGGAAAATGTTTGGTGCGGAAAGTGGCAATTGTCTTCGTATAATGAAAATGTGTGGACATCGACATTAGTACAAAAAGGAATCCGTTAAATTTCGGTTACAAGAAAAAACACACAACACTAAAGGCTGTCAATTCAACTAAATACTTAAAGATGACAATTGCGAACAACTTGAATTGGAAAGATCACTTAGAAAATGTTGTGGGGAAGGCGGACGAAAGACTGTAATACACTCCTGGAAATTGAAATAAGAACACCGTGAATTCATTGTCCCAGGAAGGGGAAACTTTATTGACACATTCCTGGGGTCAGATACATCACATGATCACACTGACAGAACCACAGGCACACAGACACAGGCAACAGAGCATGCACAATGTCGGCACTAGTACAGTGTATATCCACCTTTCGCAGCAATGCAGACTGCTATTCTCCCATGGAGACGATCGTAGAGATGCTGGATGTAGTCCTGTGGAACGGCTTGCCATGCCATTTCCACCTGGCGCCTCAGTTGGACCAGCGTTCGTGCTGGACGTGCAGACCGCGTGAGACGACGCTTCATCCAGTCCCAAACATGCTCAATGGGGGACAGATCCGGAGATCTTGCTGGCCAGGGTAGTTGACTTACACCTTCTAGAGCACGTTGGCTGGCACGGGATACATGCGGACGTGCATTGTCCTGTTGGAAGTTCCCTTGCCAGTCTAGGAATGGTAGAACGATGGGTTCGATGACGGTTTGGATGTACCGTGCACTATTCAGTGTCCCCTCGACGATCACCAGAGGTGTACGGCCAGTGTAGGAGATCGCTCCCCACACCATGATGCCGGGTGTTGGCCCTGTGTGCCTCGGTCGTATGCAGTCCTGATTGTGGCGCTCACCTGCACGGCGCCAAACACGCATACGACCATCATTGGCACCAAGGCAGAAGCGACTCTCATCGGAGAAGACGACACGTCTCCATTCGTCCCTCCATTCACGCCTGTCGCGACACCACTGGAGGCGGGCTGCACGATGTTGGGGCGTGAGCGAAAGACGGCCTAACGGTGTGCGGGACCGTAGCCCAGCTTCATGGAGACGGTTGCGAATGGTCCTCGCCGATACCCCAGGAGCAACAGGGTCCCTAATTTGCTGGGAAGTGGCGGTGCGGTCCCCTACGGCACTGCGTAGGATCCTACGGTCTTGGCGTGCGTCCGTGCGTCGCTGCGGTCCGGTCCCAGGTCGACGGGCACGTGCACCTTCCGCCGACCACTGGCGACAACATCGATGTACTGTGGAGACCTCACGCCCCACGTGTTGAGCAATTCGGCGGTACGTCCACCCGGCCTCCCGCATGCCCACTATACGCCCTCGCTCAAAGTCCGTCGACTGCACATACGGTTCACGTCCACGCTGTCGCGGCATGCTACCAGTGTTAAAGACTGCAATGGAGCTCCGTATGCCACGGCAAACTGGCTGACACTGACGGCGGCGGTGCACAAATGCTGCGCAGCTAGCGCCATTCGACGGCCAACACCGCGGTTCCTGGTGTGTCCGCTGTGCCGTGCGTGTGATCATTGCTTGTACAGCCCTCTCGCAGTGTCCGGAGCAAGTATGGTGGGCCTGACACACCGGTGTCAATGTGTTCTTTTTTCCATTTCCAGGACTGTACTTAGAGGGTGTTTGAAAAAGGACTTTACAACTTTAAAAATTCATATAAATTTATTGAAAGAAGATTTAGAGTTGGGCGTAGTGTTGTTTTGTAGAGAAACCCATCAAGTTTTTTTTTTACCTTAAACTAAAGGTGTTGTATGTGGCTTCCGATCGTTATCCTGCACACATCTCATCGAAAGTCATTTTCTTGCCGAACTGGATATAGCATTGCAGGTGTAACTTTCTCAGTGGAGGCGTAAATTCTTGCTCTGAGTTCAGTTAGAGAAGCCGGCACAGCACGTACAAACTCGAAATCCTTGATAAATCCTCATTAAAAAAATCAAGGGGTGTCTGGTTTGGGAAGCATCGGAGCCAACCAATTGCCACGTCTCTGCCAATCCATTGACCTGGAAAGCGGTCACTGAGAAAATCCCAGACATCAGCCAGGTAGTGGGGTGGTGCACCATCTTGCATGAAGTAAACATTGCGTTATTGGTCCTCCTCACTGATCTGTGGTATCAAAAATTGTTGTAACATATCCAGGTACACTAACCCCTGAGGGTCCTCTCACGAAAAAAAGGGGCCATACACTTCGTTCTTGCTCAATGCAAGTAGATTTTGTAGGGCTGTCCACAAAACGTTGTCTCACTCGCTCAAGGACGTCGTCAGATGTGCTTGGATGACCTGATGATCTCCCATGTCTTACCGAGCACGCAGTTTCTAGGCCGGCTGGTGTGGCGGATCGGTTCTAGGCGCTTCAGTCTGGAACCGCGCGACCGCTACAGTCGCAGGTTCGAATCCTGCCTCGGGCATGGATGGGTGACGTCCTCAGTTAGATGTAAGTAGTTCTAAGTTTTAGGGGGCGGATGACCTCAGATGTTAAGTCCCATAGTGCTCAGAGCACTTACCACTTAAGTGAAACACAAGCCGTCAGAAAAGATGATTTTGTTCAAAAAATGTTCATCCTCGTGTAATGGATTCAACATATCCGTACATAAGTTCTTGCGAGCAATTTCATCGGTGTCTTTTATAGCTTATAGGGTCGTCAATCTGTACCGTTTCAAATGCAAACGGTTTCTCAACACACGTCAAACAGTCGTATGTGGGATTTGCAGTGCGCGAGATGCACTCTGGGTCGATTTTGTAGGGCTGTCCACAAAACGTTGTCTCACTCGCTCAACGAGGTCGTCAGATGTGCTTGGATGACCTGATGATCTCCCATGTCTTACCGAGCACGCAGTTTCTAGGCCGGCCGATGTGGCGGATCGGTTCTAGGCGCTTCAGACTGGAACCGCGCGACCGCTACAGTCGCAGGTTCGAATCCTGCCTCGGGCATGGATGGGTGACGTCCTCAGTTAGATGTAAGTAGTTCTACGTTTTAGGGAGCGGATGACCTCAGATGTTAAGTCCCATAGTGCTCAGAGCCGTAAAGGAGAAATATGATTTCCTATTACGGAAAAGTTCTGCATTCTGTCCCCCGAGTGACTGAATCCTCGTGTGAGTGCATTCGACTGTACCAATGACTCCAGGAAATCCAGCCAGTGTGTTGAAACCATCCATCACAGAGCGTACTTCCGCTCGAGGAGGAAACTTTATGTATTGACGAGACATCGCTGCTATGATTCCCGACACTTCACGTATAATTCTTTGTGCCGTTGTAGACTGTAAGTGAGCACTGTCGCCAATTACTGTGTTAAGTGCTCCAGTTGCGTATGCCCTTAATGTCATCAGAAGTATGTTCATGGGCGAGATCGGATTATTTCGGTTGTTGGAAATTCTAACCTTGTAAGTTGCAGGCAACTCCAACACCTTCCATGAAAACCCTGACATGATAAGCAAATCCAGTAGTATGTCACATAGCTCCGAATAAATCGTGACATTCAATTAACCAAAGTAATACGGGTAACGAGTGAGCAAATGGAATACCACAGACTAACACAAGAATGCCTAAATGTATGTCGTACCTTCCCACCGTAAGTCCAACGCAGTTCCGAGGGGAGAAACGAGAACAGAAGCCGAGAGCAGAACCGTGTTAAGCTAGAAGGCTCTACGATAAGGGACGGACTGGACACCCACGTCGCCTGCCTACCTCTAAGACTACCACCTGCAAGTTTTAGCGTGAGACTTTTTTGCGTGTCTGTTACATTAGGACCACCCCCCAGCCCATGTTAAAAGATAGAGCCCTCCAGAAGAATAGTATAGATCTTACGATAACGTTAAAAGGATCACACCAGCTGCAGGTTTTAGCGTGAGACTTTTTCGCGTCTCTGATATGTTCCAAACTTTAAAAACATTGCCCCACCACGAAAAGTATAACGTTTCTCATTGGATAGACAGAATTTTTGTAGGCGGAGTTTAAGGTTAACATTGAGACCCTGGTTGGTCAGATGAAAACACAGTTATTTTAATATTCTTTTACAGGGAGTGCAGTGGAGCTGACGCTGAAATCATTTAGTATTTGATTATATCATCACTCGTCTCACTGAACTCTTCTGAATTCTACATGTCACGTGTGGTCCTCAGCGTCAGCTTCACTGCACTCCATGTAAAAGATTCTTAATACTAACTAAATTTAGTGGAAGGGGTTCAAGGCTTTCCTATTTTTAGTTAGCTGGTATAATAATGTCGAAAAAGCAGTTAAGTTCACCACTGGAAATTTTATTCTACTCACAAAACATTGTTTATAAATTGCACTATTGATAAAAGGAAGCGTTTCAATACAGGATGGTAAAAACTAACTGCGGTCAACAAAAAGGTGAACGAATATTCCCTGAATGGGTTTCCAAGTTCTACAATGGATCGAAGGAAGACCTATGCCTTATCACATCTATAATCTAGGTTTAAATTAAGTTTCACAAAAGAGCAAACTATCAAAATGGTCTCGTGGATTTGATCCAATAACCATCACTCTGTTTCATTTGAAAGACGGAACCTCTCTTCCGATTCCCGGTCACCGTAATCTTCGAAAGGATTTCCCCTTTTCACAAGTACAGCAACACGGTTGCGGCGATTTATCTGTTGAAGATACAGCACTTCTTCGTCTTCTATGCCATTTAAAATGTCGAAACGCGCTGCCATGTTACGTGTTTACAATGAGAGATAATCGACCTTTCCAGCTCGGTTAACTTTAATCGCGATCAAATCCCTCGATTAACTTTGATCGATGTTGGTGCAGCCGAGTATCGAGTTAAATGCTGACTTGAGCGCGGTTAACTTTTAATCGGCGGTGGTGCAGTCGGCCCTGAATGTTCATTCGAATATTGTGTTAAAATTTTCAGTAAATCGCACAAGAACTTCTGACATTTCTGCTAATAGTATTTCCTCTAAATATAGCATATTCCGTCAGGGTAACGTCTAAAAATTCGAAGTAAATCGGCAAGAACTTTTCGAGATTTTTTAAAAGAACATTTCCCTTTTATATTTGGAAATTTGTGGTAAGGTCTTATGGGACCAAACTGCTGAGGTCTTCGGTCCCTAAGCCTAGACACTACTTAATCTAACTAACTTGGGCTGTGGACAACACACACACCCATGCCCGAGGGAGGATTCGAACCTCCGAAGTGGGGAGCTGCTCGGACCGTTTACATATTATACATATACTCGTTAAAAAGGTATGTAACCAATGTCCGTCCGAATGTTTATTAGTGCGTCGTGTACAAATTTGAAGTAAATCCGTTAAGAAGTTTTCGAGATTTTTACAACACCATTAAACAACGTGTAGTATTAGTATACTCGCAGATAAACATCTTAAGCTACTTACTTGTTACGAAATAAATACTAACAAAATCGCAAAAAATCGCAGTTTTGTGAAATCTGTACATTGCAAACGCAATGCGACACATAACTTTGGAAGTATCCGTTGCCAAGCGAGGATTTTGCTGGCAACAACGAAAACGAATATTTCATCGGGGTCAATAGTTTTCGAGATATTACTTGGTAACTTTGAAACGATTTTCTAACTGAAAATTTCACCCACTCAGAAAGGAAAAAACGTAGCTTTGGTCCTTAATAATCTAAAATCCGCCCCTAATTAAAATTAAGAACCGATTTATGGCATGGTGAGATTGGCTATACATGTGTTGCCTCATCTTGCATGAAAACAGTGGTTTCGAGACAGATGCGCCCTTCCAAAACCGGAATCACACGCTGTACAAGGGTGTCTCGATAACGCGCACGAATCACGGCTCACCTGACAAGCCCTCTGGATGTCTTCTGTTCCAAGAGGAGCGGACCGAGAAAAAGAGGCTTTTGAATCCACATTACACAGAGATATATGGCCAGTACAGTGGCTTTTTGTTCACAACACGCAAATTACTTCTGGGATTTGTACATATCAGAATTTTCAAGTGAATTTTTCGGGAGATCGATATGGTAATTGTTGCTCTGTCGTTGCGAAGGTCTGTTCTGACCCGATGTAGACAGTACTTTGGTGGTATCGTCGCGTCTGTGGATCTTAAACGCCAGATGCTAACTAATTCAGACTGCAGTAAAAGCCGAAGGATCACAAAGATACCAGGTGTACCGGTATGAAATGAGCGTTAAGATACAAATGTGTCGAAAGGGAACATTTGTTGTGAACGAGCCTTTATTTTTTGGTTGATATGACATCTGTCAAAGATATTTAGTATACATCAAGTCATGGAACAAACAACATCATATGTTTTCATCGTGTTAACAATGTCGAATTTTGTACCAGAAAGTCATGACTTGCGAAAAGCATTAATTTTTTGCTTTCATTTTTTAAAAAAAGTGCTGCAGAGTGGCATCGAATGATTGTCGAGGCATATGGTGATCATGCTCTATCAGAAGCAACATGCAAAAGATTGTTTCAACTGTTATGATCTAAGAAATGAAGAGCGTGGACGACCACCAAAAATGTTCTAAGACGCCAAATTGCAAGCAATATTGGATGGAGATGATACTTTGAGTCAGTATCAAATGGCAGCAATGCTAAATGTTGCACAATAAACAATTTCTGACCGTTTGAAAGCTATGGGAAAGATCCAAAAGTGTGGAAAATGAGTGCCACATGAATTCAATGAAAGACAGATGGGAAACCGAAAAACCATTTGTCAAATTTTGCTTCAAAGACACGAAAGAAAATTAATTTTGCATCGATCTGTTACTGGCGATGAAAAATGGATTTATTTTAAGAATCCTAAACTAGAAAAAGCATGGGTTAATCCGGAACAAACATCAACATCGACTGCAAAACCAGATCGATTCGGCAAGAAGACAATGCTCTGTGTTTGGTGGGATCAGAAAGGTGTGGTGTACCATGAGCTTCTAAAACCCTGTGAAACTGTGAATACTAATCCTACAGACAACAAATAATCAATTTGAACTATGCATTGCTCGAAAAGAGACCAGAATGGGCCAGAAGACATGGCAAAGTAATTTTTTTACACGACAATGCATCTGCACACAAAACAAAACTGATTCAGGATACAATCAAAACACTTGGCTGGGAGCTGCTACCCCACCCGCCATATTCACCAGAATTGACCCCTTACGACTACCATTTGTTTTCATCAATGGGACACGCATTGGCTGAGGAACACTTCGATTCCTACGAAGAAGTGGAAAATTGGGTGTTTGATTGGTTTGCTTGAAAAGACGAACATTTTTATTGGCGTGGTGTCCACAAATTGCCAGAAAGGTGGTCAAAATGTATAGAAAGCAATGGTCAGTACTTTGAATAAAATGTTTTCACTTTTCACTTCAAAATTAGTGTTCCATTTTCACAATGAAACGCTCATTGCATACCGGTGCATCTGGTACACTGGTCTGAGCCCAGCGCAAGGCGCTACAGGATGCGTTGTCCATCTCGGAAATCTTCGCTGCTTAAATTCCGAGAGCGGTCATTAGAGGAATAGCCAGGGAATGCGACACTCGATGTGCATAACAAATTACTTCCTGTCACTCGCGTCTCGCCAAATGACCGCGATGATAAATAGTCGGTCTTCCAATTAAAGGAAGGCTCGCTTGCGACGCAGGTTCTTCCTTCACTGCTACTGCGAATGCGACCCGAATTGGCTAAAACGATAGTTCTGCACGAAGTATTCTTGCACCACACTTCGTAAGACGGCTACCGCAGATGCGGTCCCTCCTGATATTAATACACTACTGGCCATTAAAATTGCTACACCACGAAGATGAAGTGATCCAGACGCGAAAGGTAACCGACAGGCAGAAGATGCTGTGATATGCAAATGATTAGCTTTTCAGAGCATTCACACAAGGTTGGCGCCAGTGGCGACACCTACAACGTGTTGTCATGAGGAAAGTTGCCAACAGATTTCTCATACACAAACAGCAGTTGACTGGCGTTGCCTGGGGAAACGTTGTTGTGATGCCTCCTGTAAGGAGGAGAAATGCCTACCATCACGTTTCCGACTTTGATAAAGGTCGGATTGTAGCCTATCGCGATTGCGGTTTATCGCATTGGTCGAGATCCAATTACTGTTGGCAGAATATATGGAATCGATGGGTTCAGGTGGGCAATACGGAACGCCGTGATGGATCCCAACGGCCTCGTATCACTAGCATTCGAGATGTTAGCTATCTTATCCGCATTTCTGTAACGGATCGTGCAGCAACGTCTCGATCCCTGAGTCAACAGATGGTGGCGTTTGCAAGACAGCAGCCATCTGTACGAACAGTTCGACGGCGTTTGCAGAAGCACGGACTATCAGTTCGGAGACCGTGGCTGCGGTTACCCTTGACGCTGCATCACAGACAGGAGCGCCTGCGATGGTGTACTCGACGACGAACCTGGGTGCACGAATGGCAAAACGTCATTTTTTCGGATGAATCCAGGTTCTCTTTACAGCATCGTGATGGTCGCATCCGTGTTTGGCGACGTCACGCTGAACGCACATTGGAAGCGTGTATTCGTCATCACCATACTGGCGTATCACCCGGCATGACGGTATGGGGTGCCATTGGTTACACGTCTCGGACACCTCTTGTTCGCATTGACGGCACTTTGAACAGTGGACGTTACGTTTCAGATGTGTTACGACCCGAGGCTCTACCCTTCATTCGATCCCTGCGAAACCCTACATTTCAGCAGGATAATACACGACCGCATGTTGCAGGTCCTGTACGGGCATTTCTGGATATAGAAAATGTTCGACTGCTGCCCTGGCCAGCACATTCTCCAGATCTCTCACCAACTGAAAACGTCTGGTCAATGGCGGCCGAGCAACTGGCTCGTCACAATAGGCCAGTCACTACTCTTGATGAACTGTGGTATCGTGTTGAAGCTGCATGCGCAGCTGTACCTGTACACGCCATCCAAGCTCTGTTTGATTCAATACCTAGGCGTATCAAGGCCGTTATTACAGCCAGAGGCTGTTGTTCTGGGTACTGATTTCTCAGGATGTATGCACCCAAATTGCGTGAAATTGTAATCACATATCAGTTCTAGTGTAATATATTTGTCCCTAGAATACCCGTTTATCATGGGCATTTCTTCTTGGTGTAGCAATTTTAATGGCCAGTAGTGTAGTACAAGCTTCTAGTAGATAAATACACCGACGCAAATGAAGCTATTATACGAGGAAGCATCTCCCGCAACATTCATCACACCGGCTGGTCGTAACTGGACGTACTCACAGACGTCCAGTGTGGGCTGTAGTTACCGTGTGGCAGAGAAACATGGTAGATATGCTGGTGCGTTCATGCGGAACCGGTTTATGATGGCAAAAAATTAGTTCCTGTTTTCGCCACCAGGTGCAAATCTGTTGCTGCACACCTGTTTGTGTTACGATATGACATCCACGCTGTCATTTGAAAAGCCACAAAGTACGGCTATCAAGAAGAGAGATCGCGCGCTGCTAGTGGAACTGTTCAATGTTAACGGCAGCAATTGCAGTGCTGCATTTAGAGACTATCACCGACTCTAAGGTCTGAGGAGTGGTCATTAAATGGCTTAAAGAAGATGATTCGGAAATTTGCAAACACGGTTGAGCTTGGTGTGGCACGCGGAAGAGGAAGGCGTCCTATCCCGTTGGAAGTTAGAGGTTCAAATGGCTCTAAGCACCATGGGACATAACATCTGAGGTCATCAGTCCCCTAGACTTATAACTACTTAAACCTAAGGACATCACACACATCCACGCCCGAGGCAGGACCTGCGACCATAGCAGCAGCGCGGTTCCGGACTGAAGCTCCTAGAACCGCTCGGCCACAGCCGCCGGCAGAAGTTTCTGACGAGGTTGCTGTTGCTGTAACTGAGCATTCAACACGTGCCCCGGGTCGCGCTTGTTTTCGTGCAGTGCCACGAGAATTGTCCACCCGACAGTCAACAGGATGGAATGTTTTGCGGTCTAGTTTACACTGGCCCCCTACAAGATCTAGGCGGTGCAGCAACTGAAACATCACCCGCAGCAACGTTCTGAATTTGCTGTTCGGTTTCTGGCGCAGGCCCAAATTGACCGACATATGGCTGGCAGTATTCTGTGGAGTGACGATGAACACTTTAAGAGTCCACTGTAAGATGCAGTGAATACACAGAACTCCCGAATTTGGGCCACATCACCAACGAACGACCAACTTGCACAGAGCTCCGTTGACAACTTGGGCCCATGTCTTCGTGGGGTCTGCGCCATTATCGAACCCTATCATCCACTCTTACCAACTGAAATCGGGACTAATTTGACCAGGGCGCGGTTTTCCAGTCGTCTAGGCCGCAACCGGCACGGTAACGAGCCCAGGAGAGGCGCTGCGGGCGATGTCGTGCTGTCAGCAGAGGCACTCCGTCCGCTGCCATAGCCCATTAAGTGGGGTAGGACGTCAAACGGACCGACTTGGAGCAGGAGAGGCACCACAGAACACTTTAATTTACACTGTCTATACTTTTACGAATAAATTCATAAAACTTTGTCAGCATCACCACGAAGGATTCCGCATTCACACTCCTAGCAGTGTAAGTTCGAAAACATAACAAAATAATTTTTTTACGTGTGAAATTTCATCATTTTTTTTCACTTACTAATGGCAGTATTTGTTGCTATAGGTACATAGCATAAGGGAACAATTGACAGGAATAGGGGAAAGAAATACAGTAGAAGAAGAATGGGTAGCTCTGAGGGATGTAGTAGTGAAGGCAGCAGAGGATAAAGTAGGTAAAAAGACGAGGGCTGCTAGAAATCCTTGGGTAACAGAAGAAATATTGAATTTAATTGATGAAAGAAGAAAATATAAAAATGCAGTAAATGAAGCAGGCAAAAAGGAATACAAACGTCTCAAAAATGAGATCGACAGGAAGTGCAAAATGGCTAAACAGGGATGGCTAGAGGACAAATGTAAGGATGTAGAAGCTTATCTCACTAGGGGTAAGATAGATACTGCCTACAGGAAAATTAGAGAGACCTTTGGAGAGAAGAGAACCACGTGTATCAATATCAAGAGCTCAGATGGCAGCCCAGTTCTAAGCAAAGAAGGGAAGGCAGAAAGGTGGAAGGAGTATATAGAAGGCTTATACAAGGGCGATGTACTTGAGGACAATATTATGGAAATAGAAGAGGATGTAGATGAAGACGAAATGGGAGATACGATACTGCGTGAAGAGTTTGACAGAGCACTGAAAGACCTGAGTCGAAACAAGGCCCCCGGAGTAGACAACATTCCATTAGAACTACTGACGGCCTTGGGAGAGCCAGTCATGACAAAACTCTACCAGCTGGTGAGCAAGATGTATGAGACAGGCGAAATACCCTCAGACTTCAAGAAGAATATAATAATTCCAATCCCAAAGAAAGCAGGGTCTGACAGATGTGAAAATTACCGAACTATCAGTTTAATAAGCCACGGCTGCAAAATACTAACGCCAATTCTTTACAGACGAATGGAAAAACTGGTAGATGCAGACCTCGGGGAGGATCAGTTTGGATTCCGTCGAAATGTTGGAACACGTGAGGCAATACTGACCTTACGACTTATCTTAGAAGAAAGATTAAGAAAAGGCAAACCTACGTTTCTAGCATTTGTAGACTTAGAGAAAGCTTTTGACAATGTTGACTGGAATACTCTTTTTCAAATTCTAAAGGTGGCAGGGGTAAAATACAGGGAGCGAAAGGCTATTTATAATTTGTACAGAAACCAGATGGCAGTAATAAGAGTCGAGGGGCATGAAAGGGAAGCAGTGGTTGGGAAAGGAGTGAGACAGGGTTGTAGCCTCTCCCCGATGTTATTCAATCTGTATATTGAGCAAGCAGTAAAGGAAACAAAAGAAAAATTTGGAGTAGGTATTAAAATTCATGGAGAAGAAATAAAAACTTTGAGGTTCGCCGATGACATTGTAATTCTGTCAGAGACGGCAAAGGACTTGGAAGAGCAGTTGAACGGGATGGACAGTGTCTTGAAAGGAGGATATAAGATGAACATTAACAAAAGCAAAACGAGGATAATGGAATGTAGTCAAATTAAATCGGGTGATGCTGAGGGAATTAGATTAGGAAATGAGACACTTAAAGTAGTAAAGGAGTTTTGCTATTTAGGAAGTAAAATAACTGATGATGGTCGAAGTAGAGAGGATATAAAATGTAGACTGGCAATGGCAAGGAAAGCGTTTCTGAAGAAGAGAAATTTGTTAACATCGAATATAGATTTATGTATCAGGAAGTCGTTTCTGAAAGTATTTGTTTGGAGTGTAGCCATGTATGGTAGTGAAACATGGACGATAACTAGTTTGGACAAGAAGAGAATAGAAGCTTTCGAAATGTGGTGCTACAGAAGAATACTGAAGATAAGGTGGATAGATCACGTAACTAATGAGGAGGTATTGAATAGGATTGGGGAGAAGAGAAGTTTGTGGCACAACTTGACTAGAAGAAGGGATCGGTTGGTAGGACATGTTTTGAGGCATCAAGGGATCACAAATTTAGCATTGGAGGGCAGCGTGGAGGGTAAAAATCGTAGAGGGAGACCAAGAGATGAATACACTAAGCAGATTCAGAAGGATGTAGGTTGCAGTAGGTACTAGGAGATGAAGCAGCTTGCACAGGATAGAGTAGCATGGAGAGCTGCATCAAACCAGTCTCAGGACTGAAGACAACAACAACAGGTACACTTTTCTTCATAAGTAAGAGAGAGTCTTCGGTGAATTGTGCACAGCATACAAACCATACTTAAGGGTGTATGAAGCTCTAGAAATTAAGGAAATTAACCATAAAATTTGTGTTCTTCCTAAACATGAAGTTTAAAATATAACAGTTCATTCGTTTTTTCATAAATTAAATAAATTCTAGAGTTTCATACACCTGTGAGTATGGTATGTATTATGTGGAAAATTCATCGAAGAATCTCTCTAACTTATGAAGAAAAGTGAACCTATAGCAACGAATGCAGCCATTAGTAAGTGATAAAAGTTACGCAATTTCACAAGTAAAAAAAAAATTTTTTTTTGTTATGGTTTCGAACTTCCACTGCAATGAGTGTGAATCCTGAATCCTTCCTGGTCATGCTGACAAAGTTTTATGAATTTATTCGTGAAGGTATTGGCAGTGGAAATTAAAATGTCCTGTGGGGTCTCTCCTGCTCCAAGTCGGCCCCTTTGACTTCCAACCCCCCTTAACGCCAAATTTCACCGCACTCTCGTAACGGATACGTTTGTCGTATGTCTCAAATTGATTTCCGCGGTTATTTTACGCACTGTTACTTGTCCGTTAGCACTGACAATTCTTTGCAAACGCCGTTGCTCTTGCCGGCCGGTGTGGCCGAGCGGTTCTAGGCGCTTCAGTCTGGAACCGCGCGACCGCTGCGACCGCAGGTTCGAATCCTGTCGCGGGCATGGTTGTGTGTAATGTCCGTAGGTTAGTTTGGTTTAAGTTGTTCTTAGTTCTAGGGGACTGATGACCTCAGATGTTAAGTCCCATACTGCTCAGAGCCATTTGAACCATTTTTGAGCCGTTGCTCTCGATCATTACGTGCAGTCTGTCGGCCGCTGCATTGTCCATGGTGAGAGGTAATACCTAGAATTTAGTATTCTCAGCGTACTCTTGTCACTGTGGACGTCGGAATATTGAATTCCCTACCTATTTCGGAAATGGAATGTCCGACACATCTAGCTCCAACTAGCATACCACGTTCAAAGTCTGTTAACACCCGTCGCGCGCGGCCATAATCACCTCGGAAACCTTTTCACGTGGATCATCTGATTACAAATGACAGCTCCGCCGGTCTACTGTCCTTTTAGATCTTGTGTACGCGATACTTTCGCCATCTCTATATGGCCATATCGGTATCCCATGACTTTTTTTCACATCACTGTAATTTTGTGTCACTACAGTACGTTCGAAGAAGGGTAAGATAATATATTACTTTTCCCAGAATGGAATTTTCCCTCTGCAGCGGAGTATGCGCTGATATGGAACTTTTTGACGGTTTAAAATTGTGTGCCGGACCGAGACTCGAACTCGCGACCTTTTCCTTTCGCGGGCCAATGCTCTACCGACTGAGCTACCCAAGCACGACTCTCGCCCCGTCCCCACAGCTTTAATTCTGCCAGTACCTCGTCTCCCACCTTCGAAACTTTACAGAAGCTCTCCTGTGAACCTGAAAGAAAGGATATAGCGGAGACATGGCTTAGCCACAGCCTGGGGGATGTTTCCAGAATGAGGGAGTCGTGCTTAGGTAGCTCATCCGGTAGAGCACTGGCCCGCGAAAGGCAAAGGTCCCGAGTTCGTGTATCGGTGCGGCACACAGTTTTAATCTGCCAGAAAGTTTCTTACTGCTTTTTATCAGAAAGCACCAGGACGAGAAAATGAGAGAAATTAAAAATGCATACAGAGGTTTATCCTTCTGCCCATTCACGGAGCAAAGTAAAAGTGGAGGGGTGGGGGGTGGGGGAGGTGGTGAAGGTAGGAATATCAGTAATACTCTCCGCCACATGCCGTAAGCTGATTTGCGAAGTACAGATGTAGATGAAGAGGGAGAGGCACCTCTGAAATGAACATACTGGGAAGGGCGTTCAGCGACCTGCATACTCGTACCATAAGTGCTCCAAAAGATGAACTCTATTCTTCTAATGGGATACCACCGGGTGTTCTCTCTCTCTTCTAAGCGTTCTGCTGGCTTTGCCAACTAAAGGCAGCTGCAGTTCCTTGCACCACTGTCAGACAGGTGTTTCCGAAAGCTCGGTGCTTCCTGCATCAGAGGGACACCAGGAAAAGTGGAAGCCCGCGCATCCTTGGGCGTCCACGTCAGCTGCGAGGGACACCGGTTCTTTACCTGACTTGCAGGGAAGTCAGCCGGCAAACGCCACTCCCAGGTGACGCATAACACAACACAGCATCCTGGTGGCGCCTCGGCCCGGCCAGCCAATGGCGTTGCACAAGATTCTGTAAGTCCTCAACCGCGGCGTCATCAGGGAGGGAGTAATTCATCTCATAATCAGTATACGAAAGATATTCGGAAAGATCAGCGCTATGTGCAAACCACTGCGTAAATTAACACATAGCTCCACATTCTCGTATACGAGGGTGAGTTATTTATTGTGCAAAAGTGGTACAAAGCTGTAGCACTTTTCAACGTAATCTCCGCCAGGCTCAATGCAAGTCGTCCAGTGCTTACAAAGTGCATAAATTCCTTTGGAAAAAAAAAATTCTTTTGATAGTCCGCGCAACCACTCATGCACCGCGTGGCGTACCTCTTCATCAGAACGGAACTTCTTTGCTCCCATTGCGTCTCTGAGTGGTCCAAACATATGGAAATCACTTGGGACAAGGTCTGGTGAGTATGGTGGATGAGGAAGACACTCAAAACGCAGGTCTGTGATTGTTGCAACTGTTGTAGGGCAGTGTGGGGCCTTGTGTTGTCATGTTGCAAAAGGACACCTGCTGACAGCAATCCACGTCGCTCTGATTTGATTGCAGGCCGCAGAAGATTTTATAGGAGATGTGTGTATGATGCACTGGTGACAGTGGTCTCTCTAGGCATGTAATGCCCCTAAGTGACGCCTTTTTCGTCCAAGAAGAGTCAGCATAAGCTTCCCTGCTGATGGTTCTGATCTTAACTTCTTTGGTTTTGGTGACGAGGAATGGCACCATTCCTTGCTCGCTCCCTTAGTTTCCGGTTGGTGGAAGTGAACCCAGGCTTCGTACCCAGTAACTTGCAAGGAAGCCACCACCTTCTCGTTCAAAGCGCCGAAGACGTTCTTCACAAGCGTCATCATGCCTTTCTCTCATTTCAGGAGTCAACTGCAATGGCATCCATCTCCCAGACACTTTGTGAAACTGGAGCACAATGTGGTGTGCTGACCCATGACTAATCTGTAAACATGCTGCAATGTCATTCAGTGTCATCTCGGCGGTTTTCCTTCACTACGGCTTCAACTGCTGCAATGTTCTATGGAGTCACAACTCGTTGTGCCTGACCTGGACGGGGAGCATCTTCCACTGAAGTCACACCATTTGCAAACTTCCTACTCCATTCGTAGACTTGCTGCTGTGACAAACATGCATCACCGTACTGAACCTTAATTCGTCGATGAATTTCAATAGGTTTCACACCTTCACTACGCAAAAACCGAATACCAGAACGCTGTTCTTCCCTGGTGCAAGTCGCAAGTGGGGCGGCCATAGTGCGACGGTATGTGTGCATCTGCATTATGCTGCCACCTACAGGCCATTCTGCACGCTGTTTGTAGCACGCTTACCAACTTGGAGGATAACGGCGCGAAGTTTAGATTTGTTATTACAAATTTAAGGTTTGCATTTGACTCACCCTCGTACAATGACGTGTCGAAAGTCATCGGATAGCTATATGCACATATATAGATGTCGGCAGTGTCGCTTACACAAGGTATAAAAGGGCAGTCATTTCTACTCAAGTGATTCATGTGAAAAAGTTTCCTACGTTATTGTCGTCTCACGACGGGAATTAACAGACTGTGAACGCGGAATGAGAGTTGGAGCTAGTCACATGGGACATTCCATTTCGTAAATAGTTAGGGAATTCAATGCCAACGGCCTTGCCGCAATGTTAACACCGGTTCCCGTCAGATCACCGAAGTTAAGCGCTGTCGGGCTGGGTAAGTACTTGGATGGGTGACCATCCGGTCTGCCGAGCGCTGTTGGCAAGCGGGGTGCACTCAGCCCTTGTCAGGCAAACTGAGGAGCTACTTAACTAAGAAGTAGCAGCTCCGATCTCGGAAACAGTTCACAGTGGACAAAGCCCGACCAACAGGCATTACATGCATTGACCAAAAATAATAGTGCATTGAGAATGGCTAGTTTCTACCTGAAATCTAGATCTGCCAATAAGAATTCCAAAGGACGACTAATAGCTGAAATCTATTACTTACAAAACATAATATCATTTAATAAGCCTTAGTTTGATTGCTCAGTCTTTCTGGGGGAGTTAATACATTAAACTGCAATCAGGCGGTGAACAGAATAGGATGCACAGAATCCAGCGAGACAAGCGTCTGTGAAAAGACTCCACAGAGGCGTTTCAAGTTTAACCTTTCGATATTTCAGTACTCTAATGAGTCTGAATTTTAGTTTTTAGGATCTCCATAAACTGTTACTTAGCCGTTTTTATACTAGATATACGTAGAATAAAGAGTAATTAGGAGAAACCAGCAGTATTTTCCTGTCAGTGCCTGTCTGTCTCGCTGCCCCCCCCCCCTTTTCCCATCACCGAGCAGTGAGCTTCTGCTGTTGTCCTTCAGTTCACAGTACCTCTCCACTCTGTGCCGTTCACGTGATGTTGTTATTGGTGTTTAGTGATTGTTCTCTTGTGTTGTGAAGTTGTTTTATGGACAATGGCTACCAGTGGATGTATAAACTACCCAGATTGCTTCTGCTACATTTGTGGTAACTATACCGTTAAAAAGCAACAAAAAAAACATTTCCGATTTTGTTGAAAAGTTTATTTCGCGTATTTTGGTATAAAGTTAGGCGATCAAGATAAGCCTTGGGCCCCACACAAAGTTTGTTCAGTGTGTGTTGAAGAACTGAGGCAATGGTTTCAACGTAAAAAACAAAAAAATGGCTCTGAGCACTATGGGACTTAACATCTGTGGTCATCAGTCCCGTAGAACTTAGAACTACTTAAACCTAACTAACCTAAGGACATCACACACATCCACTCCCGAGGCAGGATTCGAACCTGCGACCGTAGCAGTCACGCGGTTCCGGACTGAGCGCCCAGAACCGCGAGACCACCGCGGCCGGCCGTAAAAAAACAGTCCTTACGTTTTGAAATACCAGTGGTTTGGAGGGAGCCCAAAAATCATAGTGATGTGCTGCTATTCCTGTTCTTGCAACTTACGAGGTTTCAATTTGAAAGACAAAAAGTATATTTCTTACTGTAACATTCAGTCAGCCATACGGTCTGTTCCTCATGGACCTGAAGTACCAGTAACCTCTCCCCCAGATTCTTAGGATGGTATAGATGATGACGAGCCATTGGCTCAGCAAGGTGATAGTAAAGAAGGCAGAGATTGCTATGATTCCAATCTGAACTGAACGATTTAGTTAGAGACCTAGGCCTTTCTAAGGAATTGGCAGAGGTTTTAGGGTCTGGATTGAAAGATAAACATTTGTTGGCTTCGGGTATATCTTTTTCTTGGTATCGATCTAGGTAAAAGAGTTTGTATCTTTCTTCTCTCAAGAAGATGACCAGGTGTTTTGCAGTGATGTTCCTGGGCTTATGGCACGTTTCAAAATAGAATATGCTCCTAATGGGTGGAGACTTTTTTATTGATTCTTCAAAAAGAAGCCTTAAAGCAGTACTTCTACACAATGGCAATAAGTATGCTTCTATAACAGTTGGACACTCGGTTCACTTAAAAGAATGTTACGAAAACCTTGAACTGGTTTTAAGCGAACTCGGCTATTCAGGCCACAAATGGATGCTATGTGGTGATTTAAAAGTGATTTCAATGCTGCTTGGTCAACAAAGTGGCTATACAAAGTTCCCTTGCCTGCTCTGTGAATGGGGAAGTGGAGACAGAAAGCAACACCACATAAAAAAAGCTTGGCCCTTGATAAAAACCTTACAGCTAGGGGTTAAAAATGTTGAGAGGAAAAGCCTTGTGGATCCCAAAAATGTGTTACTTCCACGACCTCACATTAAGTTAGGGATTGATGAAACAATTTGTTAAGGCATTGCCAAAAGAAGGTGAGCGTTTGAGATATCTTTGTGGAGAGTTTCTTGGTTTATCCGAGCCAAAGCTAAAAGAAGGAATCTTTGACGCACCAGACATTAGAAAACTAATGACAGATCCCAACTTTGTGGACAAAATGGAAGCAAAAGAAAAGGCAGCATGGACATCTTTTAAATTAGTTGTTACCGGTTTCCTAGGAAACAAAAGAGATCCAAACTACGAAACAATCGTCGCTGACATGGTCGACAACTTTAAGAAGCTGGGCTGTAACATGAGCATTAAAGTTCATTTTCTCCACTCACATCTTGACTACTTCCCTGCAAACTTCGGAGATGTAAGTGAAGAGAACAGCGAAAGATTCCACTAACACATTAAAGAGATGGAAAGAAGATATCAAGGCAGATGGAACATCAACATGATAGCGGATAAATTGCTTAAATTTTGTTATTACATCCAAAATACTTCCTTTTTTGTGAGAAAACCTTACGTGATGGGAAAAATTTTTTGAAATGAGCGATGAAAAGTTCATAAGTCAGTTACCAAATTTCAAACAACTTTTTTTTTTGCATACTTGTGGTATTATTATTGCACCACGTCATAGTCTAGTGACTACTGCACTGGGCTGTCACTGATGTGGTCCCGGGTTCGTAACTCAGCCCAGCCATAGATGACTGTTTAGGTGAGGAACGCAGTGTTGGGACAGACTTCCTCGGGGTTGTCTCTTTACCTCCTTATTATGCCGATTGTCTGGAAAGATGAAAACCTTTATCATCTATCATTCCTTGAGGCTTGTGCGCAGTATATCTGTTTACTTATTGTCGAGTTCAGATTTTACTGTATTTCTTTGTAATTTATTGTATTGTATTGTATTTAATTCCAGTTTAGTTTATTTTTCTTTATTTTACGTTTTTATTTTAGTGCCGCAGACGTTCTCCGTCTTGTTCCGGGACCTACGCGATTTGCTCTTCAACGGATTGACGAAACGAATGTATCGTCATTTTCACTGTCCATAACTGAAGAGATGTTGATAGTGACTTACAATAAAACCAACCCGGAAATGTCACGAGTATCACAAGAGATGTTGACAGTGATTTTCAATTAAACCAACCAGGAAATGACCCAAGTACCACACGCCAAAGATGCGATATTGACACGTATAACAAGTCAGAAACTGAAGGCTTATTTGAGACTTCCTATACTAGCTGGTGTATCTCTTGAAGAACTGCCAGTTTTTCCTGCAACGATGTCAGTTCAGCGTCTCCATACAGTCAGCAAATTCATGGTGGTGTCTGTTTGTTCTATATCGTGTCTCCCTACCACTTTTGCAGCTACGCTCTGAGCGTGTTTTTTTGGGGAATTAACTAGTTTGAATCTGGGACCTGTTGCTGGTAAGGAGACGCCAGACCACACATGACATGTAGAATTCAGAAGAGTTCAGTGAGACTAACGATGATATAACCAAATACTTAATGATCTCAGCGTCAGCTCCACTGCACTCCCTGCAAAAGAATCTTAATACTAACTAAATTTAGTGGAAGAGGTTCAAGGCTTTCCTATTTTTAGTTAGCTGGTAAAATAACATGGAAAAAGCAGTTACGTTTACCATTGGAAATTTTATTCTACTCACAAAACATTGTTTATAAATTGCACTATTGATAAAAGGAGATGTTTTAATACAGGATGGTAAAAACCAACTGCGTTCAACAAAAATGTGAACGAATATTCTCTGAATGGGTTTCCAAGTTCTACAATGGATCGAAGGATGACCTATGCCATATCACATCTATAATCTAGGTTTAAATTAAGTTTTACAAAAGAGAAAACTATCAAAATGGTCTACAGTGACCCTCAATTATCTTTAATTACTTATCTAACTTGTCGTAAATTACAGTGGCTGATGTGGCTTCTCAATAACAGCATAACAGAAAGATCATCGCTTTTCAGATTTTTACTTCAAGTTGCAAATGTGAACACCATGAGCTTTAATTTACGATCGACACTAGTATTACGCAAAAAGGAGGTGTAACAGATGAGACTTCTGCAGTTCTGAGTGAAGCCTTATGCGCTCAAAAATGCGGCATCGCGTGCGTTCATTACCTTGTCGGTGTTTAGGCAGCGTCAGGGCGACGGCGGGCAGCACAGCTCCGCTCACCTCGCCATCTCGGAAGCAACTCTTCTCTAACTTCTCCTTACTACATGTACAGAAGTTGGTTTAAAAACAACTATCTGGCTGTGTTTTCATCTGACCAATCAGGGTCTCAATGTTAACCTTAAGCTCCGCCTACAAAAATTCTGTCAATCCAATGAGAAACGTTATACTTTTCGTGGTGGGGCAATGTTTTTAAAGTTTGCAACGTAACAGAGACACTAAAAAGTCTCGCGCTAAAACCTGCAGCTGGTGTGGTCCTTTTAGCGTTATCGTAAGATCTATACTATTCTTCTGGAGAGCTCTATCTTTTAACATGGGCTGGGGGGGGGGGGTGGTCCTTGACGTCACAGAGACGCGAAAAAGTCTCACGCTAAAACGTGCGGGTGGTAGTCTCAGAGGTAGGCTGGCGACGTGGGTGTCCTGTCCGTCCCTTATCGTAGGGCCTTCTAGCTTAACACGGTTCTGCTCTTGGCGTCTGTTCTCGTTTCTCCCCTCGGAACTGCGTCTGTTTCACGGTGAGAAGGTACGACATGCATTTAGGCGTTCTTGTGCTAGTCTGTGGTATTCCATTTGCTCACTCGTTACTCGTATTACTTTGGTTAATGTAATGTCACGATTTATTTATTCGGAGCTATGTGACATACTACTGGATTTGCTTATCATGTCAGGGTTTTCATGGGAAGTGTTGGATTTGCCTGACACCTTACAAATTTCTCAGATTTGACAACAAAGAAGGTGGACCAGCTAGCCGACGTCGCGAAAACTGTCTGCTATCAGGACTCTCTTTGAAATGGTTCTGCAACAGTTGCCTAAAATGTTCTTTCCTTATGAATACATCAGAGTGGATGAGCAATTGGTTCTATTCAGAGGAAGGTGTCCCTCCCGGCAGTATACAGGGTGGTCCATTGATCGTGACCGGGCCAAATATCTCATGAGATTAGCATCAAACGACAAAACTACAAAGAACGAAACTAGCGGGACAACCATAGCGCCGTCTGGTTTCCCCCTTCAAGCTAGACGAGTTTCGTTCTTTGTAGTTTTTTCGTTTGACGCTTATTTCGTGAGGTATTTGGCCCGATCACTATCAATGGACCACCCTGTATACCTTCAAAACCAAGAGATAAAACATGAAATGAAAGTATGGTTGTTATCTGACATAAAAACGACATATGTTGGTGCGGCAGAAGGGCGTAAAGGAAAGTCGGGAAATGGACCACGAGAAACAAATCAAGGCAGAAATGTTGTTTTGGGGCTTGTTGAGAAAACTGGGTGAAACATTACCGCTGATAATTTCCTTACGGACTCAAACCTGGGCAAAGAACTTCTCAGTAAAAATCCAACAATAGCAGGAACTCGCAGAAACAACAAAGCTGAGATACGGGAGGAAATCCAGCCCAACAATAGCAGACCAGTACTTTCAACTGTCTTTAGATTCCAGAGGGGCGTGCGTTTGGTTTAGTACGTGCCAAAAGACAAAATAGCAGTTGTTTAACTCTGCAATGCACCGTGATTGAAAAAAAAAAAAAGATTCAAATGGCTCTGAGCGCTATGGGACTTAACATCTGAGGTCATCACTCGCCTAGAACTTAGAACTACTTAAACCAAACTAACCTAAGGACATCACACACATCCATGCTCAAGGTGCCTAGAACCTCTCGGTCGCAGCGGCCGGCTAGTCAATTACAGTGGCAGACGCTACAAGAGACATGTTTAGCATCACAGTTTGGTTTACTATTAAAGTTCCGAGAGTTTACGTCCGTAGAAGGGTCAGGCAATATATTATTTCCTGGAGAAAAGACCGTGAAGGTAAAATTAGAGAGATTCGGGACTATACGGAGGCAATAGAAGCGAATGGTTCGCGGCTAGAACAGGAAAATGGGAAATGTAACATTGATATACAAAGTACCCTCCGCTGTAGGGTTGTCTGCCAAGTATAGATATAGATGTAAATGTTTCAGTTTACAGCCATGAGTGTGGACAACATCGTCTGACGATGCAACCCAATGTGCTTCAATCCTTCCTTAACTTCTCCATGAAGAACGTATCTCTTCATCTGTTTGAAAAATCTTATTTCTTTCCTCCCCAAAAAATCCTTTGTGCACAGTACTGAAATATTCTTCGAGCTGCTCTAACTTGGAATAACGCTGTGTGCAGTGGAGTCTAAGACGCCAGTCATATCAATTGAGTCACTCGTACGTCCTTAAATGAATCAAATTCAATTCCTCATTCGCCATCGAAGTGACAATACTGCTTGAATTAATCAGCCCCACCCTCTCATCACTGTTGAAGAATTCAGTTGTGTGACTCGTTAAGTGGACGAGGAGAGCGGCGAGCTGTAGCTCAGTTATACTGGAAGGGGTAAAAACTCTTCATCTCTGTTCTTTTCCTCCAGGAACTGAAAACACAAAAGTTTCCTCTTCTTCGAGTTTAAGGAAGCACTCTTTAAATTGCTTATCGTAACGTTCAACTTACTGAGACCTTCGAGGTAAAAAGTTCGAGCTTAGTTTCAGTTCACGTGGCCAGTGCTGAACGTGATTTAGAAAGCTATGATTGTTTTGATAAGGTCAACTCATTTGTTCACGTATCTGTCACTCAGTGCTGCTTTCATTCTATCGTACTGTGCACTGAGGCGAAAAAAAGTCATGGGAAACCTCTTAATATCGTGTCGGACCTTCTTTTCCCGGGCGTAGTGCAGCAATTGGAAGTGGTATGGACTTTGAAAATCGTTGCAAGTTTCCATCAGAAAGCTTGAGCCATGCTGCCCCCCCCCCCCCCCCTAGCCATCCGTAGTTACGAAGTGTTCCCGATGCAAGATTTTATGCCCTAACTTAACTCTCGATTATATCCCATAAATGTTCGATGGGAGCAAGCCGCCGTGGCCGAGCGGTTCCAGGCGCTACAGTCTGGAACCGCGTGACCGCTACGACCGCAGGTTCGAATCCTGCCTCGGGAATGGATGTATGTGATGTCCTTAGATTAGTTAGGTTTAAGTAATTCTAAGTGTAGAGGACTGATGACCTCAGATGTTAAGTCCCATAGTGCTTAGAGTCATTTGAAGATTTTTTGTTCGATTGGATTCATGTTGGCGGTCTGGGTCCCCAATCATCGAACAGCAAGAATGTTGTTCAAACCAATCGCGAACAAGTGTGGCCCAGTCGAATGGCCGATTGTCATCCATAAAAACTCCATCATCGTTTTGGAACATGAAGCCCATCAACGGCTCCAAAAGGTTTCCAGGTAACGGAAAATAACCATTTCCAGTCAATGATCGGTTCAGTTGGACAAGCGGACGCAGTCCATTCCACATAAACAACTTGGGCCCATTGCTTTGTGGAGTCTGTGTCAAACTCCAACCCTACAACCAACTCTTGCCAACTGAAATCTAGGCTCATCTGACCAGGCCACGGTTTCTAATCCTTTACGTTCCAACGATATTGTCACGATACCAGGCGATGGCGTGCTGTTTGCAAAGGCATTCGCGTCGCTCGTGTGCTGCCACAGCCCATTAGCGCCATATTTCGCCGCTCTGTGCTAACTGATAAGTTTGTCGTACGTCTCACATTCTTGTCTGCAGTTATTTCACGCAGTGTTGCTTGTCTGTTAGCACTGACAACTCTACTTAGACTCCGTTGCTCTCGGCCGCTAAGTGATGGTCGTCGGCCACTGCGTTGCCGTGCTGAAATTTAGTATTCTCAGCACACTCTTGACACTGTGGACGTCGGAAGAGTGAATTTTCTATTTCCGAAATGGAACGTCCCATGCGTCTCGCTCCAATTACCCCTCAGCTGTATTGGTAAAAAACAGTCTTGGTTGCAATTTTATTTTTTTTATTTTTCAAGGACGCGTTTCACCTTATTTAGGCATCTTCAGGTTATCTGCATAGAAAACAGAGAACAAATACGTCTATTTAAGAATCGCGATCGCGTTGTGCAGACTTGGATAACCTATAAGCATGTATAAACAGATCACCTATTGTAAGTATAAACAGGTGAGCTATTGAAAGAGCAAATACCTTGATTTGGTATTTCTTAGAAGAATCATTTAGTCAGTGTAGCCAAAGGGCGTCGTCGAATACATCAGGACCAACACCGCCTTCGTTAAACTCAGTAAAAACTAGAAATATAAAATAGTAATGTTTTAATGTTCTCGTTCTAGTGGTATTTGATACGAAAAATAGTAACGTTTTTAATGTTCTCGTTCTTATGGTATGTGATACGAAAAATCTGTTTATGTACTGCATCTATGTGTTGTATTATACACCCTGTTTTCTCATTTTAAATTTACCGCCTTCATTTATATTTTACTTCGTCAAAATTTTAGGATAAGTTATTTCACAGGTGTTGCCTCTAGTAAATTCCATCTTATCAATGTTTTATGTGCATCACATTTATAAAGTTTTAGTGGGTATGTATATCCAGTTTACGATCTCTCATTCTTATTACTGCTGCGTCGCAGCGCCACCTATTGAGGTGATTCTGTATCAGGCTTCGGTACTGCCTCTCGACGCTGTGGTGCATTATGCTTACTGTCTGAGCCCCATCTTGCTCTGTTACTCCCTCCTGTGAACGGGAACGCGTTATGTAATCCTGATGCCTCTCGCGTCCATCTAGAAAAGGTAATGGTTTCACTATTTTATATTTCTAGTTTTTACTGTGTTTAACGAAGGCGATGTTGGCCTGGTATATTCGACGATGCCCTTTGGCTACACCGACTAAATGATTCCTCTAAGAAATACCAAATCAAGGTATTTGCTCTTTCAATAGCTCATCTGTTTATACTTACAATAGGTGATCTGTTTATACATGCTTATCAAAGTCTGCACAACGCGATCGCGATTCTTAAATAGATGTATTTGTTCTCTATGAAGATAACCTCAAGATGCCTAAATAAGGAGACAAGCGTCGTTGAAAAATAAAAAAATAAAAAATAAAATTGCAACCAAGACTGCTATTAACCAATACTGTTAAGCACTGATTTGCTATATGCCACATATGAATAGGAATAATTTCTACCCATCGGCTTTCGAATCTGTAATTACCGCCATGCGATCATAATCACGTAGGAAACATTTTCACATGTATCAACGGAGTCCAAATGACAGCTCAGCAGTGCACTGGCCTTTAATACTTTTCTAGCGTCATCTGTATGTGGACAAACCGCTAACCCATGACTTCTGTAATTCCTAAAATTGCAGGAGCACACTGCATGAAGCTTGCTGTCTCGAGAATCTGTAAGCTTGCAACAAAAAGTTACAGAGTGGCTGCTCCTCTTTAGTTAATAAAAGCAAACTGCACTGTGATACAAAACGAGCGAGTGCATGCTCGTAGCTGTAAAAAAAAAAGCGAAAATTGATTTACAACATATTACATTTATTTGTACAAGTTAAGTCAATTCAGGGCGTAATAGAAGTTTACTTTCTGTGTATGTTTAGAGAAATTAACAACAACAGCAAGTAAAGTTAAATTCGCCGGCTGCTGTGACCGAGAGGTACTAGGTGCTTCAGTCTGGAACCGCTCTGCTGCTACGATCACAGGTTTAGTCTAGGGGACTAATGACCTCAGATGGTAAGTCCCATAGTGCTCAGATCCACTTGAACCATTTGAAAATTCAGGTACAATGACACTAACACTGTGGCAGGTACCAAAATTTGTCTGGAGTCCCTCATGGATAATAAAGCACTGACGTCTTTATCGCGACAGCTCGCAAAGTTAAACAATCAAATATTACCGTTTCCAGTAAATCAAGTCTACAACACAGCCTGTGTAATAGTAAGACACAAGTAAACGCGCTGCTCAGAATGTGAATCGCCCTGTTACAGATTGCCTACTTACAATTCCGCAAGAGAACCAAACTGTGCTGGAGATCACCATTCGGCTCCTAGGACACGATCCACCAAAATTACCTGTCCAGAGTTTGGCCAGGCGCTGATTGCCTCCAACTTACTTCTTACTTACATCTCAAAAAACTATTCTGTTGCCAATGTGACGGGCGAGAATTGTTGCAAATTGTTGAAAAAGAAGGGGAAAGCACACGAAGTTTCCTCCTTATGCGTGTAGTCTGTTTTTAAACACAAAGTTGGCATTGGGCTGAAGCAGGGTCTTAACCATTGGTCAGCATTCCACGCCAAGATCACTGTCCAGATCAACGCTGTATTGGCTGAACCAAAGCTTTATAGCAAACGCAAATGACTTTCCCATGCTGGTCGGATGGTATGGTGGCTCGTGGCGCTTTGAAGTAAGCGCAGTAGGGCAAACATGTCGTGCTCAGTAATTCTCTAAGGGTACGGGACAGCAAAGGGGTGCAACAACCTGTCCGTCATTCAGAAGTTCCGGAGTGGTTTGCTAGCGAATGTCACGAAACTAGCCGTATCCCCAAAGAAGCACCTATGACCAAAGGAGATTCGCAGACTGCCATCAAGAAGTTTCCAGCGAGGCACCACCCTCACGCCAGACTAGCCTTCCAACCACACTGCTCCCGAAACACAATAAAATAAAATAAAAAATCACACTGCGCCAGTATACTCACTAAAATAAACACGAAATAGCGACCGAATAAATTAATAATGATATGTGACAGTAACGTAACATTGCACTTACGCTACAAGCCTCTGTTCTTTCCACACCTGAAGAGTTCTGGACAACGCAGGAAAACCACAACGGCCTCTTTTGTCAGTGATGTCAGCTAATACGACGACATTTTTTTTTTTTTTTTTTGCTGTTGTGTTGAAGGCATGATAGTATACGTTTGTTTTTACATGTGGGATGTGATCAGCATGTAAAAAGCAACAATCATTTCAGTAGCTATACTTTTTTTAAACATTATGATAATGTCATAGAGCAAAATACGTAACTTTAATAGATACAATGACGGAAAAAAAATCGTAACACCCAGAAGGAGCTATACGACATCGGCGAATGTTGGTAGCGGTATTTCATATGGTTCAAATGGCTCTGAGCACTATGGGACTTAACATCTGTGGTCATCAATCCCCTAGAACTTAGAACTACTTAAACCTAACTAACCTAAGGACATCACACACATCCATGCCCGAGGCAGGATTCGAACCTGCGACCGTAGCGGCCACGCGGTTCCAGACTGAAGCGCCTAGAAGCGCACGGCCACAACGGCCGGCGGCGGTATTTCTACGTCTGAAAGATGATGCATTACTGATCAAGAAGAAATGCAGATGATAAACGGGTATTCATTGCACAAATATATTATACTAGAACTGACATGTGATTGCATTTTCACGCAATTTGGGTGCATACATCCTGAGAAATCAGTACCCAGAACAACCACCTCTGGCCGCAATAACGGCCTCGATACGCCTGGGTATTGAATCAAACAGAGCTTGGATGGCGTGTACAGGTACAGCTGGCCGTGCAGCTTCAACACGATACCACAGTTCATCAAGAGTAGTGACTGGCGTATTGTGACGAGCCAGTTGTCCGGCCACCATTGACCAGACGTTTTCAATTGGTGAGAGATCTGGAGAATGTGCTGGCCAGGGCAGCAGTCGAACATTTTCTGTATCCAGAAATGCCCGTACAGGACCTGCAACATGCGGTCGTGCATTATCCTGCTGAAATGTAGGGTTTCGCAGGGATCGAATGAAGCCTAGAGCCACGGGTCGTAACACATCTGAAACGTAACGTCCACTGTTCAGAGTGCCGTCAATGCGAACAAGAGGTGACCGAGAAGTGTAACCAATGGCACCCCATACCGTCATGCCGGGTGATACGCCAGTATGGTGATGACGAATACACGCTTCCAATGTGCGTTCACCGCGATGTCGCCGAACACGGATGCGACCATCACGATGCTGTGAACAGAACCCGGATTCATCCGAGAAAATGACGTTTTGTCATTCGTGCACCCAGGTTCGTCGTCGGGTACACCATTGCAGGCGCTCCTGTCTGTGATGCAGCGTCAAGGGTAACCGCAGCCATGGTCTCCGAGCTGATAGTCCGTGCTGCTTCAAACGTCGTCGAACTGTTCGTACAGATGGCTGCTGTCTTGCAAACGCACCATCTGTTGACTTAGGGATCGAGACGTTGCTGCACGATCCGTTACAGAAATGCGGATTAGATGCCTCTCATCTCTACTGCTAGTGATACGCGGCCGTTGGGATCCAGCACGGCGTTCCGTACTACCCACCTGAACCCATCGATTCCATATATTCTGCCAACAGTAATTGGATCTCGACCAATGCGATAAACCGCAGTCGCGATAGGCTA
This sequence comes from Schistocerca gregaria, assembly GCF_023897955.1. Classification (NCBI taxonomy): domain Eukaryota; kingdom Metazoa; phylum Arthropoda; class Insecta; order Orthoptera; family Acrididae; genus Schistocerca; species Schistocerca gregaria. The sequence continues at coordinate 206,202,949 of NC_064929.1, read as the reverse complement.
CAATCCGACCTTTATCAAAGTCGGAAACGTGGTGATACGCATTTCTCCTCCTTATACGAGGCAACGTTTCACCAGACAACGCCGATCAACTGCTGTTTGTGTATGAGAAATCGTTTGGAAACTTTCCTCATGTCAGCACGTTGTAGGTGTCGCCACCGGCGCCAACCTCGTGTGAATGCTATGTAAATCTGATCATTTACATATCAAAGCATCTTCTCCCTGTCCGTTAAATTTCGCCGTCTGTGTGGTGTAGCAATTTTAAATGGCCAGTAGTGTATACTGCCGAAATTTCAGTACTCTATTTTTTGGTGCGGTGATTTTTTTGAGTCAGTATATTTAGCAACTGTGAAGCGCTATCGTGTTCAATATATGTTTAAACACTTTTGGAGTCTACTCTACAGGGTGAAAAGTATTTAAACCGACAAACTCTGGGAGGTTGGGACATCAAAAGAAATATTTTTCTTAATTTTTTCCTGTGGGGATTATTTAAACCGGTGGAGGCCGTATTGCGCTCTTCAGTTGTTAGTGGCCGTATTATGATCTTCAGTTGTAAGAGGGCGTATTACGCTCCTCACTTGTAGGCACCAATGTAGTAGCGCATTGTCTCTGTTTACTAATGGAGCGATACACGTGGAGTGAGTACACTGATATGGTTGGTGCGTACTACGTAGCGCACCACAACAGATGAGCTGCACAGCGGGTTTATCAACAACAATATCCTAATCGCCGTATCTGGCATCATACGTCCTTTGGTGCTGTGTACCAACGTCTGCGTGAGACCGGGTCCTTTAGCAGATTACCTGGACAGGGAACCCTTTGCACGGTAAAAATGGTTCAAATGGCTCTGAGCACTATGGGACTCAACTGCTGTGGTCATCAGTCCCCTAGAACTTAGAACTACTTAAACCTAACTAACCTAAGGACATCACACACATCCATGCCCGAGGCAGGATTCGAACCTGCGACCGTAGCAGTCGCACGGTTCCGGACTGCGCGCCTAGAACCGCGAGACCACCGCGGCCGGCTTTGCACGGTAAGAACGCTGCAATTTGAGAAAGCTGTCTTGCAACATGTGAAGCGGAATCCTTCAATCAGCACTCGTGCAGTTGCACGTAACATGGGGACGAATCAGACGAGTGTAAGAACAGTCTGTCGAGAGCAATTGTTACGTGCATTTCACTTACAGCGTGTCCACAACCTGGAACCAGTTGATTATCCATCCAGAGCACAGTTTTCGCAGTGGTACCTGGAGCTGTGTGAAATGCATCCTACATTTCCATCCTCTGTGTTGTTTACCGATGAAGCACCGTTCGGGCTTGATGGAGTCTTGAACATGCACAATTCGCATGTTTGGAGTGAGGATAACCCACATGCCACAGTTACTTGCGCTCATCAAGTGCGGTTCTTCGTTAATGTGTGGGTCGGTATTGTTGGGGACTGTTTAACTGGGCCGTATCTGCTACGTAGGTTATTAAATGGCAGGCACTATTACAATTTTCTTGCCAGAGCATTGCCAGAATTGCTGGAAGACGTCTTGCTCCCTACAAGACGACGCATGTGGCTCCAACATGACGGGGCGCCGGCACATTTCAGTCGTCGTGTGCGTCGATTCCTGGACCGACGGTTCCCAGAAACGGATTGGCAGAGGTGGTCCTGTACCATGGGCTGATCGATCCCCAGATATGTTCCCTCTGGAATTACTTGTATGGGGAGAGATGCGCAACCTTGTTTACGCAACTCCTGTTGCATCAGCAGAGGATCTGGTTGGCCGGAAAGTAGCAGCAGCAGGAACAATTCAGGATACTCCAGGGGTTTTTGCCCGTGTCAGACAGAACATGATCCGACGGTGTAACCTCTGTTTACGTGCCAATGGAGGCATTTATGAAAATCTACTGTAATTGAAATTGGGTTGTGTTAGTGTGTTGCCTCTTGGTCATAAAAAAGGGAAAAGTGTTTGTTGGTTTAATTAATTTGCCGCCAGAGATATCTTCCTCTACCGGTTTAAATACTCCTCATAGGAGAAAATGACATTAGGGGAAAATGTCAGATTGCATAATATTCTGGATCAGAAACAAAGTGCAAAAGTTTGGTTTTCTTTGTAAAAAGCAGCCACTTACCATCCAACGAACATGACATGATGTTCGCTAAGTAGAAAGACGGCAACAGGAAAAAAAGAGCACAGAAAATATGTCGCAAACAGCGCCAATAATTGCTTAAAACATGCTGTAACATATAATAAATAAGATTAAAATAACCCCACAGATGATTATGATATTTGTCGCCGAAATTAGTTAATAAAGAAATAAAGGAATAAAGAGGGTGTTTTGCAGCAAGGCGGACTCAATTTCTGATATTACTGGGAAAATATTTGTTTTGATGTCCCCTACAACCTCCGAGAGACTCTCGGTTTAAACACTCTTTACCCTGTATAAGAAATAAAATCTCAAAATGGGTACAATTTAGGTAATCGAACAACAACAACAAAGATGCGGTATTGTGTCTCCACACGAGGCTGCTCGTAAAGCGGTTGGACATTTTTGCGACGTGAGTCTTCCCCGTACATTTTTGGGCCGTGACAGCAGCCGACCCGTCCGTGACGAAATACGGCTAGGTGAGAGTATTCCGCTGCCGTGTTTCCGGGACGAACCACCCGGACATGCCAGCTCCGTGTCGGCGCACAGAGAGGGAGCAGGAGGTATTGTATTGTGCTGTGTTGTGGTGTGAGGGAAGGGAAGGGTTTCCCTGACCGCAACAAAAGCCGTCCTTATACGGCCGCGTCTGCGGGCTTGGGTGTGGCGAGCGGTGAGTCTGCATTATCGCGCTTCCATACAGGCGCGCCGGCAGACACGAGTGGCGCAATTATTTCGGCGGTCGGAGCCATCCCTTAACGCAGGGGTGTCCAAACTACAGCCCGCGAGGGCCAGCAAACCGGCCCGCGTTAGCTGGTCGGACATCTACATCTACAACATCTACATACTCCGCAAGCCACCTGACTGTGTGTGGAGGAGGGTACCCTCAGTACCTCTATCGGTTCTCCCCTCTATTCCAGTCTCGTATTGTTCGTGGAAAGAAGGATTGTCGGTATGCTTCTGTGTCTGATTTTATCCTTATGGTCTCTTCGCGAGATATACGTAGGAGGGAGCTATATACTGCTTGACTCTTCGGTGAAGGTATGTTCTCGAAACTTTAGCAAAAGCACGTACCGAGCTACTGAGCGTCTCTCCTGCAGAGTCTTCCACTGGAGTTTATCATCTCCGTAACGCATTCGCGATAAACTAAATGATCCTGTAACGAAGCGCGCTGCTGTCCGTTGGATCTTCTCTATCTCTCCTATCAACACTATCTGGTACGGATCCCACATTGCTGAGCAGTATTAAAGCAGTGGGCGAACAAGCGTACTGTAACCTACTTCCTTTGTTTTCGGATTGCATTTCCTTAGGATTCTTCCAATGAATCTCAGTCTGGCGTCTGCTTTACCGACGATCAACTTTATACGATCATTCCATTTTAAATCACTACTAATGCGTACTCCCAGATAATTTATGGAATTAACTGCTTCCAGTTGCTGACATGCTATTTTGTAGCTAAATGATAAGGGACCTATGTTTCTATGTATTCGCAGCACATTACACTTTTCTACATTGAAATTCAACTGCCATTCCCTGCACCATGCGTCAATTCGCTGCAGATCCTCCTGCATTTCAGTACAATTTTCCATTGTTACAACCTCTCGATACACCACAGCATCATCTGCAAAAAGCCTCAGTGAACTTCCGATGGCATCCACCAGGTCATTTATGTATATTGTGAATAGCAACGGTCCTATGACACTCTCCTGCGGCACACCTGAAATCACTCTTACTTCGGAAGACTTCTCTCCATCGAGAATGACATGCTGCGTTCTGTTATCTAGGAACTCCTCAATCCAATCACACAATTGATCTGATAGTCCGTATGCTCTTACTTTGTTCATTAAACGACTGTGGGGAACTGTATCGAACGCCTTGCGGAAGTCAAGAAACACGGCATCTACCCGTGTCTACGGTTCTCTGAGTCTCGTGGACCAATAGCGCGAGCTGGGTTTCACACGACCGTCTTTTTCGGAAACCATGCTGATTCCTACAGAGTGGATTTCTAGTCTCCAGAAAAGTCATAATACTCGAATATAATAGGTGTTCCAAAATTCTACAACTGATCGACATTAGGGATATAGGTCTATAGTTCCGCACATCTGTTCGACGTCCCTTCTTGCAAACGGGGATGACCTGTGCCCTTTTCCAATCCTTTGGAACGCTACGCTCTTCTAGAGACCTACGGTACACCGCTGCAAGAAGGGGGGCCGCCAAGTATTTGAGGTGGTACCTATTCTGCCAACAATCGAGTTTCGAGGCCTATCGCGACCAATACACCGCGACATTGTCGGAGCTCTATCTTTACAAAGCGGAAGGTCATGCTTAAACTTATGGCTGTCCACAATAAACAGACAGACCATTCCCCGTGCAATAGTGAAAAGAAAAATAACGGTTAACAGACTAGTTTTTCGAAAACATTTTAAGTAAAAAAATTCTTTGCACTGTATTCTACTCACGAGTCTGGTGCAAGTCTTTCAGATGGACGCTACTTCGGCGACTAGCCTTAGTAATCAGTCATTATGGAAGATGCTTTTTAAGCGAGGTCTCACTTTCTTTTGATTACGTTGTAAAATACACATAGCAAGTAAATCGTATAAAATATTTTTATTTAAAGGCAATTTAAAGAAAATACAATACCTGGTGTACATAATAATATTGGATATTTTATTTGTAACTGATGTATAAAAATAACTGTAATTAATTTATATCTTGAAAACTCAGTGTTAGAGTATTCACGTAAAGAAATTTAACATCTTATTGATAATTAGTGACATTCATAATTACCTTCAGTTGTGGATCAAGTTTACTGGTAGAGATAATCATCAGCGACTTCAAATGCTCATCACTTAATTTTGATCTGTAAATACTTTTTACATGTTTCATTTTGGAGAAAGTTTTTTCACGCAAATAAGTAGTGCCAAAAGCGGAAAAAAAAACCACGGGCAAATTTATGTAAATTTGGAAACTGTGTGCATGGAAGACACTTATAAAATAAAAGTAACGTTGACTTTGAATGTTTTTCCTTAAAAAAAGTCGCTACATCGCAAATCAATAATTTCAAACTGAAGGTCTGCGGGTAACGCTTCTATATCGACGTCAAAGGGATTTCAAAATATCTTGATATCGTTTGAACTTGCATCGATATCTGAAAAACGTGATTCAAAATTAATTTCTAAAGCGCCCAAAGCGTAAATGGCTTACACTGTTTCGCTACTAAATGAGCCACACGAGAACTAGCACTAGTTGCTGCGTGTTGTTCAGCATTTACTTTCTCAAAACAGCGGCTACTGGGTTTTTAGCTGGCGTTTCAGAGACTCATACATTTCTAATCGTTTGGATCCTGTTAACTTGGAGTAATTCTGAGAATGCTTAGTCTCATAATGACGTTTGTTGCTTGACTCCACCACGAAATATTGACATCCCCACTGCTCTTTAAAAATTCTTCATTCACTGTCAGCCTTTCGTTTCTTTTCCATATTTGTACAGAACTTCACAAAAGATTGTAACCTGAAAATAAAATTGTGCTATTTAATACTAATAAAACTAGGGAATCGTCTGCCTAAACAAAATGCAATGAATTTATTTTTAAGGTACTTTAATTTCTAAATTAAATATTCACAATTACTCTGTAATTCCAATAAAAAATACAGTGAAAGAATACTCAAGTCATGCTAAACGTTTTTCGATTGTCAGATTTTCCTTGTCTCTTCGAATTCAAACTTTGAATTGTCCCGTACTTCGTCGTCTCACCTACTAGTACAGCACATAAAACACTGAAAAGCTCGTGAGACACTCGCAACATAGACACAATTACGCAACAGAACTATCAAATATATGCTCTAAATCTGCTACTCGCTACGAGACTACATAATTATGTTGCGACGCTTGAAATAACAATGCGTTGACATACTGTGCCTCTGTTACGTCTTGCAGTAATAGTGTTGCTAACAATGATTTTGAGATTTCGTTAATTTTCCAGAGCGCTTTCGTGAAGAATGTGCAATGACATACTTTGTTGTCGGTGAAATTCGCCAGAATAAAATACTCCAGAATTTCGGTCAAGTACGTCCACCAATAAAAATTATGTAATTAAATAAAATCGTATTTCGTTTCAGTTCTAGCTATTGCCACAACCTTAGATTTTTGCGATTTCATCTTTCCTTTAGCCTTACATTACGGTGATCATGTAGTGCTAGGGTGCTCTAATCCTACTAGGTAGATCTTTGCCCTTAGTGGAGGAGTCAATGTGGCCCGCCGTCTAAAAAGTTTGTAGACCCCTGCCTTAACGTCCCGGGTATGGTCACACTGGCTAGCGTTTATAGTTGCTGATGCATAGTGATGGCTAGCACGTTACAATCTTGTCTAGTAGTTCTTTCCCGAGGCTGGCGTAGTTTTGTCAGCAGCCACTTGAAAGTTACCTATATTACTGCTGCCTTTTTCGTGCTTGTGGTCTCGGAGACCGCACCTGGGACTTTGCATTATGTATTCAGTAGTCAGGTCTTCGTCTGCTGACTTTCAGGATACAATTTAGGAAGTAATGTTGGATTAAATGTGCTGTTATGGTCTTCAGTCCAGAGACTGGTTTGATGCAGCTCTCCATGCTAATCTATCCTGTGCAAGCTTCTTCATCTCCCAGTACCTACTGAAACCTACATACTTCTGAATCTCCTTAGTGTATTCATCTCTTGGTCTCCGTTACGATTTATACCCTCCACGCTTCCCTCCAATACTAAATTGGTGATCCCTCGATGCCTAAGAACGTGTCCTACCAACCGATCCCATCTTCTAGTCAAGTTGTGCCTACAATTTCGGTATTAAATAGAGTTTCTTTTTCATCAAACTCGATCCAAAATGGTGAAAATGGCCAAAAACAATCCGCAAAGTTGTAAAGAATAGTTTTTCTTAAATAAATGAAAAACTATAGCTCTAGTCCGAGCGATACCAAATGAGAAAATTGTAAGTTTTAACAGGCACTACCGTTTTTTTTTTTATTTGTAATAAGGATCAATTCTTTCATAATGTTTCGAGATATATCGGGTGGTCTACAACTCATTAACATTCACATTTTCGTATTTGCTATTTACTGCAAGTATGGCCTGCGGTAAGTGGAAAAAGTACTTGTCTGAAAAAGAAAGAAAGTATTAATTATTTTTCGAGATATATTGAATTTTTTGGAGCAGGAGGTGCTCTCTATTATTAGCTAGACCTTTGTGGCGGATGTCCCAGCAGTAGTGGTTTTAGGCTTATTTTCTTCGCATAGAGTTGTACTACCATGCTGTTAAGAAAGTTTATTCGATTTTATTAAATGTAAGGATTAAAAAAAAAATCAAGAAAATTCCTTTCGTCGGGCGCGTTTTTCTTTTTTTTTTCTCTTGCTTTCCACCTCGAATCTTCTTTTATGAAAATAACTTTTAAAGAAAGATATTGCTGACATTTTTTTCACGGACTTAAAAAAAAGTTTGCTATCTTCTAGAGCCGAGATAACTTTTGTTTTAATATAGTGGGAGTAATTAAAATTTTTCAGCGATGTGTTGGATGGAGGTTAATAATGAATACTCACATTTTCAAGAGAAAAATACTAGGTTTCATTTTGCATCTACATCTAGAGCTATGTAGCGACCGCTACTCACATCGACTGCTGTGTTCGCTCACACTAGTTCCGTTCGCGCCATCCATAGATACAGTTGTGTCGCGAATTCATTGACTGCACGACAACAAATGAATGGCGTAAACCGCCAAGTTTGAATTCCGCCGCTTGGAGCGCTGAATAATGTTGTTCCCTACTCCTTGGAGTTATCACTTTTGTTTTACGTGTATTCTGTTCCTAGGTTACTGTTTTTGTTGTTTACAAGTTACCTATAGCAACAGCGCTCCTTTTTCTGTATTACCAAGTAACAAACCGTTCAAGTATATTCTCAGTGCGTGTTTGAATATTTATTAAGTACGGTAGCTCTTCACGAAGAAAATATACCGTCAGCTATATACACATTCCACAGGCTACCTTACGGTGCGAGGCGGTGGGTACCCTCTACAAATAATAGTCATTTCATCTCCTGGCCCTCTCGCAGAAAGAGTGAGAGGGTGAAAGGCGACCGTTTTAACGCCTAACCACAGGCCCTAATTTTTCGCATCGTCTCTTCGTGGACCTTACGCGCAGTGTATGTTGGTGGCGGTAGAACCGTTCTGCGGTCAGTAGCAAATGTCCAAATGTCGATTCTCCAAATTTCCGCAGTCGCGCCTTGGGGAAAACCACATCGGCTTCCCTGCAGAGATGCCCGTTTGAGTTCCCGACACATTTCCGTAATACATTCGTATTGATCGAACCTGCCGCCAAGAAATCTAGAAGCTTGCCTCTGAATAGCTTGGATGTCTTCCTTTAATCTCACCTGGTGGCGATCCCAAACGCTCAAACAGTACTCAAGAATGGGTCGTACCAGCATTGCGTATACCGTCTCCTTTACGGATGAGCTATCCGTACTTCCCCAGAATTCTCCCACCAAAACGAAGTCGAACATCCACCTTTCCTACTACCGTCCTTACGTGCTCGTTGCATTTCATATCGCTTTGCAGAGATTCGCCTACATATTTAATCGATGTGACTGAATCAAGCTACACAGCAGTAATGCTGCGTTCGAACACTGCAGTACTGCTTTCCTTCTCATCCGCTTTAACTTGCACTTACCTACATTTAGAGCAAGCTTCCATTCCTCACAGCAACTGTAAATTTTGTGTAAGTCATTTTGTGTGCTCAGTGCGTTCCATGACCACCAGAGGCGTACATCGGCCCCACATAATGCCACACCAAAACAGCAGGCAACCTCCACCTTGCTGCACTCGGTGGACAGTGCATCTAAGGCGTTCAACTCTTACCGGGTTGACCCCAAACACGTCCCCGACGATTGTCTGGCTGAAAGCATATGCAACACTCATCGGTGAAGAGAACGTGAAGCCAATCTTGAGCGGTCCATTCTACATGTTGTTGGGCCCATCTGTACCGCGCTGCATGATGTCGTGGCTGCAAAGACGGACCTCGTCATGGACGTCGGGAGCGAAGCTGCTTATCATGCAGCCTATTGCGCACAGTTTGAGTCGTAACACGACCTCCTGTGGCTGCACGAAAAGCATTGTTCAACATGGTGGCTGTCAGGGTTCCTCCAAACCATAATTCGTAGGCAGCGGTCATCCACAGCAGTAGTAGCCCTTGGGCGGCCTGAGCGTGGGATTCCATCGACAATTCCTGTCTCTCTCCTCCATGTCCGAACAACATCACTTTGGTTCACTCCGAGACGCCTGGACACTTTCCTTGTTGACAGCCCTTCCTGGCACAAAGTAACAATTGCGACTGAACCGCGGTATGGACCGTCTAGGCATGGTTGAACTACAGACAAGACGAGCCGTGTACCTCTTTCCTGGTGGAATGACTGGAACTGATCGGCTGTCGGACCCCCTCCGTCTAATAGGCGATGCTTATGCATGCTTGTTGACATCTTTGGGCAGGTTTAGTGACATCTCTGAACAGTCAAAGTGACTGTGTCTGCGATACAACATCCACAGTCTACGTCTATTTTCAGGAGTTCTGAGAACCGGGGTGATGCAAACTTTTTTTATGTGTGTACATGCGTCTCGCCATGTGATGATATCACATGAACGGGTTTATATCGATAGTAGGTCGGTGGTCATAATGTTCTGACTACTCAGTGTACATTTTGTTTTCAGGAATTAATTTTTGCAGTCATTTTCTCATAAACCATGGACTAGCATTCCACAATTTGTTGGAACTTTTGCGGAGGTATGTTGAACCAGATGTCTACCGACACATAATGTAACTCCTGTACACTATGGACTGGGGTTTGAGGGTGTGGAACTTGTGCTCAATAGCGTCCCATGGGTGTTCCATCGGGACCTCAACGTGAGTTCACTAACGTGCCTCTCAAATCGCTTACTACAGTTCTGGCAGTGGGACGCAGGCAGACGTACTGCTGGAGATGCCAGCAATCATCGAGAGATGCGAGTGGTCTGCAGTAACGTTCATGTATCCAGAATGAGATTTTCACTCTGCAGCGGAGTGTGCGCTGATATGTAACTTCCTGGCAGAATAAAACTGTATGGCGGACCGAGACTCGAACTCGGGACCTTTGCCTTTCGCGGGCAATTACTCTACCATCTGAGCTACCCAAGCACGACTCACGCCCCGTCCTCACAGTCTCACACAGTTTTAATCTACCAGGAAGTATCATATCAGCGCACATTCCGCTGCAGAGTGAAAATCTCATTCTGGAAACATCCCCCAGGCTGTGGCTAAGCCAAGTCTCCGCAATATCCTTTCTTTCAGGAGCGCTAGTTCTGCAAGGTTCGCAGGAGATCTTCTGTAAAGTTTGGAAGGTAGGAGACGAGATACTGGCAGAAGTAAAGCTGTGAGTACCGGGCGTGAGTCGTGCTTCGGTAGCTCAGATGGTAGAGCACTTGCCCGCGAAAGGCAAAGGTTCCGAGTTCAAGTCTCGCTCCGGCACACAGTTTTAATCTTCCAGGAAGTTTCATTGTTCATGGAGTCTATCGGTGTCATAATAGCTTTGATTGCCTGTCGAACGGAGGCGCTAGTGAATGTCCACCATAGCATGATATGTTACCACCGCGAGGGTTTCGGGCAGCCTTTTTCCTGGATCATGGCTTATCTGGTAGGTGTGGCAGCTATAGCAAAAACAACCGGTCTTCGCTTATACCGGTTCCTCTTCATCTCCAGTTTAACCTGACAGTTGTAGTTGCTCAAAACAACCGATTTCGGAAATAATCAGTTACAACCTCTAAAAATTACCGATTTCGGACACTCCTGTTACTATTATTTCCAGTATTAAACGTTAATATCGAACAAGGTTTGAAGAATTCTATACATAAGAATGGAAAAACTGGTATAAGTCGACCTCGGTGGAGTTTAATTTTGGATCCCGGAGAAATGTAGGAACACAGGAGGCAATACCGTCTTTACGACTTCTCTTAGAAGCCTTTGAGAAAGCTTTAGAGGGTGCTGTCTGGAAGACCGCCGGCCGGAGTGGCCGAGCGGTTCTAGGCGGTACAGTCTGGAACTGCGCTACCGCTACGGTCGCAGGTTCGAATCCTGCCTCGGGCATGGATGTGTATGATGTCCTTAGGTTAGTTAGGTATAAGTAGTTCTACGTTCTAGGGGACTGATGACCTCAGAAGTTAAGTCCCACATAGTGCTCAGAGCCATTTGAACCATTTGAATCTGGAAGACACTCTTTGAAGTTCCGAAGGTATCAGTGGTAAAATACCCGAAAGACTTGTAAAGAAACCAATCGGCAGGCATAGTAGTCGAGGGCCATGAAGGGGAAGCAGGGATTAAAGCCTATCGCCGATGTTATTCAATCTGTACACTGAGCAGGCATTAAAGCAAACGAAAGAAACATTTGAAGAAGGAATTAAAGTCTAAGGATAAGAAATAAAAACTTTGAGGTTCGCCTACTATACGTTGTGACCCTATTCAACTGTCGACGATCTCTCTGTCAGTCAACAGACAAGTACGCTTTTATGCCATACGTGTCCCTTCACGTCTCCAATATCACATCGGAAACAGTGGACCTAGGGATGTTGAGGAGTGTGGAAATCTCGCGTACAGACCTATGACAGGAGTCACACCAAATCACCTGGCCACGTTCGGAGTCCGTGAGTTCCGCGGAGCGACCCATTCTACTCTCTCACGATGGCTGATGACTACTGAAGTCGCTGATATGGAATACCTGGCAGCAGGTGGCAGCACAATGCACCTAATTCGAAAAACGTGTGTTTTTGGTGGTGTCAGGATACTTTGGATCTCATTGTGCAGCAACAAAACGCTGGCTCATCCAAGCAGACGACTGAAACAGAAGGCGCGATACCTTAGCTAGCAAGGAAAACGATTAAGGTTGGTTTCACTTCTCTCGTCATTGTTTACTGTAAAATTTATTCGAGCTAATCGACTATTCCGTTTACTGTCGAAATGTGCTGTACAAATAAATGTTCACCTAAACTTAGCTGCTTGCATTATTGTTGTTGTGGTCTTCAGTCCAGAGACTGGTTTGATGCAGTTCTCCATGCTACTCTATCCTGTGCAAGCTGCTTCATCTCCCACTACCTAGTGCAACCTACATCCTTCTGAATCTGTTTAGTGTATACATCTCTTGGTCTCCCTCTACGATTTTTACCCTCCACGCTGCCCTCCAATGCTAAATTTGTGATCTCTTGATGCCTCAGAACATGTCCTACCAACCGGTCCCTTCTTCTTGTCAAGTTGTGCCACAAACTCCTCTTCTCCGCAATCCTATTCAATACTTCCTCATTAGTTATGTGATCTACCCATTTAATCTTCAGCATTCTTCTGTAGCACCACATTTCGAAAGCCTCTATTCTCGTCTTGTCCAAAGTATTTATCGTCCATGTTTCACTTCCGTACATGGCAACACTCGATAAAAATACTTTCAGAAACGACTTCCTGACACTTAGATCTATACTCGTTATTAACAAATTTCTCTCCTTCAGAAATGCTTTCCTTGCCATTGCCAGTCTACATTTTATATCCTCTCTACTTCGACCATCATCACTTATTTTGCTCCCCAAATAGCAAAACTCCTTCACTACTTTAAGTGTCTCATTTCCTAAACTAATTCCCTCAGCATCACCTGACTTAATTCGATTATATTTCATTATCCTCATTTTGCTTTTGTTGATGTTCATTTTATATCGTCCTTTCAAGACACTGTCTATTCCGTTCAACTGCTCTTCGTTGTCCTTTGCTGTCTCTGAGAGAATTACAATGTCATCGGCGAACCTCAAAGTTTTTATTTCTTCTCCATGGATTTTAATTCCTACTCCGAATTTTTCTTTTGTTTCCTTTACTGCTTGCTCAATATATAAATTGAATAACATTGGGGAGAGGCTACAACCCTGTCTCACTCCCTCCCCAACCACTGCTTCCCTTTCGTGCCCCTCGAATCTTATAACTGCCATCTGGTTTATGCACAAATTGTAAATAGCTTTTCGCTCCCTGTATTTTACCACTGCCACCATTAGAATTTAAAAGAGAGTATTCCAGTCAACATTGTTAAAAGCTTTCTCTAAGTCTACAAATGCTAGAAACGTAGGTTTGCCTTTCCTTTAGCTTCTAAGATAAGTCGTAGGGTCAGTTTTGCCTCACGTGTTCCAATATTTCTATGGAATCCAAACTGCTTGCATATCGAGCATTTATTTGCAAATTCCCATATTATTATCATCTGCTCGCAACAAAAACTGAACGCGGCAATGATGTACTGGGATGCGACTACGCAGTTGCCGTTCTTCGCTGATTAACAGGCGCTTATGGCGTGTTACAACAGTGGCGGCGCGCCGGTGTTGCAACTAGCATTCGCCACAACCTCGCACATATTGCAGCTGGTAACGCAACTGTTTTACAAACTCTCAACTAACAAACACGGGGAGTATTCATTAGTAAAGACATACTATATACCCATCAAAAGTTCAAGCTTAACTTCAGAGCCCTCTCCGTCGCAGAAACTCCAGCAGTAAGCTCAGTCACAAGAAATAACGGAAATCCACCTGTAAATAGCACATCTACATCTACATTTATACTCCGCAAGCCACCTAACGGTGTGTGGCGGAGGGCACTTTACGTGCCACTGTCATTACCTCCCGTTCTTGTTCTAGTCGCACATGGTTCTCGGGAAGAACGACTGCCGGAAAGCCTCCGTGCGACCTCGAATCTCTCTAATTTTACATTCGTGATCTCCTCCGGAGGTACAAGTGCGGGAAAGCAATATATTCCATACCTCATCCAGCAAGCTACACCGCGATGCAGAGCGCCTCTTTTACAGAGTCTGCCACTCGAGTTTGTTAAACATCTCCGTAACGCTGTCACGCTTACCAAATAACCCTGTGACGAAACGCGCCGCTCTTCTTTGGATCTTCTCTATCTCCTCTGTCAACCCGACCTGGCACGGATCCCACACTGATGAACAGTACTCAAGTATAGGTCGAACGAATGTTTTGTAAGCCACCTTCTTTGTTGATGGACTACATTTTCTAAGGATTCTCCCAATCTAATTCAAACTGGCACCTGCATTACCAACAATTAATTTTATATGATCATTCCACTTCAAATCGTTCCGTACACATACTCCCAGATATTTTACAGAAGTAACTGCTACCAGTGTTTGTTCCGCTATCATATAATTATACAATAAAGGATCCTTCTTTCTATGTATTCGAAATACATTACATTTTTCTATGTTAAGGATCAGTTGCCACTCTCTGCACCAAGTTCCTATCTGCTTCATATCTCCCTGCACTTGGCTGCAATTTTCTAAGGTGGTGTTTTTAAACAGTGTAAAGGAAATTTTTGGTCCTAATGACTGACTGATTTTTATGAGTCCTTAAAGCGGACACTCGTACAAAAAAGATAGAAAAAGCACGGTTTCTATTAAATATTACCGCCTATGCCGTCCCCATTTCAACTAGGTGTCATATTGACATGCCAAATAAAAGCAGGCATTTTCACAGTTCTGGAAAGGTATAACAAATCGATGTTCGTAATTCAGAGTGACCAGAATATGAGCTCATAATCAGGGGCCAGTCATTAAGAGAGCAGGCCTTCAGATACCACGACAGCTGAGCACCTTCGCCGTTTTCTGACACGCCCGTTCGCAGTCGCCGGACCACAACTATTTACCCTTGTCAAAGTCGCTTACGTAAGTGGATTTCCCCGTTTCCGACCCCTCTCGTCGCTACAATGGTTCCCCATTCGTCTCTCCTCCGTTTATACGCTTTCTTTACTGAACTAAGTGCCACAGTGTCAACACACGGCATTCACTCTAGAGGTGGCCAGCGCGCAGTAGTGGTTGGGTTTTTTTGGGGAAGGAGACCAGACAGCGAGATCATCGGTCTTATCGGATTACGGAAGGAAGGGGAAGGAAGTCGGCCGTGCCCTTTCAGAGAAACCATACCAGCATTTGCCTGGAGCGTTTTAGGGAAATCACGGAAAACCTAAATCAGGATGGCCGGGCGCGGGATTGAACCGTCGTCCTGTCGAATGCAAGTCCAGTGTGCGCGGTAGTGTATACTACTCCCACATTCTTCTTCAGATAGCCAAAACAGTACAAAAGGCACAAAAACCTCTACATCTACATCCATATTCCGCAAGCCGCCTGACGGTGTGTGGCGGAGGGAACCTTGAGTACCTCTATCGGTTCTCCCTTCTATTCCATTCTCGTATTGTTCGTGGAAAGAAAGATTGTCGGTATGCCTCTGTGTGGGCTCTAACCTCTCTGATTTTATCCTCACGGTCTCTTCGGGAGACGTACGTAGGAGGGAGCAATATACTACTTGACTTCTCGGTGAAGATATGTTGTAGAAACTTCAACAATAGACCGTACCGAGCTACTGAGCGTCTCTCTTGCAGAGTCTTCCACTGGAGTTTATCTATCATCTCCGTAACGCTTTCGCGATTACTAAATGATCCTGTAACGAAGCGCGCTGCTCTCCGTTGGAATCTCTTCTATCAACCCTATCTGGTAAGGATCCAACACCGGTGAGCAGTATTCAAGCAGTGGGCGAACAAGTGTACTGTAACCTATTTCCTTTGTTTTCAGAATGAGATTTTCACTCTGTAGCGGAGTGTGCGCTGATATGAAACTTCCTGGCAGATTAAAATTGTGTGCCCGACCGAGACTCGAACTCGGGACCTTTGCCTTTCGCGGGCAAGTGCTCTATCATCTGAGATACCGAAGCACGACTCACGCCGGGTACTCACAGCTGTACTTCTGCCTGTACCTCGTCTCCTACCTTCCAAACTTTACAGAAGCTCTCCTGCGAACCTTGCAGAACTAGCACTCCTGAAAGAAAGGATACTGCGGAGACATGGCTTAGCCACAGCCTGGGGGATGTTTCCAGAATGAGATTTTCACTCTGCAGTGGAGTGTGCGCTGATATGAAACTTCCTTTCTTTTCGGATTTCATTTCCTTAGCATTCTTCCAATGAATCTCAGTGTGGCATCTGCTTAACCGACGATTAATTTTATAAGGTCATTCCATTTTAAATCACTCCTAATGCCTACTCCCTGATATTTTATGGAATTCTTTCAGTTGCTGACCTGCTGTATTGTATCTAAATGATAAAGGATCTTTCTTTCTATATATTCGCTGCACATTACACTTGTCTACATTGAGATTCAATTGCCATTCCCTGCACCACGGGTCAATTCGTTGCAGATCCTCCTGCATTTCAGTACAATTTTACATCGTTACAACCTCCCGATATACTACAGCATGATCCACAAAAAGCCTCAGTGAACTTCCGATGTTACCCACAAGGTCATTTATATATATTGTGAATAGCAACGGTCCTGCGACACTCCCCTGCGACACACCTGAAATCACTCTTACTTCGGAAGACTTCTCTCCATTGAGAATGGCATGCTGCGTCCTGTTATCAACTCTTAAATCAAATCACACAATTGGTCTCATAGTCCATATGCTCTTACTTTGTTCATTAAACGACTGTGGGGAACTGTATCGAACCCCTTGCGGAAGTCAAGGAACACGGCATCTGCCTGGGAACCCGTGTCAATGGCCCTCTGAGTCTCGTCGACGAATAGAGCAACCTGGGTTTCACACAGTCGTCTTTTTCGAAACCCATGCTGATTCCTACAGAGTAGATTTCTAGTCTCCAGAAAAGTCATTATACTCGAACATAATAGGTGTTCCAAAATTCTACAACTGATCGACGTTAGAGATATGGGTCTATAGTTCTGCACATCTGTTCGACATCCCTTCTTGAAAACGGGGATGACCTGTGACCTTTACCAATCTTTTGGAACGCTACGCTCTTCTAGAGACCTACGGTACAGCGCTGCACGTCGAGGCAAGAAATGAAAAAAGAAAAGAAAATCATTCATTAGTGGAATTAAGTGGAGAAGACACTTAGTA
Organism: Schistocerca gregaria; assembly: GCF_023897955.1. Taxonomy (NCBI): domain Eukaryota; kingdom Metazoa; phylum Arthropoda; class Insecta; order Orthoptera; family Acrididae; genus Schistocerca; species Schistocerca gregaria. Next base: position 206,185,850 of record NC_064929.1, on the reverse strand, counting down.
TCCCCGTGATTAATTGACCGTTTTTAATGTACACTGAGGTCACAAAAGTCATGGGTTACCTCCTATTATCGTGTTGGACTTTTGCTCGGCGTATTGCAACAGCTCTACGTAACACGGGCTCAGCAAATCGTTGGATGTGCCACGCAGAAATATTGAGCCAAGCTTCCTCTATGTCTGTCCATAATTGCGAAAATGTTGCCGGTGCAGGATTTTGTGCACGAAGCGACCCCTCGATTATGTCCCATGCAAGTTCGATGGGTGTCCAGATCAATCGTTCGAATTGCCCAGACTGTGTCCAGCTGACATGGTGCATAGTCATCCATAACAATTCCAATCGTTGTTCGGGGACATGAAGTTCATTAATGGCTGCAAATGGTCTCTAAGTAGCCGAACATAATCATTTCCAATCAATGATCGATTCAGTTGGACCAGAGAACCCAGTCCATTACACGTAAACACAGCTCATACTATTATGGAGCCAATACAAGGTTGGACAGTGCTTTGTTGACAACTTGTGGTCCATGGCTTCGTGCTGTCTGCACCACACTCAAACCCTACCATCAGCTCTTACCAACTAAAATCTGGGCTCATTCTGGCCAGGTCACGGTTTTCCAGTCGTCTAGGGCTTAACCAATAGGGGTTACGAGCCCAGGAGAGGCGCTGCAGGCGAAGAGCTACTGATAGCAAAGGCACTCGCGTCGGTCGTTTGCTGACACAGCCCATCAACGCCAAATGTCACTGCACTGTCCTAACGGATGACGATGATAAAGTCCCATACTCCTTGACATAGCGTAGGGGACGGTGCAGGAGACTCGCACCGCCGGCAAGGTTTGCCATTGTCTTCCTCAGACCGTAATGGGGATGAATGATCAAGATGGAGACGACACAACAACACCTAGTCATCTCGAGTCCGACCCCACCGGGAATCGAACCCGGGATCCCGTGCTCGGGAAGTGAGAAAGCTGCCGCGAAACCACGAGCTGCGGACTCCTAACGGATACGTTCGTCGTAACTCCCGTATTGAATTCTGCGGGTATTTCTCGCAGTGTACTTCTGTGTTAGCTCTGACAAATCTACGTGGTGAATCACCTGAGTATAGATGATTAACCCACTAATACCTTAATCTTTCACACCTTGTGTATGAGATACTGCTGCCATCTGTAATGTGCATATCGTTACCCAATGAATTTTGCCACTTCACTTTACCTCGTCTGAATAATTGTTACCAGTAGCGTATTGCAGTTTTTATCACATACAATTACACTATTTGCTAACAAGCTAATATTTTTTGTGAACAATATGTGTCACAGTTCCAGCATTTCTGTTAGAAATGGCAACAAAAAACGAACTGTGTTCGTAGTGTAATATCGAAAAAAGTGCATCTGCATGTGTTCTTGAAAACACCTTTGAAATTATGAAATATTCATACAAAGAAATACGCATGATGTACAAATGTGTGTGCAGTGTGTCGAAACCGCTGCATCACGTTAGTGTTTTGCTCGAACTGACTCGACTGTAGGAGTGTCTTAGTAGTAAAGAATAAGTATCTCAAAACTTCATACAACTAACGGCATCTTTTCAGGTGTTTATGACGCCATATTTCTTGAACTCTTGTGTCCTACAATGCAAATGGACTTGCCGCAATGTAACACCGATTCCCGTCAGAGCATCGAAGTTAAGCGCTTTCGGGCTAAAATAGCACATGGATGGGTAACTACACTACTGGCCATTAAAATTGCTGCACCAAGAAGAAATGCAGATGATAAACGGGTATTCATTGGACAAATATATTATACTACAAATGACATGTGATTACATTTTCACGCAGTTTGGGTACATAGATACTGAGAAATCAGTACTCATAACAACCACCTCTGGCCGTAATAAAGGCCTTGATACGCCTGGGCATTGAGTCAAACAGAGCTTGCATGCTGTGTACAGGTGCAGCTGCCCATGCCGCTTCAACACGATACCATAATTCATCAACAGTAGTGACTGACGTATTGTGACGAGCTAGTTACTTGGCCACCATTGACAAGATGTTTTCAATTGGTGAGACATACGGTGAATGTGCTGGCTTTCTGTATCCAGAAAGGCTCGTACAGGACCTGCATCATGCAGTCGTGCATTATCCTGCTGAAATGTAGGGTTTCGCAGGGATAGAATGAAGGGTAGAGCCACGGGTCTTAACACATCTGAAATATAACGTCCACTGCTCAGAGTGCCGTCAGAGCGAACAAGAGGTGATCGAGACGTGTAACCAATGGCACCCCATACCATCACGCCGGGTGATACGCCAGTATGGCGATGACGAATACACGCTTCCAATGTGCGTTCACCGCGATGTCGCCGAACATGAACGCGACCATCATGATGCTGTAAACAGAGTACACCATCGCAGGCGCTCCTGTCTGTGGTGGAGCGTCAAGAGTAACTGCAGCCGTGGTCTCCGAGCTGATAGTCCACGCTACTGCAAACGTCTTCGAACTGTTCGTGCAGATGGTTGTTGTCATGCAAACATCCCCATCTGTTGACTCAGGGATCGAGACGTGGCTGCACGGTCCGTTACAGCCTTGCGGATAAGATGGCTGTCATTTCGACTGCTACTGATACGAGGCCGTTGGGATCCAGCACGGCGTTCCGTATGACCCTCCTGAACCCACCGATTCCATATTCTTCTTACAGTCATTGGATCTCGACCAACGCGAGCAGCAGTATCGAAATACGATAAAACGCAATCGCGATAGGCTACAATCCGACCTTTATCAAAGTCAAAAATATGATGCTACGCATTTCTCCTTCTTACACGAGCCATCACAACAACGTTTCACCAGGAAACACCGGTCAACTGTTGTTTGTGTATGAGAAATTGGTTGGAAACTTTCCTCATGTCATCTCGTTGTAGGTGTGTGAATGCTTTGAAAAGTTAATCATTTGCATATCACAGCAACTTCTTCCGTTCGGTTACATTTCGCGTTTGTAGCACGTCATCTTCGTGGTGTAGCAGTTTTAATGGGCAGTAGTGTATTCGGTCCGCCGAGCGCTGTTGGCAACCGGGGTGCACTGAGACCTTGTGAGGCAAACTGAGGAGCTACTTGATTGAGAAGCAGCGGCTCCGGCCTCAGAAACTGACACACGGCTGGGAGAACGGTTTGCTGACTACATGCCCCTGCATATCCGCATCCAGTGACGCCTGCGGACTGAGGATGACACGGCGGCCGGTCGGTGCCGCTGGGCCTTCAGGGAGTTCCGTTCATGTGTCGTACAATGCTGTCGTTCTCTAAGTACATTTAGTGGCATATCTGGATACTCTGTGTGAAATACAGTGCCGGAAAAAAGTTAGTGCAACCTTGTGTAGGTTCCTGGCAGATTAAAACTGTGTGCCGGACCGAGACTCGAACTCGGAACCTTTGCCTTTCGGCGGCAAGTGCTCTACCAACTGAGCCACCCAAGTGCGACTCACGCCCCCTCCTCACAGCTTCCGTGGAAGTAAAGCTGTGAGGATGGGGCGAGAGTCGTGCTTGGGTAGCTCAGTTGGTAGAGCACTTGCCGGCGAAATGCAAAGGTCCCGAGTTCGAGTCTCGGTCCGGCACACAGTTTTAGTCTGCCAGTAAGTTTCATATCAGTGCACACACTGCTGCAGACTGAAAATCTCCTTCTGGGACGCTTGTGGAGGTTTCCAGTTCTGCAATATTTATTTTTGCCACAGTACGTGAAACGGTTACATTCACAGATCAATAACACAAGCGGTTCCGAGGTACCAGGCAGCGACTCATGCTGAAACACCCATATTAGTACGTGGGGTAGCTCCCCACAGGCAGCAATGCAGACGCTGGCTCTGACATCCAATCGATCGAACGGGTGGCGGATACTGTCCTGGAATACGTTATGCGACGGCCCGCTCCCGTAGTTGTGTGCGACTTGTCACAGGGGTCGCCATCGTATCCCACATTCGCTGGACCGGAGAGAAGTCCGGACATCATGCTGGCCAGGGAAGTTGCTGCACCTCTTTCAGAGCGCACTAAGTTTCACGGGCGGTGTGTGTGAGCGAGCGTTATCCTGTTGGAACAGCACATCACCTTTGTGTTGCAACAACAGCAGAAGAACAGGTCTACCAACATTCTGCACGCACCGAGAGTTCGTCCAGAATCACCAAAGGTGGACGAGAACTGAAGCTTGTCGCACCCCAGATCATAAGGCCTGAGACGGGGCCATTGTGTCTTGGATGAATGCACTGTATGAGACTGCGCACGCCGGGTCTACATCGTAGACACAAAGGACCATCACTTGCAGAATCTGCTTCCATCACTCAAGACGACAGTGTGCCATTCTACCTTGCAAGTGATCCACTGACAGCACCAGTCGAGTCGTTCAGGTCGATGCTGTGGCGTGGGTGGAGGACGGGCTAGAGATGTGCGTGCCCGTAGTACCCAGTAGTGCCACTGCTAATCACCAGATAGCAGCAGTTCGTGTTGACACCTCTGGGCTCAGAAGCCAAATTACCTGTACTGTGGTAGCTGTACGATCTGCCTTTGCAGCCCTTGCAATACGCCGATCCTGGCGGTCGTCTATGCTGCGTGGCCGTCCAGAACGTCGTCTACGGTTGTGATAATGTTCACGTGACCATACCGCCGCTCGGGAGGCCACAATTTCATCTGTTTGCCTGCAGGAAGCCCAAGTGCATCTCCGCGGCATGGTGGCCTGATCACTTCTCGCGTTTGCACCAGACTCAGCTTTTGGCGCCGGCCGTGGCGGCCGAGCGGTTCTAGGCGCTACAGTGTGGAACCGCGTGACCGCTACGGTCGCAGGTTCGAATCCTGCCTCGGACGTGGATGTGTGTGATCTCCTTAGGTTAGTTCGGTTTAAGTACTAGGTCCTAGGTGACTGCTGACCTCAGCAGCTAAGCTGTGAGTACCGGGCGTGAGTCGTGCTTCGGTAGCTCAGTTGGTAGAGCACTTGCCCGCGAAAGGCAAAGGTCCCGAGTTCGTGTCTCGGTCGGGCGCACAGTTTTAATCTGCCAAGAAGTTTCATATCAGCGCACACTCCGCTGCAGAGTGAAAATCTCATTCTGGAAACATCCCCCAGGCTGTGGCTAAGCCGTGTCTCCGCTATATCCTTTCTTTCAGGAGTGCTAGTTCTGCTAGGTTCGCAGAAGAGCTTCTGTAAAGTTTGGAAGGTAGGAGACGAGATACTGGCAGAAGTAAAGCTGTGAGTAGCGGGCGTGAGTCGTGCTTCGGTAGCTCAGTTGGCAGAGCACTTGCCCGCGAAAGGCGAAGGTCCCGAGTTCGAGTCTCGGTCCGGAACACAGTTTTAATCTGCCAGGAAGTTTTGTTTTTTCTGTTGTTGGAGGGCCTCTCAGCAGCTCTGTTTCCATGTTCTTCTGCATGTGCTACTACTTTCAATTTATTGCCCTCATCATGTGGATACCTTTTATTTTTTTCCATTACGAAATTAGCTACTAACAAAAATATTGTACTCTTACCGATAACACAGATCACTTTCAATGCAAGTTCGCTGGCACTGTAGACTGCAATGACGCGTCATAGGCTAGATAGTGTTCTGGATTTGTGACGGTGGGGCCGGAAGAGAGACAGTGTTAGCAAGCTTGTGGATCCCCGCAGCTCAGGTTCGTCGTATCGGTGCTCTGCTGCTGCCAGTTGTATCCAGTGCTCAGAGCCATTTGAACCATTTTTTGCGCTTTTGGCTGAGAGCATTCGCTATTGAAGGGCAGACGCAGATGGCGTTCTGGTAGCTATGCCAGTACAGTATTGGTTAAAAACAGTCTTGGTTGGAATTTTAGTTTTTATTTTATTTTTCAACTACGCGTTTCGCCTTATTTAGGCATATTCAGCTTTATCTTAATTCGTGATTTCTTAGAACGATCCTTTAGACAGTGTAGCCAAAGGGCACCGTCGAATACATCAGGCCAACATCGCCTTCGTTAAACTCAGTAAAAACTTTTCTAGGTGGATGCGGCTGACTCCAAGACCTGCATAAGGCGTTCCCGTTCACAGGAGCGAGTAACAGAGTAAGATGGGCCCCAGGCAGTAAGCATAACGCACCACAGCGTCGTGTACTAGCACACTATCGATAGGGAGACAACGCTGAAACCACTATCAGTACATCTACTGTCCTCAGGGTGATGTATGCCGTCAGTGGATTAAAATCGACGTCTCTCTTTCCCTGTGTACTAATTCTTTTCAGGCGGTGTATGCTGCGAACAGAGTTAGTAGCAAAGAAGTAATGCATTTAGCTATCATACATGGTAACGCTGTTTTTCAGGTATCTGATTATTTATGCCATACCTCCCGAACCGTCATAGGTAGATGGTGCTTACGCCGAGAGAGATTATTGCCTGAGATGACACATTTGTTGGAATTTGTGTTCGGAATTTTTTCGCTAAGCATAGAATGCTAGCCTTCATTGTCAATGACTATCAGACGTCTTTCTTCCAGGCTTCGAAGGAGATAAATAAACCATTATATTATTCATTTCTTGATGATAATCAACACCACTTTCAGATTGAAGCACCAATTCTGCCCCCCTCTATGAAGCCGCATTTGGCAGATTCGGCATGGTAAACTATCACACGTGATACTTTAGCTAACGGAACCTATAGACGATCGTTTCTGTTAGAATCGTGCCAGATGAAACTTTTAGAGTGGTTGTGATACATCCAAGTTTCGTCGATGTAAATAATAGGATGAGGATGATCTGTATTCCTTATCTCACGCATTGTCCTTAAAAACTAGGCTCTTGTGGCTACAATATCTTCTATCTCCATCAAAAATCTTCAGCTGTCATTAGCTTTTCCATATCAAAAGCAAGAGTTTCTTAGAATTTTATACAAAGAAATGATTGCTTTTAAAAGAGTTGTAAGTTTTTTTAAGGATACAGGGTACTTTTCCAACTCAATATTATATAAACATCAATACCTATTTCTTTCAGGCACTGTTTATAATATACATATTTTACATATTTTTGTTGATATCAGGTAATGCAGCACACATTCTAAACAAATTAGAAGTATTTTGAATATTTTTGAAACTGCTTAGGGTTATCAAAAAAATTAGAAAGAAATTGATGCAATTTTTTCCAGAATGCTTCATAAAATTAAGGTACCATTTAGTCCAATGCTATACATTTCAAGGAGACCACATTTTTGCCAGATATTCATGACATGATGGCTGAGGTACTATTTAATCCCACCTATTACGTGTATTATAAGGATAAAAAATATATCATCTTACATTTTAATTTTTATAATTTTGTTCTCAATAAGAATGTTATTTTTTCTATAATTTAGTTGATTGTGCAGTAAAGCTTGGGTCTACTACATAAGTATGAACTATTGCAAGTTACAGCAAAAATTAGAGCAATGCTTTATAAACTTTAGGATGTATTTGTACCTGAATTCTGAAAAATACAACCTGCGGGAAATTGTGAATAAAGATATGAGTCCAATTAAACTGTGCCTCAGAACATTCCTGAAGCATAGTCTTCATCCTGCAGCATTTCTTCATCTTCAAGCTTACTCTTGGCTTTGCTTTTAGCACTTCTTGCTTCTTTGGTAACTTGAAGAGCGAATCTTTCAGCTTCATGCACTTGTTGTCTGTCACACACAAGCAATTGATCTTCCGTATCCGGCAGCGGTGGTCTCGCGGTTCTAGGCGCTCAGTCCGGAGCCGCGCGACCGGTCGCAGGTTCGAATCCTGCCGCGGGCATGGATGTGTGTGATGTTAGGTTTAAGTAGTTCTATGTTCTAGGGGACTGATGACCATAGATGTTAAGTCCCATAGCGCTCAGAGCCATTTGAACCATTTTTGATCTTCCGTATTAGAGACACATTTTATGCCTAAATTTCTCAGGACTTCCAACTTTCCTATCACGCCATCATTGAAGCATATCATTGCATCTAGTACACCAACTTTTAATGTATTTACTCTTACAAAATTCTTGGGTTAAATTTCCCATATCCAATGGTTGAAACTTGCATTTGTATTCTGAATGCCACTATGAAGACATTTACTAAGAAAAACAGGGTCACTCAGGTCTCTAAAAATTGGTTTTATTTCATTCATAACAGTCTCAGGAAGAGAATTCTTATGACGATATATTTGACAACTCTCTTTTGCTTATTGGTAACCACACCAAGAATCTGCTCCTATAGGACAAAGTCCGTGAATAGGAGTGTCATCTGTGGACAACTTACGAATGTAGGTGGCCCGTACAACTTTTCTCATTGCTGTGACATCATCAGAGGTGCAGTTCGTATAACGGCCAGTCCATAATAACTCTGAAGAAGGTCTATTTCAGTTTCTGTCAATCTGCTCGGCATCAGATAGCAACCTTCTTTTCATTTCTCTTCGTAGCTTCCTCAGTCTAGCACCCATTCTCTTTTTCACATGTAAACAACTCTCCAGTTTTGTTACCATAAACATTGAACTCATTAATTTTATTAAAATCTTTAGAGTCCTCATCGCTTAGGTACTTCGTATGTCTAGCGTTATAAACGGGCACCGACCTCTGAAATAATTTTAGAGCTCCATCACACTCCGTACGTCCACTGTAACCATCATAATTCCCAGAACACTGATGTTCAGTATGTCCTTCAGTGTTACCATGGCAGGTGTGGCGGTACTTAGATAAGCACTCAACATCAACAACTTTTCCATTCTCCAGAGAAGTAGCACTTACAACACCATTCAAGGAACGACGTCCTCGACGTTGTCATGTCCAGTCACGCGCAACAGCAATGTCCCTGGTTCCACTGAACTTTCTTCTACTGCACGTTTCATAGATGTTTTAGACGCAACCGTCAAGGCACCTCAGTTTCGAGGCAGATTTATCATCTACACAGAACAATTAATTTTTACGCTATACCCTTCCTACTACTTTGTTGTTCAGATATTTTCAGACATCCTACACCATCACATTGTTTACATTTCGCCACTTCCCTTATCAAAGAAGATAAGATGCCCACATCGATAAAACAAATCCACTACATACAGCGTCATTGTTAACACAAAAATTTGAATCACCAGGAGGCGTGCCATGTTGGAGTTTCTTCCCTGAAGAATGATACACAGGTTACTTCCAACAGTGTGGCTTGCTCTGTTTGTGAACTGGTTACCACGGAATTTCCATTTATTGAATTTCTTGATGCGTGGCATAGTTCGTATTTATTGCACCCTAAAGGATATGTACTTCCGCAGATATATGTAGCACTCGGGCAACAAACATTCAGTAACACGTGATCAAACTGCTTCAGCGAAACAAAAGGAAATACTAGCAAAGATAATCATTTGCAGACACTAGAAACCTGCACTGTTGCCAACATATACAGTGTATCATATGTATAACAACTGGAAACAGAAAATTCACAGTTCTTCTCGAAATAATGCTAGTTTACGTATCAGAAATATAGAGGGCGTGGCGGTATACATGACCGTAACTTTAAAATTTGTTATATATAGGTCATTTTTCATTTGGAACCGTATAATGTATATATCAATGTAATCAGTAAAGACTATAGAGTTTAATAAAGTTATAAAAAATTCCGATTTTTCCAGCGTTTATAAGTACCCTGTGTCCTTAATACGTTGAACACCATATCTCCACTGGTTGGCGTTTTGAAATATTTCTGTCAGCTCGTTTGCTCGCCCGTGGTCATTTGAGTGTCTTCTTCCAACCCTGTGCACACACCTGTACGCATGTTAGCAGCATACACGAGAGAATTTTGTGTTCCCAGTGAACAACAAATCATACACAGTCTGGGCAAACGGTATATACTTATACTTAGTTGTGAGGATAAAGAATATCAGTGGTACTCTGACATGTTACATAATTATATTTTTATTTTGTTTGCGTGAAATCTACGTAGAAGGTTACAGAAATGCTCGCAAAACACAAATATAGTCTGTAAAGGAGATTTTAGATATTTACATATTATTTATCTAAACGCTTAAGAGGAGATGAGCAATGCTCGGCTTTTTAATAATAAAGGAAATAAGTATCTAAATGAAAGCGTGTGAAATTACGAAAAATTAATGCTACATTCTAGCAGTTTCCTTGATGAAAAGAAAAGCCACTGCAAATGTGAAACAAACTTCTCTTACAGGTATAGTGATGTTTTTGGAAACATTCATTGGTAAGTGGCATGTCTCTTAGATTGTGTTAATATTTTTCTCGTTCTTGCTATTATAAGCACCATTCTGCTGTTGGGTCGTGCTTTTGTAGCATGGGCTACGGTAACCTCTTCTGCACCTCATTCTCTTTCAGCAAGCGTCAGGCTTGTAGCTGAAAGGTTTTGGCAAGTTTGTATCCCACGTAAAACACACGAGTGCTTCTACAAGAGTTTCTTTGGAGTCACTGACGCCCATTATCTTGTTGTTTACTGTACTGTACAAGTGCAGAGCATTTTCGGTGGATCTGGAAGTGATGAAATGCAAGACAAATCTCTTGTACCATTTCACAATTCTTCTTACATATGGGGCATATGAAGCTATTTGGTCGAATAGGTCGATAAAAGTCTTTCCTTTGTTATATTCTATGACCTTATCGAGTTTACTTGTTTCTTTTACTTTTTGGCTAACTTGGACCATTTACAGTCATCATGTTTCGTACGAAGCATTAGCATGCCTCTTTTGTCTTTCCACTTCAGAGCTATAGTTTTGTCTTCATTTGTTGGGTAGTAATATCCCTTTATTTGAATTTTACCTTGACCATATGTGGGGAATTCTTCTTTCGACTTGCATGTAACGTGCTTACGAAGTGTCTCACTTGCTGTATCAGTCTTTTAGATGGTGAAACGCTAGTGTACCAGTTGTCGGTGTACAGTGTTCTGCCACTATCTAAGAGTCCATCCATTAATTCTGGACGACCCTCTCGTCAACAGATATATCGTCTGTTTTTTCATTGCTACTGTAAACTCTAAATGACCAAGTATCCTACATCTACATCCATACTCCGCAAGCCACCTGACGGTGTTTTGCGGAGGGTACCTTGAGTACCTCTATCGGTTCTCCCTTCTATTCCAGTCTGGTATTGTTCGTGGAAAGGAAAATTGTAGGTATGCCTCTGTGTGGGCTCTAATCTCTCTGATTTCATCCTCATGGTCTGTTCGTGAGACATACGTAGGAGGGAGCAATATACTGCTTAACTCCTCAGTGATGTTCTCGAAACTTCAACAAAAGCACGTAGCTAGCTACTGAGCGTCTCTCTTGCAGAGTCTTGCACTAGAGTCTATCATCTCCGTAACGCTTTCGCGATTACTAAATGATCCTCCTTTCCTTTGGATCATCCCTATATGGTACGGATCCCGCACTAGTGAGCAGTATTAAAGCAGTGGGCGAACAAATGTACTGTAACCTACTTCCTTTGTTTTCGGAGTGCATTTCCTTAAGATTCTTCCAATGAATCTCAGTCTGTCATCTGCTTTACCGACGATTAATTTTATATGGTCATTCCTTTTTAGATCACTCCTAATGCCTACTCCCAGACAATTTATGGAATTATCTGGTTCCAGTTGCTGACCTGATATATTGTAGCTAAATGATAAAGGATCTTTCTTCATATCCTTCTATAAACTCCACCAACACAAAGCTTGAATACGTAATCCCATATTTATGGTTTTTGTCAGGGATGTGTTGTACTGAACAAGTGGTCATTTGGTTCCATGACGCAAAATTACTTCTGTGGGCCACGTGACCGCAGGTGGACATGTAGACAAATACAAAAAAATCGAAAATAATAAGGTCAGAATAACAAACGATATCACATATGAAACTTCCTGCTAGATTAAAACTGTGTGCCGGACCGAGACTTGGGAGACGAAATACTGGCAGAAGTAAAGCTGTGAGGATTGGGCGTGAGTCGTGCTTGGGTAGCTCAGTTGATAGAGCACTTGCCCGCGAATGGCAAACGTCCCGAGTTCGAGTCTCGGCCCGGCACACAGTTTTAATCCGCCAGGAAGTTTCATATCAGCGCATACTCCGCTGCAGAGTGAAAATCTCATTCTGGATATCACATATGTTAAAAAATCATATGAAAAAATGGGATCCCAGTGTTTGGTTCCACATAAGTGTTGGGTATCCAACACTTATCACAAAATTCCTGAACTGACGGATTACGTCTTTCTGGAAATCATCATACCCTGTGACAGGTTTTTGGCGTGTAGTGTTGTTTCTCGGACGGGAAGAGCTTGGCCCTAGGGTATCTTTATTTTCGAGTACGCTTTTATTTGCTCTCTCACAGAAGTGTTTCACTGGTCTTGCCGAGATCTGATGTGCTTCTGCGGATGTTTTTCGCGTGCCTCTGAATGAAGCGACAAACCTTTTGTTGGCAGTTTTCCAGTGCTTTGAAAAAATTATGCACTGATAAGCCGAAACATTATGAGCACTCCCCACCGCGACATTGGATGTCGTCTGGTGGCTTTGTTGGCACGTGACGGGTAGCAAAAGAATGTAAGCGGAGAAGGCAACGGGCTGGGGATCACCCTAGAGAAGACGTGGCCTGCAAAATGGGGAACTCCATTGAGATAAGTGGCTTTGAAACTGATAAAGTGTGTTTTATTCAAAACAATCTCCACTGCTATTTTTACATTTCTCCCACGTCTCCGGTAGACTATGAATGCCACGCCAAAAAAAAATTTCTTCTTTTGAAGCGAACCACTCAGCGAGCCATTTTTACTCATTTTCAAACGAATTGAAGCGTTGTTCAGCGAGAACGAGTTCCAGTGATGCCAATAGATGATAGTCGGAAGGATCGAAGTCTGGAGAATAAGCTGTATTTCCAAACCGAACTATTCGATCGTTTCGTTGACCCGTTTTCCTGTGTGAGATGGGGCGTTGTCATGGAGCAATATGACTTTGTATTGCCTTTTCCCACATTCCTGTCGTTTTTCACGTAATGCTCGATTTAAATCGATCGTTTGCTGATGGCAGCGATCAGTGTTAACGGTTTCACCAGGCTGTAGCATCTCATAACAGATGACACCTTACTGGTCCTATGAAACACAAAGCATTGACTTATCTGCAAAGCGATTTGTCTTGCAGTGGATGTCGATGGTTTGCCTCGATTCACCCACAATTTACGACACTTAGTCATCAAATATGGGATGTCTAGGAAACCTGCTTTCTCGGATCACTAGACAACATTCAAACAAATCGTATTAATGAGTTTTATTCCAAAAAGAAAAGATTACAATACTTAACTTTGTCAATTACATAGATGTGTCGCAAGCAAAGGGCGACGTGGGATGTCATCAAGTTTCTTACATATACAGGGCGGTCCATTGATCGTGGCCGGGCCAAATATCCCACGAAACAAGCATCTTAATTATTGACGACGCCTTTGGAACAATTATTTTATTAATCTCCATTGCATGATGACTACTGAAAGGAGCTCCATCGTGCATCAACCAAATGTTGTGTCGTACTTGTAAAGGCACATGTTCTAGCAGCACAGGTAGAGTGTCCCGTATGAAGTCATGATAACGTAGGTGGGAGAACATGGGGCCCAATCAAGACATCACCAACAATGCCTGCCCAAACGTTCACAGAAAATCTGTGTTGATGACGTGATTGCACAGTTGCGTGCGAATTCTCGTCAGCCCGCTCATGTTGACTGTGAAAATTTACAATTTGATTTCGTTGGAATGAAGCCTCATCCGTAAAGAGAACATTTGCACTGAAATGAGGATTGACACATTGTTGGATGAACCGTTCGCAGAAGTGTACCCGTGGAGGCCAATCAGCTGCTGATAGTGCCTGCACACGCTGTACACGGTACGGAAACAAATGGTTCTCCCGTAGCACTCTCCATACAGTGACGTGGTCAACGTTACCTTGTACAGCAGCAACTTCTCTGACGCTGACATTAGGGTTATCGTCAACTGCACGAAGAATTGCCTCGTTCATTGCAGATGTCCTCGTCGTTCTAGCTCTTCCCCAGTCGCGAGTCACAGGCTGGAATGTTCCGTGCTCCCTAAGACGCCGATCAATTGCTTCGAACGTTTTCCTGTCGGGACACCTTCGTTCTGGAAATTGGTCTCGATACAAAGGTACCGCGCCACGGCTATTGCCTCGTGTTAATCCATACATCAACTGGGCATCTGCCAATTCCGCATTTGTAAACATTGCACTGACTGCAAAACCACGTTCGTGATTAACACTAACCTGTTGATGCTACGTACTAATGTGCTTGATGCTAGTACTGTAGAGCAATGAGTCGCATGTCAACATAAGCACCGAAGTCAGCATTACCTTCCTTCAATTGGGCCAACTGGCGGTGAATCGAGGAAGTACAGTACATACTGACGAAAGTGAAATGAGCTCTAACATGGAAATTAAGCGTTTCCGGGCACATGTCCACATAACATCTTTTTTTTATTTGTATGTGAGGAATGTTTCCTGAAAGTCTGGCCGTACCTTTTTGTAAGACCCTGGATGTATATGTTTTGACGAAGCCATTATGGTCGTATCACTTTAGGACATGGTGTAAAAAAGGTATGCTATACCATATTTTATCTGTACATTTCCCTGGTGTATGACAGTATATTGTGATAAATATTGCTGTTTTATGTTAAAAAACACACTGCTCGCTAGATGTACATATTTATATATTTTACATCTGAGGATGGTCATTACAGACTGAAACCCATCATCGTCTAAAGAATTCATTTGTGACCACAGACTGGAATGAAAAAGCATTTTACATTATTGGATCACTGCTTGTACACGCGATTATGTCGCAGTTGGTAAACTACAGGAGTTGCAGCTATTCAAATGGCTCTGAGCACTATGGGACTGATCATCTGAGGTCACCAGTCCCTTAGGACATCACACACATCCATGCCCGAGGCAGGATTCGAACCTGCGACCGTAGCAGTCGCACGGTTCCAAACTGCAGTGCCTAGAACCGCATGGCCACTCCGGCCGGCTGCAGCTATTCCGCGCCCGCTGTGATTCATGAGGCTAAGCGGCTGGTCCGCTCTCCCAGAACGGTCGCGGCGTTCCGACACATCGGCCAGTTTCCATCTTCAGGCGCGGTTTCGCGGAACGCACACGCTTTTGTTTATCTGGCTATCTCGGGCCGCTGAGCTTTTGGCGCGGCGGCTACGTGACGGTGGCAGCGCGCCGCCTGTGACCTCTGCCCCCGGGGACGCAACCGCGACTCGCGGGCGGCGCTGGCACACGTCACCGAGGTGGGCGTGGCCTGGACGGCGGCGCGGCCGTGCTTCCCCACGGCGTGACTTCCTCCCCGGAGCTGGGACTGCCCCACACTTGCGTGCACATGATGCAGCTGGAAAATTTGACTCGCAACACTGACTCGGCAGGATCGGAAAACTACACACCGCGTTGCAGAATTAAAGGTTCGTTACTCCTTTACCACAGTTTCGAGGAATATAAATTTGACTTCTTCAGAAGGAAAGTGGACTTATTGAACATCTTAATACACATACACTCAATAGCCAAAGAAACTGGTACACCTGCCTAATATAGTGTAGCGTCGCCGCGAGCACGCAGAAGGGCCGGTACACGCCGTAGCATGGACTCGACTAATATCTGAAGTAGTGCTCGAGGAAATTAACGCCATGAATCCTGCAGGGCTCTCCATAAATCTGTAAGAGTAATAAGGGTTGGAGATCTCTTCTAAACAGCACTGAACGGTCAATTGGGGCGGTTCACAAACATCAACTTCTAATGGTACTTGAATTACGGCACCTCAACTCAACCTCTCGATACCAGCAATATTGTACTGTGTTTCTGTAAAGTAGTTGACGTATTTCTGAGACAACATTCAGATTTGATTTCATTACATCGATATTACATCGACATTTTTTCATACATCGATACGTTTGTATTGCAGTGATATTATTCTTATGTGTATTATTTCTTTTGTCGCTATGATCTTTGACGTACTTGTAACTCTTGAATTTTGGGTGCGTAAGCGATTATTAGTTAGTTAGACAGACGGAACTTGAAAAAGTCAAGTCTTAGACGTCATGTTTGAAAGACGCATATTGTAGTCAGCTTATACAATGTGAACTTCAACAGTGAGGAAGATGTTTTCAAGTATGTTTTGTATTGTGAAGTGATGTTTTGTGTGTTACGTGATATTGCAATAAAAAGGAAGTGTAACTTTAATTCGGAGTGCTGATTCCTTTTTTACATCACCATTGTGCTAGCTTTCAAAGGTTTAATCTTCAAGAATGGTTTGTGAAGCGCATCTACAAAACTTTTGAATATAGCAGAATAAAACCTAGGCCTCTTTGCATCCGAGCTTGGAATCATCACCATCTAGATTTTCGACGGCGGAGCCATGATTTTACAACGAGACCAGCGTGGGAAACACGAAAAGATGAGTGCCTAGTTTATTCATTATTACATGAAATGACTTTATTAACTGTGCTCTAATGACACCTGCCACATAATATAACTTTGTTGTTGCCCGAAAATGCAGTATTTAGCAGGGTGACCAACACCACAATCATTATAGAAATTTTGTCCTTTGTTATGGTAGGGTCGTAAGAAACTGAAGTACACATGTTATCCCAAAAACGTTATCGTGGAAGTAGAGGCCAGGAGGTGCTGGTTAAATAACACACACTGCTAACGATATCTTTTTATTTTAAAAGGCTTTCTCAATAATAACTTTTTAAGTCTGGTTTTTTTAAAAAAAAGCAATTTCGAATAGCTGACAAATTTTCTTTATGAAAATGCCAGGTATGACGTTAACAACTTCCCAATAGTAAGATTTAAAAAAATTCTTTTGAATAACTGGTAAATTTTCTCTATGTAGAGTATATTGCTTTGCTAGGTATGACGGTATGAAGTAACAACTTCCCAATAGTAAGATTATATATATATATATATATATATATATATATATATATATATATAATCTTCGTCTTTCCCTCACCTTCCCTCTTTCCTGAAGAATCAACCGTCGGTTGCGAAAGCTAGTAATTCTGTGTGTGTGTTTGTGTGTTTTGTTCATTGTGCCTGTCTGCCGGCGCTTTGCCGCTTGGTAAGTCTTGGAATCTTTGTTTTTAATATATTTTTCCCATGTGGAAGTTTCTATATATATATTAAAAACAAAGATTCCAAGACTTACCAAGCGGCAAAGCGCCGGCAGACAGGCACAATGAACAAAACACACAAACACACACACAGAATTACTAGCTTTCGCAACCGACGGTTGATTCTTCAGGAAAGAGGGAAGGTGAGGGAAAGACGAAAGGATGTGGGTTTTAAGGGAGAGGGCAAGGAGTCATTCCAATTCCGGGAGCGGAAAGACTTACCTTAGGGGGAAAAAAGGATAGGTGTACACTCGCACACACACACACACACACACACACACACACATCCATCCGCACATACACAGACACAAGCAGCTAGTGTGTGTGTTTTGTTCATTGTGCCTGTCTGCCGGCGCTTTCCCGCCATATACAATTAAAAAAAGTTCTTTTAAATAGCTGGAAAATTTTCTCTATTTAAAGAATATTGCAAAGTTTGAAGTTAACAACTTCCCAATAATAAGATTTTAAACTTGTTATATCTATAAGGGAACAATTCCTTTAAAAAAAACCTTTAAGTAGCTAGTTCGTACTAAAGCTAAAATAGTTGTCTCTCGCCAGTTAAATAACTTATATTACACCTGTCAGTTGTTACGAGATAAACGTGAATAAGCCAGCACACAAACCTTCACATTAAAGGCAGTTCCCAAAAAAAAAATTTCCTTAGCTCGATGAGGGAGTGACACGTGTAAAGGGGCCCAGATCACCATAGTTGGAGCAGTTATTGGTGGTCTAGAGGGCCACAGCAGATCAGCCCCAAAACTTCCATTACAAGCCACCACCTCCCCGAGTTACCCAAAACCAGGAGATGTAGCGAGGGCGGTGCCTGCACAGACTCTGAACCACAGAGACACGCGGCACCGACCCTAAACCATTCAGTCAAGGTGTGAGTGAAACGGCCCGACCAAGAAGCAATTACCACATTCCCGCGGACAGGCTAACGAAAACTGTGGTGGGAAGACCGCAACAAAACCACTGGTGAAGAAACTCATACACTTCATTAGAACCTGAAAACTCTGGTACATAAAAACAGTACTCAACTTCTCACAATCCACCCCAGCTCCGTGAACACGTTGCACTTCCTTATGCACGTCAGAGCCAACCGCTGCCAGTGGTTTCAACGGCCGATAAGAAGACATACGGTCCCACGCGCTGACCTCCTGCACGACGGCTTCTGTGCTTCATGAGCCACGTACATGCGGGTGAAGCAGACTCAGCCCCTGACAGCCAAGAGGTCGGCCAAAGCACGTGGCGACCAGTTGACGACCCCCAACAGCAGGGCCCCGCTCGCGCCACCACCTCTCTCGGTCACCGCCCAGTACGTACTCCTCGATCGTCACGCGACCCTACACTTGCTCCACCTTCTGCCAGAGGGCGGTAGCGATCCAAACAGCGCGCCAAACCGAAAGCCGCCACCGCAGACACTAGACGCGAAGCGAAAGCACTCCGCCTGGCGCGCTTTTCGAAAAGCCAGACACAACTACGGCTCAAGCACGTTGCAAGGCATTCCACAACCGCTCAATAATATTCATGTCTGGGGAGTTTGGTGGCCAGCAGAAGTGTTTCAGAAGAGTGTTCCTGGAGCCACTCTGTAGCAATTCCGGTCACGTGGGGTGTACCATTGTTGTGCTGGAATTGCCCAAGTGCGTCAGAATGTACAGTGGACGCGAATGGTTGCAGGTGATGGTACGGGATGCTTACGAACGCGTCACCTGTCAGAGTAGTGTCAGGGCTCCCGTGTCACTCCAATTGCACACGCCCCACATCATTAGCCTCGACCAGCTTCAACAGTCTCCTGCTGACATGGCACGGATTCATGAGGTTGTACACGTCCATCCGCTCGATACAATTTGAAAAACGAGACCCTTCCGACCAGGCAACATATTTCCAATTATCAATAATCCAATTTCGATGTTCACGGGCCCAGGCGGGGCGTAAGGCTTTGTGTCGTGTAGCCGTCAAGGGTACACGAGTGGGCCTTCGGCTCTGAAAGTCCATATCGATGATGTTTCGTTGAATGGTTCGCACGCTGATACTTGCTGATGGCCCAGCATTGAAATATGCAACAATCTGCGGAAGTGTACCGCGTCTGTCGCATTGAACGATTCTCTCGTCGCCGTTGGTGCCTTTCTTGCAGGAGCTTTTTCAGCCGTAGCGATGTCGGAGATTTGATGATTTACCGGATTTCCTGATACGGTATACTCCTGAAACTGTCGTAAAGGAAAATCACTACTTCATCGCTGCCTTGGATATAATGTGTTCCATCGGTCGAGCGCCGACTGTAACACCATGTTCAAACTCACTTAAATCTTGATAGCCTGCCATTGTAGCAGCAGTAGCCGGTCTAACAACTGCGCCAGACACTTGTTGTCTTATACAGGCGTAGCCGACGACCTGTCCGCTTACATATCTCTGTATTTGAATACCCATGCGTATACCAGTTTCTTTGGCGCTTCATTGTAATGAGAAATGTCAACTAGACAAAAAAAAAAATCGATAAACATGTCAGCCATTCATATCATTTTGGTCAATCTGTAAATTCTGTTTCTTGATCTACATCTACTTGGATTCACTGCGGATCACACATAACTGGCAGAAGACTCTTCGAATCACCTTCGCCGGCCGGAGTGGCCGGGCGGTTCTAGGCGCTACAGTCTGCAACCGCGCGACCGATACGGTCGCAGGTTCGAACCCTGCCTCGGTCATGGATGTGTGTGATGTCCTTACGTTAGTTAGGTTTAAGTAGTTCTAAGTTCTAGGGGACTGATGACCTCAGAATTTAAGGCCCATCGTGCTCAGAGCCATTTGAACCATTTTTTTTAACACCTTTACAACAATTCTCTGTTATTCCACTCTCGAACAGCTCGCGGAGAAAACGAACACCTAAATCTTTTCGTGCGAACTCTGATCTCTCTTTTTTTGTTATGATCATCGTTTCTCCCCGCGTAAGTAAGCATCAGCAAAATATTTTCGTTACCCGAGGAAAAAGTTGGTGATTGAAATTTCATGAGAAGATTCCACCCCAACGAGAAACGCCTTTACAGGGTTATTCTAAATGATGGACACATTTTGAAAAATTCGGTTGTATTCAAGTAGAAATCCGAATTTAACAAGCTTTGTACCAATATAAATAGGAAGTTTGAAAGTTGTTGGAGGCTGGTAGAGTTCGAGCGGCAATAGGGCCGTCATTCCGTTTCTCTGTCAGTTGTGAGTAAGATGGCGACTGTGGAGCACACGGTTTTCTGCGTTCTCGAGTTGGCTAGTCTTGCCTAATCTTTACTACTGTGATGTAGTTCAACACAGCACAAATAGTGAAAATTCGAGATGCCTCGAGCTAGTGATTAATGCTTTCGTTAGATACGGTTGTATGATCATATCAGTCCTTCATAATCCCAGCTAGGTTGGATACGCCCACATAAGGTACGCGATCTCCACACGATGTGCTTACTTCATCAATTTCTTAGCCACTGGTGCCCCCAATACTTATCTTCTCACATTAAACACCTATCATCATTCCACAATCGCAATACCAGATCGGATACGTCTAGCATCTTGCCTGTACCTTAACATAACACAAAATCTTTCTTGGTGTCATTCTGCATCTCAGCCATACGACTATAGAACGCGCTCCCCTGTGATCTGCGTCTTATCCAGAACCACTCAACATTCAAGAGGGAACTCAAAACTTACATATTAGGAACGGTATAGCCACCATTGTTGTGCCCCTCTCATCTCTTTCTTTCTCCATCACAGCTTCGAATTTTACCATTCTATTTCTCTTCCTCTAACCTATCTACCTCTTATATATCTCTTTCACCCCATTCTATCGTCTTATGTCTCTGCTCGATGAGAATAACTCACAAGCTGCAAGAACATAACAAGAAAATTCCCAACTAACAATAGGACTGACATTCACAAAAGAAAAGTATGTTTACTTCCATGTACATAGTCATTACTCTTATTATTATTATTATTTATTGTTATAATTATGTTTTTGATTGTTATAATTATCATTGTACTACTGTTGTAATCTCTATTTTCCTTTCTTTAACATCAATACTGTATAACACGTTATATGTCCTTAATGTTCTGTGGAAACTGTAATTCGTTCAATCTGAGTGTGCCTGGTCAGGTGTAAGAGAGGGCCTGAAGGCCCTAATCCTGCCAGGTAAAATAAATAAATAAATAAATAAATAAATGTTTTTGCGTTCCATTCATTACTACACTACTAGCCATTAAAATTTCTACACCAAGAAGAAATGGAGATGATAAACGGGTATTCATTGGACAAATATATTTTAGTAGAACTAACATCTGATTAATATTTCACGCAATTTGGGTGCATAGATCCTGAGAAATCAGTACCCAGAACAACCACCTCTGGCCGTAATAACGGCCTTGATACGCCTGGGCATTGAGTCAAACAGAGCTTGGATGGCGTGTACAGGTACAGCTGCCCATGCAGCTTCAACACGATACCACAGTTCATTAGGCGCATTGTGACGAGCCAGTTTCTCGGCCACCATTGACCACACGTTTTCAATTGGTGACAGATCTGGAGAATGTGCTGGCCAGGGCAGCAGTCGAACATTTTCTGTATCCAGAAAGGCCCGTATAGGACCTGCAACATGCTGTCGTGCATTATCCTGCTGAAATGTAGGGTTTCGCAGGGATCGAATGAAGGGTAGAGCGACGGGTCGTAATACATCTGAAATGTAACGTCCTCTGTTCAAAGTGCCGTGAATGTGAACAAGAGGTGACAGAGACGTGTAACCAATGGCACCCCATACCATCACGCCGGGTGATACGCCAGTATGGCGATGACGAATACACGGTTCCAATGTGCGTTCATCGCTATGTCGCCAAACACGGAAGCGACCATCATGATGCTGTAAACAGAACCTGGATTCATCGGAAAAAATGACGTTTTGCCATGATTGCACCCAGGTTCATCGTTAAGTAAACCATGGCAGGCGCTCCTGTTTGTGATGCAGTGTCAAGGGTAACCGCAGCCATGGTCTCCGAGCTGATAGTCCGTGCTGCTGCAACTTCATCGAACTGTTCGTGCAGATGGTTATTATCTTGCAAACGTCCCCATCTGTTGACTCAGGGATCGAGACGTTGGCTGCACGATCCGTTACAGCCATGCGGATAAGATGCCTGTCATCTCGACTGCCAGCGATACGACGCCGTTGGGATCCAGCACTTCGTTCCATATTACCCTCATGAACCCACCGACTCCATATTCTGCAAACAGGCGTTGGATCTCGACCAATGTGAGCTGCAATGTCGCCATACGGTAAACTGCAATCACGATAGCCTACAATCCGACCTTTATCAAAGTCTGAAACGTGATGGTACGCATTTCTCCTTCATACAGGAGGCGTGATAACAACGTTTCACCAGGCAACGCCGGTCAACTGTTGTTTGTGTATGAGAAATCGGATGGAAGCTTTCCTCATGTCGGCACGTTGTAGGTGTCACCACCTGCGCCAACCTTGTGCGAATGCTCCGAAAAGCTAATCATTTGCATATCACAGCATCTTCTTCCTGTCGGTTAAATTTCGCGTTTGTAGCACGTCATCTTCGTGGTGTATCAATTTTATTGGCCAGTAGTGTATATTACCAATGGACATTGTTTATCGTGAAATAAATGCAAAAACAGCCGATTTTCACA
The DNA here is from genome assembly GCF_023897955.1 of Schistocerca gregaria. Classification (NCBI taxonomy): domain Eukaryota; kingdom Metazoa; phylum Arthropoda; class Insecta; order Orthoptera; family Acrididae; genus Schistocerca; species Schistocerca gregaria. The sequence continues at coordinate 206,163,093 of NC_064929.1, read as the reverse complement.
GATTCAATGACACTAGGTACAGCTTATTCATGAGGAAATTCTTTCGAATATGTGCGTAACTGCAGCTTACTCCACTGACAGATAGAGAACATATTTCGTGCATGAGACGCATATTTTTGTTATTATGGTGGGCACTTTCCTTACGGAGCCTAATTGTTCAAATGGCTCTGAGCACTATGGGACTTAACTGCTGAGGTCATCAGTCCCCTACTTGAACCTAACTAACCTAAGGACATCTCACACATCCATGCCCGCGGCAGGTTTCGATCCTGCCACCGTAGCGGTCGCGCGGCTCCAGACTGTAGCGCCTAGAACCGCTTGGTCAGTTCGGCCGGTCTAGAGGAGCGTAACGATTTGCCCAATCTTACACTGCACTCGAGTTTTTATACACGAATATTTTGTAGGTGTAATTACTTTTATTTCAAAAGCGAATATGCTACAAGTTCTTACTGTTTGTTTCTGAGATGTAGCAACAATTGTGGAAATGCTTTCTTTCTTGTTGCGAAACAGTTTTACAGCTTTTTAACGTTTTATCATGACGTCTGGGCTGTTCCCCTTCAGCTAAGATGTAGTAGCTTATTTGGTATGTTAACTAATGTAGATACGACATTCCATACAAGTTTCCTTGCAGCGAACAACGCGTTGTTGCATGTATACGTAACGTCTTTCTGCAGAAAGCAGGTCTTCTGGTGACTGCTGGCAATTTTATTTTATTCATGGAAAATGACATTCTAGAGTAATACGATACAAGAGAATCATAAATAAAACATTCTGTAATCTACCGTTTCATAACTTTTAACTTTGCTACGACGGATAAAAAGTAAAACGCGGTCGACAGCATACGTGTCGTTCGCTAAAACGGCCGCCAACTCAGACGGCAAACACAAATGAAGGCGTAAGTGTTTAAAAAAAATGGCATACCATGAGGAAATGGCGAACCGCCGAAGGTTGACTGCAATGAGCACGATGTGGTGGGGCAGCACCACTTAACAAATGGCGATGGCTAAAAAGACAGTGCCCAGTACGCAACCTAGCTAAAATAGCTGTATGTATATTTTTGTGTCAGCTCTAGTGTCCCATTCCATCCGTCAGCTTCGAGTACTGACGTCATTCTAAGGCAAAGAACATGGAGGTAAAATAAGAAGGGACGTGGCATTGCGTCACAATCTTGAAGCTGGTGTCCGCCATCTTAACTAGCCCGAAACGTCAGGGTCACAGCATTCATATCCCCATAGTTCACCGCGGCGACACTTCCCTGTGACGTCACTCTATGTCGTATTACTAGAGCAAATGCGCATTCAAGAACAGAAAAACGTTCCAAATAGCCTTTCTGACACTATGTTATCTGAGTTGTGGTAAAAGTTATTTTGAAGAGAGCGCCGCAGCGCGTAATGTGAAGCAGTCGCCCTCCGTCTCTGGCGGTGGCGCCGCTGTGGCAATCGCAGCTTTGGTGTCTCCCACTGGTGGGAAAGGGGAAACGTTGCCTGTTCACGTGCATTTAAGGGGCGCTATGAGCTCGCCAGTCGGTCAGTCTGGGTCAGTCTCTCGTCCCGAGGTTGCCAGTCTGTGTTTCGTCCGCATTTGTTAGGCAGTTTGTATCTGTCTGTCGTTCGGATCAACCTTTAAAGCCGGCAGAATGAGAGTCTTCCCACTCCACCAGTACGAGAACTCAGCGAGTGGTCGCCCAGTCGGGGCTTAGTTCCTGCATCCGAGTCTGCGCGTTAGGCCGCCAGTCTGCTAGAGTTTGCTCTGGCAATGGTCACTGGCGGTTGGATCTATCGGTTGGTCGGTCGCGCACTGAGACACGAGACGACTCGTCCATCTTGAGCGTCGACGCATGTGAGGTCCTCACGTGAGTCCAGTGGGCCGTGGCGTATAGCGAGGGGTAGTGACTTCGCGGCCTACGCGAGACCAACAGGAGTCAACCCACGACATCGGTATGGCCGGGGCGAGCTGCGACGCCGTGAGACGGGAGATCGGCGCGCCAACCTGCGTCCGTTGAAGCGGCTGGCAGCGGACGGTTCGCGAGAGCGTTTTGGGGGTGCTGCGCCAGGTCCTCTCGACGAATCGCAGTTTATTAGAAGTTAAGTGATTGGTGATACGTTGTCTGATTTACTCATGTTAAATTGTTTTCCTGGTCAGTCTCTCGTCGCCAGCTTGCTCGTCTGTCTCTCGTCCGCGTTTGTTAGGCAGTTAGTGTCTGTCTGTCGTCCGGAACTGCCTCTCCCATGATTGTCGGATTCGGTGTTCAAAATGGTTCAAATGGCTCTGAGCACTATGGGACTCAACATCTTAGGTCATCAGTCCCCTAGAACTTAGAACTACTTAAACCTAACTAGCCTAAGGACATCACACACATCCATGCCCGAGACAGGATTCAAACCTGCGATCGTAGCGGTCGCGCGGTTCCAGACTGAAGCGCCTAGAACAGCTCGGCCACTCCGGCCGGCGGATTCGGTGTGTTAACGAATTTATTGCTTCGAGTGTAACGGCCTAATTCCTGAAATATGTTCTGATCTTGCCTGTCATCTTGAGAGGCGGTAGCTGTGTACCGTAGAGCATGTATAACTTGTTTGGCCAACCTTGCATAATTTTATATAAGATTGCATTTCATGGACTTTTATTGAAATGGTCATTTTAGTGTATAAGTTCCCACCCTTCCACCATAAGACTTTCCTTAGAAGTTAAAATCAAATTTCACCTTCGGTGGCAAAGTTAATATTTTAATTTTAGTGTTTTGTACCATATGCATCCCTCCTATGGGGTGCGTAGTTTGTATGCTTGTGTGGATTGTTAAAACTTTTAGTTTAAAGTAACCTGGTGTGTTGCAGATTTGCACCAGTGTAGTCTTGCAGAGGCTGTTGTGAGCGGTCGTAACCACAGCCGTGTCAAAAGGAAGCGGCAAGATTCCCCGCCCGAAAGCTCATACAGTCAAAAATTTGTTTCTTTCTGCCTCTGAATAAATTGTGACTTGATATTTAGAGGGTGCTTTCTGATTATAATTTTAAATCTGTTTCTTTTAAAAATGCTTCAGGCACGATTAAAGTGAATATGAAACGTCCCCTTAGAAAAATTATACAAGACTGGACTATGTGAAAAGTCCTCTTTGAACAATTATACACGAATGTGCTTAAACTGACACACAATATTTTTAACGCAACGCAATCTGACTTCCTAATATCCCTACGAAAGAATGGCCCTGACTAACATTAATCTATACGTTACACAAATCACTTACCTCACAAAAATCTTCGTTACTCGAACTACGGCAATACAGCGAGCGCCACTACCGCCAGCTAACTAAAAGATTCAAACTACGGAAGTCACTAACTACTGAGGCACAGTTAGCAAATGAAAGATTTTAATAGAGAACAAACAATGTATTTACCTTAATAGTCATAATATATATATATATCAGTTCATGACACCAATTCTTACAAATTTCAAAACTTCGCCATCTCTCTCCCCACGTCCACCACTGCTGGCGGCTCACCTCCAACTGCGCAACGCTACGCGCTGTTAGCATCCAGCTGCCGCTGCCCGACACTACAATGGCAGACAACAATGCAAACTAGCCACAGACTGCGCACAGCACAGCCAGTGATTTTTCATACAGAGCGCTATGTGGCGTTACCAATAAGAAAACCTAAACAGCCTACTTACATAGCCCCCATGCTCCCCACAAAAAAATTTACAAATTGTTTTGGGCAGTGGCCAATACAGATTTGAAAAAATTTTTCATAATTACAATAACAAAGAAATGAAATGCACACACTTATCGATACAATGTTGGTCAAAAGCTAAAATTTTCTCACAGTCCATAAAGACAGTCCTGATCATTCATCAAAGTAAAATTGCAGTGTTTTTCTCAAAGTCTGAGTAGTAAAAGAAAATGCACACGGAAGTAGTGGATTTCCATGCAGTCTTGAAGAAGTAGTGTTGTCCTTCCAACGGAAAGACAGTGCTGACTCTTGACATGCAGACAGGTAATGGGCCACAACAGAGCAAACCCACAGCAGAGTCAGTCGAAGTTTTCAAGAATATTGGTAGGTAGGTCGTCACAGAGTAGACCCATTGTAGTCCTGGTAGAGATTACGGTATTGGTGGGCCACCAGAAGTGCAGACCCACTGCAGTCCTTGTAGAAATAATGGTATCGGTGGGTCGTCAAAGGTGTAGACCCACTGTAGTCCTTGTAGAGATGGCCAGCAGCCATCTGTTTGACTGTGCAGGTGCACAATCACCATTGAAGAGTCTTGCGGATAATATAGCAAGTCCATAACCACCACTTGTGCACTCACAAAAATTGTTTTTGAAATGTCCTTACAACCAGCAATGCTGTTATCCAGTCCCTTACTGAATTATTAACACACGTGCAAACACTGTCAGTCTCTACTTCTCACATATTGTCAATATACTATGACCAACAGAAACGTGTGCAGTGAAATGTAATTTACAAGTCACTTAATTTGATGAACTGGTGTCAATTACAATTTTATAACATAAGAATACAATAACAAAGGTACAAAATACATCATTAAAGAACATAACAATACAGATAACATTTGCAGTAGTACAGGCTTTACAAAAGAATCGAAATAGCAAATACATCAGTGTTACAAAAATTACGACATAAGTACATACATAAATGATCAGAATAACTTTTGAAACATCAACTTCACACATGAGCATTAGAACAAAACAGAATAAATAATGTGTAAACATCTTTACAAAGTAAATAACATGTTATTAATGCAAATTATATTTGAGGATAACAGTATTCCTCATCATAGTGACTGTAACTTAGTATTAGAAGAGAAAAAATTCTATGAACAGGAAGAAAACAAATACACAAGGGTACACAAACACAGCCTACTTACAAATAAATTACCATTTGTTAAAAAGGAATTGCTTATGATTTCATCATTTACTTCCTGGGAACTACTTCCACGCACACATAATGTGATGAATCGCTATTAAATAAAATAAATTTTTAAGAACATTCCTCGAAAATAACTCTTGGTTCATTACTCATGTAAGCTCTCTAACATTTAGTACTGAAAACAGTTGTTGCGCACACGACAGAAATAATGAACAAGAAGCACACGTAAACAGTAGTCAGCTAATGTTTTGGGCTACTTAAAATGGCGGCTGGCCCCGCTCACTCAGACTTCAAAACAACGTACACCGTAAGTCTGTAGCGCTGTATCCCTTCTTTTTCTGCCTCCATGGCAAAGACGCTACATAGAGGCATCTTTGAAAGCAGCCGATCGTATTTGTGAACAAACAAATTTAGCATACTATAAAGTTACAATCACAGTTTACATGATTCATTATTCAGAAACTAAATAAATCGGAAAGAAAAGAAGGTAACGAAAATAAGAAAGGAAAAAAATAAATATACATGCCAATAATAAATTATTATTCTAATTTATGCGAGTAAGAAAACCACAGATGATCTTTAAATTCCTTACAGTGAGCACATGGTGATGTAATACTGTGAAATAGTGTTAATTTTGAATAATTATAACTGAATCTAATTGGACGATGGCGGTAAAGTGGGTGTTTTGGGGGGGGGGAGGAGGGGGGGGGGGGTAGAAGTAACAACAACGTGAAAAATAAAATAAATAACGTATATGACATATAAGAAGAACAGTAATATGAAATGTGAGGAAACCGACACAGAAATTATAAAAGAAAATACGGTACACAAGTAACGAAAATTAAGAAAAAGTAACAAATATTGGAATAGATAACTAGAATTAAGCTATATAGGCCAATTCTAGTTACCGATCCCAAACCATTACATGGTTTATTCTTAAGATCGTTCCTCTAGCAGGTGTGTGGAGTGAAATGTAATAGAATACAAGCCGATTGTGTGGTACACTAATAAAAGCCTTCCGGAAATCCAGAAATACGGAATCAATTTGAAATTCCTTGTCAATAGCACTCAGCACTTCGTGTGAGTAAAGAGCTAGGTGCGTTTCACAAGAACGATGTTTTCTAAATCCGTTTTGACTGTGTGTCAATAGGCCGTATTCTTCGAGGTAATTCATAATGTTGCCGGCCGTTGTGGACGAGCAGTTCTAGGCGCTTTAGTCTGGAACCGCGCGACCGCTACGGCCGCAGGTTCGAATCCTGCCTCGGGCATGGGTGTGTGTGATGTCCTTAGGTTAGTTAGGTTTAAGCAGTTCTATGGGAATGATGACCTCAGATGGTAATCCCATAGTGCTCAGAGTCATTTGAACCATTTTTTTCATAACGTTCGAACACAATATATGTTTCTGAATACTGTTGCACATCGACGTTAATGATATGGGCCTGTAATTTAGTAGGTTACTCCTACTATCTTTCTTGAATATTGGTGTGACCTGTGCAACTTTCCAGTCTTTGGGTACGGATCTTTCGTCGAGCGAACGGTTGTATATGATTGTTAAGTATGGAGCTAATGCATCAGCATACTCTGAAAGGAACCTAATTAGTATACAGTCTGGACCAGAAGACTTGCTTTTACTAAGTGATTTTAGTTGTTTCACTACTCCGAGAATATTTACTTCTACGATACTCATGTTTGCAGCTCTTCTCGATTCGAATTCTGGAATATTTACTTCGTCTACTTTGGTGAAGTAATTTCGGAGGGCTGTGTTAGTAAGTCTCCTTTGGCACCGCTGTCGTCGATAGTTCCATTGCTGTATCGCAGAGAAGGCATTGATTGTGTCTTGCCGCTAGCGTACTTCACTTACGACTTGAATCTCTTTGAATTTTCTGCCAGGTTTCGAGACACAGTTGTGTTGTGGAAACTGTTATAATCATCTCTCATTGAAATCCGCGCTAAATTTCGAGCTTATTTAAAAGAACGTCAATCGTGGAGATTTTGCTTCCGTTTAAATTTGGCGTATTTTTTCGTTGTTTTTGCAACAGTTTTCTGACCCATTTTGTGTACCAAGGCGGATCAGCTCCGTCGTTTGTTAATTTATTCGTATAAATCTCTTAATTGCTGCCGAGTTTATTTCTAGGAATTCAACAACAATTACAATTGCATTGCTAATTTGGAAGACGTGGAGACTGTGTCTGAGGAAGGCACGAAGTGAATTTTTATCTCCTTTTTTGAACAGGTATATTTTTCGTTTATTTTTGGAGGATAAGACAACAATGTGTTCACTAATCCCTGTATCGGTTTTGAATCTTGTCATTAGTTCCATATTATTTGTTGCTAAGAGGTCAAGTGCGTTTTCACAACCGTTTACTATTGGCGTGGACTCATGAACTAACGGTTCGAAATAATTTTCAGAGAATTCGTTGACCACAATTTCGTATAATTTTTACTATTTTACTCCGGTTGCCAAGATCGGCATCTAACCCATACTCACAGGAACTATCTACTTCAGTTTCGCGACGAGATAAACTACTTCTAAGAGCAACAAACACGCCAACCGGAACACCGTTAATTTCGGCTGAATTTATCTTCGGCTGTAGCCAGATTTCAGTGCCTATAGCGATTTGAGCATTTAGTGCTTTCTGTTAGCGCTTGGAGCTTTGGTACTTTCCCAACACAGCTACAACTTACAACTGTTATACCGATGGTTCTTGTGGGATTCATACCGGGTGACTTAGTTGGCCAAATCACCTACTCGACTTGTCTAGGATGTCCTTCAAACCAGTCACGAAAAATTGTGGACCGGTGATGTGGCGCATTGGCATCTATAAAAATTCCGTCGTTGTTTGGAACATGACGTTCGTGAATGGCTGCAGATGGTCTGCCAAGTAGCTAAACAAAACCATTTTCAGTCAATGATTAGTTCAGTTGGACCAGAGGAGGCAATTCATTCTATGTAAACACAGCCCACACCATTATCGAGCTACCACCATCTTGAAACTTCCTGGCAGATTAAAACTGTGTGCCGGACCGAGACTCGAACTCGGGACCTTGGTAGCTCTCTAAGATTCGCAGGAGAGCTTCTGTGAAGTTTGGAATATAGGAGACGAGGTACTGGTGGAAGTGAAGCTGTGAAGGACGGGGCGTGAGTCCTGCTTGGGTAGCTCAGATGGTAGAGCACTTGCCCGCGAAAGGCAAAAGTCTCGAGTTCGAGTCTCGGTCCGGCACACAGTTTTAATCTGCCAGGAAGTTTAATATCAGCGCACACTCCGCTGCAGAGTGAAAATCTCATTCTGGGATCTATGAACTTGTTGACAACTTGGGTCTTTGGCTTCGTGGGGTCTGCGTCGCGTTCGAACCCACCAGCTCTTACCAAGTGGAGTAGGGCCTCTTGTGACCAGGTCACGGTTTTCTAGTCGTCTAGTGTTCTATCGATATGGTCACGAGTCCAGGAGAGGCGCTGCAGGCGATGTCGCGCTGTTAGCAAAGGCACCCACTTCGTCTGCTGCCACAGCCCGTTAATGCCAAATCTCGCCACAATGCCCTAACGGATACGTTCATCGTACATCCCACATTGATTTCTGAGGTTCCCGGACGCGGTGTAACTTACCTGTTAGCACTGACAACTCTAAGCAAACGCCGCTGCTCTCGGTCGTTAAGTGAAAGGCCGTCGGGCACTGTGTTGCCTGTGGAGAGAGATAATGCCTAAAATTTGCTGTTCTCGGCACCTTATTTACATTGTGGATCTCAGAGTATTGAATTCCCTAACGGTTTACGAAATGAAATGTCCCATGCGTTAGCTGCAACTACCATTCCTCGTTCAAAGCATGTTAACATCCGCCGTGCGCCCATAAATACTTCGGAAATCTTTTCCCTTGAATCACCTGAGTACAAATGACAGCTCCACCAAAGTGCTGCCCATTTATGGCTTCAAATGGCTCTGAGCACTATAGGCCGTAACTTCTGAGGTCATCAGTACCCTAGAACTTAGAAATACTTAAACCTAACCAACCTAAAGACATCACATACATCCATGCCCGAGGCAGGATTCGAACCTGCGACCGTAACGGTCGCGCAGTTGTAGACTGCAGCGCGTAGAACCGCTCGGCCATCCCGGTGGGCGCCTATTTATGTGTTGTGTACATGATACCACATCATCTGTAACGAATGACTTTCGTCGCCTCATTCTATTGACAGTTGCATGGACCCAGAAAAGTCGATTTTGTCTTTTTCGTCGATATCTCAGATAAACAGTTACGCATCAGAGTTGCTATGCATTCATCCTCATTCATAACTATTCGTAAACTGCTGGCTCTGTGGACGTTCCCAAAAGCAGTCTGGCGAGTGCATTTATTCGCCGAAATTTCTATCGACCATCTGCACGTGATCCGCAAATATCAGCTGTTAAAATGCATAATTGAAGGTAGAGTAGCCAAATACTGTAGATCTTTGTCGTTTTATCCTTAACATAACATATACGTCACGTTGGCTCCATTACACATTTAGTATGGCACAACAAGGCTAGTGATATAAGCCGGCTGACTGAGATGTGCAGGCGCTAGCGACAGGTAAACGAAGGTTCTACATCTACATCTACATCTACATCCGTACTCCGCAAGCCACCTGACGGTGTGTGGCGGAGGGTAACCTGAGTACCTCTATCGGTTCTCCCTTCTATTCCAGTCTCGTATTGTACGTGGAAAGAAGGATTGTCGGTATGCCTCTGTGTGGGCTCTAATCTCTCTGATTTTATCCTCATGGTCTCTTCGCGAGATATACGTAGGAGGGAGCAATATACTGATTGACTCTTTGGTGAAGGTGTGTTCTCAAAACTTTAACAAAAGCCCGTACCGAGCTACTGAGCGTCTCTCTTGCATAGTCTTCCACTGGAGTTTATCCATCATCTCCGTAACGATTTCGCGATTACTAAATGATCCTGTAACGAAGCGCGCTGCTCTCCGTTGGATCTTCTCTCTCTCTTCTATCAACCCTATCTGGTGCGGATCCCACACTGCTGAGCAGTATTCAAGCAGTGGGCGAACAAGCGTACTGTAACCTACCTCCTTTGTTTTCGGATTGCATTTCCTTAGGATTCTTCCAATGAATCTCAGTCTGGCATCTGCTTTACCGACGATCAACTTTATATGATCATTCCATTTTAAATCACTCCTAATGCGTTCTCCCAGATAATTTATGCAATTAACTGCTTTCAGTTGCTGACCTGCTATTTTGCAGCTAAATGATTAGGGATCTATCTTTCTATTTATTCGCAGCACATTACACTTGTCTACATTGAGATTCAATTGCCATTCCCTGCACCATGCGTCAATTCGCTGCAGATCGTCCTGCATTTCAGTACAATTTTCCATTGTTGCAACCTCTCGATACACCACAGCGTCATCTGCAAAAAGACTCAGTGAACTTCCGATGTCATCCACCAGGTCATTTATGTATATTGTGAATAGCAACGGTCCTACGACACTCGCCTGCGGCACACTTGAAATCACTCTTACTTCGGAAGACTTCTCTCCATTGACAATGATATGCTGCGTTCTGTTATCTAGGAACTCTTCAATCCAATCACACAATTGGTCTGATAGTCCATATGCTCTTACTTTGTTCATTAAACGACTGTGGGGAACTGTATCGAACGCCTTGCGGAAGTCAAGAAACACGGCATCTACCTGTGAACCCGTGTCTATGGCCCTCTGACTCTCGTGGACGAATAACGCGAGCTGGGTTTCACATGATCGTCTTTTTCGAAACGCATGATGATTCCTACAGAGTAGATTTCTAGTCTCCAGAGAAGACATTATACTCGAACATAATACGTGTTCCAAAATTCTACAACTGATCGACGTTAGAGATATAGGTCTATAGTTCTGCACATCTGTTCGACGTCCCTTCTTGAGAACGGGGATGACCTGTGCCCTTTTCCAATCCTTTGGAACGCTTCGCTCTTCTAGAGACCTACGGTACATCGCTGCAAGAAGGGGGGCGAGTTCCTTCGCGTACTCTGTGTAAAATCGAACTGGTATCCCATCAGGACCAGCGGCCTTTACTCTTTTGAGCGATTTTAATTGTTTCTCTATCCCTCTGTCGTCTACTTCGATATCTACCATTTTGTCAACTGTGCAACAATCTAGAGAAGGAAGCACAGTGCAGTCTTCCTCTGTGAAACAGCTTTGGAAGAAGACATTTAGTATTTCGGCCTTTAGTCTGTCATCCTCTGTTTCAGTACCATTTTGGTCACAGACTGTCTGGACATTTTGTTTTGATCCACCTACCGCTTTGACATAGGACCAAAATTTCTTAGGATTTTCTGCCAAGTCAGTACATAGAACTTTACTTTCGAATTCATTGAAAGCCTCTCGCATAGCCCTCCTCACACTACATTTCGCTTCGCGTAATTTTTGTTTGTCTGCAAGGCTTTGGCTATGTTTATGTTTGCTGTGAAGTTCCCTTTGCTTCCGCAGCAGTTTTCTAACTCGGTTGTTGTACCACGGTGGCTCTTTTCCATCTCTTATGATCTTGCTTGGCACATACTCATCTAACGCATATTGTACCATGGTTTTGAACTTTGTCCACTGATCCTCAACACTATCTGCACTTGAGACAAAACTTTTGTGTTGAGCCGTCAGGTACTCTGTAATCTGCTTTTTGTCACTTTTGCTAAACAGAAAATTCTTCCTACCTTTTTTAAATATTTCTATTTACGGCTGAAATCATCGATGCAGTAACGGCTTTATGATCGCTGATTCCCTGTTCTGCATTAACTGATTGAAATAGTTCGGGTCTGTTTGTCACCAGAAGGTCTAATATATTATCGCCACGAGTCGGTTTTCTGTTTAACTACTCGAACAAGTGTGTGGTTCCGTTACATACCTTTTTAAAAGTATCTTTTCTTTCGCGCTAGTTATTTATTGACTATACGTTTCTGCGCATCATTTTTTTCTTTTTTTTTTTACATTTTGTTCACGTCTTTTAAGTAGTACCTTAGCTCCATATATAGCCGCTTGGCACGCTCCCCTATTTATTTACAAGGTCTTCTCGTGCTGCTTTATGCATGTACACTCAGGTGACAGAAGTCAAGGGATAGTGATATGCCCATATACAGTTGGCTGTGGCATCGCGTACACTAGGTACAAAAGGGCAGTGCTTCGGCGGAACTGTCATTTGTACTCCGGTGATACACGTGAAAATGTTTCCGACATGACTACGCTTACATCGCTGAATAGTTATTATAGGGGACACTCCATTTCGGAAATCTTTAGCGAATACAATACTCCGCGATCATCAGAGTCAACAGTGTAAAGAGAATACCAAACTTCCGGCATTACCTCTCACCACGGATAATGCAGTGGCCGACGCCCTTCACTTAACGATCGAGAGCACCGGTATTTGGTTTTAAGTTGTCAGTGCTAACAGACATTAACATGTGCTAACAGACAAGCAACACTGCGCGAAATGACCGTAGAAAACAATGTGTGGCGTATCTCTTAGGACAGTGCGGCTAAATTTGGCGTTAGTGGCCCATGGCAGCAGACGACGAACGCGAGTGCTTTTGCTAACACCACGGCATTGCCTGCAGTGCCTCTCCGTGGCTTGGTCCTCCAATTGACTTCGTCTACATCTACATCTACATTTATACTCCGCAAGCCACCCAACGGTGTGTGGCGGAGGGCACTTTACGTGCCACTGTCATTACCTCCCTTTCCTGTTCCAGCCGCGTATGGTTCGCGGGAAGAACGACTGCCGGAAAGCCACCGTGTGCGCTCGAATCTCTCTAATTTTACATTCGTGGTCTTCTTGGCAGGTATAAGTAGGGGGAAGCAATACATTCGATACCTCATCCAGAAACGCACCCTCTCGAAACTTGGACAGCAAGCTACACCGCGATGCAGAGCGCCTCTCTTGCAGTCTGCCACTTGAGTTTGCTAAACATCTCCGTAACGCTATCACGCTTACCAAATAACCCTGTGACGAAATGCGCCGTTCTTTGGATCTTCTCTATCTCCTCTGTCAACCCGACCTGGTACGCATCCCACACTAATGAGCAATACTCAAGTATAGGCCGAACGAGTGTTTTGTAAGCCACCTCCTTTGTTGATGGACTACATTTTCTAAGGACTCTCCCAATGAATCTCAACCTTGCACCCGCCTTATCAACAATTAATTCGCGGGTTCGATTCCCGGCGGGGTCAGGGATTTTCTCTGCCTCGTGATGGCTGGGTGTTCTCTGATGTCCTTAGGTTAGTTAGGTTTAAGTAGTTCTAAGTTATAGGGGACTGATGACCATAGATGCTAAGTCCCATAGTGCTCAGAGCCATTTGAACCATTTTTGAACAATTAATTTTACATGATCATTCCACTTCAAATCGTTCCGTACGCACACTCCCAGATCTTTTACAGAAGTAACTGCTACCAGTGTCTGTTCCGCTATCATATAATCACACAATAAAGGATCCTTCTTTCTATGTATTCGCAATACATTACATTTGTCTATGTTCAGGGTCAGTTGCCACTCCCTGCACCAAGTGTGTATCCGCTGCAGATATTCGTGCATCTCGCTGCAGTTTTCTAATGCTGCAACTTCTCTCTATACTACAGCATCATCCGCAAAAAGCCGCATGGAGCTTCCGACACTATCTTGCGGGGTGTCTTATAATTTCATATTCCATTACCGTAGGAAATTCGATTCCGATAACTAGCAACAAACACATTGAACCTAACCTAAATTTTAACAAGTGAATTCAGTCGTTTTTTCTTTCATTTACATCTACATCTACGTGGATATTCTGCAAATCATATCTAAGTGCCTGGTAGGGGGTCCATCAAACCGCGTTCACAATTCTCTGTTATTCCGATCTTGTATAGTGCGCAGAGAGAACACCTGTATAATTTCGTACGAGCTCTGACGTCCCTTATTTTATCGCGGTGATCGTTTCTCCCTACGTAGCTCGGCGTCAACAAAATATTTTCGCATTCGGAGAAGAACGTTGGTGATTGGAATTTCGTGAGAAGATTCCGTCGCAACGAGAAACGCCTTTGTTTTAGTGATGCGCATCCTAAATCCTGTATCGTTTCAGTGACACTCTCTCCCATATTTCGCGATACTATTAATCGTGCTGCCCTTCTTTGAACCTTTTAGATGTACTCCGACAACCCTACCTGGTAAGGAGCCCACACTGTGCAGCAGTATTCTAAAAGAGAACGGACAAACGCAGTATAGACGGTCTCTTTAGTAGATCTTTACATTTTCTACGTGTCCTGCAAATAAAACGCAGTCTTTGGTTAGCCTTCCCCACAACATTTTTTGTGTGTTCCTTCCAATGTAAGTTGTTCGTAATTGTAATTCCTAGGTATTTAACTGAATATACGGCATTTAGATTTGACTGATTTATCGTGTAACCTAAGTTTAATAGATTTCTTTTAGCATTCATGTGGATGACATCAGATTTTCCGTTATTCAGGGTCACTTGCCAACTTTCCCACGACACAGGTACATTTTCTAAATCTTTTTGCAATTTGTTTTGACTTTCTGATGACTTTATTAGTCGATAAACGACAGCGTCATCTGCAAGCAACCTAAGACGGCTGCTCAGATTGTCTCCTAAATCGTTATATAGATAAGAAAGAGTAGAAGGCCTGTAAGACTACTTTGGGGAAAGTAGTGTTACATCACTTCTGTTTTACTCGATGAGTTTCCGTCAATTTCTACGAACTGCGACCTTTCTGACAGGAGGTCACTAATCCAGTCTCACAACTGAGACGATACTCCATGTGCACGTAGGTTTGACTTAATTCGTTTGCAAGGATTGATGTCAAAAGCCATCTGGAAGTCTAAAAATATAGAATCAATTTAACGTCACCTATCGATAGCACTCATTACTTCGTGGGGATAAACACTTCAAGTGCTTCTTTGTTTAAGAGGTTTAATCTCGTTTTCGTTACAGAAACGTCCGATTCCACCCGTTTACTCTGACCAATGACGTCATCAGTATGACGGAAACGGCTACTTCCAGCATATACAAAATGACAACATTAACGTCACTACATGAACAGGCCACCAAACAAGAACAAAAATGAAAATGACACACTAGGGTCTCACTCCATAGATAAAATGAAGCTAACGGGATAAACATGGAAAATTGGGGGTTTACGGCGGGGACAAGCTAAATATACAACACTAAAAGAATACTGCACCATCCCAAAACAAATAATATAACAAATGTAATTACAGCATTCCGCAACACCAACAAAACAACACGAGTCGGACACTTCCCTTGACCTTTAGCTCAACCGCAGCTACCGATACCAAAAACCAATATCTACAACCCCAAAAAGTGGAATCGAAGCTTTGTCTTGAACTATGTAGCTCAACTGCAGCTATCGATACTAAAAGGCTGCAATAGATTGTCTTGCTCCTTGATCAATTTTGGAGAGCCATACCGCACTATTTCCGTTTGGAGGCAGGTGCGGCCCATTTAAGCACACCTCTACACGTTTGAAGGACTCGAAGGTGACAAAAGGGATGTGGTAGCGATATTCACATACATACATGGCGGTAGTATCGCTTACACAACGTGTAAAATATCAGTGCATTGGTGGAGCCGTCTTTTGTGCTCAGGTGATCCATGTGGAAAGGTGCCTGAATGGGAGTCTTTGAAAGGGGAATTGTAGATGGAACTAGGCACATTGGACATTCATTTCGGAAATCATCAGGGAATTCAGTATTCCGAGATCCACAGCGTCAAGGGTGTGCTGTGAATATCACATTTCAGGCATTACCTCTCACCACGGACGACGCAGTGGCTGACGGCTTCTGCTCAACGACCGACAGCAGCGGAGTTTGTCAGTGCTGGCAGACAAGCAAAACTCCGTGAAATAAGCGCAGACATTAATGTGGGACGTACGAAGAGCGTATACTTTAGGACAGTGCGACGAAATCTGTAGTTAATGGGCTATGGCAGCAGACCGACGCCTTTGATAATAGCATAACATCGACTGCAGTGCGTCTCCTGGGGTCGTGACCATATCAGTTGAACCCAAGACGACTGAAAAATCGTGGTCTGGTCAGATCTTTGTTCGCGAGAGCTCACAGTGGGGTTCGAGTATGTCGGAGACCTCATAAATCCATGGAAACAGCGATCGTGTAAGACCTAAATGGCTTCATTTGTTCATGAGACCCAGAAAATATTAGATACAGGCTCCCAGGTAGATGCCATTTTCCTTGACTTCCGGAAGGCGATCGATACAGTACCGCACTGTCGTCCGATAAACAAAGTAAGAGCCTACGGAATATCAACCCAGCTGTGTGGCTGGATTGAAGAGTTTTTAGCAAACAGAACACAGCATCTTGTTCTCAATGGATAGACGTCACCACACGTTAAAGTAACCTGTGGCGTGCCACAGGGGAGTGTTATGGGACCATTGCTTTTCACTATATATACACTCCTGGAAATGGAAAAAAGAATACATTGACACCGGTGTGTCAAACCCACCATACTTGCTCCGGACACTGCGATAGCGCTGTACAAGCAATGATCACACGCACGGCACGGCGGACACACCAGGAACCGCGGTGTTGGCCGTCGAATGGCGCTAGCTGCGCAGCGTTTGTGCACCGCCGCCGTCAGTGTCAGCCAGTTTGCCGTGGCATACGGAGCTCCATCGCAGTCTTTAACACTGGTAGCATGCCGCGACAGCGTGGACGTGAACCGTATGTGCAGTTGACGGACTTTGAGCGAGGGCGTATAGTGGGCATGCGGGAGGCCGGGTGGACGTACCGCCGAATTGCTCAACACGTGGGGCGTGAGGTCTCCACAGTACATCGATGTTGTCGCCAGTGGTCGGCGGAAGGTGCACGTGCCCGTCGACCTGAGACCGGACCGCAGCGACGCACGGATGCACGCCAAGATCGTAGGATCCTACGCAGTGCCGTAGGGGACCGCACCGCCACTTCCCAGCAAATTAGGGATACTGTTGCTCCTGGGGTATCGGCGAGGACCATTCGCAACCGTCTCCATGAAGCTGGGCTACGGTCCCGCACACCGTTAGTCCGTCTTCCGCTCACGCCCCAACATCATGCAGCCCGCCTCCAGTGGTGTCGCGACAGGCGTGAATGGAGGGACGAATGGAGACGTGTCGTCTTCAGCGATGAGAGTCGCTTCTGCCTTGATGCCAATGATGGTCGTATGCGTATCTGGCGCCGTGCAGGTGAGCGCCACAATCAGGACTGCATACGACCGAGTCACACAGGGCCAACACCCGGCATCACGGTGTGGGGAGCGATCTCCTACACTGGCCGTACACCTCTGGTGATCGTCGAGGGGACACTGAATAGTGCACGGTACATCCAAACCGTCATCGAACCCATCGTTCTACCATTCCTAGACCGGCAAGGGAACTTGCTGTTCCAACAGGACAATGCACGTCCGCATGTATCCCGTGCCACCCAACGTGCTCTAGAAGGTGTAAGTCAACTACCCTGGCCAGCAAGATCTCCGGATCTGTCCCCCATTGAGCATGTGTGGGACTGGATGAAGCGTCGTCTCACGCGGTCTGCACGTCCAGCACGAATGCTGGTCCAACTGAGGCGCCAGGTGGAAATGGCATGGCAAGCCGTTCCACAGGATTACATCCAGCATCTCTACGATCGTCTCCATGGGAGAATAGCAGCCTGTATTGCTGCGAAAGGTGGATATACACTGTACTAGTGCCGACATTGTGCATGCTCTGTTGCCTGTGTCTATGTGCCTGTGGTTCTGTCAGTGTGATCATGTGATGTATCTGACCCCAGGAATGTGTCAATAAAGTTTCCCCTTCCTGGGACAATGAATTCACGGTGTTCTTATTTCAATTTCCAGGAGTGTATAAATGACCTAGTAGATAGTGTCGGTAGTTCCATGCGGCTTTTCGCGGATGCTGTAGTATACAGTTGCAGCATTAGAAAATTGCAGCGAAATGCAGGTAGATCTGAAGCAGATAGGCACTTGGTGCAGGGAGTGGCAACTGACCCTTAACATAGATAAATGTAATGTATTGCGAACACATAGAAAGAAGGATCCTTTATTGTATGATTATATGATAGCGGAACAAACACTGGTAGCAGTCTCTTACGTAAAATATCTGGGAGTATGCGTACGGAACGATTTGAAGTGGAATGATCATATAAAATTGTTGGTAAGGCGGGTGCCAGGTTGAGATTCATTGGGAGAGTCCTTAGAAAATGTAGTCCATCAACAAACGAGGTGGCTTACGAAACGCTCGTTCGACCTATACTTGAGTATTGCTCATCGGTGTGGGATCTGTAGCAGGTCGGGTTGACGGAGGA
This sequence comes from Schistocerca gregaria, assembly GCF_023897955.1. Lineage (NCBI taxonomy): Eukaryota > Metazoa > Arthropoda > Insecta > Orthoptera > Acrididae > Schistocerca > Schistocerca gregaria. Next base: position 206,144,883 of record NC_064929.1, on the reverse strand, counting down.
GACAGAGCAGATCCAAAGAAGAGCGGCGCGTTTCGTCACAGGGTTATTTGGTAAGCGTGATAGCGTTACGGAGATGTTTAGCAGACTCAAGTGGCAGACTCTGCAAGAGAGGCGCTCTGCTTCGCGGTGTAACTTGCTGCCCAAGTTTCGAGAGGCTGGGTTTCTAGATGAGGTATCGAACATATTGCTTCCCGATACTTATACTTCACGAGGAGATCACGAATGGAAAATTAGAGAGATTCGAGCGCGCACGGAGGCTTTCCGGCAGTCTTTCTTCCCGCGAACCATACGCGACTGGAACAGAAATGGGAGGTAATGACAGTGGCACGTAAAGTGCCCTCAACCACACACCGTTGGGTGGCTTGTTGAGTATAAATGTAGATGTAGATGTAGGCCGAAGTTCCCCAGATGGCACTGTGCAAGTTGCTGGTGGCTCGATAATGGTGTGGGCTTTGTTTACATGGAATGGACTGGATCCTCTGGTCCATCTCAACAGGTAATCGACTGGAAGTTGTTATTTTCGTCTACTTGGAGGCCATTTGTATCCATTCATGTATTCTACGTTCGCAAACGACGATGGAATTTTTATTGATGACAAAGCCCCATGTCACTGTGCCACAATTGTTCGTGACTGGGTTAAAGTTGTTTTCGGTAATTCTTGTGAATTATTTGGCCATCCAGATAGCCCACGGTTGAACGTAATCGACAGGTCATGTCGGGTAGAAAATTCTGCACCGACAACATTTTCGCCATTGCAGACGGCTGTCGATCCAGCATGGCTCAATGTTTGTGCATGGGACTTCCAACAACTTCAGCAGGCTATCTTACGTCGAGTTGCTACGCCATTCCGGGCAAAAGGCAGCCCGACACGACACTAGGAGGTGTCAGAGTAAGACCCCCTTTTCCATTCCGCGTATTTCTGTAGGAACAGCATCGCTCTGTAGGGAAATACACTACTGGCCATTAAAATGGCTACACCTCGAAGATGACGTGTTACATATGCGAAATTTAACCGACAGGAAGAAGATGCTGTGATATGCATGTGATTAGCTTTCAAGAGCATTCACACAAGGTTGGCGCCGGTGGCGACACCTACAACGTGCTGACATGAGGAAATTTTCCGACCGATTTCTCATACACATACAGCAGTTGACCGGCGTTGCCTGGTGAAACGTTGTTGATGCCTCGTGTAAGGAGGAGAAACGCGTACCATCACGTTTCCGAATTTGATAAATGTCGGATTGTAGCCCATCCCGATTGCGGTTTATAGTATCGCGACATTGCTGCTCGCGTTGGTCGAGATCCAATGACTGTTAGCAGAATATGGAATCGGTTGGCTCAGGAGGGTAATACGGAACGCCGCGCTGGATCTGAACGGCCTCGTATCAGTAGCAGTCGAGATGACAGGCATCTTATTCGCAGTGACTAACGGATCATGCAGCCACGTCTCAGTCAACAGATGGGGACGTTGGCAAGGCAACAACCATGTGTACGAACAGTTCGACGACGTTTGCAGCAGCACGGACTATCAGCTCGGAGACCGTGGCTGCGGTTGCCCTTGACGCTGCATCCGTGTTTGGCGGCATCGCGGTGAACGCACATTGGAAGCGTGTATTCGTCATCGCTGTACTGGCGTATCACCCGGCGTGATGGTATGGGGTGCCATTGGTTACATGTCTCGCTCACCTCTTGTTCGCGTTGACGGAACTTTGATCAGTGGACGTTACATTTCAGATGTGCTACGACCCGTCGCTCTACCCTTCATTAGATCCTTTCGAAACCCTACATTTCAGCAGGATAATGCACGACCGCATGTTGCAGGTCATGTACGGGCCTTTGTGGCCTACCCTGGCCAGCACATTCTAGAGATCTCTCGCCAATTGAAAACGTCTGGTCAATGATGACCGAGCAACTGGCTCGTCACAATACGGCAGTCACTACTCTTGAACTGTGGTATCGTGCTGTAGCTGCATGGGCATCCAAGCTCTGTTTCACTCAATGCCCAGGCGTATCAAGGCCGTTATTACGGCCAGAGGTGGTTGTTCTGGGTACTGATTTCTCAGGATCTATGCACCCAAATTGCGTGAGAATGTAATCGCATGTCAGTTCTAGCATAATATATTTGTCCAATGAATACCTGTTTATCATATGCATTTCTTCTTGGTGTAGCAATTTTAATGGCCAGTAGTGTACTTTTCTTGTTCATTTTTCGCTTTTGCGTGAGTCACGTATCACCGTGATCCACTTCGCGGGAGTGGAGCTAAAGTAATGCGGACGAAAATATGCAGGGAAGGACGCAGGCAGTGACCTGTGCCACCTCTCGCAGTCGCTTCCAGGTACGGCACTGGAGCCATGTTTCATGTTGCTCAGGGTTCCAGGTACTGGAACCATCCCTACCAGCTTTCCAGGTAGGGAGGTGTGACTCAGGGCGCCCACTCAGAAACATTGTCTGCTGCCGGCACTTTCGCATTCCGACGCCCTCGCTGTGTGAACGGACTCTCGGGCATTTTATTCTTTCCTCTGCCAACTACTTTCGCCGGCTATCTTTATATCTGAGACATGAATAAACGTTTATGCTAGTCCGAAAAAAACTATGGATAGAACGCATCTGTCCAGTGAAATGCATCTAGGGGCTAGGTGCACTTCTATTACCACAATAGTTGATACCATTGCACTTAAAAATTCTCAGATCTAAATTAATATCAGTTATGACATATATGGGATCGCCGGCCTTTGTGGCCGAGAGGTTCTAGGCGCTTCAGTTCGGGACCGCGCTGCTGCTATGGTCGCAGGTTCGAATCCTGCCTCAGACAGGGATGTGTGTGACGTCCTCAGGTTAGTTAGGTTTAAGTAGTCTAGGGGACTCATGACCTCAGATATTAAGTCCCATAGTGATTAGAGGAATTTGAACCATTTTTGATATAGGATCACATATAAGTAAATACGTTATTCTTCATGCGTTATAACTGATGAAAGCATGTGTTTTCAGCCGTAGCCAAGTAAATACGTATGTCTAAAAGATAGTAGTAACAATTCGTCATCATAATTTATTTTAAGACAATAGCAGTAATTAAATCAAAAGCCGGAACTTTACATTTCTTGCACATTGTCTATTAAATACCAGTTTGGAATAAATATGTTTCAGAATTTGTCGAAATCTTACTAACGATAATTTCCATTAAAGTTCATTACTCACTATCTAGTAATCAGTCTCCTAGTTGTAAAAGTTTAGTTAGTTTTAATAGACACATTTAATTTAAAGAAGTATGACAAAAAACAACATTTACACAGTATGCATTACCTACAAGAATATTATCTTGGAACACTTCCATTTGGTCCGTGATTGCATATAAAAACAGTAATATCACAAATTGAGTCCGCCTTGATGCAAAACACCGCGTTATTTGTTTATTTCTTTATTACCACAATATTCTGGAGCAGAATAAGTTTTGTTTTTCTGTGTAAAAAGCAGCCACACACCATCCAACGAACTTGAGTACACGAATAGCTAAGCAACAGCTAAATACACACCAAAATAACTGTTTCCACAACACTAACACGACCCCACGTGTATACTGCTGACATACGAAGTTCACCTTTGAGTATTTGTTTACTAACAGCCGCTCACATGGTTGCAGACGACATGATGTTCGCTAAGTAATAAAGACGGCAACAGAAAAAAAGAGCACAAAAATATGTCACAAACAGCGCCAATAATAGCTTAAAACATGCTGTAGTATACAATAAATAAGGTAGTCTGAAAGTATCAATATAAAACTAAATTTCAAAAGACGATTTGTAAAAATGTAATTATGTTTTACTGTGTTTGTACAACCATACCATTTTCTGCGTGTTTTAGATTAAATAAAACCACTAATGATGGTGATATTTGTCGGCATAACTAGTTTGGGATAAAAAAGAAATAAACAAATAATACGGTGTTTGGCCTCAAGGCGGACTCAATTTGTGTTATTACTGTGTGTATAACCTACAATTTCAACACTGGTGATACTGTAGTTATTTGTATTAGCCTCGACATGTCTCATTTAAAACCTACTTTTCTCCGCTTTAGAAAGTATAAATTTCGTTTTACAAAAGTAATTCTCGGAAAACTTATAAAAAATTTCGTATTGTTTTGGAAAATAGAACAAGATTTGTATAACTAATGCTGTATTCTTCTAACACTAAGTGTCAAGTTTCTAACAATAGACACTTTCGTCAAAATTAATGTCCTAATTGTAAGGTCATTGAAATACAAAAGTTTCTGTTTCGAAAATTCTCTTGCGGAAATGCGAAATTATAAACATGGAGATTGGATGCCAATTCTGAGGAACGAAAGTGCAGATATTCTGATTTTCCAGATGCGAGAATCTGAGTAATCGCCAGCTCGCTGCGATACGCAGAAAGGAATTTGTGCCTACAAGTCATTCAAGGGTGAGTAAATGTTGATGAATTTGTATTGTGTTATTTGCTTCCACTGCACCAGATTTGTTTTTGAAAGCAGTTACGTACATTATCAAGACAATTTTTTTTTCTTAACTACACACCATAGCTAACAAGATTAGTACGCTCCTGGGTGTAGAATGTTCGTCATTAACGTAACCATTTTGAGAAAGGATATTGTTTGTTGTAGTACTGCTACAGATTCGTCTCAAATATTTCGAAATGTAAAGTATGGTTGGTTGGACACCAAGATATTTTGATGATGAAACAGGAGTGTAAATGTCGAATGACTGAGAACAGAAGAATTATGTGTTCCATCGGTATTTCCTGGTTGTTCGTCCTGCTTGACATAGCAACTGCCCTTCTGGGATTCGCCTAATGGAAAGTTAATCCGTCCGTAAGCAGCACAGCTTGAAGAAGCGGTGACGAAAGCGTAAATTAAGTTGAGGACCATGAATGCCAAAATAAAATTTCCAGTGCCGTAAAGCGGGTATACTTCGACCGATTTTCGGATTCAGATGTGAATATCAGACTGTTTTTTAACTTCAGTGAACATAGGGGCTTGTATGAAAGGATTACATACTAAAAAGTCAATATATTATCTAAAATTCTGAGCAAAGAATGGAAAAAAATGTGGGTAGTCAAAGTTAGCACGAATTTGGGGATACATTGGGCAGCTAGTATTTCCACCACAACTGTCAACTACAACTCCATTTGTGGTCATGTTGTTGTTATTGTTGTTGTTGTTGTTGTTGTTGTGATGGTGGTCTTCAGTCCTGAGACTGGTTTGATACAGCTCTCCATGCTACTCTATCCTGTGGAAGCTTCTTCATCTCGCAGTAGCTATTGCCACCTACATCCTTCTGAATCTGCTTACTGTATTCATCTCTTGGTCTCCCTCTACGATTTTTACCCTGCACGCTGCCCTCCAATGCTAAATTTGTGATCCCCTGATGCCTCAGAACATGTCCTACCAACCGGTCCCTTCTTCTTGTCAACTTGTGCCACAAACTCCTCCCCAATTCTATTCAATACCTCCTCATTAGTTATGTGATCTACCCATCTACTCTTCAGCATTCTTCCATAGCACCACATTTCGAAAGCTTATATTCTTTTCTTGTCCAAACTATTTATCGTCCACGTTTCACTTCCATACATGGCTACACTCCATACAAATACTTTCAGAAACGACTGCCAGCCGCGGTGGTCTCGCAGTTCTAGGCGCGCAGTCCGGAACCGTGCGACTGCTACGGTCGCAGGTTCCAATCCTGCCTCGGGCATGGATGTGTGTGATGTCCTTAGGTTAGTTAGGTTTAAGTAGTTCTAAGTTCTAGGGGACTGATGACCACAGCTGTTGAGTCCCATAGTGCTCAGAGCCAATTGAACCAGAAAGGACTTCCTCACACTTAAATCTTTACTCGATGTTAACAAATTTCTCTTCTTCATAAACGCTTTCCATGCCATTGCCAGTCTACATTTTATATCGTCTCTACTTCGACCATCACAAGTTATTTTGCTCCCCAAATAGCAAAACTCCTTTGCTACTGTAAGTGTCTCATTTCCTAATCTAATTCCCTCAGCATCACCCGACTTGACTACATTCTATTATCCTTGTTTTGCTTTTGTTGAAGTTCTTCTTATATCCTCCTTTCAAGACACTGTCCATTCCGTTCAACTGCTCTTCCAAGTCCTTTGGTGCCTCTGACAGAATTACAATGTCATCGGCGATCCTCAAAGTTTTTATTTCTTCTCCATGGATTTTAATACCTACTCCGAATTTTTCTTTTGTTTCCTTTACTGCTTGCTCAATATACAGATTGAATAACATCAGGGAGAGGCTACAGCCCTGTCTCACTCCCTTCCCAACCACTGCTTCCCTTTCATGTACCTCAACTCTTATAACTGCCATCTGGTTTCTGTACAAATTGTAAATAGGCTTTCGCTTCCTTTATTTTAGCCCTTCCACCTTCAGAATTTGAAAGAGAGTATTCCAGTCAACATTGTCAAAAGCTTTCTCTAAGTCTACAAATGCTAGAATCGTATGTTTTCCTTTCCTTAATCTTTCTTCTAAGATGAGTCTTAAGGTCAGTATTGCCTCACGTGTTCCAACATTTCTACGGAATCCAAACAGATCTTCCCCGAGGTCGGCTTCTACCAGTTATTCCATTCGTCATTTGAGGTAAATATTTCAAAAATACTACTTACAATCCGTCTTGATTTCAAAAATGTTTATTCACATGACCGGTTTAGGTACCTTTAGAACTATCTTCAGATCTGAAACGGCAATGATACTAATTTACTGTTTCACAAATGCAAACCTATTTCGTAATATCCGATCAGCATCAAATGTACCAGAACGCACCTTCAATTTCGGTTGCAGGAGTAACCCGACCACACACAGCCACCTTCAGATGGTGCGTCACGTTAAATTGGTTGTCAGAATGCACGCCATTTATATTAATTATAAAACTTTTACCGACAGGTGGCGTCTGGTACATTTGTTACATTACGTATTCTAACATCTCTACCACAACAAAGGTCAAAATTTCTATAATGATTGTGGTGTTGCTCACGCTGCTAAATACTGCATTTTCGGGCAACAACAAAGTTATTATGTGGCAGGTGTCATTAGAGCACAGTTGATAAAGTCATTTCATGTAATAATGAATAAACTAGGCACTCATCTTTTCGTGTTTCCAACGCTGGTCTCGTTGTAAAATCATGGCTCAATCGTCGAAAATCTAGGTGGTGATGATTCTAAGCTCGGATGCAAAAAGGCCTAGGTTTTATTCTGCTATATTCAAAAGTTTTGTAGATGCGCTTGACAAACCATTCTTGATGATTAAACCTTTCAAAGTTAGCACAATGGTGATGTAAAAAAATAATCAGCATTCCGAATTCAAGTTACACTTCTTTTTTATTGCTTTTGTTGTAATGACACGTAACACACAAAACTTCACTTCGCAATATAAAACATACTTGAAAACATCTTCCCCACTGTTAAAGTTCACATTTTATAAACTGGCTACAATAAGCGTCTTTCCAACATGACGTCCAACACTTGACTTTCTCAAGGTCCGACTCTAACAACTCAACAACTAACTAATAATCGCTTACGCGCCCAAAAGTCAGAATTACAAGTACGTCAAAGATCATAGTGGCAAAAGAAAGAATACACATAAGACTGATATCATTGCAATAATAAACATATCGGCAACGGCCTTGCCGCAGTGGGTACACCAGTTCCCGTGCGATCACCGAAGTTAAGCGCTGTCGGGCGTGGCCGGCGCTTTGATGGGTGACCATCCAGCCGCTATGCGCTGTTGCCATTTTTCGGGGTGCACTCAGCCTCGTGATGCCAATTGAGGAGCTTTTTTTTGTCATCAGTCTACTGACTGGTTTGATGCGGCCCGCCACAAATTCCTTTCCTTCCTTTCCTGTGCTAACCTCTTCATCTCAGAGTAGCACTTGCAACCTACGTCCTCAATTATTTGCATGACGTATTCCAATCTCTGTCTTCCTCTACAGTTTTTGCCCTCTACAGCTTACTCTAGTACCATGGAAGTCATTCCCTCATGTCTTAGCAGATGTCCTATCATCCTGTCCCTTCTCCTTATCAGTGTTTTCCACATATTCCTTTCCTCTCCGATTCTGCGTAGAACCTCCTCATTCCTTACCTTATCAGTCCACCTAATTTTCAACACTCGTCTATAGCACCACATCTCAAATGCTTCGATTCTCTTCTGTTCTGGTTTTCCCAAAGTCCATGTTTCACTACCATACAATGCTGTACTCCAGACGTACATCCTCAGAAATTTCTTCCTCAAATTAAGGCCGGTATTTGATATTAGTAGACTTCTCTTGGCCAGAAATGCCTTTTTTTGCCATAGCGAGTCTGCTTTTGATGTACTCCTTGCTCCGTCCGTCATTGGTTATTTTACTGCCTAGGTAGCAGAATTCCTTAACTTCATTGACTTCGTGACCATCAATCCTGATGTTAAGTTTCTCGCTGTTCTCATTTCTAGTAGCTACTCGACCGAATAGTAGCGGCTCCGGTCAAAGAAAACCATCATAACGACCGGGAGAGCGGTGTGCTGACCCCAAGCCCCTCCTATCCGCATCCTCCCCTGAGGATGACACGGCGGTCGGATGGTCCCGATGGGCCGCTTGTGCCCTGAAGACGGAGTGCTTTAATATAAACACATCGATGTATCACAAATGAAATCAAATCTGAATGTTGTCTCAGAAATATGTTAAGTAGTTAACAGAAAAACAGAAGAATATTACTGGTATTGAGAGGTTCAGGTGAGGTGGCCGTAATGGTTACGTAATTCAGGTACCATTACAATATTCACGACCTGTATTAAGTAGATTTTTCTAACTTGCTGTTACCTCTAAAAATAATTAGTTAAAATCTCTACTTGTCAACATTAAAATACACAGTAAAATTATCATTTTTGTACGATCGAAAACAAGGGTGATTTCTATATCCATGGCGCTGGTGTAGACTTGTTTTGCTCCGTGGTATGCTTGCGTGGTTCCCGCTATTTCTGTGTTGTCCGATGTCCATCGCCGTGGGTAAGAGGGCCGTGCAGGAGGGCTCCGTCAACGACGTTAGGCGCTGCACGCGTCTTCCAGCTGTTTCACCGAGCTCCGTCTCTGATCCTTCGGCTTGGACTCCTATATGCAACAGTGATCATTTATGTGACGCAGCATGTTAAGGTTGCTTCGTGTGGACAGCTTACTGCTGTAACCGAAATTCCAGGTACGTTCTGGTGCATTTGATGTTGACCGGGTAGGATGAAATTAGTTTGCATTTGTGAAATAGTATGGCTCTGAGCACTATGAGACTTAACTCCTGCATCAGTCCTCTAGAACTTAGAACTACTTAAACCTAACTGACCTAAGGACATCACACCCATCCATGCCCGATGCAGGATTCGAACCTGCGAACGTAGCGGTTTGTAGCGCCTAGAATCGCTCGGCCACTCCGGCCGGCTGTGAAATAGTAAATTAGTATCATTGTCATTTCAGACCCAAACCGGTCATGTGAACAAACATTTTAAGTAACAGTGTATACCAGTGACTGCAGTATCCCATCAGACACTATGTCTGTTGAAACTTCCTGGCATGTTAAAACTGTGTACCGGGCCGAGACTCGAACTCGGGACCTTTGCCTTTCGCGGGCAAGTGCTCTACCAACTGAGCTACCCCAGCACGACTCACGCCCCGTCTCCGCAATATCCTTCCTTTCGGGGGTGCTAGTTCTGCAAGGTTCGCAGGAGAGCTTCTGTAAAGTTTAGATGGCAGGAGACGAGATACTGGCAGACGTAAAGCTGTGAGAACGGGGCGTGAGTCGTGCTTGGGTAGCTCAGCTGGTAGACCACTTGCACGCGAAAGGCAAAGGTCCCGAGTTTGAGTCTCGGCCCGGCACACAGTTTTAACCTGCCAGGAAGTTTCACATCAGCGCACACTCCGCTGCAGAGTGAAAATCTCATTCTGAAATTTCTGTTTTTGCAAAATTTGAAAAATACATGAAACGTTGACCACCAGAAATAAATACACAGATAAAGTTTTCGTAAGTGCTTTATTAAGCATCACAAAAGAAAAAAGCCCTAGTACGGCACATAAGTCAATAATGTAATCCATCTTCAAGGTTATAAACATAATTAATAAAATTAGGATGGAGTACCACACACACATAGCTCCAAATTTAGTTGGCCATAACACTTCTAAGTTCATCCATCTTAAATTTAAATCCTCGTTAAAAATCATCTGGTGGAATTACAACTGAAGTTATCAGTTTTTCATTAATCGATTCGGCACTTGTACCAAACCAATTTCATTTTCTGCTTTCAGCGATATTTGACATTATATGTTATACCTGAATCACTTCCTGAACCACTACAGCTTGCACTTTGAGCAATGTATGACTGGAATTTGTTTTTCTTAGTTGTAGGCACATTAACAATTACAAATCAGCATTTGTTTACGGACTTATGGTTAATGTATGTATTCCTTAGTTCCACCCTGTCATTGGCGTCAACACTGTTTAATAAAATGTGTGTCTGTAACTCTTGGATAGCAATGACCAGCGGTTAAGTACCACCGATACAGAGGAATCGCGCAAATGACCTCCGAAATTGTAATATACTGCAGTCTGTTTTGAGAATTAATCGAGTAACATACCTCATATTGTTGGAAACAATGGTGGCTTCGCAGTTAAGTGGTACCGGTGGATTTTGCGCAAACAGATTTTAATACATTTTTTCGAAGGCGGTTATAAATTGCAACAGCTTCGCCAACTAATGAGCAACAAAATTAGCTCTACATAGCGCCATCTACCGTATACTGATAGAACTTTACCCCCAAACAGCGTATACTGAACACCCAAGTATACACTAAACACCCAACCGACAGCCAGCAGCGAACTGTAAAACTTTTTGTCTACGAAAGGTCAACATAACCATTGCAGTCAAATTATACCCGGTTTACGGTTTCTCAGTTAACAGAGAAGCATAAAATTAACTTTTCTTCTTTCTGGACTGTCATGAGTAAGACAGGCGGCGTAGTTTTTGTGAACAAAGGGACGCCAGGATCCTTACCCCAGTCGTGTCATTCTGTAGTTATTAATGGCCAGTTGAAAGTTTCAGTTTTTTATAAAGAAATTTTAGTAAATAACTTTTCAAACATGTACAAATTTTCTACGACTCTAAATAATTTTCATGATACTGAAAACTTGCTAAAGTTTGTCGAAAATATTGAATCTCCGTATTTTGAAGATAAACAGTACTTAATAGAGATAATGCTAGGTATTTTGGATATAATTATTGAAGACTTTGATGAAAGTCCTGTTTTTTCAGTTTTTTATGTCTCAGATACATTTCTTGAGTAGCACGCACAGACTAAGATACAAACCAGAGGATTTGCTATTCTTTTCTGTAGTGGAAATTTTTTATTCTAGCTAGTTATAGTTTTGTGAGTGAATCTGTAGATCTATTGATGCCCCATCCACGCACAATAAGGAGACTTCGTGGTAAATTTAATTCTTCCGAATTAGAAAAACCTGACGGAAGTTTCTTGTTTTACATCAAGAGAAAAATTCTTCTGTTGCATTCCCATTGTAGCTTTGATGTTTTTGTCCGCTAAATGTTCAACCTCATGTAATCGATTTAACACACCCACACAGAAGTTCTTTCGAGCAATTTCATTACTGTCTTTTATTACTTGTACAGTAGTCAATCTGTGCGGATTCGAACGAAAACGGTTTGTCAACACACACCAAACAGTCGTATGTGGGATTTGAAGTTCGCGAGATGCACGTGAGGTCGATTTCGTAGGGCTGTTGACAAATCGTTGTCTCACTCTCTCAAGGACGTCGTCAGATGTGGTTGGACGACCTGATGATCTCCCATGTCTTACCAAGCACCCTGTTTCTACAAAACATTTATGCCACTCATAAATTGTAGGCCTACTAGGAGGATCTTTAGCGTACTTGGTACGGAAATTACGTTCAACCGTTGTCGGCGACTTCGATTCTTCAAACCAAAATAGACAGCCATCACGTTAGAGTCCAGTGAAGGCACCCATCTTTCACGCAATTGCCGCTAGCGCTCCTTACGGTGCGATTTGGCACTAGCGAACTACGCGGGACAAAACTTGATATATTTCCCTACAAATTGACACTACAAACACCACTGTAGGTACTATGAATTAATTTATAAAAATTTCAAACACCCTGTATATTTATTAAATTTGGTGTTTCTCCGCTGAAGCGGTTTAATCTAACGTTTTGTAAGTGTAAATTCATTTAGCGTGTAGCGCAGTAGTTGCTCATTTGTGTTGCTTTCAAAGAAAAGGTTCGTTCGTTTAGTAAGGCAGTCAGTCAGGCTCCAGTTCTTGGCTGATATACGTTTACAGAGCGGCAAGTTTAGTCTTCACCTTTTTTGTGTTTTCCATATATGATGATGATGAGGTCCCATACTCCGAGGAACGTTGAGGACAATGTGGAAGACCCACAGCGCTGTACTAGGCAAGGTCCTAGTGGAGGTAGTTTGCCATTGTCTTCCTCCGACCGTAATGGAAGTGAATGGTGATGATGAAGACAACACAACAACACCCAGTCACCTCAAGGCAGGAAAAATACCTGACTCCGCCAGGAGTCGAACCTGGGAGCCCAGGTTGCCCGTGTGTGGGAAGTGAGAACACTACCGCAAGACCACGAGCTGCAGACAAATTATAATGATTTCTGTAGATGATGATGATGATGATGAAGTACCATACTCCTTGACAGAGTATAGGGGACGATGCGGGAGACCCACACCGCCGTACTTGGCAAGATCCTAACAGAGGTGGTTTGCCATTGCCTTCCTCTGACAGTCATGGGGATGAATGACGATGATGAAGACGACACAACAACACCGAGTCATCTCAAGGCAGGTGAAAATCCCTGACGCCAACGGGAAGCGAACCCGGGACCCCAAGCTCGGGAAGCGAGAACGTTGTTGCAAGACCATGAGCTGCAGACTTCCGTATAGTGTATGTATTAAATTTCGTGCGTGTTTTTCTGTTTAAGCGGTTCAGTCTCGCTTTTCTGCAAGTGAAAATTCATTCAGTGTATTGTGCAATACTTCCTCACTGAACAGCCAGTTACGTGGCCCATTAACACATCACCGTCCGTTAGTGATGCATCAGGAGGGTAGCAAGTTGCATATCTAGGATTTTCTGCTGTTGTAGTTCATTTGCTAGGATGGTTGGGACATGTGCGTGCTATGTGTATGAACATGAGGATCTTGCTGCATTCGCAAACAGTTGAATGTGCTTTTGTGTACAGTCAGTTCACCTTCCGGCTGCTGCCTCAAGGTTGTAGCGGTGGTGGAGAATCTAGCATGTCACATGGAACACCTCAGGTGTCACTTGTTTTGCTCACGGGCTCTGCTTCCAAAACACCTCCTAGTGCTCCCGACACAATGGATCTGCTCACACAGCAGGGTGAGTGCAGATGGTAAGGTGTTCACATCGCCCAAGGTCGAGGGACAATGTGGAGCGGCCATTCGTCCACTTAGACAAATGGCCGCTCCTTCAACAGCGTCTGAGCAGGTACATGGAGGGAGGGGTTTACTGGTTATCGGGAGCTCCACAGGCTCTGCTTGCGAGGCACCTCCTAATGCACTCCATACAGTGGATGTGCTGTCACAGCAGGATGAGTACAGATGGTAAGGCGTCCATGTGGCCCAAGGCAAAGGGCCTTGTGGCTGCCTGGCCTCGTCCGTTCACCCTCTGAGAGGACAAATGGCCCCTGCTTCAACAGGGTCTGAGCAGGCTCATGGGGGGAGCGGTTTACTGGTTATTGGGAGCTCCAAGGACTCTGCTTATGATGCACCTCGTAGTGCACCTGACACAGTCGATCCACCTCCTCTACAGCGTGAGTACAGATGGTAAGGTGTCCACGTTGCCTGAGGCGGTCGTCTGATGTGGAGAGTGGCCAACTCGCCTCGCCCATTCACCCTGGACTGCTCCTTCAACAGGGTCTGACCAGGCACATGGGGGGAGGGGTTTACTGGTTATTTGGAGCTCCACAGGCTCTGCTTGCGATGCACCTCCTAGTGCACCCGACACAGTGGATCTGCTCTCACAGCAGGGTGAGTGCAGGTGGCATAGTGTCCACGTCACCCGAGGTGGAGAGCCAATGTGGAGACTGGCCACTTGGCATCATCCATTCACCCTGTGAGTGGACAAATGACTGCCCCTTCAGCATGGTGTGACCAGACACATCGGGGAGAGTTTTACTGGTTATCGAGAGCTCCAGCATTTAGGCAGGTAGCGTTCAGGTCTGGAATGAAAGTCAATGTCCACTCGGTATGTCTGCTGGGGGGCCTCATCCGAGATGTGGAGGCGACTTTGCCATTGAGCGGGCACGGTACAGTCGTCTGCAAGTTGTGGGTCATGTCGGCAACAACGATCCCCGTCACATGGGTTCTGAGGCCATCCGTAGTTTGTACAGGCGGCTGGCGGAGGTGGTGAAGACTGCTGGCCTACCTCGCAGGGTTCAAACAGAGCTCACAATTTGCAGCATCGTTCCCAGAGTTGATCGGAGTCCACTGGTTTGAGATGAGTGGAGGGTCTCAACCAAAAGCTTCATCGATTCTGCGACGGTCTTGGCTGCAGATATCTAGACCTGCGTTATCGTGTGGGGATTTGTAGGACTCCCCTTGATAGGTCAGGGGTGCATTGCACAAAGGAAGCAACTACTTGGGTAGCAGATTACTTTAGGCAAGGCGGTAGTTTGAGGTGATCTGATGAACACTCGCGAGTCGAGTTGCTGTAAGAGAAGTCAAACGGCGTTATGAATAAAACACTTCGACTGTCATAATGTTGTCAGTAAGCTGTCGAAGTAAGTTTCCGAACTTAATGTCCTCCAGGAAAGTTCTCTTGCTCTTCTTGGGACCAACAGCTGCCTGAAACCCGAATGGAAAGCCTCTGAGATATTTAACGAGTCATGGAACGTTTATCGGAAAGATAGATTAGAGGCCACAGGAGAGGAACGTTCATTGCGGTTAACGAAAATATGATTCAGTGAGGTCGAAGTTAAGAGTGACAGTGAAGTTATCTGATGGCGTGATCCAGGCGTAGGTGAAACCAAGTTAATTGTTGGATGTTTCTATCGGCCACCTTCTTATGCTGTCACATTTCTAGAGACATTCAAAGAAAGGCTAGTTAATTGAATCCCTCAGCTGCCGACAGGTGGTGTTGATATACCTCGATGGGGACAGCTGAAAATGTGTGCCCCGACCGGGACTCGAACTCGGGTTCTCCTGCTTACATGGCAGGCGCGAACGAGGACACAGATGAATAGCGCTACTGCAGAGACTTGTCCATTGCACGCTTCCCGTGAGACCCTCATTCTCAACTGGCCACAATCTACATACGTAATGTACCTAACAGATATTTGCCCATCCACTCATTACTCGCGCACACTAAGATGGATAGAGCGCCTGCCATGTAAGCAAGAGATACCGGGTTCGAGTCCCGTTCGGGGCACATATTTTCAGCTGTCCCCAACGAGGTATATCAACAAAACCTGTCGGCAGCTGAGGGTTTCAATTAATTATCATTTATTCTAGAGGAGCTGCATGGTCATCAATGGTATCTGTT
Source organism: Schistocerca gregaria (assembly GCF_023897955.1). Lineage (NCBI taxonomy): Eukaryota > Metazoa > Arthropoda > Insecta > Orthoptera > Acrididae > Schistocerca > Schistocerca gregaria. The sequence continues at coordinate 206,129,286 of NC_064929.1, read as the reverse complement.
CTTTCGAGAACAGTTACTATCTTCATTTACATTAAAAAAGAAGTCTAGGGTGAATAGCGCGTGAACACACAGATCTTGCAACACTAGTTGGAGGCGACTTTAATCTTCGGTTATAGACTGGGATATCTAAGGATTCTTTGCGGAGGGTGCAGACAGTCATGCGAAATACTTTTGAACACAACTTTCCGAAAACTGTCTTGAGCAGATAGTTGGGCAGCCTACAGATAATGGAAGTATCCTGGACCTTGTTGCTGCAAAAAGGCTGGATCTTGTCGATTGTGTGAGTACAGAGACGGGGATTAGTGATCATGATGTCATCATAGCGACTGCGGTTACGAAAGTCAATAAATCATTCAAGAGGGCTCGGATAGTGTTTCTGGTAGAATGAGCAGGTAACAATTGTGAGGCTCTCACTTAGACAATGAACCGTAATCATTTAGTTCCGGTATAATGGATGTAGATGAATTATGGACAAAGTTTAAGCAGTTGTAAATCGTGTCCTAGACAAGTATGTGCCTAGTAAGTGGATTAAGAACGGAAAAGACCCACCGTGGTTTAATAACGAAAATAATGAGTAATCAAAGGCTGTTGCACACACGGCAAGCGAAGGTTAGTAGAAATTGGAGCGTCTGTGAAAAAAAATCTATGCGCAAAGCATAAAACTACTGCCACAGTCACATCTTAGCAAAATATCTGGCAGAGAATCCGATTAATTATGGTCGTATGTAAAATCCCTAAGCGATTCAATCATTTGTTGACCAGTTTGGTGTGTCAGATGGTGACAGAAGAGATTCTTGCAAACATGTCGTTATTTGACTCTCGGAAAGAGTGCCGTATGGACGACATGGTAATAAGCATTCCTGGCGTAGACTAGAAACAAGTTTTTCACAACATTACAGAGAAAAATCATCTTTGACGTTTTCCGAGAAATATTATGAAATAAAAATAAGAAAAAGTGTGATAACTATATGTATGGCGTAATTGGTAGCTTCGTAGATGGGTATTAGTGAGAGCTTGCCGGCGGCGGTTGGTAACTCGTGGTGGTCTATAGTTCTTTTTCATTCTGTATAAATACTTAAATTATTTAAATATGAAACTTATCAAATATATACTAACTAACTCATGTTCAAGCATCATTTGTCAAGAAAAATGCGCTTCTTCTAGTTTCTAATTACATATTGCACACAAAATTCTGGTTTTCATTTGGAAATATACAGTCTTAGTTATCGCTATTTTATAAAATAATGTTGATGTTAGGAAAACATGTTGTTGTTGTTGTTGTTGTTGTTGTTTTGGTCTTTAGTCCAGAGACTGGTTTGATGCAGCTCTCCATTCAACTCTATCCAGTGCAAGCTGCTTCATCTCCCAGTACCTACTGCAACCTACATCCTTCTGAATCTGCTTAGTGTAGTCATCTCTTGGTCTCAGAACATGTTCTACCAACCGATCCCTTCTTCTAGTCAAGTTGTGCCGCAAATTTCTCTTCTCCCTAATTCTATTCAATACCTCCTCATTACTTATGTGATCTACCCATCTAATCTTCAGCATTCTTCTGTAGTACCACATTTTGAAAGCTTCTCGTCTTGTCCAAACTATTTATCGTCCATGTTTCACTTCCATACGTAGCTACTCTCGATACAAATACTTTCAGAAGCGACTTCCTGACACTGAAATCTATACTCGATGTTAACAAATTTCCTTTCCATTGCCAGTCTACATTTTATATCCTCTCTACTTCGACCATCATCAGATATTTTGCTCTCGAAATAGCAAACCTCATCTACTACTTTAAGTGTCTCATTTCCTAATCCAGTTCCCTCAGCATCACCTGATTTAATTCGACTACATTCCATTAACCTCGTTTTGCTTTTCTTGATGTTCATCCCATATCCTCCTTCCAAGACACTGTCCATTCCGTTCAACTGCTCTTCCAAGTCCTTTGCCGTCTCTGACAGAATTACAATGTCATCGGTGAACCTCAAACTTTTTATTTCTTCTCCATGGATTTTAATTCCTACTCCAATACCTGAATTGTGAAATGATTTGGGTAAAGGTCACGGTTAAAGCAGGCTCACACATGGTAATTGGATGTCTCTATAGGCCCCCTGGCTCAGCAGCTATTGTGTCTCAGCACCTGAAGAATAATTTGGAAAATATTTCGAGTAGATTTCCCCACCATGTTATAGTTCTGGGTGGAGATTTTAATTTGCCGGATATAGACTGGGAGACTCAAACGTTCATAACGGGTGGCAGGGACAGAGAATCCAGTGAAATATTTTTGAGTGCTTTATCTGTAAACTACCTTGAGCAGTTAAACAGAGAACCGACTCGTGGCGATAACATATTAGACCTTCTGGTGACAAACAGATCCGAACTATTTGAATCAGTTAATGCAGAACAGGGAATCAGCGATCATAAAGCGGTTACTGCACCGATGATTTCAGCCGTAAATAGACCTATTAAAAAAGGTAGGAAGATTTTTCTGTTTAGCAAAAGTGACAAAAAGCAGATTTCAGAGTACCTGATGTCTCAACACAAAAGTTTTGTCTCAAGGACAGATAGTGTTGAGGATCAGTGGACAAAGTTCAAAACCATCGTACAATATGCGTTAGATGAGTATGTGCCAAGCAAGATGGAAAAGAGCAACCGTGGTACAACAACCGAGTTAGAAAATTGCTGCGGAAGCAAAGGGAACTTCACAGCAAACATAAACATAGCCAAAGCCTTACAGACAAACAAAAATTTCGCGAAGGAAATGTAGTGTGAGGAGGGCTATGCGAGAGGCGTTCAATGAATTCAAAGGAAAGCTCTATGTACTGACTTGACAGAAAATCCTAATAAATTTTGGTCCTATGTCAAAGCGGAAGGTGTATCAAAACAAAATGTCCAGACACTCTGTGACCAAAATGGTACTGAAACAGAGGATGACAGACTAAAGGCCGAAATACTAAATGTCTTCTTCCAAAGCTGTTTCACAGAGGAAGACTGCACTGTAGTTCCGTCTCTAGATTGTCGCACAGTTGACAAAATGGTAGATATCGAAATAGACGACAGAGGGATAGAGAAACAATTAAAATCGCTCAAAATGAGGGAAGTCCGCTGGTCCTGATGGGATACCAGTTCGATTTTACACAGAGTACGCGAAGGAACTTGCCCCCCTTCTTGCAGCGGTGTACCGTAGGTCTCTACAAGAGCGTAGCGTTCCGAAGGATTGGAAAAGGGCACAAGTCATCGCCGTTTTCAAGAAGGGACGTCGAACAGATGTGCAGAAATATAGACGTATATCTCTAACGTCGATCAGTTGTACAATTTTGGAACACGTGTTATGTTCGAGTATAATGACTTTTCTGGAGACTAGAAATCTACTCTGTAGGAATCATCATGCGTTTCGAAAAAGACGATCGTCTGAACCCCACCTAGCGCTATTCGTCCACGAGAGTCAGAGGGCCATAGACACGGGTTCACAGGTAGATGCCGTGTTTCTTGACTTCCGCAAGGCGTTCGATACAGTTCCCCACAGTCGTTTAATGAACAAAGTAAGAGCATATGGACTATCAGGCCAATTGTGTGATTGGATTGAAGAGTTCCTAGATAACAGAACGCGGCATATCATTGTCAATGGAGAGAAGTCATCCGAAGTAAGAGTGATTTCAAGTGTGCCGCAGGGGAGTGTCGTAGGACCGTTGCTATTCACAATATACATAAATGACCTGGTGGATGACATCGGAAGTTCACTGAGTCTTTTTGCAGATGACGCTGTGGTGTATCGAGAGGTTGCAACAATGGAAAATTGTACTGAAATGCAGGAGGATCTGCAGCGAATTGACGCATGGTGCATGGAATGGCAATTGAATCTCAATGTAGACAAGTGTAATGTGCTGCGAATACATAGAAAGATAGATCCCTTATCATTTAGCTACAAAATAGCAGGTCAGCAACTGGAAGCAGTTAATTGCATAAATTATCTGGGAGAGCGCATTAGGAGTGATTTAAAATGGAATGATCATATAAAGTTGATCGTCGGTAAAGCAGATGCCAGACTGAGATTCATTAGAAGAATCCTAAGGAAATGCAATCTTAAAACAAAGGAAGTAGGTTACAGTACGGTTGTTCGCCCACTGCTTGAATATTGCTGACCAGTGTGGGATCCGCACCAGATAGGGTTGATAGAAGAGATAGAGAAGATCCAACGCAGCGCGCTTCGTTACAGGATCATTTAGTAATCGCGAAAGCGTTACGGAGATGATGGATAAACTCCATTGGAAGACTTTGCAGGAGAGACGCTCAGTAGCTGGGTACGGGCTTTTGTTAATGTTTTGAGAACATACCTTCACCGAAGGGTCAATCAGTATATTGCTCCCTCCTACGTATATCTCGCGAAGAGACCATGAGGATAAAATCAGAGAGATTAGAGCCGACACAGAGGCATACCGACAATCCTTCTTTCCACGAACAATACGAGACTGGAATAGAAGGGAGAACCGATAGAGGTACTGGGGGTACCCTCCGCCACACACCGTCAGCTGGCTTGCGGAGTATGGATGAAAATTTTTTTCTTCTTTTGTTTCCTTTACTGCTGGCGCATTATACAGCTTCAATAACATCAGGCATAAGCTACAACCCTGTCTCATTCCCTTCCCACCGCTGCTTCCCTTTCATTCAACAATTAAATTTTGAGAAAACTGGAAAATCAAACACTCTTTGTTTGAATATCACCATTGTTTTGTAGGACAGACGTGGTCTCATACCAGCCAGAATGATAAGCGACGTAGAAACAAGGAAAACAATGATTATCACGGCGCCGATCGCACCGTACAGAAGCTGCATTTTAACGGTTGTCACCTTAACAGTGAAATCTGAAACCTATAGAATTGATCTGAAGCCTGATTAAGGGAATCGTCTTGAGAAATAACAAGACATTTAGGCTGACAAACGTCCTGGAACTAACGCAGGAAGCTTCGCGACACATCACTGCCGAAAGATGGGGAAATGCAGAACAGCACGTTATAAAATAGGAGGAGGAGGATATGTGGACTTTTTGGGTGGCTTGGGATGCTGTTGGTGGTCGTCACGTTATAAACGTAGCAGTACTGAAATGTATTACTCGGAATCCGATATGGAAGGAGTTCAGAGATTACCAGACGATTGACTGTAATACCTTCAGTGCCTTCAGTATTTAACTACGTGCTGAAACCCCAGCAGTGCGCCTTTGCGCCACACATTGCTCGTGAAGAAAAATTGCCCTTGTTAACGTCAGGAATTTTCATCACTCATGTTTTTAATTACAATACTACGACAGCTAATATAGCCGTCCGGCCACCTAAGAATCGTATCACCTGAGTTTTACCATCTATTATACAGGGTGGTCCATTGATAGTGACCGGGCAAAGTATCTCACGAAATAAGCGTCAAACGAAAAAACTACAAAGAACGAAACTCGTCTAGCTTGAAGGGGGAAACCAGATGGCGCTATAGTTGGCCCGCTAGATGGCGCTGCCGTACGCCAAACGCATATCAACTGCGTTTTTTTTTTTTTTAAGTAGGAACCCCCACTTTTATTACATATTCGTGTAGTACGTAAAGAAAGATCTTTTAGTTGGACCACTTTTTTCGCTTTGTGATAGATGGCGCTGTAATAGTCACAAACGTATAAGTACTTGGTAACACGTAACATTCCGCCACTGCGGACGGTATTTACTTCGTGATACATTACCCGTGTTGAAATGGACCGTTTACCAATTGCGGGAAAGGTCGATATCGTGTTGATGTATGGCTATTGTGATCAAAATGCCCAACGGGCGTGTGCTATGAATGCTGCTCGGTATCCTGGACGACATCATCCAAGTGTCCGGACCGGTAGCCGGATAGTTACGTTATTTAAGGAAACAGGAAGTGTTCAGTCACATGTGAAACGTCAACCACGACCTTGCAACAAATGATGATGCCCAAGTAGGTGTTTTAGCTGCTGTCGCGGCTAATCCGCACATCAGTAGCAGACAAACTGTGCGAGAATCGGGAATCTCAGAAACGTCGGTGTTGAGAATGTTACATCAACATCGATTGCACCCGTACCATATTTCTATGCACCAGGAATTGCATGGCGTCGGCTTTGAACGTCGTGTACAGTTCTGCCACTTGGCACAAGAGAAATTACGGGACGATGACAGATTTTTTGCACGCGTTCTATTTACCGACGAATCGTCATTCACCAACAGCGGTAGCGTGAACCGGCATAATATGCACTGTTGGGCAACGGAAAATCCACGATGGCTGCGACAAGTGGAACATCAGCGACCTTGGCGGGTTAATGTATGGTGCGGCATTATGGGAGGAAGGATAATTGGCTCCCCATTTCATCGATTGCAATCTACATGGTGCAATGTATGCTAATTTCCTACGTAATGTTGTACCGATGTTACTACAAGATATTTCACTGCATCACAGAATGGCGATGTACTTCCAACATGACGGATGTCCGGCACATAGCTCGCGTGCGGTTGAAGCGGTGTTGAATAGCATATTTCATGACAGGTGGATTGGTCGTTGAAGCACCATACCATGGCCCGCACGTTCACCGGATCTGACGTCCCCGGATTTCTTTCTGTGGGGAAAGTTGAAGGATATTTGCTATCGTGATCCACCGACAACGCCTGACAACATACGTCAGCGCATTGTCAATGCATGTGCGAACATTACGGAAGGCGAACTACTCGCTGTTGAGAGTAATGTCGTTACACGTGTTGCCAAATGCATTGAGGTTGACAGAAATAATTATGATCATTTATTCCATTAATGTGGTATTTAGAGGTAATCACGCTGTAACAGCATGCGTTCAACTTCACAAAGGTAAATGTATCACATTGGAACAACCGAAATAAAATGTTCAAACGTACCTACGTTCTGTATTTTAATTTAAAAAACCTACCTGTTACCAACTGTTCGTCTAAAATTGTGAGCCATTTGTTTGTGACTACTACAGTGCCATCTATCACAAAGCGAAAAAAGTGGTCCAACTGAAAAATTCATATTTCTTTACGTACTACACGATTATGTAATGAAAAAGGGGGGGTTCCTATTCTTAAAAAACGCAGTTGATATCCGTTTGACGTATGGCAGCGCCATCTAGCGGGCCAACCATAGCGCCATCTGGTTTCCCCCTTCAAGCTAGACAAGTTTCGTTCTTTGTAGTTTTTTCGTTTGACGCTTATTTCGTGAGATATTTGGCCCGGTCACGATGAATGTACCACCCTGTATATCAAATGATATTCAAAGCTCTATTGTTGCCTGCTCTTTTCCTTTTACGTCTTCACTGCAGGTCGTTTGGATCACTTGCCTGGCCAGTGGTGTCCAGGTCAGAAGCGCCGGTAAATCTGTTGCCCTGTATTATCGCTGAGTCGATGTAAGCGTAACACACTGGATAAAACGTATCCTCGTTATCCTATTTGTATTAGAGACATCTTGGCTTGCGCTCCATGTGAAACGATGTCCAACGAGGTTAAAGCAAACGGGAAAGAATACATAGCGTTAAATTGTTGAGGGTATTTTCGTTCTGTCGTTGCAACTACAGAAATGCGTGTTTTTTTTTAATTAGACTCATTTCGCTTTATTGATGTACAGCATCAGCAGTGGTCTGTCATTAAGTTATATATATGTTCATTCGCTTTATCATCGAAAAACTGTTTTAACCATATGCCGTGCAGAGTGGCGCGTGGTTTGAGGCGCAATGTTTTGGATTGCGAACTCTTCACGCCGGAGGTTCGAGTCCTCCCTCGGGCTTGGGCATGGGTGTGTGTGTTGTCCTTAGCGTAAGCTAGCTGAAGTTAGTTTAAGTAGTATGTAAGCCTAAGGACCGATGACCTCATCAGTTTGGTCCCACAGGAACTTACCACATATTTTTAACCATATTCAGATTATTACTTATGGTGATTTTCGCTTATTTCTCGCCTACACCGGTAAATGCCACCTACTAGCACATCGTCGATATTTTTCTCCTTTAGACACTGACAGTTGTGGTCTAGTTTTCAGTTTCTCTGCAACACTATGCATTTACGTTTTACGCTGCACATTTTTTCGCACACCACTATTTTCGTATTCTATGTATGTATTGTGGATTGTGTTTTGTAGTATTGCCAACAAAACCTTGCCACTAGTTTCGCTTCGACCTATACTTTTTTAGTTAATTGTATGTGTATGGTTCTACTTAATTTTGTTGCTGTGCACTTACATACTCTCTAAGAGTAGGGAAGGAATAGCGATGGAGGTTTTTTTTGGGGGGGGGGGGGGGGTGGCGAAGGGAGAAGTTATGATGAGTCGACATAACTGTATAGTAGTGTGAGTTGGAGGAGACAGAATGAAAATACCCTCAAGAATTGTGAAGCATCTACGAACAATATTTTCACCAACTGCGACATAATCGCGTGAACAAACAGTGATCCAATACTGTAAAATGCTTTTTTATTCCAGTCTATGATCACAAATGAATTCTTTAGACGACTACCGGTTTCAGTCTGTAATGACCATCCTCAGATCTAAAATATATACATCTAGTGAGCAGTGTGTCTTTTGAACATAAAAGAGCAATATGTATCACAATATACTGTCATACACCTGACAAATGTACAGATAAAATGTGGGATAACGTACCTTTTTTTACACCATGTCCTAAAGTGATACGGCCATAATGGCATCGTCAAAACATATAAATATAATCAGCATAGCATCGTCACATAGATTTAAAATATGGTGTACAATAGGCCACATCGTCCACATGGTGATTATTGCCAACTAGCTGCTGAGGTACAGTAGCATCCAGAAACTTGTTTGCCTACACCCTCCCTAGATGTCGCTACTGTGAGCTTGCTCTAGGAAGGGTGTAGGCAAACAGGTTTCTGGATGCTACTGTACCTCAGTAGCTAGTTGGCAATAATCACCATGTGGACTATGTGGCCTATTGTACACCATATTTTAAATCTATGTGACGATGCTCTGCTGATTATATTTATATGTTTTGACGATGCCATTATGGCCATATCACTTTAGGACATGGTGTAAAAAAGGTACGTTTCATCTGTACATTTGTCAGGTGTATGACAGTATATTGTGATACATATTGCTCTTTTATGTTAAAAGACACACTGCTCACTAGGTGTATATATTTTAGATCTGAGGATGGTCATTACAGACTGAAACCGGTAGTCGTCTAAAGAATTCATTTGTGATCATAGACTGGAATAAAAAAGCATTTGACGAACAATATTGCCACAAAAATGAAAAACGTGGTGTAATGTTTACATAGTGTTTACTCTTATGACCAACGGAGTGTAACGTTGAGGCACAGCCGGTGGACTACAACGGATGTCACTGTGAAATCGCGTCTACGTAACTTACGACTGTTGTGCCGGGCCGACCTTGTCCCCATCCGTCCGTGCTGCGAGCTGCGGGCGCGGGCGATGATACGTCGAGCCGGCTACAAGTGGCTGCGCCGGCGCCACCGCAGCGGACTTCCCCAACCAGTGATGCCACCTTCCCGGAACCCGGAGATCCCGCCATATCCGTACCGCAAAGCGTGTGCCCGCTGTTGGCACTACACGATGCCTCGTGTTTACGTGCGCACATTGCGGTCGCCCCCGTGAAAGGAAGGCTACACCGGACCGCATTCTCAGACAGAGCGTATTCTCGCCGCTCTCGCTGCTACTACTCGACAAAGCCAACAAGAGCCTGGTTAAGGTGGCAGCACTGTTGGATTTATTCCCGAGAAACAGCAAGTGTAGGCAGTAAACAGGGTACACTCTGGTATTTATCGAGCTGAGAGCAGCTCCGCACAAGAGTTGAAAGCTTTGAGAGGCATAAGATATACAAAAGATAAACTTTTTACTTATCTTCCTTTTCTCTTCTTGTTGTTGGCTCCAGTTCTTGCTTCTAGGGCTACATTCTTGCAACCGAATTTTGCCTTACTGGGTTCCTGATGACTAAATAACTGATGAAGATTTGCCTGTATTATGCTTGAGTTTCATTCTTTGTTACACATTTCAATATCACACCGTCTTTACAATTTCCACGTCTGTCACACCTCATTATTAGTGACACAATCAAAAACACATCTCATTCCATCAGAGACATGTCCACTAATATTTACATGCTGTGGAACTCACACTATTCCAAAGACTTTACAAAGCAAAATAGTTAACAAACTTTCTTGACGAAAGAAGAATCACCGATATATAACATTATTTTATAAATGAATCCAAAAATAAATTTAGTAATTAGCATTATATTGTGCAATTAATAATAAAAATTTTAAGTGTGCCAGAAATTATTAATTTCAAACACATCTAAAAGAAGAAGAATTTTAACCATACTTACAGAATGCAAAAATTAATTTTTTTATACATTTTAATCTAAAATTTTAAACATCACATACAAAATAAAAATTCCTTTAGTTGCCAGAAAAGGGTGTCCCATTACAAGGGGAAGATGCCAAGGGAGTGAGGGAAGATTCTGTAGCTCTAAATATGAACAAAGGGAAACTAAAAATAAACAGCGTTTGATCACCACGTGACTGAGTGAGGTGGTGCTGGACTCGCATTCTGGAAGACGACAGTTCAAACCCACGTTTGGCCATCCTGATTCAGGTTTTCCCTGATTTCCTTAAATCACTTCAAGCAAATGCTGGGATGGTTCCTTTGAAAGGGCATGGCCAGCTTCCTTCCCTAATTTGATGCGACCGATAACTGTGCTGTTTGGTATTCTCCCCCAAATCGACCAATCAATCATGTTAACCAGCGGAAAAATACTCCTATCAGAACGCTGAAAGGGCTGTGGTGCTGCTTTTTAAACGACTGACTGAAAAGGGGAGCACCAGCTGTTTCACTGTACCTTCCTCAGCACCTTTAAAAATTTTCCCAACCCTTTTGGCATGCAAACACATTCGCGTTCTTTTTAACATGCAACCCATCTGACAAGCTCCCGTAACTGCAACTCGCTCATACCCCCAGCCTGTCGCTACGAGTCGCTCCTACCCATCCACTCTGTTGTCCATCTTCCCTCACTCATTCATCCCAACTCCTTCTCAATTAAAAAAAAAAAAAAATTGTACATGGCTGCTCGTTCTAAGACCCTCTCTTTCGTTCACATTAACATTGTCGGCTTTGCTAACCACTGTCTAGTATATTCCAAAATTTATTCCTTTTCTATTTCTCTGCCACTGCTACTGCCTTCTTCTCTCTGAGTATCAAAAAGCGCGAATATATTCACATGCCAAAATTTTTGAGAAAATTTTGAAAGGTGCTGAGGAAAGTATAATGAGGCATTTACCATCCCACTTTTGAATCAGTCTTTTAAACAGGAGCATATTCACCTTTTTTTAGCTCTGATAGCATTTTTATGCTGGTTCCCTTCTTTGTTGCTCGTATGAAAAGAGGTTTATAGTCAGTAAAGTTTTGATAGATAACTTACGTGAAAGTAAAATAGCGCAAAACTAATTTTTCACCTCAGACCAGAGTTTAGATGCGACAACTTTTTGCATTTGCTCCACACTACAGCCAATTGAACAACACGTTACTTTTAGTTACAGCCTTTTGACTGGATCGTCACGAATTCTTCTCTTATGGCAAACTCTACGTCTCAGACCAGCGCTTGCATCCTACTCCCTCAATTATTTGTTGAGTCCGTTTCAAGCTCAATCTTGCCCTACAGTTTCTATATAGCTCCCAATAGTAGCATGGAAGTTATTCTCGCAAATTTTAAGGTTTCTGGTTTATTTTTCATGTGCAGTGTGAGTGACTTGAGCTTTATTTTCATTCGATGCGTGATACTTCATATCTGTACTGTGGACATTTTTCAGACAGAGTTTACAGTAGTCAATATGTTACGCCACAGGGGTTCTGAATACAAGCAACGTGGTCTTTAGCTGTCAGTAGCTCTGTCGTTGCCATTAGCATGCCGTGTGAAGTAAGTAAGTGAGTCAGTGAGTCGGGTGTTGGTCTCTCTACTGAATGAGAAAAATACCTTGCACAGCATAGAGATACAAGATACAGAGGATTATAGGATATTGATTTCGCCTTTTTACAAACATGTTTCAGCACCTCTGTGCCATCATCAGTAGGTTCTTGTTTACTGAAAGCTGTAAAAAGTGAAAATGTTTTAGGTTATAACTGATTTAACAAAGTGAGGCGTAAAGAAAATTTTTGTTCGTTTTGCTTCTTACCGTGATTTTACATTACGTGTTTTTGCAGGACCAACTGTATGCTGTCCTACACTGATGGCTTGTCATCTGCAAAGCAAACGATTTAAATATAGATTTCTTCTGCGAGTTAACACATCCCTTGTATTTAAAAAAAATGCGATTTTGGAGTGTCAAAATGTTTTGCGTGTATTTTTGTTACTACTGACGCTTCGTTGTGACTGATCCTCCTCCTCTTCCGTTCCGAGGACACCGCGCGCGCACACACACACACTAGTGTACTTTGTGTAGTTTCTTTCTATATAAACGCCTTTTTTCTTCGCAAAACGCGGTGAGCATTATACTGTTGTGTTTCCTAACCCCCTCGGCATTCATATGTTCCCGAGAGAGTTTGGTGCCGAATTTGAATTTTGTTTTCCTTTTCTCTCTCTTTCTGTGTGTGTGTGTGTGTGTGTGTGTGTGTGTGTGTGTGTGTGTGTGTGTGTGTGTGTGTGTAAGCGTAAGCTCCATTAGCTGTTTGTACTGCCTTTTCCGTTTAGTTACTTTAATGTGTTAAACAATCTGCCTTTACAAAGTGTAGCGTTTGCATTTAAAACTTGTTTACCTCCTGCTATTGCCTTCCGTAAGCGGAAGTTCTCTCTATTGCCAGTTTGTTGTCTAGCCTATGGCTGGATTTCAATATTTTTGAATGTGTTCCTATTGTACTTAGGTGATGGTTATGGGATATTAATTGCTCAGAGAATGAGCTATGGGTGCTGTTGCTTTCAAGGGCTCTGAGGTGTTGCGAATATCTTGTTTTAAAGTTCCTGCGTTTACGCTCTGTATACCGATTGACAAGTGTTGCACGTGAGTTCATATATTCAAATTCGGCCCCAAAGTCTCTCGGGAACAAATGAAGGCCGACGGGGTTAGGAAACACAACAACATAATGCTCACCGCGTTTTGCGAAGAAAAAAGACGTTTATAAAGAAAGAAATTAAACAAATTACACTAGTATGTGTGTGTGCAGTTCTAACCATTCATGGTGGTGTCTGATTGTTCTATATCGTGTCTCCCTACCACTTTCGCGCAACGACGCTCTGAGTGTGTTTTTTAGGGAATTGACTAGTTTGAACCTGGGACCTGTTGCTGGTAAGGAGACGTCAGACCACACATGACATGTAGAATTCAGAAGCGTTCAGTGAGACTAGCGATGATATAACCAAATACTAAATGATCTCAGCGTCAGCTCCACTGCAATCCCTGTAAAAGAATCTTAATACTAACTAAATTTAGCGGAAAGGGGTTCAAGGCTTTCCTGCTTTTAGTTAGCTGGTAAAATAACGTCGAAAAAGCAGTTAAGTTTACCATTGGAAATTTTATTCTACTCACAAAACATCGTTTATAAATTGCACTATTGATAAAAGGAAAAGTTTTAATACAGGATGGTAAAAACCAACTGCGTTCAACAAATATGTGAACGAATATTCCCTGAATGGGTTTCCAAGTTCTACAATCGATCGAAGGATGACCTATGCCATATCACATCTATAATCTAGGTTTAATTTAAGTTTCACAAAAGAGAAAACTATCAAAATGGTCTACAGTGACCCTCAATTATCTTTAATTACTTATCTAACTTGTCGTAAATTACAGTGGCTGATGTGGCTTCTCAATAAGTATATAAAAGAAAAATCATCGCGTTTCAGATCTGTTCTTCAAGTGGCAAATGTGAACACCATGAGTTTTAATTAACGATCGACACTAGTATTACGTAAAAAGGGGGTATAACAGATGAGACTTCTGCAGTTCTGAGTGAAGCTTTATGCGAGGCAGCGTCAGGGCAGCGGCGGGCAGCACAGCTCCGCTCACCTCGCCATCTCGGAAGCAACTCTTTTCTAACTTCTCCTTACAACATTTACCGAAGTTGGTTTAAAAAAAAAACTATCTGGCTGTGTTTTCATCTGACCAATCAGGGTCTCAGTGTTAACCTTAAGCTCCGCCTACAAAAATTCTGTGTATCCAATGGGAAACGTTATACTTTTCGTGGTGGGGCAATGTTTTTAAAGTTTGCAACGTAACAGAGACGCGAAAAAGTCTCACGCTAAAACCTGCAGCTGGTGTGGTCCTTTTAGCGTTTTCGTAAGATCTATACTGTTCTTCTGGAGGGCTCTATCTTTTAACATGGGCTGGTGAGTGGTCACTGACGTACCTGAGACGCGAAAAAGTCTCACGCTAAAACGTGCGGGTGGTAGACTTAGAGGAAGGCTGGCGACGTGGGTGTCCAGTCCGTCCCTTATCGTAGGGCCTTCTAGCTTAACACGGTTCTGCTCTCGGCTTCTGTCCTCTTTTCTCCCCTCGGAACTGCGTCTGCCTCACGGTGGGAAGGTACGACATGCATTTAGGCATTCTTGTGTTAGTCTGTGGTATTCCATTTGCTCACTCGTTACACGTATTACTTTGGTTAATTTAATGTCACGATTTATTCGAAGCTATGTGACATACTACTGGATTTGCTTACCATGTCAGGGTTTTCATGGAAGGTGTTGGATTTGCCTGACACCTTACATACAGTGTCCTGGGAACCAAACAAAAGAAGAAGAATCAGTCACAACAAAGTGTGACTAATAACAAATATATACGCAAAGCATTTAGACACGCCAGAATCACGTTTTTTTTTCAATCAACACACACAAAAACACACACGCACACACACACACACACACACACACACACAGAGAGAGAGAGAGAGAGAGAGAGAGAGAGAGAGAGAGAAAGAGAGAAAGAGGTTTGCAGATGACAAGTTATTAGTGCAGAACACCGTACAATTTGGTCCTGTGAAACCGTGTAACATAATATCACGGTAAGAAGCAAAACGAACAAAAGCTTTCTTTAGGTTTTACTTTGTTAAATCAGTTATAACGTAACACATTTTCACTTTTTACAGTTTTCAATAAACAAAACCCACTTATGATGGCACCAAAGTTGCCGAAACCTTTTTGGGAAACAAGAGAAAACAGTTTTCCGTCGAAGGCGGAATCTATATCCAACAATTTAACTGAAAACACGGAAAGTACGACAAGAGCGGCAGATCCAAAAGATGCATACACAGGATATTTAATTTTGAGTATATGATCTGGTAAAATTTCATTTGAGAATTACAGACAATGGTGGTGTTGATTGCATGCCTGTGTATCATTTAGAACTTGTTCGGAAAACGGAAACTTTAAGGGAGAATTTTCTTTATTGGTTCGTTTTAGTTAGTGTCACTGTTCAGACGTTATTAAGTAGTTATCAGTTATCATGACTGCCACTCAGAAGTTATAGATTTACCACCCCTTTACCATTTCAGTAATTAATTTAATGGAAGAGTCATATTTGCTTCAAAAAATGTGCTTTTGTAAAGATAACTGCAGTTGCTAAGATATCAGAGTTTCAGTATAGATTTTAAATCACAGTCTCTTTTCAGTCATTTAGTAGATTCTGTATCCTCACGAAAATTTGGTCTAAAGTTAAGGCGTGGTCTGCTTAGAGTAGCTGCACGTCCTATCGTTGCAGTGCCTAGGTTTTTTCTTTCTTTTAGCCAGTTACTGGTGCGCTGCATATTTTTATGTTCATCACTTTGCGTAGTACCGAGTTTCTGTTACCTCTGGTAAGGTATAAAAATCTGTTACGGCTTCTTACATTTATAACCAAGACAATGAGATCATTCATACTTAGGTGCTGCATTTCATAATGATTATCGAGTTCAGTGTAGGTAAATATCAGTTCAGATTTCATTTCTTATACGGACAGACTTAATGGTTCAAATGGCTCTGAGCACTATAGAACTTAACTGCTGAGGTCATCAGTCCCCTAGAACTTAGAAATACTTAAACCTAACTAACCTAAGGACATCACACACATCCATGCCCGAGGCTGGATTCGAACCTGCGACCGTAGCGGTCGCGCGCTTCCAGACTGTAGCGCCTAGAACCGCTCGGCAACTCTGGCCGGCACACATTTATTCTTACAGTGCAGTGTTACATTTGGATATGTATTATCTAGGGCCTGGGATTTTATTTGGTCAGGTGCATACTTACTGAACATTTAACGTAGGGCTTTATAGTTTACACTCTATCTGTTTGCAGTGCGCATATGTTTTTGCGCAGGCACATCCCCTAGTGATGTTTCCTGCTTAGTAAGCTTTGACAGCTTGTGTATATTGGTAATCTTGTTTTTCCTGTGTTAAGTCTATGGCGGATACTGGGTTCTCTATGCGAATTCGATTGTTGTGTTCTTCATTAGTGCATTTTATTTGTTTGATAGTATACCTAAATATGTTATAGGTATGGATGTTGGTTTAGTGTTTTATGTTGTTTCTCTGGATAATTCTATGTCCTTCTGTATTGCTGGCTGCGTAGGTGTAGTTTTTCTTTTGTTTCTCTGTATTACTGCGTCTGGGTTGAAACCATTTTGTAGAGCTATATATAGTAACATATCGAGTTCTTTTTCACAAAGAAATACGAAACTACTAGAGCAGCAGTCTGGATATTTTATTACATAATGCCTCATTAATATGGAGTTCATCAAAACTAGACGTATTCGTCATAAGGGAGTGTCTGCGATCACTTTACTGACACAAAAATGCCAAAATTCCATATCGCTTTTCTTTATTTCCACATGACCGGTTTCGGGCTAGCTGCCAGACCCATTACAAAAAATTTAAATTACAACTGTTTCAAGTTTACAAACGCTGTAAGCTTTAGGTTCCGGAAGCTTCAGAATTCTTATAAAATTACACACATCAAAAAACGAGTTGCATCACCTCGGTTGCGAGAGTTCCGAAACCTCTACAGAACGCTGGAATACAGATCAACAGAAACTTCATTTCCGCCGTATTTATTGCTCATGAAAACCACACATTGCATGTTGTACCACCAGCCAGGGACACATTCAGAGCTGGTGGTTCAGATTGCTGTACACACCGGTACCTCTAAAACCCAGTAGCACGTCCTCTTGCACTGATGCATGCCTGTATTCGTCGTGGCGTACTATCCACAACTTCGTCAAGGCAGTGTTGGTCCAGATTGTCCCACTCCTCAACGGCGATTCGGTGTAGATCCTGTAAGTAGGCTGTTTAGGATTTTCTATTGGTAACGCCGCCGCCACGTAGCGCTCTGTATGAAAATCACTGGCTGTGCCGTGTGCAGTCTGTGGCTGGTTTGCATTGTTGTCTGCCATTGTAGTGTTGGGCAGCGGCAGCTGGATGCTAACAGCACATAGCGTTGCGCAGTTGGAGGTGAGCAGCCAGCAGTGGTGGACGTGGGGAGAGAGATGGCGGAGTTTTGTGATTTGTAAGAATTGGTGTCATGAACTGATATGTATATTATGACTATTAAGGTAAATACATTGTTTGTTCTCTGTTAAAATCTTTCATTCGCTAACTATGCCTATCAGTTGCTAGTGCCTTCCGTAGTTTCAATCTTTTAGTTAGCTGGCAGTAGTGGCGCTCGCTGCATTGCAGTAGTTCGAGTAAACAAGATTTTTGTGAGATAAGTGATTTGTGAAACGTATAGGTTAATGTTAGTCAGGGCCATTCTCTTGTAGGGATTATTGAAAGTCAGATTGCGTTGCGGGAAAAATATAGTGTGTATGTTTAAGGACAGTCTTGTACAATTTTTCTAAGGGGACTTTTCAATCCCTCAGAATGGTTGGTGGGTCACGCCGTCCATAAACACCTCTTCCCATGCGGGTTCGATAGGGTTCATGCCTGGAGAAAGTAATGGCACCTCTAGTTGAGCCATGTCGTTATCTTGAAGGAAATCATTCACAAGATGTGCACGATGGGGGCGCGAATTGTAGTCCATGAAGATGAATGTATCGCCAATATGGTGCCGATATGGTTGCACTATCGGTCGGAGGATGGCATTCACGTATCGCACAGCCGTTACGGCACCTATCATGACCACGAGCACCGTACGTCGCCGCATACAGTACCACCGCAAAACAGCAGGGAACCTCCACCTTGCAGCACTAGCTGGACAGTGTATCTAAGGAGTTCAGCCTCACTGGGTTGCCTCCAAACAAGTCTCCGACGATTGTCTGGTTGAAGGCATATGCGACACTCATCGGTGAAGAGAGTGTGATGCCAATCCTGAGCGGTCCATTCGTCATGTTGTTGGGTCCATTTGTACCACGCTGCATGGTGTCATGGTTGTAAAGATTGACCTCGCCATGAAGTTGGGCATCATTCAGCCTATTGCGGACAGTTTCATTAGTAACACGACGTCCTGTGGCTGCGCGAAAAGCATTGTTCAACGCGGTGGCGTTGTTGTCAGGGTTCCTCCGAGCCATAATCCGTAGGTAGCGGTCATCCACTGCAGTAGTAGCCCTTGGGCGGCCTGAGCGAGGCCTGTCATCGACAGTTCCTGTCTCTCTGTATCTGCTCCATGTCCGAACAACATTGCTTTGATTCACTCTGAGACACCTGGACACTTCCCTTGTTGAGAGCCCTTCCTGGCCCAAAGTAACAATGCGGACGCGATCGAAGCGCTGTATTGACCGTCTAGGCATGGTTGAACTACAGACAACACGAGCCGTGTACCTCCTTCCTGGTGGAATGACTGGAACTGATCGGCTGTCGGACCCCCTCCGTCTAATAGGCGCTGCTCATGTATGGTTGTTACATCTTTGGGCGGGTTTAGTGACATCTGTGAACAGTCAAATGGACTGTGTCTGCGATACAATATCCGCAGTCAAAGTATATCTTCAACACTTATCTATTTTTTCCTTCTGTTTTTCTGGTTATATCACTATGAAGATTGCACACAATAGACCTAGGATCATACTTTTCAGGATAGCATACGTTCAACATTGCTTGTACGATGCGTTAAAGTTATATTTAACAAAATGTTACAAATGAATAAAATAGATCTTCGCTTGAAGCGTGAATTAGGTTATGTACTTATATGCTAGCTACTGGTTATCCTTTGGAATTTTGTTATATCAGACAAACAGCTTTGAATTACATGGTAAATACGTAGATCGAAAGTTCTCAAATACTGACTCCCCTCATATCTTGAAAGTTTCAAAGTGCAAACCACTAACACGACACGCCTGACCGTTCTCTCAGCTGAAGATGCAGGGCTGCCACGTTACACTCACAAGTGGAAAAAAACCCTAAATTCGGATCTTTGCCCTGTATGCACCTTCGCCCCCGCATATCCCATCTGTGGAGAGTGGGAATGATGCAGTTCGTAATAACTACTCGTAAGCATAGCGTGAAACGCTGATGTGGATTTTAGTAGCATTAAGACATTTTAAGACATTTTAAAAGAAGTATTTAAAACCTTTATAAAAAAATTTAAAAATTTTGTATAAGGAACTTAAATGGTGCTAAGTTTGTAGTGCACAAAGATGCACTCTATAGACTGATACGATACGTAAGTGACGTACCTAATGCGATATATGAAATGTAGATGAGGAGGTTTCTTTTTTGTTTCTTAATTTGGCCAACTATGGACTGAAAAGAACTTAAGACATCTTCCCTTCTCATTTCAGAACCTCTCCAGTGTTTCACTCCTTTCTTTTTCTCTCCTCCTCGGAAATGACGCCTTTGGGCTTCTAGTTTGGTGGTTTCACTTCAAATTATTTTTATGCTGTTACTTAGGCTCCCTGAACTCTCATCCACTGTGGACCATCTAATCCCAACTTCCGCTGCGTCTCCCTTCACCTCATCTACCCTTTTTAGATCTGGCCCTTGACCCCACTGTGTAGCTGAAGGTCCTTTTGGTCAGTCTGCATTCATCCGCCCTTAGTAGGGGTCTGTAGCACTTCAACCTCTGCTTCCTCATTGTCCCGTCAACAGTCTTCTATCATCCGAGTATTTTCCTCGGAATCTTCCTTTCTCTCTTTTCAAATTCTTGAAGCTCCCCTTTTTTTTACTTAAAAGAAGACAGTCCGAAGGGTCCAATCCTTCGAGATGTACTACCGAGTTACAATGTCTGATTTTGGCCTTGCAGGATACAGCCTGTTTGTTATACTCGTTCCGTGTCAGCTTGTAGTCCAGGTCTAGTTTTCTAGCTGTTCCTTTGTCTGCCACCTTATCCAGTCCGTTGGGCTGGACCCAGTCTCCCAAGTATTTAAATTTCTCTGTCGTCTTAATCTTCCATGATTTACTTCCATTCGTCTCTCATTTCGGTGCTCGTACTCCATATATTCTGTCTTTTCATAGGGTATTTCAAGACCCGTTTCTCTGCGGTTTCGTGAAAACCCTGAATCACATTTCGAGCGTCTTCTCTGTGTTTGGCTGAGAAACGAAGGTCGTCGGCAAAATCTAAACCCTTGATTTGCAATGTCTTTCTTGCGTCCCGTTACTGCCTCCAGATTGATATCCTCTTCCCAGATTTTCACTATTTTCTCCAGTACGATATCGAAGAGGACTGAGGATAATGCATCTCCTTGTCTGATTTTTTAAATTTTTTTTTTTAGTTTCAAGCTCTTACAAGGTACTAAACAATGTTTGTCTGTCTAACGAGTCGTATACCTTTTTAAGGTCGCCAAAGATCACTCCAGCGTTCTGGCTTCTTAGAGCTCTTGTTCGCAGAATTCTTCTTAGGTTGACAATCTCTTCGCTGCATGGTCTCCCTTTCCGAAATCGAACTTGGTATTCTCCAATGCCTCCCCCCATAAATCATGGACCTTGCCGTTGGTGGGCAGGCTTGCGTGCCTCTGCGCTACAGATGGCCGTACCGTAGGAGCAACCACAACGGAGGGGTATCTGTTGAGAGGCCAGACAAACATGTGGTTCCTGATGAGGGGCAGCAGCTTTTTCAGTAGTTGCTGGGGCAACAGTCTGGATGATTGACTTATCTGGCCTTGTAACACTAACCAAAACGGCCTTGCTGTTGTGGTACTGCGAACGGCTGAAAGCAAGGGGAAACTACAGCCGTAATTTTTCCCGAGGGCATGCAGCTTTACTGTATGGTTAAATAACGATGGCGTCCTCTTGGGTAAAATATTCCGGAGGTAAAATAGTCCCCCCCACCCAAAACAATGGCTTGTACTATGGGACTTAACATCTATGTTCATCAGTCCCCTAGAACTTAGAACTACTTAAACCTAACTAACCTAAGGACATCACACACATCCATGCCCGAGGCAGGATTCGAACCTGCGACCGTAGCAGTCGCACGGTTCCGGGCTGAGCGCCTTAACCGCGAGACCACCGCGGCCGGCAAAGTAGCCCCCCATTCGGATCTCCGGGCGGGGACTACTCAGGAGAATGTTGCTATCAGGAGAGAGAAAACTGGCGTTCTACGGATCGGAGCATGGAATGTCAAATCCCTTAATCGGGCAGGTTTGGTAGAAAACTTAAAAAGGGAAATGGATTGGTCAAAGTTAGAAAATTTGGGAATTTGTGAAGTTCGGTCGCTGGAGGAACTAGACTTCTGGTCAGGTGAATACAGGATTGTACATAAAAAATCAAATTGGGATAATGCAGCAGCAGGTAAAATAATGAATAAAGAAATAGGAGTGCGCGTAAGCTACTACAAACAGCATAGTGAATGCATTATTGTGGCCAAGATAGACACGAAGTCCACGACTGTCACAGTACTACAAGTTTATATTTCATCTAGCTCCGCAGATGACGAAGAGATTGATGAAATGTATGATGAGATAAAAAAAATTATTCAGATAGTAAAGGGAGACGAAAATGTAATAGTCATGGGTGACTAGAATTCGATAGTACAAAAAGGAAGAGAAGGAAACATAGGCGGTGAAAATGGAATGGGGGTAAGGAATGAAAGAGGAAGAAGCCTTGTAGAATTTTGCACAGAGCATAGCTTAATCATAGCTAACACTTGGTTCAAGAATAATGAAAGATGTCTGTATACGTGGAAGAGGCCTAGTGATACTGGAAGGTTTCAGACAGATTATATAATAATAAGCGAATTGGTGTGGGTGGAGGTTATACTTAACAGCCGAATTAAGTTAATAATTGGCTCCTTCTACCGACACCCAGACTCCAATGATACAGTTGCGGAACAGTTCAGAGAAAGTTTGAGTCTCAAAACAAATAAATACCCCACTCATACGGTTATAGTTGGTGGGTACTTCAACCTACCCTCGGTATGTTGGCAAAAATACTTGTTCAAAACCGGTGGTAGGCAGAAAACGTCTTCCGAGATTGTCCTAAATGCTTTCTCCGAAAATTATTTCGAGCAGTTACTCCACGAACCCACGCGAATTGTAAATGGTTGCGAAAACACACTTGACCTCTTAGCCACAAACAATACAGAGCTGATAGAGAGCATCATGACTGATACAGGGATTAGTGATCACAAGGTCATTGTAGCTAGGCTCAATACCATTTCTTCCAAATCCATCAGAAACAAACGCAAAATAATTTTATTTAAAAAAGCGGATAAAGTGCCACTAGAAGCCTTCCTAAAAGACAATTTCCATTCCTTCCGAACTGACTATGCAAATGTAGACGAGATGTGGCTCAAATTCAAAGATATAGTAGCAACAGCAATTGAGATATTCATACCTCATAAATTGGTAAGAGATGGAACGGATCCCCCGTGGTACACAAAAAAGGTCCGAACGCTGTTGCAGAGGCAACGGAAAAAGCATGCGAAGTTCAGAAGAACGCGAAATCCCGAAGATGGGCTAAAATTTACAGACGCGCGAAATTTGGCACGTACTTCGATGCGAGATGCCTTTAATAGGTTCCACAACGAAACATTGTCTCGAAATTTGGTACAAAATCCGAAGAAATTCTGGTCGTATGTGAAGTACACAAGCGACAAGACGCAGTCAATACCTTCGCTGCGCAGTACCGATGGTACTGTTACCGACGACTGTGCCGCTAAAGTGGAGTTATTGAACGCAGTTTTCCGAAATTCTTTCACCCGGGAAGACGAATGGAACATTCCAGAATTTGATACACGAGCATCTGCTAGCATGAGTCTCTTAGAAGTAGATACCTTAGGGGTTGCGAAGCAACTCAAATCGCTTGATACGGGCAAGTCTTCAGGTCCAGATTGTATACCGATTAGGTTCCTTTCAGATTACGCTGATACTATAGCTCCCTACTTAGCACTCATATACAACCGCTCGCTCACCGATAGATCTGCACCTACAGATTGGAAAACTGCGCAGGTCGCACCAGTGTTCAAGAAGGGTAGTAGGAGTAATCCATTTAACTACAGACCTACATCATTGACGTCGGTTAGCAGTAGGGTTTTGGAGCATATACTGTATTCAAACGTTATGAATCACCTCGAAGGGAACGATCTATTGACACGTAATCAGCATGGCTTCAGAAAACATCGCTCTTGTGCAACGCAGCTAGCTCTTTATTCGCACGAAGTAAAGGCCGCTATCGACAGGGGATCTCAAGTTGATTCCGTATTTCTAGATTTCCGGAAAGCTTTTGACACCGTTCCTCACAAGCGACTTCTAATCAAGCTGCGCAGCTATGGGGTATCGTCTCAGTTGTGCGACTGGATTCGTGATTTCCTGTCAGGAAGGTCGCAGTTCGTAGTAATAGACGGCAAATCATCGAGTAAAACTGAAATGATATCAGGTGTTCCCCAGGGAAGCGTCCTGGGACCTCTACTGTTCCTGATCTATATAAATGACCTGGGTGACAATCTGAGCAGTTCTCTTAGACCGTTCGCAGATGATGCTGTAATTTACCGTCTAGTAAGGTCATCCGAAGGCCAGTATCAGTTGCAAAGCGATTTAGAAAAGATTGCTGTATGGTGTGTCAGGTGGCAGTTGACGCTAAATAACGAAAAGTGTGAGATGATCCACATGAGTTCCAAAAGAAATCCGTTGGAATTCGATTACTCGATAAATAGTACAATTCTCAAGGCTGTCAATTCAACTAAGTACCTGGGTGTTAAAATTACGAACAACTTCAGTTGGAAGGACCACATAGATAATATTGTCGGGAAGGCGAGCCAAAGGTTGCGTTTCATTGGCAGGACACTTAGAAGATGCAACAAGTCCACTAAAGAGACAGCTTACACTACACTCGTTCGTCCTCTGTTAGAATATTGCTGCGCGGTGTGGGATCCTTACCAGGTGGGATTGACGGAGGACATCGAAAGGGTGCAAAAAAGGGCAGCTCGTTTTGTATTATCACGTAATAGGGGAGAGAGTGTAGCAGATATGATACACGAGTTGGGATGGAAGTCATTACAGCATAGACGTTTTTCGTCGCGGCGAGAGCTTTTTACGAAATTTCAGTCACCAACTTTCTCTTCCGAATGCGTAATATTTTGTTGAGCCCAACCTACATAGGTAGGAATGATCATCAAAATAAAATAAGAGAAATCAGAGCTCGAACAGAAAGGTTTAGGTGTTCGTTTTTCCCGCTTGCTGTTCGGGAGTGGAATAGTAGCGAGATAGTATGATTGTGGTTGGATGAACCCTCTGCCAAGCACTTAAATGTGAATTGCAGAATAGTCATGTAGATGTAGATGTAGAAGACAGAAATTTAGGAACCAGGTTTTAAATTGTAAGACATTTCCAGGGACAGATGAGGACTCTGACCACAATGTGTTGGTTATCCACTGTAGATTTAAACTGAAGAAATTGCAAAAAGGTGGGAATTTAAAGAGATGTAACCTATATAAACTGACAGAACCAGACGTTGTAGAGAGTTTCAGGGACAGCATTAGGGAACGATTGAGAAGAATGGTGGAAAGAAATACAGTAGATGAAGAAAGGGTAGCTTTGAGAGATGAAATAGTGAAGGCAGCAGAGGATCAAATAGGTATAAACACGAGGGCTAGTACAAATCCTTGGGTAACAGAATAAATATTGAATTTAATTGATAAAAGGGGAAATTTTAAAAATGCCGTAAATGAAGCAGGCAAAACGTCTCAAAAATGAGATCGACAGGAAGTGCAAAACTGCTAAGCAGGGATGGCTAGAGGACAAATGTAAGGATGTAGAGGCTTATCTCACTAGGGGTAAGATAGATACCGCCTACAGGAAAATTAAAGAGACCTTTGGAGAAAAGAGAACCACTTCCGTTGAAATGTTGGAACACATGAGGCAATACTGACCTTACGACTTATCTTAGAAGATAGATTAAGGAAAGGCAAACCTCTGTTTCTAGCATTTGTAGACTTAGAGAAAACTTTTGACAATGTTGACTGGAATATTCTCTTTCAAATTCTGTAGGTGGCAGGGGTAAAATACAGGGAGCAAAAGGGTATTTGTACATAAAGCAGAGGGCAATTATAGGAGTCGAGTGGCACGGAAAGGAAGCAGTGGTTGGGGAGGGAGTGAGACAGGGTTGTAGCCTACTCCCGATGTTATTCAATCTGTATATTGAGCAAGCAGTGAAGGAAACAAAAGAAAAATTTGGAGTCGGAATTAAAATCCATGGAGAAGAAATAAAAATTTTGAGGTTATCCGATGACACTGTAATTCTGTCAGAGAAAGCAAAGGACCTGGAAGATAAGTTGAACGGGTCTAAAAGGACGATATAAGATGAACACCAACAAAAGCAAAGCGAGGATAATGGGATCTAGTCGAATTAAATTGGGCGATGATGAGGTAATTAGATTAGGAAATGAGACACTTAAAGTAGTAAATGAGTTTTGCTATTTGGGGAGCAAAATAACTGATGACAGTCGAAGTAGAGAGGATATAAAATGTAGGCTGGCAGTGGCAAGGAAAGTGTTTCTGAAGAAGAGGACTTTGTTAACATCGAGTATAGATTGCAGTATGAGGAAGTCTTTTCTAAAAGTATTTTTATGGAGTGTAGCCATATATGGAAGTGAAACATGGATGATAAACGGTTTAGGCAATAAGAGAATATAAGCTTTCGAAATGTGGTGTTACAGAAGAATGCTGAAGAGTAGATGGGTAGATCCTATAAGTAATGAGGAGGTACTGAACAGAGGAGAAGACAAATTTGTGGCACAACTTGACTAGAAGAAGGGATCGGTTGGTGGGACATGTTCTGAGGCATTAAGGGATCACCAATTTGGCTCAAATGGCTCTTAGCACTATGGGACTTAACATCTATGGTCATCAGTCCACTAGAACTTAGAACTACTTAAAACTAACTAACCTAAGGACATCACACAGATCCATGCCCGAGGCAGGATTCGAACCTGCGATCGTAGCGGTCACGCGGTTCCAGACTGAAGCGCCTAGAGCCAATTTGGTATTGGAGGGCAGCGTGGAGGGTAAAAATCGTAGAGGGAGACCAAGAGATGAATACACTAAGCAGATTCAGAAGGACGTAGGCTGCAGTAGGTACTGGGAGATGAAGAAGCTTGCACAGTATAGAGTAGCATGGAGAGCTGGATCAAACCAGTCTGTAGACTGAAGACCACAACAACAACAACAACAACAACAACAAAATTCTCCAATGAAGTGATCGGACTGTTCTTGAGCCCTGCTCAATAGGGCTCGACAGCGTATCTCACGGACGACTGGAAGTAGAGCGATCCCTCTGAACAGTTCAATTACCTTTTTTTTTATGAAGCGATGGTACTATAGCACATTCACAGCCATGTGGGTCCTGTCCCAAGGAGGTTATTAACAAAACTTTAATGGGGCTTTTAAACATTCCAAGAACGGCGTCCAGAACTCTGGCGGGAGAGAATTGGACACGGCAGAGGGAACTTCAGCGTTGTGCGGTGTTCGACCTGGCGCAGCAGTAACTCCGCCTACGATCACCAAGTCAGAGGTCGAGAAAGTATTTTTTGAAATCTTCCAATCTTTCTTTTAATTTTTTAATGATATTGAATCACATATCTATGTTTTACATGTTATTCCAATGTCTGAATTATGTCAGTCCTTACAGAGCAATCTGGAAAGCATGCTGGATCGACGACTGCCAAGTGGAAGGAGGATATTTCTGGAATGTTTCGCAGCTCTATTAAAGTTTTTAACAATAATCTCAACATCTACGTTTCGTATGTTACAGACAGAAATACGTAAATATATCATTCGCATTTTAGTCCACAGGCTCTAATAATATTGTGGAAGAAAACACTGCCTGCAGTAGACTACATAATAATCCTTTATTTACTGTGCAATTGGTCAATTTAGACTCTTAACTGGTTTTCCAGACCAACAAAAATTTGCAAATGAGATGAAATTATTACTGTATTTGCTTCTAGTATGATGTTTTCTCACATTGCAGTGCAGATGTATTATTCCAGGGATGGATGAAATGGAATGGTATTTTCGATTGTATGGCACAACATATAGGACCTGTACGCTGAGGTGAAAAATTTAAGGGATAGCAATATGCGCGTATACAGTTGATTGTAGCCTCGGGTACCCAATATATAAAAGGGCAGTTCCATCGGCGAAGCTGTCGTTTGTACTCAGAGGATTCATGTGAAGAGATTTCCGACGTCATTATGGCCACAAGGCAGGAATTAACAGACTCTGAAGGCGGATTGGTAGTTGGAAATAGATGCATGGGACATTCCATTTCGCAAATTGTTAGGGAATCCAATATTCCGAGATCATATATCAAGAGTGGTCCGAAAATACCAAACTTCAGGCACAATATTTCACCACGGACAACGCAGCGGCTGACGGCCTTCGCTTAACGACCATGAGCAGTGGCGTTTTCGTAGAGTTGTCAGTGCTAACAGACAAGCAACACTGTGTGAAATAACTGCATAAATGAAAGCGGAACGAATGGCAAACATATCCGTTAGGACTAGGATAGTGTGGAGAAATTTGGCGTTAATGGACTGCGGCAGCAGATGACCGACGCAAGTGCCTTTGCTAACAACACGACATCGCCTGCAACGCCTCTTATGGACTCGTGACAGTATCCTTTCGGAGTACGCTGATGCATTAGCTCCATACTTAACAATCATATACAACCGTTCGCTCGACGAAAGATCTGTACCCAAAGACTGGAAAGTCGCACAGGTCACACCAATATTCAAGAAAGGTAGTAGGAGTAATCCACCAAATTACAGGCCCATATCGTTAACGTCGATATGCAGCAGGATTTTAGAATATATATTTTGTCCGAACATTATGGATTACCTCGAAGAAAACGGTCTATTGATACACAGTCAACACGGATTTAGCAAAAAGTCGTTCTTGTGAAACACAACTAGCTCTTTATTCACATGAAGTGCTGAGTGCTATTGACAAGGGATTTCAGGTCGATTCCGTATTTCTGGATTTCCGGAAGGCTTTTGACACTGTACCACGCAAGAGGCTCGTAGTGAGTGAAATTGCGTGCTTATGCAATATCGTCTCAGTCATGTGACTGGATTTATGGTTTCCTGCCAGAGAGGTCACAGTTCGTAGTATTTGACGGAAAGTCATCGAGTAAAACAGAAGTGATTTCTGGCGTTCCCCAAGGTAGGCCTTTTGCTGTTCCTTATCTATACAAACGATTTAGGAAAAAATCTGAGCAGCCGTCTTCGGTTGTTTCCAGATGGCGCTGTCTTTTATTGACTAGTAAACTCATCAGAAGTTCAAAACAAACTGCAAAACAATTTAGAAGAAATATCTGAATGGTACGAAAAGTGGCAGTTGACATTAAATAACGAAAAGTGCGAGGTCATCCACATGAGTGCTAAAAGGTACCCGTTTAACTTCGGTTACACGATAAATCAGTCTAATTTGAAAGCCGTAAATTTAACTAAATACCTAGGTATTACAATTAGGAATAACTTAAATTGGAACGAACACATAGAAAATCTTATGGGGAAGGCTAACCAAAGATTGCGTTTTATTGGCAGGACACTTAGAAAATGTAACAGACCTACTAAGGAGACTGCCTTCACTACGCTTGTCCGTCCTCTTTTAGAATACTGCTGTGCGGTATGGGATCCTTACCAGATAGGACTGACGGAGTACATCTAAAAAGTTCAAAGAAAGTCAACACTTTTTGTATAATCGCCAAATGTGGGAGAGAGTGTCACAGAAATGATACAGGATTTGGGATGGACATCATTAAAAGATAGGCTTTTTTCGTTGCGACGGAATCTTCTCACGAAATTCCAATCACCAACTTTCTCTTCCGAATGCGAAGATATTTTGTTAACACCGACCTGCATGCGGGGGAACGATAACCAAGATAAAATAACAGCAATCTGAGCTCGTACGGAAAAATTTAGGTGTTGATTCTTTCAGCGCGCTTTACGAGATTGGAATAACAGAATTGTGAAGGTGGTTCGATGAACCCTCTGCCAGGCGCTTAACTGTGATTTGCAGAGTATCGACTAGAGAATCGTGACCTAATCAGATGAGTCTCGATTTCGGTTGGTAAGAGCTGATGCTATTATTTGACTGTGCCGCAGAGCCTACGAGGCCATGAGCCAAGTTATCAAAACGCAATGTTCAGGGTGGTGTTGGCGGGACAAACGATGGTGCTAATCCCCCTTGATGTACACAACGGGTCAGAACACTGTTGCAGAAACAACGAAAAAATACATTCCTTTAAGCAAACGAAGGCAAAATCTCCAAGACTCGCAATCGTTTACAGAGGTTCGAAACCTTGCATGGACTTCAATGCGATTTGTTTCTAATAGTTTCTCCAATGACACTTTGTCTCGAAACCTGTCAGAAAATACAAAAATGCTAGCGCCAAGACACATCGATAGCAATGGAAATCTTATCGATGACAGTGCTTGAAGCAGAGTTACTACACACAGCCTTCCAAAAGCCCTTCGCCGAAGACGATGAGGTAAATATTCCAGAATTGGAATCAAGAACAGCTGCCAACACAACTTAGAGCCCACCGGTGTGGCCGAGCGGCTCTAGGCGGTTCAGTCTGGAAACGCGGGACTGCTATGGTCGCAGGTTCGAATCCTGCCTCGGGCATGGATGTGTGTGATGTCCTTAGGTTAGTTAGGTTTAACTAGTTCCATGTTCTAGGGGACTGATGACCTCGGATGATAAGTCCCGCACAGGTCACACCAATATTCAAGAAAGATAGTAGGAGTAATCTACTAAATTACAGGCCCATATCATTATCGTCGATGTGCAACAGCATTCTGAAACATATATTGTGTTCGAACATTATGAAAAAAAAAATGGTTCAAATGGCTCTGAGCACTATGGGACTACCATCTGAGGTCATCAGTCCCATAGAACTTAGAACTGCTTAAACCTAACTAACCTAAGGACATCACACACACCCATGCCCGAGACAGGATTCGAACCTGCGGCCGTAGCGGTCGCGCGGTTTCAGACTGAAGCGCCTAGAACTGCTCGGCCACAACGGCCAGCAACATTATGAATTACCTCGAAGAATACGGCCTATTGACACACAGTCAACACGGATTTAGAAAAAATCGTTCTTGTGAAACGCACGTAGTTCTTTACTCACACGAAGTGTTGAGTACTATTTACAAGGAATTTCAAATTGATTCCGTATTTCTGGATTTCCGGAAGGCTTTTGATAGCGTACCACACAATCGGCTTGTATTCTATTACATTTCACTCCACACACCTGCTAGAGGAACGATCTTAAGAATAAACCATGTAATGGTTTGGGATCGGTAACTAGAATTGGCCTATATAGCTTAATTCTAGTTATCTATTCCAATATTTGTTACTTTTTCTTAATTTTCGTTACTTGTGTACCGGATTTTCTTTTATAATTTCTGTGTCGGTTTCCTCACATTTCATATTACTGTTCTTCTTATATGTCATATACGTTATTTATTTTATTTTTCACGTTGTTGTTACTTCTACCCCCCCCCCTCCTCCCCCCCCCCCAAAACACCCACTTTACCGCGATCGTCCAATTAGATTCAGTTATAATTATTCAAAATTAACACTATTTCACAGTATTACATCACCATGTGCTCACTGTAAGGAATTTAAAGATCATCTGTGGTTTTCTTACTCGCATAAATTAGAATAATAATTTATTATTGGCATGTATATTTATCTTTTTCCTTTCTTATTTTCGTTACCTTCTTTTCTTTCCGATTTATTTAGTTTCTGAGTAATGAATCATGTAAACTGTGATTGTAACTTTATAGTATGCTAAATTCGTTTGTTCACTAATACGATCGGCTGCTTTCAAAGATGCCTCTATGTAGCGTCTTTGCCATGGAGGCAGAAAAAGAAGGGATACAGCGCTACAGACTTACGGTGTACGTTGTTTTGAAGTCTGAGTGAGCGGGGCCTGCCGCCATTTTAAGTAGCCCAAAACATTAGCAGACTACTGTTTACGTGTGCTTCTTGTTCATTATTTCTGTCGTGTGCGCGACAACTGTTTTCAGTACTAAAAATTAGAGAGCTTACATGAGTAATGAACCATGACTTATTTTCGAGGAATATTCTTAAAAATTTATTTTATTTAATAGCGATTCATCACATTTAATCACATTATGTGAGCGTGGAAGTAGTTCCCAGGAAGTAACTGATGAAATCATAAGCATTTCCTTTTTAACAAATGGTAATTTATTCACTTTAATCGTACCTAAAGCATTTTTAAAAGAAACAGATTTAAAATTATAATCAGAAAGCACCCTCTAAATATCAAGTCACAATTTATTCAGAGGCAGGAAGAAACAGATTTTTCACTGTATGAGCTTTCGGGCGGGGAATCTTGCCGCTCCCTTTTGACACGGCCGTGGTTACGACAGCTCACAACAGCCTCTGAAAGACTAGACTGGTGCAAATCTGCAACACACCAGGTTACTTTAAACTAAAAGTTTTAACAATCCACAGAAGCATACAAACTATGCACCCCATAGGAGGGATGCATATGGTACAAAACACTAAAATTAAAATTTAACTTTGCCGCCGAAGATGAAATTTGGTTTTAACTTCTAAGAAAAGTCTTATGGTGGAAGGGTGGCAACTTATACACTACAATGACCATTTCAATAAAAGTCCATGAAATGCAATCAAAATTATACAAGGTTGGCCAAACAAGTTAACATGCTCTACAGTACACAGCTACCGCCTCTCAGGATGACAGGCAAGATCAGAAAATATTTTAGGAATTAGGCCGTTACACTCCAAGCAATAAATTCGTTAACACACCGAATCCGCCGGCCAGAGTGACCGAGCTGTTCTAGGCGCTTCAGTCTGGAACCGCGCGATCGCTAGGTTCGCAGATTTGAATCCTGCCTCGGGCATGGATATGTGTGATGTCCTTAGGTTAGATAGGTTTAAGTAGTTCTAAGTTCTAGGGGACCGATGACCTTAGTGGATAAGTCCCATAGTGCTCAGATCCATTTAAACGACAACTTAGAATCAGATATCCTCGGAGCAGTGAAGCAACTTAAATCACTAGAGGTATGGGGGACCACAGCCATTCACTGTTGTAAGAAAATGAAACTCATACAGCCGTCCTTATGACGTCATGTGTTGTACAGCTACCAGTTTCGGGTCTCAGTGCAGCATCTTCCGGCCTTAGCTGATGCTGGAGCGGTTAACAACATCCGTATACACGATAGATCACTGACCAACATAACTTGTTTACGCAGACCACCTGTAACTGTGATGTTGTCTGTCCAGCCATGAACTGTCAACTGTAGCCGAATAGCAGCCGACCCGAAACTGAACCCTGTGGGGGTCTCTTTGAGTGTTTTGTTTACTGTTGCTAAAATCTTCTACGCTTCAGACCTTCTTTGAAGTGAAACTGTAACGTGATGCACATCCGTGCAAGATTGTGTTTACGGGTGAAGTACCATTTACATCCCATTGGGAAATTAATGTGAGGTGTGGCATGCCTTTACGATGCACACAGTGACTTGCCCCCTCTCATATTTATATCTTACTCTGAGTAATTCGATTTGGGGAAGTATAGCCGAATATGGTCGTTAGAAGGCTAGCACTGAGGACTCAGAAGATATGAATATTTTCCTGCCTAACTGCATGTGGTGAAAAGTTGCCATTCCTTCACACGCGGACTTCCCACGCAGTGTCTCTCGCCGTTGCAGGTTCGAATCCTGCCTCGGGCATGGATGTGTGTGGTGTCCTTAGGTTAGTTAGGTGTAAGTAGTTCTGATGACCTCAGAAGTTAAGTCCCATAGTGCTCAGAGCCATTTGAACCATTTTTAGTGTCTCTCCACACCCGGGTGGTGCGGTGACTGGCGGGTTCTGCTGATCTTGAAAGGGTTAAGCCGATGGGTGTGAGGGAGTCGATTGAATGCTTTCCAGACGCTGACATTGTCATAAGAGCGGGGGCGACACGCCCACAGGCGCCTGAAGGAGTGGTTGGGGTTGAGATTCCGTTACTTCGCAGGAAATTAGTGAAAACACTTTCCGACGGGCTACCAGCGAGGCGTGGGAATGACTTGTGTTTCCAGGTAGTCGCGGCGGGCAAATTTCCGCGTTTTCTGCAAAATCTGTGATTGGCTTGCCCAAGAGATAGCTCCGCGACGTAGCAAAATCGGCGCCACGTATCTCCATTGGTGGAATAGTGGTGCTTCGGCAGTAGAGTGGAATTTTCCACCTGTTTTCGAGTTGCTGATTGGCACGTTTAACCACGGCCACCGCCACTGTCGTGGGGGCGGGAATGTTCAGTAGATCGCTAGAGCAACCCTTTCATTTCTCACCAAGTTTATGAAACTTTTTTATCAGTTTAATTTCTATCAAATTAAATTATTGCAGGTGCCAAACTCTCTTCTACTACACTTGCAGGATCGATTACAGTCAGTTTGCGTTTCTTCTTAATCCATGTGCAACAGCAAACGTTTGAGTTAGAAAAGGTGGGTGGGGGGGCTTAGAGCATCATTTACATATGAAGATTCTACACGAATTTAGTGTTAAATACACTGCTAGCCCCGGCACCTCGCAAATGTTCGCAATACGCAGTACTTTTCGTCTGATCATGCGAGCTGGTTGAGAGGACCAGGTTTGTCAACATGCGGCCTGGGTTTTCAAGACTGGCATCCTTGGTGCCTGTTTCTCTAATGGGAGTCTACGTAACCATAAGTATCTGCAGCTGCTAATAGACATGCTGCCGCAGTAATCGGAATATGTCCTACCGCACATAAGGCGGTCCGTGAGACACTAACGTCAATCCCGCAAAGATAATTACAGAGGCTTTCGAAAGAACATTTTGACGTCATTGGATCGGTCTTTAGGGAAACACAATGTGGCCCATACGTAACACATCTGAAGTACTGTCTTTGGGGAAAATTTAAAAAAAAATCCAGATTAAATTTATGTGGCACTACCATCAGCCCGGATATGCTTAATGGCATGTGTGAATGCGTAAGATCAACATTTCGAGCAAAAATGGTTCAAATGGCTCTGAGCACCACGGGACTTAACATCTGAGGTCATCAGTCCCCTAGAACTTAGAACTACTTAAACCTAACCAAGCTAAGGACATCACACACATCCCTGCCCAAGGCAGGATTCTAACCTGCGATCCTAACGGTCGCGCGGTTTCCAGACTGAAGCGCCTAGAATCGCTCGGCCACACCGCCCGGCAACATTTCGAGCACTTGATGTGACAGTCATGATAATAAACATACAAGAGCTGCACATGAGACACGTGTTTACCTTACATTTGTTACACTACTGGCCATTAAAATTGCTACACCACGGGTATGACGTGCTACAGACGCGAAATTTAACCGACAGGAAGATGAGCCTGTGATATGCAAACGATTAGCTTTTCGGAGCATTCACACGAAGTTGGCGCCGGTGGCACACCTACAACGTGCTGACATGAGGAAAGTTTCCAACCGATTTCTCATACACAAACAGCAGTTGACCGGGGTTCCCTGGTGAAACGTTGTTGTGATGCCTCGAGTAAGGAGGAGAAATGCGTACCATCACGTTTCCGACTTTGATAAAGGTCGCATAATAGCTTATCGCGATTGCTATTTATCTTATCGCGACATTGCTGCTGGCGTTGGTCGAGATCCAATTACTGTTAGCAGAATATGGAATCGGTGGGTTCAGGAGGGTCATACCGAACGCCTTGCTGGATCTCAGGATGGCAGGCATCTTATCCGTGTGGCTGTAACGGATCGTGCAGCCACGTCTCGATCCATGAGTCAACAGATGGGGACGTTTGCAAGACAACAACCATCTGCAAGAACAGTTCGACGACGTTTCCAGCAGCGTGTACTATCAGCTCGGAGACCACGGCTGCATCACAGACAGGAGCGCCTGCGATGGTGAACTCAACGACGAACCTGGGTGCACGTATGGCAAAACGTCATTTTTCGGAGGAATCCAGGTTCTATTTACAGCATCTGGATGGTCGCATCCGTGTTTGGCGACATCGCGGCGAACGCACATTGGAAGCGTGCACTCGTCATCGCCATACTGGCGTATCACCGGCGTGATTGTATGGGGTGCCATTGGTTACACGTTTCGGTCACCTCTTGTTCGCATTGACGGCACTTTGAACAGTGGACGTTACATTTCAAATGTGTGATGAGCCTTGGTTCTATCCTTCATTCGATCCCTGCGCAACCCTACATTTCAGCAGCATAATGCACGACCGCATGTTGCAGGTCCTGTACGGGCCTTTCTGGGTACAGAAAATGTTCGACTGCTGCCCTGGGCAGCACATTCTCCAGATCTCTCACCAAGTGAAAACGTCTGATCAATGGTGGCCGAGCAACTGACTCGTCACAATACGCCAGTTATTACTCTTGATGAACTGTGGTATCGTGTTGAAGCTGCGAGGGCAGCTGTACCTGTACACGCCATCCAAGCTCTGTTTGACTCAATGCCCAGGCGTATCAAGGCCGTTATTACGACCACAGGTGCTTGTTCTGGGTACTGACTTCTCAGGATCTATGCACCCAAATTGCGTGCATATGTAATCACATGTCAGTTCTAGTATAATATATTTGTCCAATGAATACCAGTTTATCATCTGCATTTCTTCTTAGTGTAGCAATTTTAATGGCCAGTACTGTATAACAGGGCAGGCGTCTGTGGAACTTCTTCTCTTTTCGTGACTGTGGGACAGTAGTTGGGGAGCTAATCTCTTCTTACTACTTCATCGGGTTGCACACATGCTATGGCGGCGAAGTCCTCTTCGGAGCTTCTTTTCAACGCCGCAGTAAAAAGATACAGTCGTGACTCCGACTATTTTCAAAATGTAAACATATCCTTGTTCTGCTGCGTTGAAAAGAATCTCTGCAGAAGAACTTTAGAACGTCACTAAATACACTATAATGTCTGTTTGAAACCGCACCTCGACATATTTATTTACTTTCTGTATACATGGCTTCACAGGAAAAGTAAAGCACCCAGAAGACACGGATGGGTGTCGATGTAGGCACCATCGGTGGATCTATAAGTGGTTAAGAGTTCTCTGTGACAGATACGGGAAGAACGGCCGTCAGAGGGCACCAGTGCTGTACGAGTTCAGTGTTGTTACTAGGTGTGGTACAGTACATAAGAATCAGGGACAGCGTCAGGTGCTGAGTGATCAATGTGAAGGACGCGGAAATGTCGCGTACTCGTACGAGACTGCGTTATCAGTACTTGACAGAGCTCGGAAGGAGCCCCATAGTGAGGTCTCCATGGGGTCAGCGAGTGGAATCGTTAAATACCGAGATTTGTGTAGTTTTTGGGTGTGACAGTGGTTTTATGTATGGGTTTCGGTTATTCGCTGAAGCAAAGGGTTCTGCTTTATATCTTTTTTTTTTCCCCGCACCAGTTTAACCTGACAACTAAAGCAGCTCAAAGTACCGATGTAAGTGTTACGACTTCTGCACCACTTGTTAGCAGCAGACACAGTGGCTCCGCGAAAGACTGAGACGGCATGGAGTTTTACAATTATTTATTGAACTTTCTTTACAATCTCTCCTTCGTCGTCGCTGCCCAGCCCTGTGGATCCCTCCGCCTGGCTGCTGCTGTGTACATTCTCCGATAATGCGCGCAACGCCCGATCGCTCTCGGGAGCCTCAGGGCACCAGCGCTCCGCTGAAGCCAGGCTGTCCCGTGGTTGAGATGAACCCGTCGCCGCTCGGCGCCCCAGTACGGGGATGCCTAGGAGCCGCGTCACCGTGAGGTCAGCTGCCGACGCCTGCTGCACCGGCCGTGTTGCCGTGAAGTCCGGGCGTCAGTCCCCGGCGGCGCCTGTGACCGAGACTGCGCTGCGGCCGGTCCTGCTGGAAGTTCTCGCTGTGATTAGGCAGCCATAGTGCCGACCGGACTCGGGCAGACCTCCAGAGCTGAAGTTGACATCTGGCGGCGAACGGATGACACCTGCGAGCTGGAACAGACTTACGGAAACGACACCTATGGTGACTGAACATTCAGACACGGACCACGTCCTTCCTCAGTTCCGAACTGCTTCCCAATGGCTTCTGTCCGTTGCTGCCTGTGCTCCACTATTTATATCTGGCAGGAGGACGTTTTTGACCTCAGTGGTAGCCTTTTGTTATTACACCCGCAGTATATTGCAACTTAGCGTGGTGGCCTCACTTCCCCTTACTCAGCACTCTCCAGACTTCGCTCGGCGCTCGGTCTGAGTGCGTCCCTGTGTCAACCTGTCGGTAGACTGCTGCTCTTCTAAACATTCGTGGTGGTGTCTGTTTGTACTATATCGTGTCTCCCTACCACTTTCGCGCAACGACGCTCTGAGCGTGTTTTTTAGGGAACTAGTTTGAACCTGGGACCTGTTGCTGGTAAGGAGACGCCAGACCACACATGACATGTAGAATTCAGAAGAGTTCAGTGAGACTAGCGACGATATAATCAAATGCTTAATGATCTCAGCGCCAGCTCCACTGCACTCCCTGTAAAAGAATCTTAATACTAACTAAATTTAGTGGAAAGGGTTCAATGCTTTCCTATTTTTAGTTAGCTGGTAAAATAACGTCGAAAAATCAGTTAAGTTTACCATTGGTAACTTTATCCTACTCACAAAACATCATTTATAAATTGCACTATTGATAAAAGGAAATGTTTTAATACAGGATGGTAAAAACCAACTGCGTTCAACAAAAATGTGAACGAATATTCCCTGAATGGGTTTCCAAGTTCTACAGTCGATCGAAGGATGACTATGCCATATCACATCTATAATCTAGGTTTAATTTAAGTTTCACAAAAGAGAAAACTATCAAAATGGTCTACAGTGACCCTCAATTATCTTTAATTACTTATTTAACTTGTCGTAAATTACAGTGGCTGATGTGGCTTCTCAATAACTATATAAAAGAAAAATCATCGCGTTTCAGATCTTTTCTTCAAGTGGCAAATGTGAACACCATCAGTTTTAATTAACGATCGACACTAGTATTACGCAAAAAGGGGGTGTAACACATGAGACTTCTGCAGTTCTGAGTAAAGCCTTATGCGTTCAAAATTGCGGCATCGCGTGCGTTAATTACCTTGTCGGTGTTTAGGCAGCGTCAGGGCGACAGCGGCCGCCGCACCAGCCATCCAGCTCGCCGTCTCGGAACCAACTCTTTCCTAACTTCTCCTTACTACAATTTACCGAAGTTAGTTTAAAAAAACTATCTGGCTATGTTTTCATCTGACCAATCAGGGTCTCAATGTTAACCTTAAGCTCCGCCTACAAAAATTCTGTCTATCCAATGAGAAACGTTATACTTTTCGTGGTGGGGCAATGTTTTTTAAAGTTTGCAACGTAACAGAGACGCTAAAAAGTCTCACGCTAAAACCTGCAGATGGTGTGGTCCTTTTAGCGTTATCGTGAGATCTATACTGTTCTTCTGGAGGGCTCTATCTTTTAACATGGGCTGGAGGATTGTCCTAATGTAACAGACACGCGAAAAAGTCTCACGCTAAAACTGGAGGGTGGTAGTGGCCCTTTTTGTGTTATCGTAAGATCTATACTGCTTTTCTGGAGGGCTCTAGCTTTTAACATGGGCTGGGGGTGGTCCTTGACGTACCTGAGACGCGAAACAGTCTGACGCTAAAACGTGCGGGTTGTATAGTTGTACAGGTAGGCTCGCGGCGTGGGTGCCCAGCCCCTCCCTTATCTGGCTTAACACGGTTCTGCCCTCGGCTTCTGTCCTCGTTTCTCCCCTCGGAACTGCGTCTGCCTCACGGTGGGAAGGTACGACATGCATTTAGGCAATCTTGTGTTAGTCTGTGGTATTCCATTTGCTCACTCGTTACTCGTATTACTTTGGTTAATGTAATGTCACGATTTATTCGGAGCTATGTGACATACTAGTAGATTTGCTTATTATGTCAGGGTTTTCATGGAAGGTGTTGGACTTACCTGACACCTTACACTCTCAGCAACGCTATCTGTGCCTGCCTACTTCGCAAACGCCTCGGTCGTCGGCGTGCCTCTGTTTTGCCATTCTCCACTGCGTGAAGGGACGCTTACTGAATGTGGTCACAACATAAGTAAAGTAAGCCATGAGAGAACGGCGTTGCGTCTTAAAGCGCCGATGCACGAAACACTGACCCCTGTGTACAAGCTGCCGATCTGCTATTGCCTTCGAAACCACCAACGAGAGTTTGTCTACCAATTACTTACCACAGTTGCACAGGCAATAACAAGCCAGTACGCTCTTTCCTACCAATCACCTACTAGAGTTGCCTTCTAATCAGCCACCAGGCTACCACAGGCAGTAGCGTGCCGTGTAGCCACCCCTTCTTCAGACCGTTTAGTGTTGTTGTTGTTGTTGTCTTCAGTCCTGAGACTGGTTTGATGCAGCTCTCCATGCTACTCTATCCTGTGCAAGCTGCTTCATCTCCCAGTACCTACTGCAACCTACATCCTTCTGAATCTGCTTAGTGTACTCATCTCTCGGTCTCCCTCTACGATTTTTACCCTCCACGCTGCCCTCCAATGCTAAATTTGTGATCCCTTGATGCCTCAAAACATGTCCTACCAACCGATCCCTTCTTCTAGTCAAGTTGTGCCACAAACTTCTCTCCTCCCCAATCCTATTCAATACCTCCTCATTAGTTACGTGATCTATCCACCTTATCTTCAGTATTCTTCTGTAGCACCACATTTCGAAACCTTCTATTCTCTTCTTGTCCAAACTAGTTATCGTCCATGTTTCACTTCCATACATGGCTACACTCCAAACAAATACTTTCAGAAAGGACTTCCTGATACATAAATCTATATTCGATGTTAACAAATTTCTCTTCTTCAGAAACGCTTTCCTTGCCATTGCCAGTCTACATTTTATATCCTCTCTACTTCGACCATCATCAGTTATTTTACTTCCTAAATAGCAAAACTCCTTT
The DNA here is from genome assembly GCF_023897955.1 of Schistocerca gregaria. Taxonomy (NCBI): domain Eukaryota; kingdom Metazoa; phylum Arthropoda; class Insecta; order Orthoptera; family Acrididae; genus Schistocerca; species Schistocerca gregaria. The sequence goes on along the minus strand of NC_064929.1, from coordinate 206,088,989 downwards.
ACTACTTTAAGTGTCTCATTTCCTAATCTAATTCCCTCAGCATCACCCGATTTAATTTGACTACATTCCATTATCCTAGTTTTGCTTTTGTTAATGTTCATCTTATATCCTCCTTTCAAGACACTGTACATTCCGTTCAACTGCTCTTCCAAGTCCTTTGCCGTCTCTGACAGAATTACAATGTCATCGGCGAACCTCAAAGTTTTTACTTCGTCTCCATGAATTTTAATACCTACTCCAAATTTTTCTTTTGTTTCCTTTACTGCTTGCTCAATATACAGATTGAATAACATCGGGGAGAGACTACAACCCTGTCTCACTCCTTTCCCAACCACTGCTTCCCTTTCATGCCCCTCGACTCTTATTACTGCCATCTGGTTTCTGTACAAATTATAAATAGCCTTTCGCTCCCTGTATTTTACCCCTGCCACCTTTAGAATTTGAAAAAGAGTATTCCAGTCAACATTGTCAAAAGCTTTCTCTAAGTCTACAAATGCTAGAAACTAGGTTTGCCTTTTCTTAATCTTTCTTCTAAGATAAGTCGTAAGGTCAGTATTGCCTCACGTGTTCCAACATTTCTACGGAATCCAAACTGATCTTCCCCGAGGTCTGCATCTACCAGTTTTTCCATTCGTCTGTAAAGAATTCGCGTTAGTATTTTGCAGCCGTGGCTTATTAAACTGATAGTTCGGTAATTTTCACATCTGTCAGCACCTGCTTTCTTTGGGATTGGAATTATTATATTCTTCTTGAAGTCTGAGGGTATTTCGCCTGTCTCATACATCTTGCTCACCAGCTGGTAGAGTTTTGTCATTACTGGCTCTCCCAAGGCCGTCAGTAGTTCTAATGGAATGTTGTCTACTCCGGGGGCCTTGTTTCGACTCAGGTCTTTCAGTGCTCTGTCAAACTCTTCACGCAGTATCGTATCTCCCATTTCGTCTTCATCTACATCCTCTTCTATTTCCATAATATTGTCCTCAAGTACATCACCCTTGTATAAACCTTCTATATACTCCTTCCACCTTTCTGCCTTCCCTTCTTTGCTTAGAACTGGGCTGCCATCTGAGCTCTTGATATTCATACACGTGGTTCTCTTCTCTCCAAAGGTCTCTTTAATTTTCCTGTAGGCAGTATCTATCTTACCCCTAGTGAGATAAGCTTCTACATCCTTACATTTGTCCTCTAGCCATCCCTGTTTAGCCATTTTGCACTTCCTGTCGATCTCATTTTTGAGACGTTTGTATTCCTTTTTGCCTGCTTCATTTACTGCATTTTTATATTTTCTCCTTTCATCAATTAAATTCAATATTTCTTCTGTTACCCAAGGATTTCTAGCAGCCCTCGTCTTTGTACCTACTTTATCCTCTGCTGCCTTCACTACTACATCCCTCAGAGCTACCCATTCTTCTTCTACTGTATTTCTTTCCCCTATTCCTGTCAATTGTTCCCTTATGCTCTCTCTGAAACTCTGTACAACCTCTGGTTCTTTCAGTTTATCCAGGTCCCATCTCCTTAATTTCCCACATTTTTGCAGTTTCTTCAGTTTTAATCTACAGGTCATAATCAATAGATTGTGGTCAGAGTCCACATCTGCCCCTGGAAATGTCTTACAACTTAAAACCTGGTTCCTAAATCTCTGTCTTACCATTATATAATCTATCTGATACCTTTTAGTATCTCCAGGGTTCTTCCACGTATAAAACCTTCTTTCGTGATTCTTAAACAAAGTGTTAGCTATGATTAAGTTGTGCTCTGTGCAAAATTCTACTAGGCGGCTTCCTCTTTCATTTCTTAGCCCCAACCCATATTCACCTACTATGTTTCCTTCTCTCCCTTTTCCTACACTCGAATTCCAGTCACCCATTACTATTAAATTTTCGTCTCCCTTCACTATCTGAATAATTTCTTTTATTTCATCGTACATTTCTTCAATTTCTTCATCATCTGCAGAGCTAGTTGGCATATAAACTTGTACTACTGTAGTAGGTGTGGGCTTCGTATCTATCTTGGCCACAATAATGCGTTCACTATGCTGTTTGTAGTAGCTTACCCGCATTCCTATTTCCCTATTCATTATTAAACCTACTCCTGCATTACCCCTATTTGATTTTGTGTTTATAACCCTGTAGTCACCTGACCAGAAGTCTTGTTCCTCCTGCCACCGAACTTCACTAATTCCCACTATATCTAACTTTAGCCTATCCATTTCCTTTTTTAAATTTTCTAACCTACCTGCCCGATTAAGGGATCTGACATTCCACGCTCCGATCCGTAGAACGCCAGTTTTCTTTCTCCTGATAACGACATCCTCCTGAGTAGTCCCCGCCCGGAGATCCGAATGGGGGACTATTTTACCTCCGGAATATTTTACCCAAGAGGATGCCATCATCATTTAATCATACAGTAAAGCTGCATGTCCTCGGGAAAAATTACGGCTGTAGTTTCCCCTTGCTTTCAGCCGTTCGCAGTACCAGCACAGCTAAGCCGTTTTGGTTAATGTTGCAAGGCCAGATCAGTCAATCATCCAGACTGTTGCCCCTGCAACTACTGAAAAGGCTGCTGCCCCTCTTCAGGAACCACACGTTTCTCTGGCCTCTCAACAGATACCCCTCCGTTGTGGTTGCACCTACGGTACGGCCATCTGTATCGCTGAGGCACGCAAGCCTCCCCACCAACGGCAAGGTCCATGGTTCATGGGGGGAGGACCGTTTAGTGACGTCCCACATATGCGATGTCAGTAGGTGCCGTATAATCTAAAATGATAGCATGCAGAATCAGTCCGCAAATATTGCGGAAATGGTGAGTGTTATTGATGTACGGTTTTCCCAGACATCGGAAGTTCACTGAGGCTTTTTCCAGATGATGCTGTGGTGTATCGAGAGGTTGCAACAATGGAAAATTGTACTGAAATGCAGGAGGATCTGCAGCGAATTGACGCATGGTGCACGGAATGGCAATTGAATCTCAATGTAGACAAGTGTAATGTAATGCGAATACATAGAAAGATAGATCCCTTATCATTTAGCTACAAAATAGCAGGTCAGCAACTGGAAGCAGTTAATTCCATAAATTATCTGGGAGTACGCATTAGGAGTGATTTAAAATGGAATGATCATATAAAGTTGATCGTCGGTAAAGCAGATGCCAGACTGAGATTCATTGGAAGAATCCTAAGGAAATGCAATCCGACAACAAAGGAAGTAGGTTACAGTACGCTTGTTCGCCCTCTGCTTGAATACTGCTCAGCAGTGTGGGATCCGCACCAGGTGGGGTTGATAGAAGAGATAGAGAAGATCCAACGGAGAGCAGCGCGCTTCGTTACAGGATCATTTAGTAATTGCGAAAGCGTTACGGAGATGATAGATAAACTCCAGTGGAAGACTCTGCAGGAGAGACGCTCAGTAGCTCGGTACGGGCTTTTGTTAAAGTTTCGAGAACATACCTTCACCGAAGAGTCAAGCAGTATATTGCTCCCTCCTACGTATATCTCGCGAAGAGACCATGAGGATAAAATCAGAGAGATTAGAGCCCACACAGAAGCATACCGACAATCCTTCTTTCCACGTACAATACGAGACTGGAATAGAAGGGAGAACCGATAGAGGTACTCAGGGTACCCTCCGCCACACACCGTCAGGTGGCTTGCGGAGTACGGATGTAGATGTAGATGTAGATGTAGATGTAGATGTAGATGTAGATGTAGATGTAGATGTAGATGTAGATGTAGACTGGACTGATCGACAGGGGCTCGAAGTCATAGCCAATCATCAGATTAGAATAATACTTACATAGAGTACTTTTAGTGCAAATATCCACTTTGTTTAATGGAACAATGCCTGTTGAAATTAACAGGCTGAAAGTAGGCTAATTGGAATGTCATTGGTGTTTGTTACAGGATTCTAGTGTGACTCGTTTACGAGATGTCGTATTCTGAAAAGTTCGCACACAACAGTTCTACAATACCTGTGGGATCACACACTAAACAACGCAAGTACATACACCAGTTATGTGGATTCTGACCAATGATGAGGCAACTGACCATCACAGGTTATGTTCAGAACGACCATAGGCAGCAGCAAGACACGCTTCCAGTCTGCACACATGCTAGCATTTCACGCTCCAGTCTGGTATGGAATGATGGATGCACACATGCTAGCATTTCAGCGAAGATGTTCGATCAGACTGCAGTTATATCTTTGGGTGTCGTTGGTATGTCCTTGTCGACAGCTTCCTCCAGCTTTCCTCGCAGACATAAATCTAGAGGTATCAAATGGGGAACGGACTTGCGATGCTACAGCTCTTCTGCGGCCAATACAACGATCTGCAAACAGTTCGTGATGACATGCTGTAGTAATTCGTGCATTATGGGCTGGAAAGCCATTATGTTGGTACCACCGGCTCCTCCTAGAGGAACGTCTTCTAGCATCCGTGGGAGTCTGCTAGGAGACTGCGATACTTGTGCGCCTTCAGTGTTTCGTCTGTGAGATACTGGCCTATTAGTACATGGTTCACTATCCCACTCCACGCGTTTACACTCCGTAGAAGCTGACGATCTACCTTTCACAGCCAACAAGGTTGTCAACAAACCAACAGTGCATGTTTCGGAGGTTTGCCCGGTCATGATTGGCAAATGAGGCTTCACCTCTAAACAAGATACATGGTGCATCTAGAGTTTCCTGTCTTAATGTCCATGTACAGAAGCTAATACGAGTCTTATATTCGTTTCCATGCAGCTCTTGATGGAGAAAGACATGATAGGGATGGAACCTATGACGATGGACAACGCGTAGGACACTTGCCTGACTCACGCCACTTCCTCGTGCGACTGTGCGGGAGCTAACGTGCTCAACAACAGTCTCTTCTGTCGTCATTTCTTTCCTTCTGTTAGGTAGTCTAGCTGTCACGCTACCACTTCCACGTAATTAGTTGAGGAGATTGATAAATAACTGCCGAGGTGGTTGACGTGTATCGAGATATCTTACCGTACACACCTTACAAGAACGAACTGCATTCTTCGTTAATCGGCCGGATGATTTGGCCGAGTGGTTCTAGGCGCTTCAGCCTGGAACCGCGCGATCGCTACGGTCGCAGGTTCGAATCCTGCCTCGGGCATGGATGTGTGTAGTGTCTTTAGGTTAGTTGGGTTTAAGTAGTTCTACGTTGTAGGGGACTGATGACCTCAGAAGTTTAGTCCCATAGTGCTCAGAGCCATTTGAGCCATTTTCTCCCTTAATCTCCACACACCATGATCATGCCTTTTTCTCAGTTGGTAAATCCCATCGTCCACTCGGGACCCGCTGCTTGGGCAGTCACGCACTGACCAGCAAGTCGTCATGCTCTCAAGGAGCAGACGGGCACACTGCAAGCAAACCTAACATCACCATCCCTAGTAACTACGCAGGTTCAATGGCACAAACAAGTGTCTGTTTGGGAACTTTTCAAAATACGATATCTCGTAAACGACTCGCACTAGAATCATGCAACAAACACCACTGAAATTCTAATTTACTTTTTGTTTTTAATGCCAATAGGTAATGTTTCGTTTAAACACAGTGTATGTTAGCATAAAAATACACTTTCTATGCATTATTACAGCCTGTGCGCTGCTTACGCTTACAATGCAGGCAACCGGGTTAGTTACGCAGTTGGTGTGGTTGCGAACCTTCCAGGCGTAATGGCTGTCTTTTCAAACGCCTTGTACTGATCATGCGAGGGTTGTCCAGAGAGTAACTTCCGAGCGGTCGCGAAATGGAAACCACAGTGAAAACCAGAAACGTTTTATTTGCAACAGTTAGGTACACATTCCACCTACTTCTCTACATAGTCGCCGCTCCAACTTCGAGTTTTGTCGTACTGTTGTATCAACTTTCCAATATCCTCGTCATAGATAGCAGCTGCCTGTGCTTTCGGCCAGTTATCTGCATTGGTCAGCAGCTCGTTGTCAGTGGAAAAATTTGTCTTGTGAGCAGAGGTGAGACTCAGGGGGAGCCAATTACGGACTGTATTGTGGGTGATCAAACACTTCTCATCAGAAACGTTGCAGGAGCGTCTTCATTGGCGCTGCAGTGTGCAGCCGAGAATTGGCACGAAGAAGGAACTGCTCGACAGTTGTGTTATGTGGGTTGCATGACACAGGCGAAATCTCTAACTAGGCCCTCATACTTGGCGGGAGACGCTATTCCCTACGCATCTTTACGTGCTCACTGTTCACTCAAAACTGGAAAGAGCGACGCGACACGATCGACGGGCATACTAGAGACACTGCCCAACATATCAGTGCAAAGCTTTACCACATTTTCCCAGTAGCTTCCATTTCGCGACCGATCGTAACTTACTTTCTGGACAACACTATTACATCGATCAGAACCGTCTTAATATCATATTATTTGCTACAAAGAAGAATCACATATGAACATGAATAACTCTTCAAAAAAACTGCTTCCAAGGAACCTCATTAGTTGTGTGTCTCGCATTTCTACCATACACAAAAAATGTGTGTTGTCAGCACTAAGGAAGCTGGCGAAAATCATTAGCCCCATACCGTTCATCACCCTTGCGGCTGTCGTCGCACAACCTCTGTGTGAGGGATGTATGGAGGTGGCAGCCAACGCAGACACGTGCGCCACTTATTCATGTACCGCAATAGCGTCACCTTGTCTTTCCATGAAGAAGCTGCCAAATTTTTTTTATCTTCTACTCTCTTTTTATTACGGATCCGCTATGATTGCACAAATATAGACGTGAGGTTGAAACTTCCTGGCAAATTAAAACTGTGTGCTGGACCGAGACGAACTCGAGACCTTTGCCTTTCTCGGGCAAGTCGTCTACCATCTTTTTTAATTTTATACATATACACTCCTAGAAATTGAAATAAGAACACCGTGAATTCATTGTCCCAGGAAGGGGAAACTTTATTGACACATTCCTGGGGTCAGATACATCACATGATCACACTGACAGGACCACAGGCACATAGACACAGGCAACAGAGCATGCACAATGTCGGCACTAGTACAGTGTATATCCACCTTTCGCAGAAATGCAGGCTGCTATTCTCCCATGGAGACGATCGTAGAGATGCTGGATGTAGTCCTGTGGAACGGCTTGCTATGCCAATTCCACCTGGCGCCTCAGTTGGACCAGCGTTCATGCTGGACGTGCAGACCGCGTGAGACGACGCTTCATCCAGTCCCAAACATGCTCAATGGGGGACAGATCGGGAGATCTTGCTCGCCAGGGTAGTTGACTTACACCTTCTAGAGCACGTTGGGTGGCACGGGATACATGCGGACGTGCATTGTCCTGTTGGAACAGCAAGTTCCCTTGCCGGTCTAGGAATGGTAGAACGATGGGTTCGATGACGGTTTGGATGTACCGTGCACTATTCAGTGTCCCCTCGACGATCACCAGAGGTGTGGGAGATCGCTCCCCACATCATGATGCCGGGTGTTGGCCCTTTGTGCCTCGGTCGTATGCAGTCCTGATTGTGGCGCTCACCTGCACGGCGCCAAACACGCATACGACCATCATTGGCACCAAGGCAGAAGCGACTCTCATCGCTGAAGACCACACGTCTCCATTCGTCGCTCCATTCACGCCTGTCGCGACACCACTGGAGGCGGGCTGCACGATGTTGGGGCGTGAGCGGAAGACGGCCTAACGGCGTGCGGGACCGTAGCCCAGCTTCATGGAGACGGTTGCGAATGGTCCTCGCCGATACCCCAGGAGCAACAGTGTCCCTAATTTGCTGGGAAGTGGCGGTGCGGTCCCCTACGGCACTATGTAGGATCCGACGGTCTTGGCGTGCATCCGTGCGTCGCTGCGGTCCGGTCCCAGGTCGACGGGCACGTGCACCTTCCGCTGACCACTGGCGACAACATCGATGTACTGTGGAGACCTCACGCCCCACGTGTTGAGCAATTCGGCGGTACGTCCACCCGGCCTCCCGCATGCCCACTATACGCCCTCGCTCAAAGTCCGTCAACTGCACATACGGTTCACGTCCACGCTGTCGCGGCATGCTACCAGTGTTAAAGACTGCGATGGAGCTCCGTATACCACGGCAAACTGGCTGACACAGACGGCGGCGGTGCACAAATGCTGCGCAGCTAGCGCCATTCGACGGCCAACACCGCGGTTCCTGGTGTGTCCGCTGTGCCGTGCGTGTGATCATTGCTTGTACAGCCCTCTCGCAGTGTCCGGAGCAAGTATGGCGGGTCTGACACACCGGTGTCAATGTGTTCTTTGTTCCATTTCCAGGAGTGTATATATATTTACCAGTAGCAGGGTAAATGAGCAAAATATCTTTATTGGTACAAGCTCAAATACAACAGAAATGTCATCCTTCCGGCGGAAATAGCACGAGACATTACACTCGTACAAGACGAGCAATTTTTATTTATTTTTAACAAGGTGTAGGAAAAAAAAAGAATAATAATACTGATGTACGCTAAGAGGTGTGAAGCAACAGACAGTGGAGTGGGGGAAAAACCAGCGTGTTCTTTTAGAGTGCATAAAGGAAAGGAGGCGCTTATCCATGCGCCTACTCCACTGTAGGTTACAATATAGAATGTAGCGCTGAGAGTCTCGTCACTAAGGGAGGGGGGGGGGGGGGCAGGATCGCTGTCGTCGTGGGGCACCATCCAACTGAGTGGGGGTGATGTAAAGATCGCTGTAGGTAATTGTCGAGGAAGGCGCGGTAGCGCGGTCGGTGCTAGACTTCACTGTGGGCGGTTTGTAAGTACTGCCAGAAATCAAGGCGTGATTTGTCGCCATCATTAGACATGTAGGTGATGGTCCATCCCTTGACCCATACAATCGCATGATTTTTGGTGGTGGTGGAATAAGTATCCTCAGGGTGAATAAAAGTCCATGGGTCAATCGAGTCCGGCGGAACGCGGAGGCAACAGGCAATGGTCGACCAAGTTTCCAAACGTCACTGGCGGCAGCACAAGTCCGTTGATGGACATCGTCGTCCATGAGGCGGCGAATGGAACAAAGTGGAGAGTCCGTCCACCTGAGCTACCCTAGCACGACTCACGCCCCATCCTCACAGCTTTACTTCCGCCAGTACCTCGACTCTGCTTTCCAAGCTGTCAGGTCGGGGCTTGAGTCGTGCTAGGGTAGCTCAGATGGTAGAGCACTTGCCCGCGAAAGGCAAAGTCTCGAGTTCGAGTGTCGGTTCGGCACACAGTTTTAACCTGCCAGGAAGTTTCTTATCAGCGCACAATCCGCTGCAGAGTGAAAATCTCATTCTGCAAATGTGAGGTTTACCGCACGGCACGATTTCATAACCTAACTTCGTATCACAAGGTTTTTTTTCCAAATCGCTGTCCACCGGAGAATGTTAGGTATTTATAATTGCAATATGAATAGTATATGTATCTAACAAAATATACGCGTTAGACGTCGACAGAAAAATTATTACACTAATCAATAAAAATTACTGCTGAATGCCGTATATCCTAATAAACTAGGTACGGGATGACAGTGTGCTACTACAACTGGCAATGCCTTCCATTTATATCTATTTTACTTACTGAGCTGTTATCATTTATAAGTCTTCATTAATGTAATGTGTCAGATCATCGAATCCGCCAGAGCCACGCTGTAAATGTATGCAGCAGAGAGAACCTCGTGCTGTACATTACCGTATTGTATTTGTCAAGGCTGGAAATTAATATCTAATTATTTAACGAAAGCAAGTTTGGCTAGCACTAAAAAGAAATGTAATTTAGGAACGGGAAATTATCTAGAAGAGTGATGATATAAGTAGATTTAGTGCGAGACGTCGTTTCAGTTGAGCAGCCCAAGATCATTGACGAGCACATCGTGCACGATTCCGTGTGCTGATCTATGACTAATCTGTAAACATGCTTCAGTGTCATTCAGTGTCATTCGTGGGTTTTCCTTCACTATGGCTTCAACTGCTGCAATGTTGTATGGAGTCACAACTCGTTGTGCCTGACCTGGACGAGGAGCATCTTCCACTGAAGTCACACCATTTGCGAACTTCCTACTCCATTCGTAGACTTTTTGCTGTGACAAACGTGCATCACCGTACTGAATCTTCATTCGTCGATGAATTTCAATAGGTTTCACACCTTCACTACGCAAAAACCGAATAACAGAACGCTGTTCTTCCCTGGTGCGGTATGTGTGCATCTGCACTATGCTGCCACCTACAGGCCATTCTGCACGCTGTTTGTAGCATGCTTACCAACTTACAAGATAACGGCTCGAAATTTCGATTTGTTATTACAAATTTAAGGTTTTCATTTGACTCTGCCTTGTATTTATACTTGCTAAATGTTTTATCACGGTAATTTATTGTAAGCGTGAAAGCTATACTTACCTGATAAAGTATTTATGAGTAAACTGTTCTAAATAGTTAATAGTGTTTGGTATCAATAAGAACGTAAGGTAATTCGGTGTCACTTAAAACACATATCAAACTACGTTAGCACCCGCCACTTCGCTCACGTAGAGAACGGCCTCCAGAGTACTTTTTTTTATTCAATCGAATTTTTAAGATGCTCACAAATTGCAACAAATTCTAAATTTATCACGTTAATTAAGACAATTGGGGAATGGCCTTTCCCGAATCTACTTGTTACCAAAAAGCGATTCTGCTTGTTGGAGCCGGAGGTCTTGTTAACCCAGCAACCTGAGTCTTTGTGGTGATATTTCCACAAAAATTTCATCCCCTCATTCTTATTTCTTTATAAGTCAAATACTAACTTTCATAAATTAAGCTTTAGAAGCTCATTTGGAAACCCAGTTCTAAGTAAAGAAGGGAAAGCACAGAGGTGAAAGGAGTATATGGAGGGTCTATAGAAGGGCAGTGTACTTGAGGACAATATTATGGTAATGGAAGAAAATGTAGACGAAGATGAAATGGGAGATACGATACTGCGTGAAGAGTTTGACAGAGCACTGAAAGGCCTGAGTCGAAACAAGGCTCCGGGAGTAGACAACATCCCGTTAGAACTACTGACGGCCTTGGGAGAGCCAGTCCTGATAAAACTCTACCATCTGGTAAGCAAGATGTATGAGACAGGCGAAATAATCTCAGACTTCAAGAGGAATATAATAATTCCAATCCCAAAGACAGCAGGTGTTGACAGGTGTGAAAATTACCCAACTATCAGTTTAATAAGTCACGGCTGCAAAATACTAAAGCGAATTCTTTACAGACGAATGGAAAAACGGGTAGAAGCCGACCTCGGGGAAGATCAGTTTGCATTCCGTAGATATGTTGGAACACGTGAGGCAATACTGACCCTACGACTTATCTCAGAAAATCGATTAAGGAAAGGCAAACCTACGTTTCTAGCATTTGTAGACTTAGAGAATGCATTTGACAATGTTTACTGAAATTTGAAAGACATTCTGAAGGTTGCAGCGGTGAAATACAGGGAGCGAAAGGCTATTTACAATTTGTACAGAAACCAGATGGCAGTTATAAGAAGCGAGGGGCATGAAAGGGGAGCAGTGGTTGGGAAGGGAGTGAGACAGGGTTGTAGCCTCTCCCCAATGTTAGTCAATCTATATACTGAGCAAGCAGTAAAGGAAAGAAAAGAAAAATTCGGAGTAGGAATTAAAATCCATGGAGAAGAAATAAAAACTTTGAGGTTCGCCGATTGACACTGTAATTTTGTCAGAGACAGCAAAGGACCTCGAAGAGCATTTGAACGGAATAGACAGTGTCTTGAAAGGACGATATAAGATGAACATCAACAAAAGCAAAACGAGGATAGCGGAATGTAGTCGAGTTGACTCGGGTGATGCTGAGGGAAGTAGATTAGGAAATGAGACGCTTAAAGTAGTAAAGGAGGTTTGCTATTTGGGGAGCAAAATAAGTAATGATAGCGAAGTATAGAGGATATAAAATGTAGACTGGCAATGGCAAGGAAAGTGTTTCTGAAGAAGAGAAATTTGTTAACATCGAGTACAGATTTAAGTCTCAGGAAGTCGTTTCTGAAAGTTTTTGTATGAAGTGTAGCCATGTATGGATGTGAAACATGGACGATAAATAGTTTGGACAAGAAGAGAATAGAAGCTTTCGAAATGTGGTGCTACAGAAGAATGTTGAAGATTAGATGGATAGATTACATAACTAATGAGGAGGTATTGAATAGAATTGGAAAGAAGAGAAATTTGTGGCACAACTTGACTAGAAGAAGGGAGCGGTTGGTACGACATGTTCTGAGGCATCAGGGAATCACCAATTTAGTATTGGAGTGCAGCGTGGAGGATAAAAATTGTAAAGGGAGACCAAGAGATGAATACACTAAGCAGATTCAGAAGGTTGTAGGTTGCAGTACATACTGGGAGATGAAGAAGCTTGCACAGGATAGGGTAGCATGGAGAGCTGCATCAAACTAGTCTCTAGACTGAAGACCAGAACAACAACAACAAGATGTGTTTTCGTAGATCTAGACTTCAATAGATCCGGTACAATGGAAAACCTGTTGTTTCACCGACAACAGCCGTACGTAACATGCTTGCCCTTTTTGTAGCGACCTATTGCGCCACACTAGTTAAAGGGTTGGGGAACTGCATGAGGACAAGGATTATCCATATTTTGACGCGTACAATTCAAAAGTCTGAGAGAGTGTTCGATTTTGTAAGTCTTTGTTTTACGCCTTCGTTTGCTAACATAAATAACAGCAGCAAAAAACCGGAAATCGGTAACTTCAGAAACCGGTAATTTTGAGCGGTTTACGAGAGGCTAAACTACACTTGGTACAAGGGAAAACCGGTTGTTTCAGCAACAACAGCCGTCCGTGACGTACTTGCCTGTCGGTAGCGACCTACTGCGCCGTACTTGCTTCAGGGATGAGTAAATGTGCGCGGACAGGGGTCTATCTGGCGGGAGTAGGGAACTTGCGGCCGCTGCACACACTCCTGTCCCACTGGTTATCTCTGAGGAACGGGCAGTTCTGCCCCAGTAGCACGTGGACCGTCCACGGTTCGCTCGCGCTGACCGGTCGTACACGGCGGAGCGCTGCTCTGGGGGATTCGGAGCAGCCATGGCGTCGTCGCTGGTCGTCTACGTCGTCGTCATCATTGCTGTCGGCGGCGTGCCCCTCCCTGAAGGGCGGGATGGACTGCCGGGTCAAGTAAGTCGCAGAACCTCCTACATCCAGGCAGGATAGCAAGTCGCCAGGTTTCACTTAGTATGCGTGTACAGCGGATTAGGTGTTGAACCGGACTAAAATACGCTCGTCGGTATGACGGTGGGGTCTTTACTTCGCTTCTGGGAGGAGACCGAGTGAGTACGACAACACATAAAATACACAATTCTCAAGGCTGTCAATTCAACTAAGTACCTGGGTGTTAAAATTACGAACAACTTCAGTTGGAAAGACCACATAGATAATATTGTGCGGAAGGCGAGCCAAAGGTTGCGTTTCATTGCAGGACACCTAGAAGTTGCAACATGCCCACTAAAGAGACAGCTTGCACTACACTCGTTCGTCCTCTGTCAGAATATTGCTGCCCGGTGTGGGACCCTTACCAGGTGGGATTGACGGAGGACATCGAAAGGGTGCAAGAAAAGGGCAGCTCGGTTTGTATTATCACGTAATAGGGGATAGAGTGTGGCAGGTATGACACGCGAGTTGGGATGGAAGTCATTAAAGCAAATACGTTTTTCGTCGCGGCGAGATCTACACTCCTGGAAATGGAAAAAAGAACACATTGACACCGGTGTGTCAGACCCACCATACTTGCTCCGGACACTGCGAGAGGGCTGTACAAGCAATGATCACACGCACGGCACAGTGGACACACCAGGAACCGCGTTGTTGGCCGTCGAATGGCGTTAGCTGCGCAGCATTTGTGCACCGCCGCTGTCAGTGTCAGCCAGTTTGCCGTGGCATACGGAGCTCCATCGCAGTCTTTAACACTGGTAGCATGCCGCGACAGCGTGGACGTGAACCGTATGTGCAGTTGACGGACTTTGAGCGAGGGCGTATAGTGGGCATGCGGGAGGCCGGGTGGACGTACCGCCGAATTGCTCAACACGTGGGGCGTGAGGTCTCCACAGTACATCGATGTTGTCGCCAGTGGTCGGCGGAAGGTGCACGTGCCCGTCGACCTGGGACCGGACCGCAGCGACGCACGGATGCACGCCAAGACCGTAGGATCCTACGCAGTGCCGTAGGGGACCGTACCGCCACTTCCCAGCAGATTAGGGACACTGTTGCTCCTGGGGTATCGGCGAGGACCATTCGCAACCGTCTCCATGAAGCTGGGCTACGGTCCCGCACACCGTTAGGCCGTCTTCCGCTCACGACCTAACATTGTGCAGCCCGCCTCCAGTGGTGTCGTGACAGGCGTGAATGGAGGGACGAATGGAGACGTGTCGTCTTCAGCGATGAGAGAGTCGTTTCTGCCTTGGTGCCAATGATGGTCGTATGCGTGTTTGGCGCCGTGCAGGTGAACGCCACAATCAGGACTGCATACGACCGAGGCACACAGGGCCAACATCCGGCATCATGGTGTGGGGAGCGATCTCCTACACTGGCCATACACCTCTGGTGATCGTCGAGGGGACACTGAATAGTGCACGGTACATCCAAACCGTCATCGAACCCATCGTTCTACCATTCCTAGACCGGCAAGGGAACTTGCTGTTCCAACAGGACAATGCACGTCCGCATGTATCCCGTGCCACCCAACGTGCTCCAGAAGGTGTAAGTCAACTACCCTGGCCAGCAAGATCTCCAGATCTGTCCCCCATTGAGCATGTTTGGGACTGGATGAAGCGTCGTCTCACGCGATCTGTACGTCCAGCACGAACGCTGGTCCAACTGAGGCGCCAGGTGGAAATGGCATCGCAAGCCGTTCCACAGGACTACATCCAGCATCTCTACGATCGTCTCCATGGGAGAATAGCAGCCTGCATTTCTGCGAAAGGTGGATATACACTGTACTAGTGCCGACATTGTGCATGCTCTGTTGCCTGTGTCTATGTGCCTGTGGTTCTGTCAGTGTGATCATGTGATGTATCTGTGTATTTACGAAATTTCAGTCACCAACTTGCTCTTCCGAATGCGAAAATATTTTGTTGAGCCCAACCTACATAGGTAGGAATGATCATCAAAATGAAATAAGAGAAATCAGAGCTCGAACAGAAAGGTTTAGGTGTTCTTTTTTTCCGCTCGCTGTTCGGGAGTGGAATGGCAGAGACATAGTATGATTGTGGTTCGGTGAACCCTCTTCCAAGTACTTAAATGTGAATTGCAGAGTAATCGCGTAGTGTAGATGCAGATGTAGAAAACTCTTTCCCATAATGGTGGGTTTCGAGGTTAGGCCTATTACTACGAGGGTAAGTCAATTATTGTGAATGGTGGGCTCCACGTGGTTCCCAAGGTGTACAGCGACCGTAAACCATAAAATTACCAAATAAACAGCCATCAGTCGTAAAATCATGTTTTATTCGTTTACTTTGCAAATGGGTTTCAACTGATTAACAGCCATCATCGGTGCTACAAATACAAGAATAAAAATAATTAATAACAGTGACTAAATGAATAAATGTACATCAAGCAACGTAAAACCAATTAAACGTATATAGACGCGTTAAACCATTTAAAATGCAGATACAAATTTGCCTTTCACCGATATGTGCCCTGAGTAGTAACACTGTCTTCAGCAGACGTCAAGCATAAAGTGATTCATCGAGAATTGATTATGACAACGAGAAACCATAAGGGGACGCTGCAAAGCAAATCCGCGCTCTATGCGAAAATATACAGCTAAAATAAAAGTCTAAAAATCAGAAGAAGAAATGACATACAAAGTGAGGTAAAATATAAAGATAAAATACTAAAATATTCACAAAAAATGGATATATTGACAAGATTTTGTCAACCACATAGTACAGTTATATACGCCAAAAAGCGACTGTACAAATTAGTAAAAAGGAACAAACAGGTGATAAGCACACAATAGAAAAAAATGATCAAAGAGCAAAAGTTAATCATAATGACAAAATCTTTGTCAATATATTTTTTTATATAATTTAGTATTTTATCATTATATTTTACCTCACTTTGTATGTCATCCCTTCTTCTCATTTTTATTTTAGCTGCATCTTTTCGCATAGAGGGCAGGTTTGCTTTGCAGCGCTCCCTTACGGTTTCTCGTTGTCATAGTCAGTTCTCGATATATCACTTTATGCTTGACCTCTGCTTAAGATAGTGTTACTACTCAGGGCACGAATACTTTGAAAGGTAAATTTGTATGTCCATTTTAAATGGTTTAATGCCTCTGTATACATTTAATTAGTTTTACGTTGCTTTATGTACATTTATTCGTTTTGTTACTGTTTTTAATTATTTTTATTCTTGTATTTGTAGCACCGATGATGACCGTTAATCAGTTGAAATCTATTTGCAGAAGTAAATAAATAAAACATGATTTTGCGACTGGTTGCTGTTTATTCGGTAAGTGAATTATTATCCACAATTTAGTCATATTTTTGTTTATTTTGGTAGTACTGTAATTTTACGTTGATGACGCATGCTTTGTTTGTTATTATATCTTTGCAGTTTTCAAGCTGCTAGGTTAGTTTCGTAATCGCTGTTGATCATGGCCGCTCCGCTGTCTATTTGCACCAAATGAGAGCAACGTTCAGTGATGATTTTTTTTTGTGGTCGTAAGGCGTACCGGGGGCCGAAATTCATCGAAGACTTTCGGTGCAGTACGAGAACAGTGTTTTGCCACAACGGGGTGTCTACGAACGTATTGAAAAATTTCGGAATGGTCGCACAAGTGTTGAACACGATGAAGCAGCCGGCCGACCGTTTACCGCCACAAATGAAGAAACCATTGAGCGTTCACGTGAAATGATTCTCTTAGACAGACGATCAACTACTGACGAAGTGGCACATCGTCTGCAATAAATCACGGTTCTGCCTACGAAATCATTCACAACAGACTTGGTGTTCACAAAGTTTGTGCAAGATTGGTCCCAAAACAACTGACACAGTTGCATAAACAAACGCGCCTGGACATCTGCAAAAAACATTTGGATCGCTATAGTAACGAAGGCGACTTCTTGGACAGGATCATTACTAGTGACGAAACATGGATCCATCATTACGAGCCGGAGAGTTAACGGCAGAGTATGGAGGAGAAACACCCAAATTCGCCGTGCAAGAAAAAGTCCAAGACCCAACCGTCCGCAGGAAAACTGATGCTTACGGTTTTTCTGGGACTCACAAGGTCCAATATGAAACATTATGCGGAAAGGGGAACAACAATAAACAGTGTACGTTACAGCGAGATGCTTACTGCCAGGCTAAAGCCTGCAGTTCGAAGCAAACGCCGAGGATTGTTGTCAAAAGGTGTTGTGTTGTTGCGCGACAATCCCCGTCCACCTACTGCTACCCACACTGCTGAAACACTTCAGAAACTCAAATTTGAAGTACTGGATCGTCATCCATATAGTTCCGATCTTGCCCCTTCTGACTATCACTTGTTTGGTCCACTCAAACAGGCTTTAAGGGGCCGTCGATTTGCCTCGGTCGAAGCAGTGAAAGAACCGGTGCATTCCTGGCTCGCAGCTCAACCGAGAAGCTTGTTTTAGCAGGGCATCAGAAAGCTTGTACAACGGTGGATCAAGTGCTTTGAAACGCAAGGAGACTATGTCGAAAAATGATGTTCTTGTAAGTTTCCTCTTTCATTATAATTAAATTTTATAACTACTTTGCGTATAATAATTGCCTTATGGTTGCTCATTGGTGAGCTCATTGTCGTTCCCAAGTTGTGCAGCGACCGTAAACGATAAAATTACCAAATAATCAGCAACCAGTCGCAAAATCATGTTTTATTTATTCACTTTTGCAAATTGATTTCAACTGATTAACAGCCATCATCGGTGCTTTCAACGAATATGTGCCCTGAGTAGTAATACGACTTAAGCAGAGGTCAAACATGAAGTCTTACCCTCGTATTTCTTTAGTTTCTTCGGCATTGTAATAATAATAATAATAATTATTATTATTATATTAAAATTAACCTTATAATGCCCCTTGTTACATATGAGTAACATCAGGAATTTGTCACATTATACCCACAATAAATTAGTATTTACCGCGAATGACTTATTTCCGGCTGTGTAAGAACATAAAGAAATGCAGTTGATTTCGCCAACTCTTCTGTCTCCTGACAATACGCCGCGACCCAACTTGCAACGTTCACACGGCGATCAGGCCTTAGATTATCAGCCCTAGCCTATTTCTTCTTTCATGGTGGCAAATGCAGTAAGTGTCAGTTGTACATCAAAATCGTTCCTGTTCACATTAGTGACTAGTTGAAAAGTGGAAGTTTGAGAAGGAATCAGGGTTTATCAAAATCGCAAGTTAGTGTTGTATCAAAACGTCGTACAGCTTTTAGTGATGTCTGTCAATCCGGCAAAATTGAACCGTATGTAAAGGAAAGGAAGTATGATAACAATTACATTAGGTTTGCATTTTCATATATAGATGACAAGGACACTCACGTGTGTTGTTTGTGACGACATTCTTCCTGATAGTACGAGTAGTCTGAAATCTTGTCTACTTCAACGCCATTTAGAAACTAAACACACCATCGACGTAAGCAAATTTGCAGATTTTTTTCGCGGAAAGCCAACGAGTGGGAAAATGATTTACCTACTTATATGTCCACTGTTGCAAACAGTGACAATGAGAACACTCTTGGGGCATCTTATCAAGTTAGTTACAGAACTGTTAAAATTGCAAAACCTCATTCAACAGCTGATGACTTAGTGCGGCCATGTATAATTGATGTAGTACAGTGCATGCTTGGAGAATCTTTCAAAACAAAAAATCAATATGATACCATTGTCTGACAAAACGATCAACCAACGGATTAAAGAGATTATGTCGAAAATGAAATTTTGGGAAGAGTTACTGCCAGTCCTCCTTTGTGATTAAACAATTTCGCCATTTAATCCCAATTGGTGCATTACGACCAGGAGGCATCGGCTGGTACGTACTTTTCAATGTCAGTGCATGGCTGTTGGTAAAGTTTATTGACATGGAAAAATTTTGCCATTTTGTTACTTTTCGTCCATTATATTAGTAATGAGTCTGTAGAAGAAGAGCTACTATTCGGCGTACCCTTAAAAGAGAGAATTATGGAACCGGCAGATACTTTCGCAAAAATTCAACGGAGTGGACTCAATGTGTAGACATTTGTTCAGATGGTGTCAAATCTGTGACCGGGTGCAATATTGAGTTTGTTTGGCAAAGTGACATCTGTAGCGCCGAACGCTTCTTGGACACATTGTTGGGTTCATAGACAGGTCATTGTTTCTAAACGTACGCCCCATGGGATGAAATCTGTATTGGGCTACGCAGTGAAAATAATTAATTGTACTAAGGATCACCCTACAAATTGCCGCGTCTTTTTCGTGCTTTGTGAGGAAATGGAAAGCATTTATAAGCGTTTATTGTCTCAGACTGAAGCTAGGTTGCTATCTCGAGATGGGACTGTTGCCACACTGTATGAGCTTAAAGACGAAATTTACGTTTTCCTCGCTAGCCATGCCTTTCACAAAGCAAAGCGCGTGGAAGAAGACATCTGGCTTCAGACTTTAGCTTATTTGGCAGACATTTTCTGACAATAGTTTAAACGTATCTCACCAGGCCTCAGATATAAAGGTTTGCCGGCCGGTGTGGCCGAGCGGTTCTAGGCGCTACAATCTGGAAACGCGCGACCGCTACGGTCGCAGGTTCGAATCCTGCCTCGGGCATGGATGTGCGATATGTCCTTAGGTTAGTTAGATTTAAGTAGTTCTAAGTTCTAGGGGACTGATGTTAGAAGTTAAGTCCCATAGTGCTCAGAGCCATTTGAACCAATTTATAAAGGTTTATACTGGTAAGACCGTATCGAATCAATTATTAAAAAGGTTTAATTTTAGTGAAACGTATTTCAGAATGAACCAAACGGAGTGCTTTGATACCTTTCACGTATTCCTGATAGGAAATTACCTTTCTTTACAGAAAAATATCAAGAACATGGTAAAAGAGCGGTTGAAGGAACTTAGGAAAACCTTCAGACAATATTTTTAACCTATGTCCAGTGACAGCACCTGGATTCGCAATCCCTTCGGAGAGTCAACTATTTTAAAATCCACATTAAGCGTAAATGAAAAAGAGGGGCTTCTTGAAATTGCCACTGACTTTCAGTTATATAAATCATATAAATCTTTGTCAGTAATTGCTTTTTGTTTAAGTTTAAAGGAGTTCCCAGTGTTAGCGAATAAAACCATAACGGTATTCTACATCTACGTGATTACTCTGCTCTTCACAATTAAGTGCTTCGCAGAGGGCTCAATGAACCACCTTCAAGCTGTCTCACTACCGTTCCACTCTCGAACGGGACGCGGGAAAAACGAGCACTTAAATTTTTCTCTGTGAGTCCTGATTTCTCTTATCTTATCGTGATGATCATTTCTCCCTATATAGGAGGATACCAACAGAATGTTTTCGCAATCGGAGGAAAAAACTGGTGACTGAAATTTCATAAGAAGATACTGTCGGAACGAGAAACGCCTTTGTTTTAATAATTACCACTCCAATTCACGTATCATGTCTGTGACACTGTCTCCCCTATTTCGCGATAATAAAAAACGAGCTGCCCTTCTTTGTACTTTTCCGATGTCATCCGTCAGTTCCACCTGATGCGGATCCCACACAGCACAGCAGTACTACCGAATAGGGCGGTCAAGCGTGGTGTAAGCAGTCTCTCCTGCCAATGAATCGCAGTCTTTGGTTTGCTCTACCCACAACATTATCTATGTAATCGTTCCTATTCAGGTTATTTGTAATCCCTAAGTATTAAGTTGAATTTACAGCCTTCAGATTTGTGTGACTTATTGCGTAATCGAATTTTAGCGGAGTTCTTTTAGTACTGAAGTGAATAACTTAACATTTTTCTTTATTCAGGGTCAACTGCCACTTTTCGGACCACACAGATATCTTATCTAAATCATTTTGCAATTCACTTTGGTCATCTGATGACTTTACAAGGCGGTAAATGACAGCACCATCTGCAAATAATCTAAGAGGGCTACTCATATTGTCTCCTATGTCGTTAATATACATCAGGACCAATAGAGGGCCCATAGCAGTTCCTTGGGGAGTGCCGGATATTACTTCTGTTTTACTCGATGACTTTCCATCTGTTACTACGAACTGTGACCTTTCTGACAGGAAATCACGAATCCAGTTACACAACTGAGGCGATATTCCATAGGCAAACAGTTCCGTTAGAAGACGCTTGTGAGGAATGGTGTCGACAGCCTTCTGAAAATCTAAAAAATACGGAGTCAATTTGACATCCCTTGTTGATAGCACTCATTACTTCATGAGTATAAAGAGCTAGTTGTGTTTAGCAAGAACTATATTTTCTGAATCCGTACTATGTGTAAATAAATCGTTTTCTTTGAGGTACTTCAAATAAAGTATATTTTCCAAAACCCTATTGCAAATCGGCGTTAGTGATATAGGTCTGTAATTCATGGTTTACTCCTACTTCCCTTTTTGGGTGTTGGTGTGACTTGAGCAACTTCCAGCCTTTAGGCACAGAACTTTCTGTGAGCGAGTAGTTGTATATAATTGCTAAATATGGAGCTATTTCATCTGCATACTCTGAAAGAAACCTGACTGGTATACCATCTGGACCGGAAGCCTTCTATTTCACATATTTCTGAGAAACGTCGTTTCCTTCAGATGCCTATTTTAAAAATAAATGCAGAAACCCACTTTGTGGTGTTGGACTTCAAACTCTATGCCATGGAAAGCAGGGACAACCTTCTCACTGAATTCCAAGGAAGAGGTGAGTAATTACAATTAAAACTTGTGTTTATTATTGCAATTAGGCCTACACGTTGTATATCTTAAAGTTGTAACTGGAATAATTTTAGGTTGTAACCACTGAGGGTTTCATTAGTTTAAGGTTATTAAAACTTTTTGTTGGAATTAAATTTTACTGTATACATATTTAAAAGCCAGTGGTTCACCCAACTCACATAATTCTAGAAGGGTTTTGCGAGTCGAAAAAGTTTGGCATCAGCTGGTCTACGTAACACATTTAAGTGATCAAAATTGAAAAATCACGGATTAATGTAAGAGCGAGATAAGCCATTGCAAATGTGAAATGCTGGTACAATATTAACCGGTGAAACCACCAGAATGCTGAATGCAAACATGAAAACGTCCATGCGTTGTGTAGTACAGCTGCAGGATACCAGTTAGTGAGCTGGACTGGAATTCCATGCACGTGGCACTCGGTCGGTCAATATAGGGACGGTAATTGGCGTTTTTGTGGATGATGAGACATCACTGTGTACTATGCACCGAAAGTTGTGAGTGATGTTTAACATGTGTGAGACCTTACACAAATGATCCATAAGAAAGCTGTAAGCACGGGTTCTTCCAAGTATCGCTACTAACTGCATAGGAAAATCGATAAATAACTAAAAATTGCGCATTTTTTTATATATTGCAGAGAAGTCAACAAAACAAATCAGAACCTTGAAGATATCTTGAGCTACCTTTACTTTTACTGAAGTAAAAAGTAATCAAGTCACATACAAAGCTTAATGTTTTATTTAAACTGATTATAAACATTACAAGACAATTCCGTCTTGTTGTCGTTGTTGTTGTTGTGGTCTTCAGTCCTGACACTGGTCTGATACAGCTCTCCATGCTACTCTATCCTGCGCAAGCTTCTTCATCTCCCAGTACCTACTGCAGCCTACAGCCTTCTGAATCTGCTTAGTGTATTCATCTCTTGGTCTCCCTCTACGATTTGTACCCTCCACGCTGCCCTCCAATACTAAATTGGTGATCCCTTGATGCCTCGGAACATGTCGTATCAACCGATCCCTTCTTCTAATCAAGTTGTGCCACAAACTCCTCTTCTCCCCAATTCTACTCAATACCTCCTCATTAGTTATGTGATCTACGCGTCTAATCTTAAGCATTCTTCTGTAACACCACATTTCGAAAGCTTCCATTCTCTTCTTGCCCAAACTATTTATCGCCCATGTTTCACTTCCATATATGGCTACACTCCATACAAATACTTTCAGAAGCAACTTCCCGACACTTAAATCTATACTCGATGTTGTCAAATTTCTCTTCTTCAGAAACGCTTTCCTTGACATTACCAGCATACATTTGATATCCTCTCTACTTCGACCATCATCAGTTATTTTAGGCCCCAAATAGCAAAACTCATTTACTACTTTAAGTATCTCATTTCCTAATCTAATTCCCTCAGGATCACCTGACTTAATTCGACTACATTCCATTATCCTCGTTTTGCTTTTGTTGATGTTCATCTTGTATCGTCCTTTCAAGACACTGTCCATTCCGTTCAACTGCTCGTCCAAGTCCTTTGCTGTCTCTGACAGATTTACAATGTCATCGGCGAACCTCAAAGTTTTTACTCTTTTCCGTGGATTTTAATACCTACTCCGAATTTTTCTTTCGCTTTCTTTACTGCTTGCTTAATATACAAATTGAATACCATCGGGGAGAGGCTACAACCCTGTCTCACTCCCTTCCCAACCACTGCTTTTCTTTCGTTACCCTCGACTCTTACAGCCGCCATCTGGTCTCTGTACAAACTGTAAATAGCCTTTCGCTCCCTGTATTTTGTCGCAGCCACATTCAGAATTTGAGAGTATTCCAGTCAACATTGCCAAAAGCTATTCCGCCTTATGATATAAAAAGGTTATAATTGCGGTTCTCGTCCTTTAATGATGATTACTATGCGCCTATCCTTGTTGGCATGTCAGTTAATTACATTGTCAACAGGAGAAGCAATGTCAAGGTGTGTGTTCAAGAGAGCTAAGCCATTGAGGCGATCGTCCTTCCATGTCTTGGTACGCCGCAATGTTGAAAAACTTCTTTCTACTGTAGCGACAAATGCAGGTAGTCAGGCAAATATTTCGTACAGCGTGTTCAAAGTAGGACAGTCAGATCTAGGACAGACAACGCTTGCGTAGCGCTGATGCCCGTGCTACATAGTAAAGTACGACTAGTCGATAAATCGACTCACTCGAATCGACTGGCGGGGGCGGAGCGATGGCAATGTGGGCTGCCCCGCAAGGGGGTGAGGGGAGGCAATATGTATCCGCCACTGGCTAAAAGACAATTCTGTCGACATCGTCGATTTCTGAGGCAGAGCAACTCTGTGCTCAGTCGTAATCAGGCGAGCAGTTGCCGGCGGCGTAGCGAAATGATTGTGGGCTGGCTACACCGGTGTCTCTGATTCGTCGACGCGGCTTCTATTGTTGTCCCGTTCCCGTTGCGAGGTACCAACCTTGCCTTCGCACCTCGCTCTTCGTTCGACAGCCCACTGGGAGAAATACGTCGTTAGATCTGTAAGTGGTATGCAGGTCAAGAGGGTGAGCGATTTTATAGACATACCTTCCCACCTCTTACAGGAACAGTGGCTCCCACGGCGATGGGCATCGAACCGAACTGAGCTCGGCTGACATTTTATGGCGATCCGGCTCTACGCCAGAGATCATCAATCTTTGTGGTTGGCAATTGCTGGCGTGCTGATCTCTTGACGACTGGAGAAACTCACAATGCCCACTGTCTAGTGCGCAGTTAGTAAGGCGCTTCTTCAGTTACCTGAACCACAGAATACATCTTTAGAGATGCCATGAAGCCAGTACATCGTTTTCCACAACAACTGCAACATCCATACATATTACAAAATTGTACAGGGTCAAACGCCTGGTTAAATCTGCAGAACAGAACATGCAGATGGAATTGTGGAAAGGGGCCATAAATGAGCGGCTGTCAGTTACACTCGAACACTCATAAATTTATTTAGTTGCCCAAACAATGCAGCGCAAATTTCCGCGCTTAACTACCGACTGAATATATCACACAATCATATGGCTTGAGGGCACAACCTCTTTAATTTTTAAAACGACTGAAGGCCCATGATTTAATGCAAAACTACAATAAAATTTTAAAAGCCAGAAAGCGCAAGGTTTTATCCTTAAATAATTTTTCAAATGAGGTTGAAGGCCCAATTAGTCTAAGACTTGACAAGTAAGGAATTTAAATTTTAATATGGCTGAAGGGTCATGATTGAAAAACACACCTGCAATAAATTTTCAAAAGGCAGGAGGCCCAAAGCTTTATCTAGAAAAAATATTTTAAATGAGGCTGAAGGCACAAACAATCTAAGATTTAACAAGTAAGGAATTTAAATTTTAAGAAAGCTGAAGGCCCATGATTTGAAACACAGCTACAATAAATTTTCAAAAGGCAGAAGGCCCAAAGCTTTATTCAAAAAAACTATTTTAAATGAGGCTGAAGGCCCAAACACGGCAACGCTCGACAAGTAACGAACTTCAAATTTTAAAACGGCTGAAGGACCATTACATAAAACCCAACTAAAAGCATACAAATTTAAACCATAGCCTACGATCCATTAACATACACAATCAAACACCAATAAGAAAAGGCAGTACAGCCAAAGGCGCACAGAAGTGTCCAGGGGTCGGTCTGCATTTGGAATATTAACGTTCTCTAAGGGAAGACAGGTAGTCGGCCCAACTATATCCGATCCGCAGGCAATCCAACCAAGAGACAGTCAACAGACCCACCGACAAGATGACTTGCTTTGCACCAGACCAGTACACAAGGAACTCCAAAGCCAAAACGTAAATGGCGTAGCCACCCAGAACCAAGTATGCATAAGCTGTCAAAAGTACACACACGTGTTGGACAGCGACAAAACGGTGAGAAAAGGACACTGCCTGAATTTTACCCCCGCTGCCAGGGCAGGTAACCGGAACGCTAACGGCCACAAGGCAGAAAATTCCGCTGGTGCACTGGACTTCAAATAACCAAAATACAGTTAAACCCCACCGGATGGTGGCCAAACCTTCGCCAACTGTAACACTCGCTGTTGCTCACGGGAATACCCCCAACAGCCAACCATGAAAACCAACGGCACAATGTGAACAGACCGGGTTCGGTAATTAAACCACCACTCATCTTTGATGTCCTGGGTCGGTGAGCCTCGAACCCCGTAGCACTAGGAACAGCTCCCACACACTCGGACACTGCGTAGAGACCGCCAGCGGGCCCGGACAGCTGCGCCGCGTGGAGATTTCCTGGCTGAGCCACACCAACCGACCGACTGCCGCACACCGGCTAACCAGAAAGTACACTCCTGGAAATGGAAAAAAGAACACATTGACACCGGTGGGTCAGACCCACCATACTTGCTCCGGACACTGCGAGAGGGCTGTGCAAGCAATGATCACACGCACGGCACAGCGGACACACCAGGAACCGCGGTGTTGGCCGTCGAATGGCGCTAGCTGCGCAGCATTTGTGCACCGCCGCCGTCAGTGTCAGCCAGTTTGCCGTGGCATACGGAGCTCCATCGAAGTCTTTAACACTGGTAGCATGCCGCGACAGCGTGGACGTGAACCGTATGTGCAGTTGACGGACTTTGAGCGAGGGCGTATAGTGGGCATGCGGGAGGCCGGGTGGACGTACCGCCGAATTGCTCAACACGTGGGGCGTGAGGTCTCCACAGTACATCGATGTTGTCGCCAGTGGTCGGCGGAAGGTGCACGTGCCCGTCGACCTGGGACCGGACCGCAGCGACGCACGGATGCACGCCAAGACCGTAGGATCCTACGCAGCGCCGTAGGGGACCGCACCGCCACTTCCCAGCAAATTAGGGACACTGTTGCTCCTGGGGTATCGGCGAGGACCATTCGCAACCGTCTCCATGAAGCTGGGTTACGGTCCCGCACACCGTTAGGCCGTCTTCCGCTCACGCCCCAACATCGTGCAGCCCGCCTCCAGTGGTGTCGCGACAGGCGTGAATGGAGGGACGAATGGAGACGTGTCGTCTTCAGCGATGAGAGTCGCTTCTGCCTTGGCGCCAATGATGGTCGTATGCGTGTTTGGCGCCGTGCAGGTGAACGCCACAATCAGGACTGCATACGACCGAGGCACACAGGGCCAACACCTGGCATCATGGTGTGGGGAGCGATCTCCTACACTGGCCGTACACCTCTGGTGATCGTCGAGGGGACAGTGAATAGTGTACGGTACATCCAAACCGTCATCGAACCCCTCGTTCTACCATCCCTAGACCGGCAAGGGAACTTGCTGTTCCAACAGGACAATGCACGTCCGCATGTATCCCGTGCCACCCAACGTGCTCTAGAAGGTGTAAGTCAACTACCCTGGCCAGCAAGATCTCCGGATCTGTCCCCCATTTTGCATGTTTGGGACTGGATGAAGCGTCGTCTCACGCGGTCTGCACGTCCAGCACGAACGCTGATCCAACTGAGGCGCCAGGTGGAAATGGCATGGCAAGCCGTTCCACAGGACTACATCCAGCATCTCTACGATCGTCTCCATGGGAGAATAGCAGCCTGCATTGCTGCGAAAGGTGGATATACACTGTACTAGTGCCGACATTGTGCATGCTCTGTTCCCTGTGTCTATGTGCCTGTGGTTCTGTCAGTGTGATCATGTGATGTATCTGACCCCAGGAATGTGTCAATAAAGTTTCCTCTTCCTGGGACAATTAATTCACGGTGTTCTTATTTCAATTTCCAGGAGTGTATAAGCACCAGACCAAAGATAGTACAAGGTGCGAATATTGATACACATCGCTGCTGCCACACGTAGAAAGAGGAAGAACCACAGCATAAATGTAATAACTGCGGAAAACCAAATGCTGAGTAAGAGTCAAGGTTTAAACCAACGCATAAGCCAAGGACAGCACACCTCACAGGCTGTTTCCGTAAGACCGTGCAAAACTTTAACTGGGCATAGAGGATGCTCCATTGAACAATTCGAGGCAGTGAACCTGGGGTCGCAGAAGCCAGTTTAAGGACATAATAGGAATAAAATCACATTAGTGTCTTGGTTGTATTGGTTAAAAACAGTCTTGGTAGCAATTTTAGTTTTTTTATTTTCCAACGAGACGTTTCGCCTCATTTAGGCATCTTCAGGTTATCTAAATAGAAGACAGATAACAAATACATCTATTTAAACATCTATTTAACAATCGCGATCGCGTTGTGCAGACTTGGATAACCTATATGCATGTATAAACAGATCACCTATTGAAACGCGACCGCTACGGTCGCAGGTTCGAATCCTGCCTCGGGCATGGCTGTGTGTGCTGTTCTTAGGTTAGTTAGGTTTAAGTAGTTCTAAGTTCTAGGGGACTAATGACCTTAGAAGTTAAGTCCCATGGTGCTCAGAGCCATTTAAATCTACTGAAAGAGCAAATATCTTAATTTGGTATTTCTTACGAATCCTTTGGTCAGTGTAGCCAGAGGGCACCGTCGAATATATCAGGCCAACATTACCTTCGTTAAACTCGGTAAAAACTAGAAATATAAAATAGTAAAATCATTACCTTTTATAGATGGACGCGAGAGGCACCAAGATCTGCATAACGCGTTCCCGTTCACAGGAGCGAGTAACAGTAAGTCGGGGCCTCAGGTGGTAAGCATAATGCACCACAGCGCAAAAGGGTAAGAAGTTAAACATTTTGGAAGAAACTGAAATATTTAGGCATATGGAAGACAAGATTTGTCTCTCCTTAACGGCCAAATATTTGGCGCCAATCAGGACTTTTTAAAAGTTATGAAATCGGTGTTATTAATGTAATCCTGGAGCTCTCGTAGTTCTGCCTAAATATGGGCCCTGTTCCTCTCTGGTCTTATGTCGTGTTATTAGCCAAGCCATTGGGGGTTTTGACTCAAGTAGGATACTTGCAAGTTTGTCAGTTTAAATGATGACGCATTTTACACATTTCAGTGTACAGTAGAACCCCCCTAATCTGTCACCTTCGGCACCGGGACTATGGTCGGAACGAGAAAAAGGTCGGATTATCAGAAAAATCTAATACTTATTGCAAAAAAATATAAAAAGACATTTAGTACAAAAAATTAAACGTTTTAAGAACTAAAAGATATCTACAGTAATATAAAAAAGATGTTTTTTTACACAGTGTTAAACAGTATATTAACTAAAAAAACGTCTATGCGTGTTATAATATGTATTGGTTTTAAAAGGAAAAACGACAAACAAATTGTTCAAAGTACTTACGGGCATTCAGCCAGGTTGAATTTTCGACAACTGCCGATATTTCGGCGGATGCACACTCCGCCATTTTCAAGGCTTAGGTGTGTGTTATCTTTTCTGTTAGACTCGCAGAACCGAGCTCTCGTGTTGTCTGCACTTCGTCTGGTCGTTGCAGTTAAGCCTTGAAAATGGCGGAGTGTGCATCCGCCGAAATATCGGCAGTTGTCGAAAATTCAACCTGGCTGAATGCCCGTAAGTACTTTGAACATAGTTTACGCCAGGAGAAGCTCAGGACAAACAAATTACTGTACTGTACTGTATATAATAACGTATAAACGATATATACTGTAAACTAAAAATGTTTAAAGCACTGTATATAAAAAAGAAATTTTTTACAAAGAAATAAACTACTGTATGTGTAAACTAAGAAATGATTATGCTGTATGCCTTGTTTTTACAGTAAAAACGAAAACAAATTACTTGGAAAAAAAGTCAGGGATACATTTTTGACGTGTTTACCAACTATCAATCCAGCCTTCACTGGCAGCAAATTTACTTTCGGTTTCCAGCTTTTTGTGCAAAACTACCGCTTTTTCTTTCAGAATGGGCCCGGATTTTGGAGTTCCTTTCCTTCTTTCTTGACAAAACCGCATCCGCAATGCGTTATCAGGCAGTTCAAGTTTAGGCTTTTTTAATGTTTTGCGATTCTTCAGAGTGTTTTCACCAACAATCGTAACTGTGTAGGAGTCAGTCTTTCCGGTTCTTCCTCCAATCCTCAACTGTCGTAACACCTACATTCAGTTTCTTTGCAATTTTTTTGGGACGAATCTCCTTCGTCCAGTCTTTGTAGCACCGCTAATTTTTCATTTAGTGAAAGAGTTACGTGTTTACGTTCGAATCCAGACACGTTGAAAAACAGACAAGTGCACGCACAGTGAATCTACAGTAATAAGTACGGTACAGAACACGGAGTAAAGCAAACAACTAAGTCTTCTAATCCCAACAAAGGATGAAACTGCACAATAACGCACAGTATAACAATGTGGAGAGCGATAGACACCGCAACAATGGCCCGACAGGCGTCCAGTCAGTGACGAGTCTGCGCAGGCATGGTCGGACTTAACAGGAGTGACGGACCATCCAAGGTCGGTTTAGAGGGGTTCTACTGTACCTATAAAAAAAGGGAAGGGGGGGGGGGCGAGTTTACCCACATAACGTCCGTCTTCCACGTTGGTGTGTATTTTTTAAGCCTAATAATTTTACTTGTATTTTATAAAAAAACGTTTTCTTGCTGGACGTTCTAGAACCGAATGACGCAGCATTGAGCGTTATACGGGCGGCCTCTTTATTTGAAATTACGGTCCTGTGTTTTCAATGTTCTCATTCTAGTGGCATATGATACGAAAAATCTGTTTATGTACTGCATCTGTGTGTTGTATTATATACCTCGTTTTCACATTTTAAATTTACCGCCTTCATTTATATTTGCTTTGTCAAAATTTTAGCATAAGTTAAGCACAAGTGTTGCCCCCTAGTAATTCCGTCTTATCAATGTTTTATGTGCATCACATTTATAAAGTTTTCTGGGTATGTATATCCAGTTTACGATCTCTCATTCTTATCAGTGCTGCGTCGCAGCGCCACCTCTTGAGGTGATTCTGTATCAGGCTTCAGTACTGGCACACGACGCTGTGGCGCATTATGCTTACTGCCTGAGCCCCATCTTGCTCTGTTACTCCCTCCTGTGAACGGGAACGCGTTATGCAGATCTTGGTGCCTCTCGCGTCCGTCTTGAAAAGGTAATGATTTTACTATTTTATATTTCTAGTTTTTACCGAGTTTAACGAAGGCAGTGTTTGCCTGACATATTCGACGATGCCCTTTGGCTACAATGACTAAAGGATTCTTAAGAAATACCAAATTAAGATATTTGCTCTTTCAATAGGTGATCTGTTTATACTTTCAATATGTGATCTGTTTATACATGCTCATAGGTTATCCAAGTCTGCACAACGCGATCGCGATTCTTAAATAGATGTATTTGTTCTCTGTCTTCTATTTGGACAACCTTAAGATGCCTAAATAAGGGTGAAACGCGTCGTTGAAAACTAAAAAAAAAAAAAATTTCAACCAAGACTGTTTTTAACCAATACTGTTAAGCACTGGTTTGCTGTTATGCCACATATGGACTGGAAGAATTTCTACATTAGTGTCTACTTTTTTATTTACATTAATTACAGTTAATTGAAAATACCGTCATTGGCACAATGACCGCATCATTTGTACCGTGCCTTACAAAATGTGCTCAAACTGACGCCCAACAGCCTCAATGCAAGCGTGACACCGGCGAACAAGATTCTGACCAACCCCGACAAGTACTGTTGGAGTCTTTCGAATCACATCATAGGAAGCTAAAATTCTGGCAACTAATTCCATCTCCGCATCCACCGGTGTAACATACACAAATGACTTTAGGTATCACCAGGGGACATAATCAAGGTGATTCAGATCAGATAACCTCGCAGCCCACGGTATAAGAACTCCCCTTCCAATTCAGCGACAAGGACATAAAGCATAGGGATGGTTGCGGACATCCTCACTGAAGTGAGTCAGAGCACGGTCATGTTGAATCCACATCCTGTCATACACAGCCAAGGGTACGTTCTCCAACAACTCAGGCAGAACTCTTTCCACGAACCACAAGTACTGTTGGCCATTCAGACGGTCGGGTGGAAATGTGGCCCGATGAGTGTCGCAAACAATGTCGGTTCAGATGTTCACAGCGAAAGGTACTCGATGGTGTGGCTATACTGCAGTTCGAGGGTTTTCCTCATCCCGCACATGGCTATTCATACATAACCAAAACGGATTCAGAAAATATCGTTCTTGTGCAACACAGCTAGCTATTTATTCCCATGAAGTAATGAGTGCTGTCGAGAAGGGGTCTCAGATCGATTCCATATTCCTAGATTTCCAAAAGGCTTTTGATACCGTTCCTCACAAGCGACTATTAATCAAATTGCGTGCATATGGAGTATCGTCTCAGTTGTGTGACTGGATACGTGATTTCCTCTCAGAGAGGTCACACTTCGTAGTAAATCATCGAGTAGAAAAGAAGTGATATCTGACGTTCTGCAAGGTACCTCTGCTGTTCCTGATTTACATAAATAATCTACGTGATAATCTGAGCAGCCCCCTTACATTGTTTGTAGATGACGCTGTAATTTACCGTCTAGTAAAATTCCAATTACAAAATGATCTAGAGAGAATTTCTGTACGATGCGAAAAGCGGCAATTGGCACTAAACAAAGAAAAGTGCGAAGTCATCCACATGGGTACTAAAAGAAATACGATAAATTTTGGGTATACGATAAATCGCACAAATCTAAGGGCTGTCAATTCGACTAAATACCTAGGAATTACAGTTACGAGCAACTTAAATTGGAAAGACCACACAGATAATATTGTGGGGAAGACGAAACAAAACAAAGACTGCGCTTTGTTGGCAGAACACTCAGAAGATGCGTCAAACCCACTAAAGAGACAGCCTACATTACACTTGTATGCTGGAATACTGTTGCGAGGTGTGGGATCCTTACCAGGTAGGATTGACGGAGGACATAGAAGAAGTTCAAAAAAGGGCAGCTCGTTTCGTGTTATCGCGGAATAGGGGTGAAAGTGTCACTGATGCGATGCGCGGGTTGGGGTGTATAACTGCCCACGTCGTGTTGTGCCGACTCCACTGTAGCTTGAATGGATTTTTGTTTTATATACCCGACTTCTAATTTCACCACACAATTCTCCAGGGTTGAGCCGTTATTGCCCGATGACGACACGCAATACAGTTTGTTAAAGCGGAGTTTGCGTTATTAATTATGTTTTTAGATTTAATTTCATTACTCGTACAGAGACTCAACGTTCCTTTGTTTAACAGCTGGTCGTCAAAGTAAGTATGAAATGATAATGTCTTTGCAATACATAATGTCGACTATTGAGTTAAAGCTCGTACCTGTTTTTCCCTTTTAGAGAAGAGAAACCTTAAGCGCTTCTGCTTCTATAGTCTCAGTATCAAATGTTCACTAATTTCAATTTACTTCCTATCTCAGTTCAGTATTTGACACGAATTATATATCAATGTCAATTCAGAGATATTACGTCGGTTCCACACTAACGGAATAACATATAATGTCATTTAACATCACTTTTATTAATAATCCTTTTTCTTATGGCGTAAAAAATGGTTCAAATGGCTCTGAGCACTATGGGACTTAACAGCTATGGTCATCAGTCCCCTAGAACTTAGAACTACTTGAACCTAACTAACCTAAGGACATCACACAACACCCAGTCATCACGAGGCAGAGAAAATATGACGCAAATGTTAATGAATGATCACTATCTAGGAGGAAAGAGGGATAATCATGAGATAATAGCTTTTAATGAGCCAGCAATCGGTAGTTAAATAAAAGTCTCGTTCAAGGACGATATGCGAACAACTTTCGTTACGTCCGTTTTCACGTATCTGTCAAAACTAATCCCGTCGCCCACAATTCAAATTAACACTCACATTAACCCCTTTTGTCGGGACATCGAATCGTAACTATTAAGTGAAAGTTTATTCTAGTCCCCGAATTAATTCCTTTCAGATACGGAACGACTTGTTTTAACAACCGAACAACGCAATGAGGTTACATTACGACAATGTCCGCCCAATGAACATCTCTTCGACTTTATCTTTTCTACTCTACTTAATTAAATTATTCCTCATTACAATTTATTCAGCTATTTAACGAAAACATCTAACAGAAAATAAAATAGATTTATCCCAACGTAAAAGATCCGTTATAGGTGGCAGTCACTGCAACAAAGGCGGTTTTCTTTGCGGCTAGATCTATTTACGAAATTTCAGTCACCAACTTTCTCTTCCGAACGCGAAAATATTTTGTTGACAGCGACCTACGTAGGGAGAAATGATCATCATAGTAAAATAAGACAGATCAGAGCTCGAACGGAAAGATTTAGGTGTTCCTTTTCCTCACGCGCCATTCGAGAGTGGAATGGTAGAGAAGTAGTATGAAAATGGTTCGATGAACCCTCTGCCAGGCACTTAAGTGTGAATTGTAGAGTAACTATGTAGATGTAGTGCACATGTAAGCGCTGAAAATTCAGAGCCTCAGTGGGAAGAAAATGGGGCGGTTTACCAACATCGACTTAGGAAAGTACAGTCCCACCACATCGCAGGATGCTAGCACTTCAATTAATAATGAATATGACAGAGGGTACACTCTTGAAGCTTTTCAGGCATAACAGCACGGTCACAAAAATCATTAGACTGACGTCCACGCTGAAACGGTGGAATAGCTCTGTTTGTGTTGTTTGGACGGCACAGGAAGGTGTGGTTGTCCTGCTCTTTCGTATCGCAGTCGATCGCGTACAGGGAATGTCCCCAGATCAATACGATGCAAGTGCTTTTGTGTGGCAGGCGTGGTCGAACGTGGTGTGTTGTGTTAGTGGCTGAAATGGTTCAAATGGCTCTGAGCACTGTGGGAGCACATTTGAGGTCAACAGTCCCCTAGAACGTAGAACTACTTAAACATAACTAATCTAAGGACATCAAACACATCCATGCCCGAGGCAGGATTCGTATCTGCTATCGTAGAGGTTGCGCGGTTCCAGACTGAAGCGCCTAGAACCGCACGGCCACTACGGCGGCTGTTGTGTTAGTGTTATCGGTTTTCTGGAGCATTTCAAGGTTTCAGAGTGCTGTAGACTCCAACACATTCGCCATTGATTAACATAATTGAGGTAGTTCAGTCCGTAACGTCAGAGTCTTGTAATCTCAAAGTGGCTGGTTCGAATCTCGATAGTAATGATTAGTTTTCTTTTACTTAAATACCGCAATAAATTTACAAATGGAAATTAAACTTTTTCTTCCGTACCTCAGTCGGTAAGAAGGGAACCATTACATACCACTTTGTTCTTCGTCTGTCTATCTGTCCGACTCTTAGAGACAGTTTTTCGCAGGAACGGGAGACGCATCAAGTTGAAATTTATGTCACAATTAAGATCTATAGATCCTTGGAGGAGTACAAATTTGACGCTTCTAAATCAACGCAATCAACAGATACGGCCATTTATCTCACATATTTTGATACTCACAAGGACGATCATCAAAACCCGTGGGGTACTTTGACGTTGACATAGAATAAATTTGGCAGCAAGGAAAAGGTTCCACGGTACAAGTAAAGCAAAACATCCGAAAATTGTTAATTTGTAATTATATCACAGGGAAAAATATTTTCTTTCTCATTTGTAACCGCCTGCCTGTCTCTGTGTTATTCATTTTTCTCAGGAACGTGTAGAATTTGAAATTTGTCACGTTCTAAGCTGTAAGTTACCTCTGCCGTGTACAAAATTAAAACCCTTAAGTCAATGGCCTAAAAACGTACAGCTGTTAATGTCAGATATTATAACACTCGCAAACTCACTCATCAGAATCTATAGCCCTTTTAGACTCTAAAATTTTCTACAGGAATAAAATTTTCATGTAAAGTTCTTAGATGATTTCTTTTTAAACGTTGCCTGGTCAAACGTTGTTGTGATGTCTCGTGTAAGAAGGAGGAATGCGTAACATCACGTTTCCGACTTTGATAAAGGTCGGATTGTAGCCTATCGCCATTGCGGTTTATCGTGCCGCGACATTGCTGCTCGCGTTGGTCGAGATACAGTGACTGTTAGCAGAATATGGAATCGGTGGATTCAGAAGGGTAATGCAGAACTCGGTGATGGACCCCAACGGCTTCGTATCACTAGCAGTTGAGATGACTGGAATCTTATCCGCATGGCTGTAACGGATCGTGCAGCCACGTCTCGATCCCTGAGTCAGCAGATGGGAACGTTTACAAGACAGCAACCATCTGCACGAACAGTTCGACGACGTTTGCAGGAGCATGGACTATCAGCTCAGAGACCGTGGCTGCTGTTAGCCTTGACGGTGCATCACAGACAGGAGCGCCTGCGATGGTGTACTCGACGACGAACCTGAGTGCAAGAATGCCAAAACGTCATTTTTTCGGATGAATCCAGGTTCTATTTACAGCATCATGATGGTCGCATCCGTGTTTGGCGACATCGCGGTGAACACACATTGGAAGCGTGTATTCGTGATCGCCATACTGGCGTATCACCCGGCGTGATGGTATCGGGTGCCGTTGGTTACCCGTTCGGTCACCTCTTGTTCGCATTGACGGAACTTTTAACAGTGGACGTTGCATTTGAGATGTGTTACAACCCGTGGCTCTACCCTTCATTCGATCCCTGCGAAACCCCACATTTCAGCAGGATAATGCACGACAGCATGTTGTAGGTTTTGCACGGTCCTTTCTGCATACAGAAAATGTTCGACTGCTGCCCTGGCCAGCATACTCTCCAGATCTCTCGCCAATTTGAAACGTCTGGTCAATGATGGCCGAGCAGCTGGCTCGTCACAATACGCCAGTCACTACTCTTGATGAACTGTGGTATCGTGTTGAAGCTATATGGGCAGCTGTACCTTCACACGCCATGCAAGCTCTGTTTGACTCGATGCCCCGACGTATCGAGGCCGTTATTACTGCCAGAGGTGGTTGTTCTGTGTACTGATTTCTCAGGATCTATGCAACCAAATTGCGTGAAAATGCAATCACATGTCAGTTCTAGTATAATATATTTGTCCAATGAATACCCGTTTATTATCTGCATTTCTTCTTGGTGTAGCAATTTTTGATGGCCAGTAGTGTACATGTACATCTGTCCATCTTTTTCGGCTCCCTTTCTCTTTTCATCTTCGTCCCCATTCGCTGTCTCTTCCACCCCGCCCCCCTGCCTATCTTAACCTTCTCCTCCCTCTCTCTGTCGACATTTTTTAAGTGATTGGTAATTAAAAAAGTGCTATTTTTAGTTTAGGAAAATTGGCTATGTGCAAGGAGGATTCAAGGAAACAAGTTTCCATACAAACTCCATTACCTATGTACACACTGTATACACCATGCCAACTAACGTTTTCGAGGACTTTTCCTGTTATCGCTATCGATACTGGCAAGTAATAAAAGTTTGTGACATAAATGTCTGTATCTTTTGAATGTTTTGACACACAGTCTTAAAGTTAACACGAGGGGACTGTACACTTTAGTATGTGAAACAAATTTCAGCTTGATATCTCTATCCGTTCCTGAGAGAAAGGAGTCTATAACTGTCGGATAACAAATGACCAAAAAATGTGTTTTTCGTGCGACGTAATTACAGTTTAACCATTTTCGCATTTTGCCCCTTATTTGTACTATGTAACCTTGATTCTTGCCAAATTTCATGATTCTAAGTCTACGGGAAGTACCCTATACCTTCCAGACTCATTGGCTACAACTGCGTACAATAGTTTTTAGAGTGTTTCAGCTACAACAGAAATATTTTTCCTCAATAGAAACTTTATGTACGCGTCCGTGAATGTTCAGCCTTTCGATTATGCGCAAGTTCTCCCAGTTGTTGGGCATCACTGTAAAATATCGATAAGCCAATGTACAGATGCACAGCATCATGTAACCAACAGAATCCATGCAAGTTGTTGGTTAGTTAAACTCCACAGTACAACGGGATATTATCATTGTTTTTCGTGGTAGTTACTCAATTATCAGTTTTTTTATTACAATAATGTATATTCAAAAATTATTTCACTCCATAAAATCAAGCCAAGTGTACAAAGTATATACTGAAAACGGCTACATACATTTGTATATATCTTGTATCTAGTCATTTAAAAAAATCACCTAGGAACTTTATTCCTGCAAAAAACATTCGAGTCCAAAAGGGCTGTAGATTTTGGTGAGTGAGTTTGCGAGTATTATAATATCTGACATAAACAGCTGTAAGTTTTTAGTGCATTGATGTGGTCCATTGATTGTGACCGGGCCAAATATCTCACGAAATACACATCAAACGAAAAAACTACAAAGAACGAAAGTCGTCTAGCTTGAAGGTGGAGACCAGATGGCGCTATGGTTGGACCGCTTGATAGCGCTGCCGTAGGTCAAACAGGTATCAACTGCGTTTTTTAAAAATAGGAACCCCATTTTTATTACATATTCGTGTAGTACGTAAAGAAATATGAATGCTTTAGTTGGACTACTTTTTTCGCTTTGTGACAGATGGCGCTGTAATAGTCACAAACATATGGCTCACAATTTTAGACGAACAGTTGGTAACAGGTAGGATTTTTAAATTAAAATACAGAACGTAGGTACGTTTGAACATTTTATTTCGGTTGTTCCAATGTGATACATGTACCTTTGTGAACTTATCATTTCTGAGAACACATGCTGTTACAGCGTTATTACCTGTAAATACCGCATTAATGCAATAAATGCTCAAAATAATGTCCGTCAACCTCGATACATTTGTCAATACGTGTAACGACATTCCTCTCAACAGCGAGTAGTTCGCCTTCCGTAATGTTTGCACATGCATTGACAATGCACTGACGTATGTTGTCAGGCGTTGTCGGTGGATCACGATAGCAAATATCCTTCAACTTTCCCCACAGAAAGAAATCCGGGGAGGTCAGGTCCGGTGAACGTGCGGGCCATGGTATGGTGCTTCGACGACCAGTCCACCTGTCATGAAATATGCTATTCTATACCGCTTCAACCGCACGCGAGCTATGTGCCAGACATCCATCATGTTGGAAGTACATCGCCATTCTGTCACGCAGTGAAACATCTTGTTATTACATCGGTAGAACATTACGTAGGAAATCAGCATACACTGCACTATTTAGATTGCCATCGATAAAATGGGGGCCAATTATCCTTCCTCCCATAATGCCGCACCATACATTAACCCGCCAAGGTCGCTGATGACGTTCCACTTGTCGCAGCCATCGTGGATGGCTATATTATGCCGGTTTACGTTACCGCTGTTGGTGAATTACGCTTCGTCGCTTAATAGAAGGCGTGCAAAAATCGTCCCGTAATTTCTCTTGTGCCCAGTGACAGAACTGTACACGACGTTCAAAGTCGTCGCCATGCAATTCCTGGTGCATAGAAGTATGGTACGGGTGCAATCGATGTTTATGTAGCATTCTCAACACCGACGTTTTTGAGATTCCCGATTCTCGCGCAGTTTGTCTGCTAGTGCTGTGCGGATTAGCCGCGACAGCAGCTAAAACACCTACTTGGGCATCATCATTTGTTGCAGGTCGTGGTTGACGTTTCACATGTGGCTGAACACTTCCTGTTTCCTTAAATGACTTAACTATCCGGCGAACGGTCCAGACACTTGGATGAGCAGCATACACAGCACACGCCCGTTGGGCATTTTGATCACAATAGCCATACATCAACACGATATCGACTTTTTCCGCAATTGGTAAACGGTCCATTTTAACACGGGTAGTGTGTGACGAAGCAAATACCGTCCGCAGTGGCGGAATGTTACGTGATACCACGTACTCATACGTTTGTGACTATTACAGTGCCATCTATCACAAAGCGAAAAAAGTGGTCCAACTAAAACATTCATATATCTTTACGTACTACACGAATATGAAATAAAAATGGTGGTT
Organism: Schistocerca gregaria; assembly: GCF_023897955.1. Taxonomy (NCBI): domain Eukaryota; kingdom Metazoa; phylum Arthropoda; class Insecta; order Orthoptera; family Acrididae; genus Schistocerca; species Schistocerca gregaria. The sequence goes on along the minus strand of NC_064929.1, from coordinate 206,049,266 downwards.
GCTATTAAAAAAACGCGCCATCTGGTTTCCCCCTTGAAGCTAGACGAGTTTCGTTCTTCGCAGTTTTTCGTTTGACACTTATTTCGTGAGATATTTGGCCCTGTCTCGACCAATGGACCACCCTGTGAAGCACATGTTCTGACAATTCTCTCTCGCATATCGAGCAAATAGTAAATATTCTCCGAATACGGCGTATCCATGTAACGTGCCATTGACATGTAAACACCATTCGACTGTTTCGCAATACAACACTAATGGGAACGGTAAGACTAGTATCGTCGAATCAAGCGGATGTGAATGATGTATTCCTATGTAAGGGTGGAGCCCCTCCACGCCCACACCGGCACGATGGGCAACTCAATAGGTCTTCTGCCATCTCTGCATAAGGGGTAGTATTCACTAACGTGAGGTGTCGCAGGAAGTTGGGTTCTGCGATGTTTGCGTACGTCAGGTTAAGGTTAACCATTAATAAGCGCTCGTCTGGAGATAGATTGGGTCGAAATCTGACGAAGGGTAGCGGTTTGAAGGGCAGAGGATAAAAAAGGGCCAAGGCAAGAGCCAACGGAAAAAAAACCTCTGCGATTGTTAGGTCGGGTGGTAAGAGCAGTATTCCTCCGAAAAACAGGTTGATATGCTTCTCGATTACGGGGAATGCCAATGAAATTCAGTGAGAGCTAGAGACTTATATGCTGAAAGATATCCTCAACGTATTCACCCTAATCATCGTACATGTAAATGCGTGTATGATAAACTGAGAACAACTGGATCTTTAACGCATCGGAAACATATGTGGCAAAGTAAAGTTACTAACGGGGAAACGGAAATTTGTACTCTTGGCACTGTGGTTCGAGATCCTTGTGTTAGTTCCGTCACATCGCAAGGGAATCTGGACTGAGCCAGAGTAGCGTTGTTCCTGTTCTGCATTACCATAAATATCATCCTTACTGCATCAATCTCTACCAAGAATTAACTGGTATGGATCGTATGCATCGCACTGAATTCTGCTGATGGGCTCAACTTCAGATTCAGAAGGATGACAAATTTCTTAACTTGTTTTTAATTACTAACGAGGCTACATTCACGAACCATGAAAATGTTAATTTGCATAACATGCATTACTGGGCAGCTGAAGATCCATGTTGACTGCGGCAAGTTGCACACGAAAAACCGTGGTCGGTGAATGTATGGTGTGGGATTCTAGAGGACAGAATTATAGACCCCCATTTCATCACCACATTGCTGCAAGAAACATTTGCTCTGTTATTGGAAGAAATACCCTTAGGAACAAGGAACAGAATGTGGTATCAACACGATGGGTGTCCGGCACATTTTTCGCTGATGGCTAGAACTGAGTCGCAGAGACAATCCGAATTGTTGGCCGGACTTGACGTATCTGGATTTTTCCTTATGGGGATTCGCAAAAGACATTGTTTATAAATACGTTCCCACTGTACCCGAAGATGTGAGAGAGAAAATTGTCAGAGCATGTGCTAAGCGTCTATGTGATAAGGAATACCACTAAGTCCATGATAAGAAGATGGCAGCACTGCATTGATACCAATGGTCATGACTTCCAACACGTTCTGTAAATGGACGACCATGCCACCTTTGTGACCTCCGTTGACCTTCAAAGGCCTTACTGTTACACATCACTGGATTCGCCTCGATAGCCACAATCAGAAAATAAGTACCAAACTGTAGCATCCAGTTAAAAAAATAAAAAGGTTGATCTTCATATCTCTGAAGCGACCCCACCTAGCAACAAAAAAACCGCCATATTATGGCCCCCATTGTCCCATGCAACATTTGTCCCACAAACTTTTCAGCTCCTATCACACTTTCGGAGTTATTCTTGGTAGCAATAGTTAGTGACTCACCTAATAACACTGAGGGTTCCGCGCGTATATATACGCGATTCCTTTTCACATACGCAGAACTCTCAGTGCGCGATACTTTCTCGCATTTGTCCAGTTTTTTTATCTTTTTTTATCTTTATTTTTTCAGTCTCGTATCTTTTAAATGACGATCAGTTCGGCTTTGGGAAAGGAAAAGGCACTAGAGTGTCATTTCGGAGGTTGCGGTTGATAATGGAAGCAAACTAAAGGAAAATCAAGATTGTCGACCTGCAAAAAGCTTTCGACAATGCTAAATGGTGCAAGATGTTCGAAATTCTGAGGAAACTAGCGATAAGCTGTAGTGAGAGAGTGGTAATATACAACATGTACAAAGAGACAAGAGGGAATAATGAAAGTGGAAGAGTAAGAACGATGTGCTCGGATTAAAAAGTGTGACGGGACATGATTGTAATCTTTGTCCCCTACTGTCCAATCTTAACATCTAAACAGCAGTTCTGGAAATGAAAGAAATGTTCAGGAGCGGAATTAAAATAGAACTTGAATGAATATCAAGGGTAGGCGTCGATGATGACATTGCTATTCTCAGTGAAAGTGAAAAAGAATTACGTGATCTGCAGAATGAACAGTCTAATGAGTACAGAATATGGACAGAGAGTACATCGAAGAAAGACAAAAATTAATGACAAAAAAAAGTTCAAATGTGTGTGAAATCTTATGGGACTTAACTGCTAAGGTCATCAGTCGCTAAGCTTACACACTACTTAACCTAAATTATCCTAAGGACAAACACACACACACCCGTGCCCGAGGGAGGAATCGAACCTCCGCCGGGACCAGCTGCACAGTCCATGACTGCAGCGCCCTACAGAGCGAGGTGGCGCAGTGGTTAGCACACTGGACTCGCATTCGGGAGGACGACGGTTCAATCCCGTCTCCAGCCATCCTGATTTAGGTTTTCCGTTATTTCCCTAAATCGTTTCAGGGAAATGCCGGGATGGTTCCTCTGAAAGGGCACGGCCGATTTCCTTCCCAATCCTTCCCTAACCCGAGCTTGCGCTCCGTCTCTAATGACCTCGTTGTCGACGGGACGTTAAATACTAACCACCACCAACACCAGCGCCCTGGACCGCTCGGCTAATCCCGCGCGGATAGTAATGACGAGTAGTAGAAATGAGAACAGGGTTGGTGGTCAAGAAGTAGATGAAGTTAAGGAATTCTACTGTCTAGTTAGTAAAACAACCAATGACGGACGGAGCAGGGAGGACATGAAAAGCAGACAAGCACTGGCAAAAAGGACATTCCTGGGCAAGAGAAGTCTACTATTATCAAACATAGACAATAATTTCAGGAAGAGATATCTAAGAATGTACGTTTGGAGCAGAGGCTTGCATGGTAGTGAAACACAGACTGTGGGAAAACCGGAATCGAGACATTTGAGGTGTGGTGTTACAAACGAATTTTCAAAATTAGGTGGACTGGTATAGAAAGGAATTAGGAGGCTCTACGCAGAATTGGAGAATAAAGGATTATGTGGAAAACACTGATAAGGAGAAGGAACGGGATGACGGGACATCTGTTAAGACGTCAGCTAATGACTCCCATGGTACTAGCGGGAGTTGTAGAGGGAAAAATTGTAAAGGGGATTGGAATACAGCCAGCAAATAATTGTGGACGCAGGTTGCTAATCAGAGATGAGGAGTTTGGAAGAGGTGTTGAATTCGTGGAGGGCCGCATCAAAGCAGTCAGAACACTGATGATGACTAAAAAAAAATATCCTTTCAGAGCTGAGGGGGTTTTGCGTCGCACCAGCTGCATGGATGAGGAAACGTGTGTGGACAGGATACGAGCCTGGCTTCCTGATAGAGCTATCTGCGGCCGCTGCACACAACCCGGAACTTTCATTGCGTCAGTTGTTCCTCTTGGAGGCGCGGACAGCCGCCTTCGCCCAGTGGAGTGCGAACCGTCAACGCCGCGCGGCGATGTTTCTACGCGGCGGAGTGCGACACGCACTGCTAGGCTGCCACGGCTGAGGGCGGACGACTCTGGGGAGGCATGGCGCCGTCGCTGCTCGTCTACGTCATCGTCGTCATGGCAGTCAGCACCGTGTCTGCTCCTCCACAGCGAGTTCAAAACATATGCTACACCACAGCCAAGTAAGTTACTTCAGATCTCCCAGTTGGTTGGTTGCTTGGCTTCTTGGTCTGGGGAAGGGAGACCAAACATCGAGGTCATCGGCCCCATCGGATTAGGAAAGGATGGGACAGGAAGACGGCCGTGCCCTTCCAAAGGAACCATGCAGGCATTTGCCTGAAGTGATTTAGGGAAATCACGGAGAACCCAAGTCAGGATCGCCGGACTCGTCCAGATTGAGAGTCTAGTGTGCTGACCCGTGCACCACCTCGCTCAGTTCGAACCTCCACCACCCACGCAGCAACAACGGAACGACCCCGTATGAGCGAACCAGGACGGATTCCGACAACATCGAATGTGCGAAATCCAAATCGCGCCAACCCGTGTGGGATCCTGAAAGCTGACGCATTGACATGGTTGCAGTATTTCTGAACTACCGAAAAGCGTTTCACTCACAACTGCATCAACGGTTAAAAAAGGCTCTGAGCACTATGGGACTTAACATCTACGGTCATCAGTCCTCTAGAACGTAGAACTACTTAAACCTAACTACATCACACAACACCCAGTCATCACGAGGCAGAGAAAATCCCTGACCCCGCCTGGAATCGAACTCGGGAAGCGATAACGCTACCGCACGACCACGAGCTACGGACAACAACGATTATTATTATAGTACGATCGTATGTAGTAGCAAAACGAGGATAATGGAATGTAGTCGAATTACATTGTGTGATGCTCAGGGAATTAGCAAAGGAAATGAGGCACTTAAAGTAGTAAAGGAGTTTTGCTATTTGGGGAGCAAAGCAACTGATGATGGTCGAAGTAGGATATAAAATGTAGACTGGCAATGGCAAGGAAAGCATTTCTGAAGGAGAGAAATTTGTTAGCATGGAGTATTGATTTAAGTGTCAGGAAGTCGCTTCTGAAAGTATTTTTATGGAGTGTAGCCAAATACGGAAATGAAACATGGACGATAAAAAGTTTGCAGAAGAAGAGAATAGAAGCTTTCGAAATGTGGTGCTACAGAAGAATGTTAAAGATTAGATGGGTAGATCACATAACTAATGAGGAGGTGTTGAATAGAACTGGGAGGAAGAGGAGTTTGTGGCACAACTTGACTAGAAGAACGGATCGGTTGGTAGGACATATTCTGAGACATCAAGGGATCACCAATTTAGTATTGGAGGGCAGGGTGGAGAGTAAAAATCGTAGGGGGAGACCAAAAGATGAGTACACTAAGCAGATTCAGAAGGATGTAGGTTGCAGTAGGTACTGGGAGATGAAGAATCCTGCAAAGGATAGAGTAGCATGGAGAGCTGCATCAAACCAGTCTCAGGACTGAAGACCACAACAACAACGTATGGAGTAACTGGCGAAATTCTTGCCTGGAGTGAGGATTTATTGCTAGGCAGGATGCAGCATGTTTTGTGGAATGGAGAGTCAGAAGGCCGGCCGTTGTGACCGTGGGGTTCTAGGCGCTTCAGGCCGGAACCGCACTGCTGTTATGGTTGTAGGTTCGTATCCTGCCTCCGGCATGGATGTGTGTGATGCCCTTAGGTTAGTTAGATTTAAGTAGTTTTTATGTCTAGGGGACTGATGACCTCAGATGTTAAGTCCCATAGTGCTCAGAGCCATTTGAACCATTTGAAGAGTCAGAGGCAGATGTAGAAGTAGGGGAGAGCCACCAAATTGTACCGCTTTTGAGATTTAATGTGTTGCTAGCTGTTTCCTGTGACCCGTTTATATCTCTCGTTCCCATTAAATGGAAAATAAGGAACAGAAAGCACACGTTTGTAATATGAATGCGAATTGTATACACGCACTAAACTCCTTATCTCCCTGTCTCTGTCCATCTCCGCCTGCCGCTCTCTCTGTCCGTTTCCTTCATTTTCCTCCTCATTCTGTCCATGACCCTCTCCATGCTCTCTTTGTCCGTTTCTTCCTTTCCGCTTTCTATGTCCATTTCTCCTCCCTCCCCTCCCCCCCTCTCCCTCTGACACTGAAACTTGTTTATTTTTATTGCCAATTCAGATTCTGTAGTAGTCCTAATCATAAGGTGATAAGCCATAACAAAACTTTCCTATTTGCTAAGAACGTTTCAATATGGGTGCGTCAAAAAAATGTATACACAGTTTGAAGCGTCATAGAAAATTTATTCCCCGTTCTACAATGTTAAATTTCTAGAAATGGAAAGCTTGAAGTCCAATTGGAAAAATAAATGTACTTCGCAAATGTGATTAATGTTCAAACTGGTGGCCTTCAGAATCAATACATTTCTGAGTACGAGTCACCACTGATTCCGTACATCGTACCAAAGTGTCCAATGAGATTTCTGCGCCCACCGCCTGAATCTCATTCCAAAGTGTGTCCAGGTTACGTGGTTTACGTTTGTACACCTCATCTTTTACTGAGCCCATAAGAAGTAATCGAGCGGCGTGAGGTCTGGAGAGCGTGCAGGTAACTCGATCGGTCCCCTGCGTCCTATCCACTGGCCTGGCACATTGTGATCCAGGTATGCTCGTACGTCCCTAAGACAGTGCAGCGGGGAGCCATCTTGTTGGAAACAAACTCATCATTACCGTATAATGCACAAATGGCAGGTACAGTAACAGCACCTTCAAAGCGGAAAGGCCCAATGAGTAGCCTTGTAGACAAACCACACCACATATTTACATCAGGCAAATTCACATCCTTTTCAACTGTAATGTGAGGATAATCTTCAGCCCAGTACACACAATTGTGCCTATTGACAGTTCCATTGAGTCTGAATTGGGCTTCATCCCACCAAATTATGCTACCCATAAATCCCGGTCCACGTCTCAGCATCTCCTGAACCCGTTCACAAAATTCTAACCTTCGATCTGGATCGTCGTCACTTAGCTGCTGCACCAGCCTTGGAATGCACACACGAAACTTGCCTTTCTTCAGAATGCGTAGCACACTACTAGCACTTACATTACTCTCACGTGCCACTTTCCTTGAAGATTTTTTAGGCGAACGCTGAAAAAGTTCCAAGACCGCAGTTGTGGAATCGTCACTTGTAGCTGTACGAGGTCGCCCTGATCGACCTTTATGCACATCGCACACTGTTCCAAGAATTTCGAATTTGTCTCGTAGACGTGAAAATGTTAACGTTGAAGGTAGTTTCTGTACCATACTCACTTCTCCACTGTATGTAGAGGGTGTTACAAAAAGGTACGGCCAAACTTTCAGGAAACATTCCTCACACACAAAGAAAGAAAATATGTTATGTGGACGTGTGTCCGGAAACGCTTACTTTACATGTTTGAGCTCATTTCATTACTTCTCTTCAAATCACATTAATCATGGAATGGAAACACACAGCAGCAGAACGTACCAGCTTGACTTCAAACACTTTGTTACAGGAAATGTTCAAAATGTCCTCCGTTAGCGAGGATACATGCATCCACCCTCCATCGCACGGAATCCCTGATGCGCTGATGCAGCCCTGGAGAATGGCGTATTGTATCACAGCCGTCCACAATACGAGCACGAAGAGTCTCTACATTTGGTACCGGGGTTGCGTAGACGAGAGCTTTCAAATGCCCCCATAAATGAGAGTCAAGAGGGTTGAGGTCAGGAGAGCCTGGAGGCCACGGAATTGGTCCGCCTCTACCAATCCATCGGTCACCGAATCTATTGTTGAGAAGCGTACGAACACTTCGACTGAAATGTGCACGAGCTCCATCGTGCATGAACCACATGTTGTGTCGTACTTGTAAAGGCACATGTTCTAGCAGCACAGGTAGAGTATCCCATATGAAATCATGATAACGTGCTCCATTGAGCGTAGGTGGGCGAAACTAAAATGAGCTCTAACATGGAAATTAAGCGTTTCAGGACACATGTCCACATAACAACTTTTCTTTATTGTAACACCCTGTATATGTACATATTTATTGATATGTATGGGTACTGTAAATTTGTATGTTTCTGATTCGAGATTAATAATAATAACAACACTCACCGTACATCAAAGAACTGTATTCGTTCTACACTATTCGTACGCCATGAACATTACGGCTGAACAAACTTACATGTAAATAACAAGTCTGTTTGAATGGCCATTTACAAAACAAGCTGTACACGTAAATGTTCCGAAAAACTTCTACTTCTGCCGACGTTCGGATATATGAAATTTTGAACTAATGAACATGTAGACATTGATACAAAATTGCATTAGAATACGCTCCCCTTTTTATACACCTATTTTCAATACATATAACATATACACAGACATATAATAAATAAAGGGGACAGGTTATTACAAAAATCTGGAAAAGTTTTTGGCCGTTTTACTTCAAATTTTTAAAAACTACTCTGATGAATATTAGGACGGATGTAAACACAGGATGATTTCTTTCAACGTGTACAAACTCTAGGGATTGATCGATGAGAGGATACGGAACAAAAAATGTCCATGCTAGAGACCATTTATTCAGTCATACATTGTTACAGAGACTGCGGTCTAATACGTGCTGTACCACGCAGCCACAGTTGCAATAGTCAAGGTTTCCTCGTGGAGGGTTGTACTGTTCCTTATACTTCATGTTATAGCACCTTCTCCTGGCATGGTAGTTGGTAATATTGTGTCCGATGTCGTCGATGTGTTGTACACAGAGGCTACGTATTCGAATCGAGAGCTTGCCAACGTAGTGTTAAAGTATGGAAAGGCAAATGGCAACGGGCAGCAAGGTTGTGTCCGGAGATTTAGTCCTTCCGACAACAACCGCAGCGTTCAATTTTGCAACAGTGTTTCGCCTGACACAGAGTCGTTTTAGGAAGCAGGAAATCATGAAGTATGTACACGAACTCTTGGTGTTCTTAACAGTGAGTTTTAAATGTCAGAGTTCTATCCAGAGTGACTGCCTAGTATTTAGGTGCGCGATGATGCTGGAGTTGGATGCCTGACCATGCAATATGTAGCTCACTATTAGCTTCCCTGTTCCTTTAATGAAAGGCACACACTTGTATTTTCGAAGGGTTTGGTCTGAGTGGTAAGATATCTCAGTAGACGTCAACCATCTCGGCATTCATTTATAAACCTCTTCAGCCAGTTTCGTGAAAGTGGTAGTATAACGCCTACACGACGTAGTGGAAAGAAACAAGTGACGACACAAGAGGGAGAAATTAATGGTTTCGCTGCTGCTGCAGTTGATGGGTACGTTGGCTGCCGCGCAATCGCAGGCGGAAGTGGCGTGAGTCAGGCAAGCGTCTTACGCATTCTCTCTCGACATACGCTATGTGATACGTTTTTCATATTAGGTGCATTGTGCTGCCACCCACTGCCAGGTACTCCATATCAGCATCCTCGGTAGTCATCAGACATCGTGAGAGACAAGAATGGGGTGCTCTGCGGAACTCACGGACTTCGAACGTGGTCATGTGATTGGGTGTGGTCATGTGATTGGGTGTGACTTCTGTCATAAGCTTGTACGCCAGAACTCCACGCCCTTAAACATCCCTAGGTCCACTGTTTCCGATGTGGTGGTGGAGTGGAAACATGAAGGGATTCGTACAGCACAAAAGCCTACAGGTGGACCTCGTCTGTTGACTGACAGAGACCGCCGACAGTTGAAGAGTGGCATAAAGTGTAAGAGGCAGACATCTGTCCAGACCATCACACAGCAATTCCAAATTTCATCAGGATCCACTGCAAGTACTATGATAGTTAGTATGGAAAACTTGGATTTCATGGTCGAGCGGCTGTTCATATGCCACACACCACGCCGGTAAATGCCAAACGACGCCTCGCATAGTATAAAGAGCATAAACATTGGACGATTGAACAGTGGGAAAACGTTGTGTGGAGTCACGAATCACGGTATACAATGTAGCGATCCCATGGCGGGGTGTGGGTATGGTGAATGCCCGGTGAACGTCATGTGGCAGCGTGTGTAGTGCTAACAGTAAAATTCGGAGGCGGTGGTGTTATGGTGTGGTCGTGTTTTTCATTGAGGGGGCTTGCATCCGATGTTATTTTGCGTGGCGCTATCACAGCACAGGCCTACACTGATGTCTTAAGCACCTTATTCCTTCCCATTGTTGAAGAGGAATTCGTGGACGGTGATTGCATCTTTCAACACGACAGAGCACCTGTGACTATGTAGGCTTTCCTGGCGTATTATATATCAAATTCTTGTCGGGTTTCCAGCAGCATCAAACTGTCATCTGAACACAATATTTCAGCGGTCACCATCAGGTGAGAAACGGTAGGTTGCTCTCGCAAATGAGTGTATCATTATATGCATCGGAAGTCCTGACTTCCGATGCACATAAAGATACAGTCATTTGCGAGTGGAGTCGGTTATCGGCGAGAGCAGGGTAGCTTTTCTCACCTGATGATATATCTATAAGTAGATATATAAATCGCCTTATGTTTTTTAGATCCTATAAAAATGATAATTTCACTGTTTTTTAATTTTGACAAGTACAGATTTTAACCTTGACATCTACGTATTTTAATTAAGTATTTTTAATTAAAAAAAATCTACTGAATACAGTATGTGCAAATGGAATGTAACAAATGTACCAGACGCCACCTGTCGGTAATAGTGTTATAATTAATATAAATGACGTGCACTCTGCCAACCAATTTTATGTGATGCAGCATGTGAGTTGCTGGATTTGGACGGGTTACTCCTGTAACTGAAATATCAGGTACGTTCTGGTACATTTGATGTTGTTTAGATAAGATGAAAAAGAGTTGCTTCCGTGAAATATTAAATTAGTATCATTATTGTTACAGTTGAAGATGGTTCTGTATGAACCGAAACCGGTCATATGAATAAAAAGCAATCAAGACGGATTATAAGTAACATTATAAAATCACTGATTGCTGTTATCCCATCAGACATTATGTCTGTTTTTGCAAAATATAATAAATAGTTATATTTCCGTAGATCATTTGCGCGATTATTTTATCGAAATGATGTGAAGTATGTTTGATTAGTATTTACATTAATGAACACATGATTATTTTTAAAATGTCAAATTGAATCACCCTCAGGCATCTAAATTTCCAGTTTTATCTTACTTGTGCAACCAGTTTCAGCCTTATATTACTCCGCCTATGGGGTCCTGACCGGTGTGGAGGGAAACTCTCACACCCTGCACAAGAGAAATGCGCTGGGGCGCCAAAGAAACTAGTGTAGGCATGCGTATTCATATTCAGAGATATGGAAACAGGCAGAATATGACACTGCGGCCGGCAACGCCAACATAAGGCAACAAGTGTCTGCCGCAGTTGTTAGATCTGTTACTGCTGCTACAATGGCAGGTTATCAAGATTTAAGACAGTTTGAAAGTGGTTCTATTGTCGGCCCATGAGCGATGGGACACAGCATCTCCAAGATGACAATGAAGTGGAGATTTTCCCGTACGGTCATTTCACGAGTGCACCATGAATATCGGTAATCCGGTAAAACATCAGTCCCCGACATCGCCGCGGCCGGAATAAAAACTGCAAGAACGGGACCAATGATGGCTGAACAGAATCGTTCAACGTGACAGAAGTGCAACCCTTCCATTTCAATGCTGGGCCACTAACAGGTGTCATCGTGTGAAGCATTGAGTGAAACATCATCGATATGGGCTTTCAGAGCCGAAGGCCCGCTCGTGTACCCTCGATGACTGCATGACATAAAGCTTTATGCCTCGCCTGGGCCCGTCAACACTGAGATTGGACACTTGACGACTGGAAATATTTTGCCTCGTCGGACGAGTCTCGTTTCAAATGGTATCGAGCGGGTGGAAGTGTACGGGTATAGAGACAACCTCATGAATCCGTGGACCCTGCATGTCAGCAGGGCACTATTGAAGCTGGTGGAGGCTGTGGAATGATGTGGGGTGTGTGCAGTTGGAGTGATATGGGACCCCTGATGCTTCGAAATACGGCTTTGACTGGTGACATGTACGTAAGCATCCTGTCTGATCACCTGCATCCATTCATGTCGATTGTTAATTCCGACGGACTTGGGCACTAATGAAGCTGGTGGAGGCTGTGGAATTATGTGGGGTGTGTGCAGTTGGAGTGATATGGGACCCCTGATGCTTCGAAATACGGCTTTGACTGGTGACATGTACGTAAGCATCCTGTCTGATCACCTGCATCCATTCATGTCGATTGTTAATTCCGACGGACTTGGGCACTATTGAAGCTGGTGGAGGCTGTGGAATGATGTGGGGTGTGTGCAGTTGGAGTAATATGGGACCCCTGATGCTTCGTAATACGGCTTTGACTGGTGACATGTACGTAAGCATCCTGTCTGATCACCTGCATCCATTCATGTCGATTGTTAATTCCGACGGACTTGGGCAACTGCAGCAGGAAAATGCTACGCCCCAGACGTCCATAATTGCTATAGAGTGGCTCCAGGAATATTCTTTTGAGTTTAAATACTTCCTATGGCCAGAAAACTCCCCAGACATGAACACTATTGAGCATATATGGGTTGTGTTGCAACGTGCCGTTCAGAAGAGATCTCCACCCCCTCATACTCTGGATTCATGGTGTCAGTTCCCTCCAGCACTACTTCAGACATTGGCCGAGTCCATGCCACGTCGTTTTGTGACACTTCTGTGTGCTCGCTGGGGCATTACACGATATTAGGCAGGTGTACCAGTTCCTTGGGCTCTTCAGTGTAGGAGCCAGAGTACAGCTAACTCTGTTTCTTTTTTTCTTCTTTCGACTGTAAAAGAGAAGAGATTCTTCCTACACGTCACTAGGGGGCCTGAAGCGGGCGTAATGTAAAGCTGAAAGTCGTTGATGAAATAAAAGAAGGCTGGAAATTAAGATGGCTGAATGTGATTCGATTTGACATTTTACACTGAGCTGCCGAGGTCCAGCAACCATCTTTATAAAATGATGGACTTACAGAGACTTGATTATTAGTTAGTCCTACTCATGCAACAATGCAACAAAACTTTTTTTTAATGGCTACCACCAGCTTTTAAGCAGAAATTCTTCAATAGGATAGAGGGATTTGTCCAGGAGAAACGATTTTAAATTAGATTTAAAACTTGCTTCGGTGATCAAACATTTTTGTTACTGCATATTGAACTCCACTAACTGCCGTAACAATAGGTAATAAAGGTCATTTTTTCCTCTAGTATTGTACGCATGTAAATCATTGTTTGTCTCAAATTGTGATGGATTATTTATGACGAATTTCACTAGCGAATATATGTACTGTGAAGGCGCAGTTAAAATGGCTGACTCCTCGTGATATCTACATGATGTCGATGGGTGAACACCACATATTGTTCTTAGTGTTCGTTTGTGTGCTATCAATAAGTGATAAGTTAGAGCAGAAAATTATTCCATAAGAGGTATTGAATGGAAATATACAAAATATGTCAGGAGGTTGACACGTTTGTTTCCAAGATCAAGAATTAAATGAAAAGCAAAAGTAGCTGAACTTAATTGTCTGAGCATCTGAGTAATATGCGTGTTGCAGTTAAAAAAAGTTTGGAGAATTCTGGCCCATTTACAGGCTTCTCATCACGTGTTACATCATTTGTTGGTATGACATGTTCGTTGTACAGAACTAAACGTAGTGCGTTTTGCCAAAATTTAGGGAGAGTCCATTTTCAGGGAACCATTTAATAATTCTTTGAAAAATATCATTTATCAACTCTTCTGTTTCTTTCTCTTTAATGGGATTGATTATAGCACTAGTATCATCTGCTAATAGTACCCATTCTGCTTGTTGAATTAAGTGAAAGGCCAGTCACATATATAAGGAATAGGGGTGGACCCAAAATTGAACCCTGTGAGACTCCCCTAGTCACTACAATTTTCTGGTTTTCCGACATTGTTTGAATTATTCAGCACAAACTTTTACATTCTGTTTATTATGATTCAAACCAGCTGTGTCTAAAGCCATCATTGCCACCAAATTTGAGTTTGTCTAAGAAAATAGCACGATCTACAGAATCAAACGCCTTGGAAAGCTCATAAAAATACCAATTGGCGATATATTATTATTTAAGGCTTGTATTCTTCGATGGATGAAATGTATAAATAACATTCTCATTCGAGCAACCCTTCTGGAGTCCAAACTGTGATATGCTAAGTAAATTATTAACAAATAGTTATCTTTGCCCCTTCATTTACGTCTTGCTAGTGTAGACTTGAAAGCAGACGGTAAAATTGATATTTCTTTTGTTTCCAAGGATTAATTTTCAAATATTTTTATGAATTTTTAACTAAATTTAAGCTGTCAGTTATAAGTTTGCCATAATAAAGCTATTTGAGAGTTTGAATGTTTGAAAGCAACATAGATGCCTCTTCTTCTGAAAGTTTGTTGTTGGTTTGCAGCTACAAGAAAGTAGTCACCGAAATGAAATCAAAGCTTTGGGGTTGGAAAACGGTGTATTACAAGCAAACTGTGACCAAGGTAAGCCACATCTTACTGCATAGCTGTTCTCTTTTCAGAATATTTGTGTCGGTGAAACACGATCGCTCTACCCCACAAACATATCTGGATTACTTTGTAATGGCCGTCTACATCTATCTGGTTCATACTAATAGTTTATTTATGTTTCTTTTATTATACATCTGAGCATCCTACACTGTCGTAACCAGGGTATGACATTCATAACTTTAGTAAATTATTGTTTTCTTATTATGGTCGTTTATTCTGAATTTGTAATTGATATAAACCACTATACATTTACTGCAAATCGATCTACAACTAATACAGCCACAGATATTCACAGCATGTAACTTGCTTCATGAGAACACTTCCAGTGTGATCTCACCACTCCCAGTTTACAACAACTATTTAGAAGGCTATTGTAAGCCGAAAGACACATATCGAATTAAATCTCTTGCCATTAATCTAAGCACTTCACTTCTTACGTGTTGTGCAGTTCGTCGCTGAAGTCAGAATTTTTATTTCCGTGAAGATTTTCTTTTTTTTACAACAATCGGTAAAAACGTGTGACTTAGAGGGCTATCCTTGCAAGTCTGTCGCTCTGTCCGACTGTTAAGACCTAATTTTTTACGAGATGGCAGAAATGTTGAGTTCAGATTTGTCACATACTTATATCTACAGCTTCCTGGAGATGTAAACAATTTAAGCTGATAAGTCAATGCAGTTAAAATGTATGCCCTTTTACCCCGTATGTTAAATATTTCGATGCTCGCAGACTCACTCATCAAAACCTACAGGCCACTTTCCGTTGAGTTAGAATCATGAAAATTGGCAAGAAGCAAGGTTACACAGTACAAGCAAAGGAAAAATCCGAAAACCGTTAATTTCTAAATTTATGGCACCAGAATTTAGTTTTTATGCACCTGCCTGCCTATCTTTCTGTTAAGACACCTCTTTTATACAAGGAGACGTCACGACCGTGGGGTCAGGGATTTCTCCGAAATTTTGTGTGGTGTGAAAGAGGACCCCTGACACCTCAGGTGGTTAAAATATTAGGACGCACTACCCGGAAAATCCAGGGAAAAATCGATCCAAAGTTTCTTAGGTGCCTTATGAGTATAAAATGTTAGTCCATTGACGAGCAGCCGTCTGGCCTAGCGATGGCATTGTATGTCAAACGAACATGGAGCATAATGTAGGTGCATTACAGCAAAAGTACGATATTGCCAGGCCAGAAAGTGTAGAGCCGCCGATAAATATACAAAAAATAAGTTTTAAGCTGAAGCACATTAGGGAGGTTATCTTGAGCTAAGTTACCTCAGTAAAAAGCTTTTAAACTCCAGAAACGTTACAGCAAAGGCGATTTTAGCTGAAAGACGGTAACGTGAAAGGAAAAATAACATAGAAACTAAATATGCTGGAATAGCATGGAATGTGGTCTGGAAAAAAATCAGTAGTGATGTTCTTTCGTCTGACGTGAGAACAGCGTGGTACAAGGTAGTCAATAACATCATCATCACTAATGAGCGTATCTTTGCCATCGGTTTAAGTGACACTAACCTCTGCAGCAAATGCAACCTCGTTGATAGTGTGCCTCATCGTTACACATTTGGAGATCGGATTATCAACTGGAGGTGGACCAGGCAGAAAATTGCTCAAATAACACGAACTTCAGCAAACAATGTACCGACTAACATTTTCTTCAGACCAGAGGAAAGTTACTACCCTCAGGCAAAGAATAACGCAGTGATTTGGTTAGTGGGCAAATATACAAGTTATGTTTTTAACAATACTGGGAGCGATGAACATATTGAATACAAGATGTATAGGGAAAATGAATTCGAGAAAATACTGAAATATCAGAATCACAATAAGAAATATGGTAAAATGCTCCGAATTGTCTTCAACATAATGGGTATAAGTTAGGAACTGGATTCCTAGTAGAGAGGGAATGGGTTGGGTCTGTCTCGTTCCCGACCCTAACCTCACCTGCAAGTCACACATGAAAAATAAATCTGTAGTACAGCAGATACAAGAATATGGCGACAAACATCTGTAGCCTGATGTAAAGGAAGATCTTGAACTCCCTATGGATGCGTTTAGAAGGCTGGAACTGACAAAAATAACAAGGCAGTGAAGTATTTTACGATGTCGCTGTTCGGGACTCCTGTTCTGTCCACGTAATTTACCCTGGAAGGAACACACATCAAGGATTTACTGAATGATTAATTTGGGTCTGCAGAAGAAGAAAATGTGCATGCTGAACTGCCACCAGTTGAAGGTGACAGTGAAGGTGCTAAATTGTGCTACTGCTAAAGCCTCATTCTTTGAATGCTGTAATTTATGACTGCAATTATCTGTCACCTTATTTATGTCATTTCATTGTAGCCATTTTTGTTACTGTTTTTGTGGAATAAAAAACAAGGGTTTTTAGGCCTCGGAGTCTTACGCCATAGGTCTCGGGTTCGAGTCCTCCTCTGGCACTTTTTTTTCATCTGTTTCATTTTGTTTTGTTATTCCACCAATTATTCAGAAAGTTTCCCAAACCAACATGATCTTTAACAAATTAGTTACATTATTGAATAAAAATTATAGTCTTTTTATCCAACAACACAATTCATGGCGGTGGGTTTTCCATTTTTAATTGTAAATTATATCAGGGGAAACATTGGATTTTTTTATCAGAATAACAAAGTCGATTGGGAAGCATTTAGTTTTTTGACATATAATAATTATAAACAAGAACCGCAGTGGTAATTATCGTAAAAACAAACAAAGTAACAATTTTTGCGACATCTTGCGCAACATATAAAGGCGGATTTTTTTTTTCAATCACTGGGCGTTAGCGATAAATCTGTACAAAAACATGCCCCATTAACATTTACGAAAATGTTTTGAGTTTATGGTAATTTTGAGGCAAACCAGGCATATTGAATCATCATGTCTCGGAATAATGGTGACGATAATTGACGGTGAATTATGGAATACATAGAATATACAATCATCCCGGGAATTAATTTCACCATTCTTCTGCAACAATGCGCTGCAATTTTGCAAGTAACAGAAGAAAAAAAAGTGCCAGAGGAGGAATCGAATCCGAGACCTCTGGCGTAAGGGTCCGAGCGCTTACCATGTATGCCAGACCGCGTGACGGCACCTAAGAAACTTTGGATCGATTTTTCTCGGAATTTTCATAGTAGTGCGTCCTAATATTTTAACCACTTGAGGTGTTAGGGGTCCTCTTTCACCACACAAAATTTCGGAAAAATCCCCGACCCCTAAGGTCCTACCGTCTCCTTGTTAGAAGTGGTTAGAGATATCAAATTGAAATTTGTGTCAATTACTAAGGTGAACGATCTCTTGGCGGTATAAAAAATTTAAGGTTCTAGGTCAATGCAGTTTAGGAGACCACCTTGGCCGAACTGGTTGGCGACTTTTCTCCATCGAATGCCATGTCAGCATTAGTGGTTCACAGATTAAACTATCAAACCGAAACAAACAACAAGAAAATAAATATATTACTAAGGCAAAACATATGGCTCAAACGTCGGGATTGTAAAAAAAAATAAGTATTACTCTCCCTTTAAGTGAGGTCACAAGAATAATATACACTGAAGCACCATAGTAAGTGGTATAGGAATGTGTATTCAAATATAGAGATATGTAAACAGGCAGAATACGGCGCTGCGGTCGGCAACGCCCATTTTTTTTTTAAATGAGAAAAACCCCGTTTACACGCTTGTCTATACAAAATGTCAGGGTGGTAATAAGTGTCGTACTCATCGGATCATGTGGGACTCTCACAGTCAAAAGGCTGCAATTTCACGACGACATGTACTCATGTAAGATAGTCTTATGTTCTGACAGAATGTAAGTAATGAACATTTCTCACCGATTTTTATAAGTGCGCTACTATCTTAATGAAATGTTTGCTTAATTATGTATATACACCCTGTGCTTCACTTTTGTATTTTTTGTGTTTAGGTAACTTTTGCAGTGTTACTTGAAAATTGCCATAAGGCAGAAATTGCAATCGTAATAATAAATATTTTATTCAGTCAACGTGACTATGATGTCTTTTAAGAAATATTATATGACTGTGAATCCCAACCATGAGAAGTTAATCAACTGTTAATGCTATTTTTCACATTGAAAGTGGTCTCTCCTTTAATTTTGAGAACACACTGTATTCAGTTCCGTACACCAAATGGTGTCATACCAGCAGTGTATGTAGCGCATTAACAGGAGTCGGTAAGCAGGTTTTTGGCTGTGCATACTGATGAAAACTTGAACTGGAAGAAGCATATTACTGAGCTTGTCAAACAATTTTGCTCTCCATAGAATTGCTCGTCTTGGAAGCAAACGAGTCAACGTTCTGTCGTATTTTACGTGTTTCCACCCAATAATGTCTTATGGAATCATTTTCTGGGGTAACTCACCATTTATAATGGGAAGACCTCAGAAGACGGACAAACGATTCTTGACAGTTCGCATGTGCGCAGCCTAAGATATTTCGGCTTAAAACCTTCTCGTTTATTGAGAAAGTCACGCTTAACGGACAGTACGACCAATCGTTTCAAAAGTGACGGGACTGATAGGTAATTGAAACCTGAGCATTTTTCATTATGATACATGGGGTACGTAAACGAGTATTTCCCAAAAAACCGAAGAAACAGATGTCCAGTCATCCTGCCCCGTCTGCTCTTCAGTGGTTACCATGTTTGCCTTTCCTTGCCGATTCTATGGAGAAGCTTTCATCCCTTATCTTACCAGTCCACCTAATTTTCAACATTTTTCTGTAATACCGCGATTCGAATTTAGCTTCTGTTCCAATTTTTCCAACTCCATCTTTCCCTGTCGTTCAGTGGCGTGCTCGAAACGTACATTCTCAGAATTTCAGTTTTTTTTATCCTTTTTTTTTTTTTGGTCATCAGTCTACTGACTGGTTTGATGTGGCCCGCCACGAATTGCTTTCTTGTGCTAACCTCTTCATCTCAGAGTAGCACTTGCAACCTACGTCCTCAATTATTTGCTTGACGTATTTCATGAGAAGAATATGAGAAAAAGATTGAACTATCAACGAATGGATAATGTTCTACGAGTCGGGGCGTGGAATGTCAGAAGTTTGAACGTGGTAGGGAAACTAGAAAATCTGAAAAGGGAAATGCAAAGGCTCAATCTAGATATAGTACGGATCAGTGCAGTTAAGTGAAGTGGAAGGAAGACAAGGATTTCTGGTCAGATGAGTATCGGGTAATATCAACAGCAGCAGAAAATGGTATAACAGGTGTAGGATTCGTTATGAATAGGAAGGTAGGGCAGAGGGTGTGTTACTGTGAACAGTTCAGTGGCCGGGTTGTCCTAATCAGAATCGACAGCAGACCAACACCGACAACGATAGTTCAGGTATACATGCCGACGTGACAAGCTGAAGATGAACAGATAGAGAAAGTGTATGAGGATATTGAAAGGGTAATGCAGTATGTAAAGGTGGACGAAAATGTAATAGTCATGGGCGACTGGAATGCAGTGGTAGGGGAAGCAGTAGAAGAAAAGGTTACAGGAGAATATGGGCTTGGGACAAGGAATGAAAGAGGAGAAAGACTAATTCAGTTCTGTAACAAGTTTCAGCTAGTAACAGCGGATACCCTGTTCAAGAATCACAAGAGGAGGAGGTATACTTGGAAAAGGCCGGGAGGTACGGGAAGATTTCAATTAGATTACATCATGGTCAGACAGAGATTACGAAATCAGATACTGGATTGTAAGGCGTACCCAGGAGCAGATATAGACTCAGATCACAATATAGTAGTGATGAAGAGTAGGCTGAAGTTCAAGACATTAGTCAGGAAGAATCAATACGCTAAGAAGTGGGATACGGAAGTTCTAAGGAATGACGAGATACGTTTGAAGTTCTCTAACTCTATAGATACAGCAATAAGAAATAGTGCAGTAGGCAACACAGTTGAAGAGGAATGGACGTCTCTAAAAAGGGCCATCACAGAAGTTGGGAAGGAAAACATAGGCACAAAGAAAGTAGCTGCGAAGAAACCATGGGTAACAGAAGAAATACTTCAGTTGATTGATGAAAGGAGGAAGTACAAACATGTTGCGGGAAAATCAGGAATACAGAAATACAAGTCGCTGAGGAATAAAATAAGTAGGAAGTGCAGGGAAGCTAAGACGAAATGGCTGCAGGAAAAATGTGAAGACATCGAAAAAGATATGATTGTCGGAAGGACATACTCAGCATACAGGAAAGTCAAAACAACCTTTGGTGACATTAAAAGCAACGGTGGTAACATTAAGAGTGCAACGGCAATTCCACTGTTAAATGCAGACGAGAGAGCAGATAGGTGGAAAGAATACATTGAAGATTTGTCTGATGTGATAGAAGAAGAAACAGGAGTCGAGTTATAAGAGATAGGGGATCCAGTATTAGAATCGGAATTTAAAAGAGCTTTGGAGGACTTACGGTCAAATAAGGCAGAAGGGATAGATAACATTCCATCAGAATTTCTAAAATCATTAGGGGAAGTGGCAACAAAACGACTATTCACGTTGGTGTGTAGAATATATGAGTCTGGCGAAATACCATCTGACTTTCGGAAAAGCATCATCCACACAATTCCGAAGACGGCAAGAGCTGACAAGTCCGAGAATTATCCCACAATCAGCTTAACAGCTCATGCATCGAAGCTGCTTACAAGAATAATATACAGAAGAATGGAAAAGAAAATTGAGAATGCTCTAGGTGACAATCAGTTTGGTGTGTCAGTTAGTAGTGAAACATGGACTGTGGGAAAGCCGGAACAGAAGAGAATCGAAGCATTTGAAATGTGGTGCTATAGACGAATGTTGAAAATTAGGTGGACTGATAAGGTAAGGAATGAGGAGGTTCTACGCAGAATCGGAGAGGAAAGGAATATGTGGAAAACACTGATAAGGAGAATGGACAGGATGATAGGACATCTGCTAAGACATGAGGGAATGACTTCCATGGTACTAGAGGGAGCTGTAGAGGGCAAAAACTGTAGAGGTTGCAAGTACTACTCTGAGATGAAGAGGTTAGCACAGGAAAGGAATTCGTGGCGGGCCGCATCAACCCAGTCAGTAGACTGATGACCAAAAACTAAATTCCAATCTCTGTCTTCCTCTACAGTTTTTGCCCTCTACAGCTCCCTCTAGTACCATGGAAGTCATTCCCTTATGTCTTAGCAGATGTCCTATCATCCTGTCCCTTCTCCTTATCAGTGTTTTCCACATATTCCTTTCCTCTCCGATTCTGCGTAGAACCTCCTCATTCCTTACCTTATCAGTCCACCTAATTTTCAACATTCGTCCATAGCACCACATCTCAAATGCTTCGATTCACTTCTGTTCCGGTATTCCCACAGTCCATGTTTCACTACCATACAATGCTGTACTCCAGACGTACATCCTCAGAAATTTCTTCCTCAAATTAAGGCCGGTATTTGATATTAGTATACCTTTCTTGGCCAGAAACGCCTTTTTTGCCATAGCGAGTCTGCTTTTGATGTCCTCCTTGCTCCGTCCGTCATTGGTTATTTTACTTCCTAGGTAGCAGAATTCCTTAACTTCATTGACTTCGTGACCATCAATCCTGATGTTAAGTTTCTCGCTGTTCTTATTTCTACTACTTCTCATTACCTTCGTCTTTCTCCGATTTACTCTCAAACCATACTGTGTACTCATTAGACTGTTCATTCCGTTCAGCAGATCATTTAATTCTTCTACACTTTCACTCAGGATAGCAATGTCATCAGCGAATCGTATCATTGATATCCTTTCACCTTGTATTTTAATTCCACTCTTGAACCTTTCGTTTATTTCCATCATTGCTTCCTCGATGTACAGATTGAAGAGTAGGGGCGAAAGGCTACAGCCTCGTCTTATTCCCTTCTTAATACGAGCACTTGATCGTCCACTCTTATTATTCCCTCTTGGTTGTTGTAGATTTTGTATATGACCCGTCTCTCCCTATAGCTTACCCCTACTTTTTTCAGAATCTTGAACAGCTTGAGCCATTTTATATTGTCGAACGCTTTTTCCAGGTCAACAAATCCTATGAACGTGTCTTGATTTTTCTTTAGCCTTGCTTCCATTATTAGCCGTAACGTCAGAATTGCCTCTCTTGTGCCTTCACTTTTACTAAAGCCAAACTGATCGTCACCTAGCGCATTCTCAATTTTCTTTTCCATTCTTCTGTATATTATTCTTGTAAGCAGCTTCCATGCATGAACTGTTAAGCTGATTGTGGGATAATTCTCGCACTTGTCAGCTCTTGCCGTCTTCGGAATTGTGCGGTTGATGTTTTTCCGAAAGTCATATGGTATGTCGGCAGACCAATATATTCTACACACCAACGTGAATAGTCGTTTTGTTGCCATTTTCCCTAATGATTTTAGAAATTATGATGGAATGTTATCTATCCCTTCTGCCTTATTTGACCGTAAGTCCTCCAAAGCTCTTTTAAATTCCGATTCTAATACTGGATCCCCTATCTCTTATAACTCGACTCCTGTTTCTTCTTCTATCACATCAGACAAATCTTCACCCTCATAGAGGCTTTCAATGTATTCTTTCCACCTATCTGCTCTCTCGTCTGCATTTAACAGTGGAATTGCCGTTGCACTCTTAATGTTACCACCGTTGCTTTTAATGTCACCAAAGGTTGTTTTGACTTTCCTGTATGCTGAGTATGTCCTTCCGACAATCATATCTTTTTCGATGTCTTCACATTTTTCCTGCAGCCATTTCGTCTTAGCTTCCTTGCACTTCGTATTTACACTCCTGGAAATAGAAATAAGAACACCGTGAATTCACTGTCCCAGGAAGGGGAAACTTTATTGACACATTCCTGGGGTCAGATACATCACATGATCACACTGACAGAACCACAGGCACATAGACACAGGCAACAGAGCATGCACAATGTCGGCACTAGTACAGTGTATATCCACCTTTCGCAGCAATGCAGGCTGCTATTCTCCCATGGAGACGATCGTAGAGATGCTGCATGTAGTCCTGTGGAACGGCTTGCCATGCCATTTCCACCTGGCGCCTCAGTTGGACCAGCGTTCGTGCTGGACGTGCAGACCGCGTGAGACGACGCTTCATCTCGTCCCAAAAATGCTCAATGGGGGACAGATCCGGAGATCTTGCTGGCCAGGGTAGTTGCCTTACACCTTCTAGAGCACGTTGGGTGGCACGGGATACATGCGGACGTGCATTGTCCTGTTGGAACAGCAAGTTCCCTTGCCGGTCTAGGAATGGTAGAACGATGGGTTCGATGACGGTTTGGATGTACCGTGCACTATTCAGTGTCCCCTCGACGATCACCAGAGGTGTACGGCCAGTGTATGAGATCGCTCCCCACACCATGATGCCGGGTGTTGGCCCTGTGTGCCTCGGTCGTATGCAGTCCTGATTGTGGCGCTCACCTGCACGGCGCCAAACACGCATACGACCATCATTGGCACCAAGGCAGAAGCGACTCTCATCGCTGAAGACGACACGTCTCCATTCGTCCCTCCATTCACGCCTGTCGCGACACCACTTGAGGCGGGCTGCACGATGTTGGGGCGTGAGCGGAAGACGGCCTAACGGTGTGCGGGACCGTAGCCCAGCTTCATGATGGAGACGGTTGCGAATGGTCCTCGCCGATACCCCAGGAGCAACAGTGTCCCTAATTTGCTGGGAAGTGGCGGTGCGGTCCCCTACGGCACTGCGTAGGATCCTACGGTTTAGGCGTGCATCAGTGCGTCGCTGCGGTCCGGTCCCAGGTCGACGGGCACGTGCACCTTCCGCCGACCACTGGCGACAACATCGATGTACTGTGGAGACCTCACGCCCCACGTGTTGAGCAATTCGGCGGTACGTCCACCCGGCCTCCCGCATGCCCACTATACGCCCTCGCTCAAAGTCCGTCAACTGCACATACGGTTCACGTCCACGCTGTCGCGGTATGCTACCAGTGTTAAAGACTGCGATGGAGCTCCGTATGCCACGGCAAACTGGCTGACACTGACGGCGGCGGTGCACAAATGCTGCGCAGCTAGCGCCATTCGACGGCCAACACCGCGGTTCCTGGTGTGTCCGCTGTGCTGTGAGTGTGATCATTGCTTGTACAGCCCTCCCGCAGTGTCAGGAGCAAGTATGGTGGGTCTGACACACCGGTGTCAATGTGTTCTTTTTTCTATTTCCAGGAGTGTATTTCATTCCTCAGCGACTTATATTTCTGTATTCCTGATTTTCCCGCAACATGTTTGTACTTCCTCCTTTCATCAATCAACTGAAGTATTTCTTCTGTTACCCATGGTTTCTTCGCAGCTACTTTCTTTGTGCCTATGTTTTCCTTCCCAACTTCTGTGATGGCCCTTTTTAGAGACGTCCATTCCTCTTCAACTGTGTTGCCTTCTGCGCTATTCCTTATTGCTGTATCTATAGAGTTAGAGAACTTCAAACGTATCTCGTCATTCCTTAGAACTTCCGTATCCCACTTCTTAGCGTATTGATTCTTCCTGACTAATGTCTTGAACTTCAGCCTACTCTTCATCACTACTATATTGTGATCTGAGTCTATATCTGCTCCTGGGTACGCTTTACAATCCAGTATCTGATTTCGTAATCTCTGTCTGACCATGATGTAATCTAATTGAAATCTTCCTGTATCTCCCGGACTTTTCCAAGTATACCTCCTCCTCTTGTGATTCTTGAACAGGGTATCCAGCATTACTAGCTGAAACTTGTTATAGAACTGAATTAGTCTTTCTCCTCTTTTATTCCTTGTCCCAAGCCCATATTCTCCTGTAACCTTTTCTTCTACTGCTTCCCCTACCACTGCATTCCAGTCGCCCATGACTATTACATTTTCGTCCCCCTTTACATACTGCATTACCCTTTCAATATCCTCATACACTTTCTCTATCTGTTCATCTTCAGCCTGCGACGTCGGCATGTATACCTGAACTATCGTTGTCGGTGTTGGTCTGCTGTCGATTCTGATTAGAACAACCCAGTCACTGAACTGTTCACAGTAACAGACCCTCTGCCCTACCTTCCTATTCATAACGAATCCTACACCTGTTATACCATTTTCTGCTGCTGTTGATATTACCCGATACTCATCTGACCAGAAATCCTTGTCTTCCTTCCACTTCACTTCACTTCACTGACTCCTACTATATCTAGATTGAGCCTTTGCATTTCCCTTTTCAGATTTTCTAGTTTCCCTACCACGTTCAAGCTTCTGACATTCCACGCCCCGATTCGTAGAACATTATCCTTTCTTTGATTATTCAATCTTTTTCTCATGGTAACCTCCCCCTTGGCAATCCCCTTCCGGAGATCCGAATAGGGGGCTATTCCGGAATCTTTTGCCAATGGAGAGATCATCATGACACTTCTTCAACTACAGGCCACTTGTCCTGTGGATACACGTTACGTGTCTTTAACTCAGTGGTTTCCATTGCCTTCTGCATCCTCATGTCGTTAATCATTGCTGATTCTTCCGCCTTTAGGGACAATTTCCCACCCGTAGAACAAGAGAGTGCCCTGAACCTATATCCGCTCCTCCGCCCTCTTTGACAAGGCCGTTGGCAAAATGAGGCTGACTTCTTATGCATATAGATACAAAATTAACACTGCTTTAAGCTCATTTTGTTTTCTTTAAAATGGAACTATGTACAAAATCATGTCTGCTATAACATGAACAAGTTATATTATTATACATGACGTTGATTTCGTAAAGTTGCCATACCTTCGTATAGTTAGAGTGAAGGAGTTCGTAAATATATAATGATCAATGTTGAATACCGTATTTAAATACAATAGCACTTCCTACATTGATTTACATACATTTTTGAATGAAGTACTTTAAAACAGGGTTCCATATTCAACGCCACACAGCCAGCTCTGTTCCCACTGATAACGTGTCTCTTTGCGAGATGTTTCCCCTGTTTCTTTCTTTGATTTTGAAGACCAAACGGAACATACAGGGAGCCATATTTTTTGCTTGTGGGTGGTAAATTTCTGCAGGAAATGTCTTTTAGAAAACATCGTCCTTGTAAAACACATCTAACTCTTTACTCGCATGAAGTGTTGAGTGCTACTGACAAAGGAATTTCGAATTGATTCCGTATTTCTGGATTTCCGGAAATTGACACTGTACCACACAAGTGGCTTGTAGTGAAAATGCGTACTTATGGAATATCGTCTCAGTTATGTGACTGGATTCGTGATTTCGTGTCAGAGAGGTCACAGTTCGTAGTAACTGAGGGAAAGTCATCGAGTAAAATGGAAGTGATTTCTGGCGTTCCCCAAGGTAGTGTTATAGGCCCTTTGCTGTTCCTTATCTATATAAACGATTTGGGAAACAATCTGAGGAGCCGTCTTAGGTTGTTTGCATATGGCTCTGTTGTTTATCAACTAGAAAAGCCATGAAAAGATCAAACCAAATTGTAGAACGATTTAGAAAAGATATCTGTATGGTGCGATAGTTGGCAATTGGCCCTAAATAACAAAAAGTGTGAATTCATCCACATGAGTGCTAAGAGGAATCCGTTAAACTTCTGTTACGCAGTAAATTAGTGAAATCTAAAGATCGTGAATTCAACTAAATGCCTATGAATTACAGTTACGAACAACTTAAATTGGAAGGAACAGGTAGAAAATGTTGGGGTAAGGCTAACTAAGGACACTTAGTTTAATTGGCAGTACACTTAGAAAATGTAACAGACCTACTAAGGAAACTGCCTACGCTACACTTGTCCGTCTCCTTTAAGAATACTGCTGCGCGGTGTGGGATCCTTACTAGATAGGACTGAGGTAGTACATCGAAAGAGTTCAAAGAAGTGCAGCGCGTTTTGTATTATCGCGATATGTGGCAGAGAGCGTCACTGAAATGATAAAGGATTTGGGGTGATTACAACAAAGGCGTTTTTCGTTGCGGAGGAATGTTCTCACGAAATTCGCATTACAGTTTTCTCCTCCGAATGCGAAAGTATATTGTTGACGGCGACCTACATAAGGAGAAAGGATCACCACGATAAAATAAGGAAAATCAGAGCTCGTTCGGAAAGATATAGGTGTTCGTTCTTTCCGCGTGCTATACGAGAGTGGAATAATAGAGAATGGTGAAAGTGCTTCGATAAACCCTCTGTCAGACACTTAAATATGATTTGCAGAGCATCCATGTAGTTGAGGGTGAAGATATAGATTGATATTGAAATCAGTTTTGTCATTTTCTTGGTCTGAAATGAACCGTATAACCACGATGCGTTCGATACTCCTAATACGAGAATATGAAAAACTGTTTCCGCCTCCATTTTGCGGTTCTGTGCCTGAACAAATTGTACTGTTGTTGCCTTCAAAGACGCCTGTGTCGTCCAAAACATCTTCACCATCTAGAGCATCGACAATGTCTCCAAAATTCAGTAAATCGGCAATATCTTCATCAGATTGACAACGGCGCGCCACTTCTCTCATACAGTATGGCAATAATGTGCTCCATCCGCAGGCGGAAACGGTGACTTGTAACAAACGAAATACCAACAAATCAAGATGGACGTTCAGACCATCTATGCGCGCAACTAATAAATAGTTAGTTAGTTATGGTTCAAATGGCTGTGAGCACTATGGGACTCAACTGCTGTGGTCATCAGTCCCCTAGAACTTAGAACTACTTAAACCTAACTAACCTAAGGACATCACACACATCCATGCCCGAGGCAGGATTCGAACCTGCGACCGTAGCAGTCGCACGGTTCCGGACTGCGCGTCTAGAACCGCGAGACCACCGCGGCCGGCAAGTTAGTTAGTGACTTAGTTGCGCGTTACACTGATCAGTCTCACAGTAACCGTTATGATGCGGAACGCTTCAAGTGCATAAGAAATGCAAACATTAATCAAGGCTTTTTTTAAGCTTAAAATTTTTATTACCTACCCCATTCCATTAAATGGCACAGAAATGTATACCTATACATTTATTTATTCCTGTTCAAAAATTCATATATTTTTGAAACTATTATTGCTGTCTTACATTTTATTTCGTCTGTTAATTTATCGAAAAGGTTTACATTAGCATATTTTACCCCTTTCTGTGCCAAAGGTAGGTTAAGTAGAGGATAGTGTAAATCTTTTCTTTCTGCTGGTATTGTTGATAACAAATTTCATTACTGAGTAAATGTGCTCTGAGGCTGTTGTAAGAATTCCTAATCTTTTAAACAGATCCCTACAAGACGTGCGACTATGAGCCCTACATATTACTCCATCCACTTTCTTTTGAGCAGTGAATACTTTTTGCCTAAGTTTTGTGTTACCCTGAAATATTATTCCGTATGACATCAGACAGTGAAAGTACGCAAAGTATGTTAGCTTGGTAATTTCTACATCCTCAAATTAGCAATTATTCTGATTGGAAAAGTTTCTGAACCTCGTCGCTTTAGGAAATCAAAAATATGAATTTTCCAATTAAAATTTCGATCTACACATACACCCAAAAACTTAATATGCTCTATCCTGGCTACTGACTTCTGTTGATCTGTTATATTTATTGAAGCAAGTGCACTCGTTGCAGTAGAAAATTGGATGCACTCTGTTTTTTCAAAGTTCAGGGCAAGTGCATTCGCAGGAAACCCATCAATAACTTTTGCAAGGACATTATTTGTATAATTTTCTATTGGAGTTTCTTTTACTGGATTAATAATGATACTTGTATCACCAGCGAACAGTTTCACTTTATGAAACTTCCTGGCAAATTAAAACTGTGTGCCCGACCGAGACTCGAACTCGGGACCTTTGCCTTTCGCGGGCAAGTGCTCTGCCATCTGAGCTACCCAAGCACCACTCACGCCCCATCCTCACAGCTTTACTTCTGCCAGTACCTCGTCTCCTACCTTCCAAACTTTACAGAAGCTCTCCTGCGAACCTAGCAGAACTAGCACTCGTGAAAGAAAGGATACCGTGGAGACATGGCTTAGCCACAGCCTGGGGCCCGTGAAAGGCACAGGTCCCGAGTTCGAGTCTCGGTTGGGCACACATTTTTAATCTGCCAGGAAGTTTCATATCAGCGCAGACTCCGCTGCAGAGTGAAAATCTCATTCTAGTGTCACTTTTAGTTTCTTATTTCAGATAAGAAGGGAGGTCATTCACATATATCAGGAACAGATGGGGACCTATGATCGAACCCTGTGGAACACCTCATGTAATTTCACCCCAATTAGATGAACAAGAAAACTTTCTTAAATCACTTAAGCCATATAAAGAAACTTTTAACTTCCTGATCTGTAAATATGACCTAAACCACTCATATGCTGTTCCATTTATATCGTAGAATTGTGATTTCTGTACCATAATGTCACAGTTCACACAATGAGATGCTTTGGATAAGTCACAGAAAATTCCTATTGGTGACATTTTACTATTTAAAGACTCTATTATGTGAGCAGTGAAAGTGTATATTGCTGTTTCAGTAGAACAGCATTCCTGAAATCCAGACTGTGATTTACTAACTATGTCATTACTGTTGAGACAGCTAACCACTCTTGAGTACATTACTTTCTCGACGATTTTTGAAAATGCTGTAAGCTAAGATACTGGCCGGTAATTATTGACATCTGTGGTGTCCCCTTTTTTGTAGAGAGGTTTGACAGTGGCGTATTTTAAACTGTCTGGGAAAATATCTTGAGTTAGTGATGCATTAGATATGTGCTCAGAAGATCAGCTGTAACTGCTCCACATTGTTTTAATACCTTGTTAGAGTATTACTCTACTCCAACAGAACATTTATTTTTCAAAGAGTTAACAATTTTCCTTATTTCACAAGATATTGTTAGATGAAAATGAATTTGACAAGGATTTCTCAAAACTGGCTCTTCCATGTACTGCTTGGCTTTTTCTTTTGAACTATTCTCAGCAATTTTTTCACCCTCAGAATGTGCACTTGTTGCAGTAGAAAATTAGATGCACTGTGTTTTTTCATAGTTCAGAGCAAGTGCATTCACAGGAAACCAATCAATAACTTTTGCAAAGACATTATTTGTATCGTTTTGTATTGGAGTTTCTTTTACTGGGTTAATAATGACGCTTGTATGGTTCTTAAATGCTTTAGTAACTTGTGTACTGCTGGTTAAGATGGTCTCATTCAATAGTAATACTACCTACCCCAGTGGTAACTTTTGCTGTCTCTTCTAACAGTATAAACAAAACGTATTGATAGAGGTGAACAAACAATGCACAGCAGTTTTTAATCAGCAAAATACGCTTGCCTGTAGAATCTACAGACTTGACGCTGAGAGAGTTAACTAATTCCATGTCCATAGGTAGGAGTAATGGAAATTTAGTTGACACCCACTCAGGATACAATATTAAGGGCCCCATAACCTCATTTTATTAAATTCCTTTGGGTGACTTAATTAAGCAGCGCGCGCACCTGAAGAGCGATTTGTTTCTGTAGCTGTATCTGCCAGTTGAGTCAGGTGAAAATAAAAACAGACGTATCGTGGGTACTCTCAGGGTATACACGAAAGTTTGTGTGGAACGCTGTTTTCTGTTCACAGACAGTCCCGATGAGAGTGGCAGTTTGCTGCCGTGGATATCGCTCAGCCCTCAATGCAGCATGTGAACCAGTCTGCAATCCTGATTGCTCACCCCCAAAAGTCTGCGTTGCTCCAAACAGGTATGTTGAAGCTTCTCTGTTCTCTCTCCCCCTCCCTCCCTTCAGTGTTTTGGTTTTCCACTACCTCCGTTTCCTCATGTCCACCTTCCTCACCTCCTTAACTGTACCACTCTTCTTTATCACCTCTCCTTCCTTAATTTCCTCTAATGTTTCCTTTCTCTTTTCTCCTTTTCCCTAACTTTTCCCACCCTTCATCTCCTTCTGCTTCCATAGCAGCCTCTCTCCATAGCAGCAACGACCACTATTCCGTATTTTACTGCCTTCGTCTAGTCCCTTAATCTGCTGCTCTTAGCACTCACAAATTTTGCTCTTTCCTTCATTGCTCTCTTCCTGCTACCCTCGTTTCTTTCTTCACTTCATTTAAATCGCTTGCCATGTCTTATTTATGAAGTCCATTCCTTATTTTGTCAAGCCTGTGTTCATAAATGTAGTGAGGTGAGAAACGTCATTAGATGCATCCTAATTTCGCGTGAAACCCATTTTGTCCGGTATAGTGCAGCAACTCGACATTTTATGGACTAAAAAAGTCATAGGAAGCTCTTTGCAGAAATATTGAGCAATACTTCCTCTATAGCCATCATAATTGTGAAAGTGTTGCTTGTGCAGGATTTTGTGCACAAACTGACGTTTAGGTTATGTCCTATAAATGTTGGACGCAACTCATGTCAGGCAATCTAGGTGGCGAAATCGCCCTCCCCCCTTGACCCCCCCTTCCCCAGTTGTCCAGAATGTTCTTCAACCAGTCCTGAACAATTGTGGTCTGGTGACATAGCGCACTGTCATTCATAAAAATTCCATTGTAAGAAACATGACGTCACGAATGACTGAAAATTGTGTCCAAGTAGCCGAACACAAACATTTCCAGTCAATTATCGCTTTAGTGGTACCAGAGGACTAGTCCTTTTCATGCAGACCCCGCGAAGTCATGGACCCAAGTTGACAACAAGCCATTGTGCAAGCTGGTGGTGGCTCCATAATGGTGTGGGCTGCCTTTACATGAAATTGACTGGGTCCTGTGATATCACTAAAGCGACAACTGACTGGAAACAGTTGTGGCTCCATAATGGTGTGTGATGTGTTTACATGCAATGGACTGGGTCGTCTGGATATTTGGCCATTTGGCGACCATTTTCAGCCATTCATGGACTTCATGTTCCCAAACGACAATGGAATTTTTGTGGATGACAATGCACCATGCCAACGCGCCACAATTGTTCCCGATTGGTTTGAAGAATATTCTGGAGAGTGGGAGTAAATGATGTGGGCACCCAGATCGCCTGACATGAAACACACCGGACATTTACAGGACATAATCGATAGGTCAGTTCATGTCCAAAATCCTGCACAGGCAACACTTTGGCAAGGCTAACGAGATAGCATGGCTCCATATTTCTGCAGAGGACTTCCAACGGCTTGACAAGCCCATACCACATCGAGCTGTTTGGCCAAAAGGACGTCTGGCGCGAGATTAGGATGTATTATTTATCCAGTATTTAGCCATAATTGTAATTTTTCCTTTAAGAATGGTATATTTTCTGAACTATTGAAATAGTCAGCAGTGAAGCCGCCTTATAAAAAGGGAGAATGTAGATAATTACAGTGTTTGCCAAATTGTTGGAAAGGCTGCGTATGTAAGAATAATTGATCATTTTAGGTGAGTATTACATAATTTGCCATCAAATACATTTAGGCTTTAGAAGTGGTTTAACAATTGAAAATTCTATATTATCTTTTCTCTGTGAGGTACTGGATGGATTAAACAAAAGGTTTCTAGCGCTAGGCATATTTTTTTATTTAACTAACAACTAAGGAGCTTGGTAGTGTTGATCACAAAATATTGCTCCAGAAGTTGGATCATTACAGAATATGGGGAGTAGCTCACAATTGCTTCACCTCTTACTTTAACAACAGACAGGAAAAGGTCACAGTGCTGAGAATGGCTGTGATATGGGGTTTGGGTGGGGTATGGTCAAATGGGGGGTGCCCCCAGGGTTCAGTGTTGAGACCACTCCTGTTCCTTTTTTATATAAATGATATGCCTTCTATCATTATGGGTATTTCTAAAATATTTGTGCTTTCTGATGACACTAGCTTGGTAGTGAAGGATGTCGTGTGCAACATTGGTTCTGTTTCAAATAGTGCAGTTCATGACATAAGTTTATCGCTTCTAGGAAATAATCTAACGCTAAATTACAGTAATACTCAGTTTTTACAGCTTATAACATACAATTCAACAAAAGCCGACGTTTCATTTTCACAGAGTAGTCATATTATTAGTGAAACTGAACAGTTCAAATTTTTAGGTGTTCAGATAGAGAGTAAACTGTCGTCGAAATCCCACATTCATGATCTTGTTCTAAGACTTAATGCCACCATTTTTATTATTCTATCAGTATCCGAAGTAAGTGATCGTTTCACACAAAAATTAGTCAACTTTTACCTCTTTTCATTTGCGTATGTCGTATAGTACTATATTTTGGGTTAACTCTTCCTATTGTAAAAGAATATTTTTGTCTCAGAAACAGGCATTTCGGGCAGTAAGTGGTGTAAGTTCACGAACCTCTTGTCGAGTCCTGTTCAGTAGTCTGGGTATTCTGACGTTGGCTTCCCTATGTATACATTCTTTACTACCTTCCTTGTTAACAGTGTCAGCTCATTCCCAAGAATTAGCAGCTTTCACTGAATTAATACTCGGCAGAAATCCAACCTGTATTTGGATCGGACTTCCTTAACTCTTGTGCAGAAAGGTGGGCAGTATATTGCTGCATCCATTCTCAATGAGCTACCACAAGAATTTAAAAATCTCATCAGTAATCCATGCTGTGTCAAATCGAAACTGAAGAGTTTCCTCATGGGTCACTCCTTCTATTCTGTTGAGGAGTTACTTGAAAAATTAAGGTCATTCTTATATTATGTTGTTGACTGGGTTTACTTAAACCTATGGCTTTATTTTTTTGGGTTCATAATTACGTTGTAATTTCATGTACTGACAGGTTCCATGACCTTGGAGATTTGCCCCTCAATTTGGTTCTACGGAGCTAGATGTGTAAATAAATAACAAATAAAATCTCATGACTTTTGTCACCTCAGTTTGACAGAATTGTTACATTATGATTTATTTCGTTACCTTTTGCTGTAAACATTGCTACTTCGCTCTATTAAGGGAGTTGGAGTATGGGGGCTAAGAAGTATCTGAGTTATCAGTAATGAGAGTCGTGAGAGAATGGAAATGTATTCTTGAGCGACGTCACGAACATTGAGTATTACGTCCGCTTGCGCTCCTTGCAAGTATTCTCAGTGCAAAACGGCCACAAGGATTAACAGTCTATTAAACAGAATGAACTACTCTGAAACGAGCCGATGGGGTCCATAGCTTCCTAATATAAGAACACTCAAGAAACGATCTTGATTGGCCCCTCAAAAATGGTCAGATTTCGAGACGTAAAATCAGAATGACTATAATTTAAATGTGTGAATGGATTTCGAGTAATATTTTCAGTCGGCTTAATAAAGCAATTTTTGACTGTTTGCTGATGCTCTTTCACGCAGTTGTGGATGTCCCAGCCACCTCGCCGAGGACAGTGGCGGCCGCTGTGTTGAGCGTTTGTGTTTGAATCGGGAGTGCAAACACGGCAAGTGCAACCCAAAGGGCTTCTGTGTCTGTGAAAGTGGCTACCGTCCACAAGGTAAGCAACTGGAAACAATTGTTAAGTACAGTGTAAGACATCTCAGTGTGTGTTGCTGTGAAAGTAAAGGACCAACTAGAAAATATGAATATTGGTAGTACTAGTGTAGCCTGTGGTCGAAATTCGACCTACTGTGTCAGGAGACCTGACCTGTGATTAAAAAAAAGGGTCACCTATCTTCAAGGGATACACTCCACGTAAAACTGAAATCTACCCTCAGAAGCGACCCATAGCAAATGCTGCATTGTAGCTACGAATACTCTTGACATAATTCTTTGATTTTTCTGTAGCTGTTCGAACATTTGAAGTGAGTCCTCGATGCAGTGTGTTGAAAAATAAATTTTGCGTTAACGGTGACAACTTGACCTATGACAACATGACGTGGATGACCTACATTACGCAATCTGGAGTGTAAATTAACCATACCGCAATCATAGCTCTCAAAATTATTTGGAATTACATTCAGTGAACATTAAAATGTATCTTTCAAAACAAAAAAGGATTATCATTATCAACTTCTACATTATTCCTGTTACCTTGTCTATGTAAAAATTGTCTCTCTCCAGCTCTTCAACTTTCAGTGCGAGCCGTTAGCGTTCTTCAACGAGGCACAACGTAAAACAGATAATGTTTCCGTATAACAAGGGACGTTGTAGCTACTCAAAATAAAGATACTGAAAATTAGAAACACTAAATTTTTGTGGTGACGGCAGCAAACGAACACAGAGTTAGTTCCGTTGTAACGTAACTACAACAAATAAAAAATATGTTCGTCTGTGAAAATGGACTCGATGAGTAATCTAACCTGCATAACGCTGTGTGCGTGTTTTATGACTGTCGGTTTCACTGTCATTTAAGCCCTCAACAGATCGTTACATGAAAAACTTAAAACATGTGGATAAGCTATCTGAGTGCGTGTTTGAATAAGAATTTACAAATGATACAGAATCTGGCCCGTGCAACGGAATTTACTGGATTAGAGTACGTGAAATGTTGTGGTGTGTCAGTGTCTCTATTTTGGCCCTAAGTTTTGCACTCACCTATTTAGATGACTGCCTTTCTGCATGTGGTTTACAGCAATTTGCAGCAGTATGCAGCAGCAGCAGTGGCTAAAGCTTATTGTTACTGAGAATGAGTTTAATAAGAAGGAGTTTGCTTGGGTCCTGTGAACTACTTAATAACTTGTAAGAAGGAATTCCATAAATTACGTCTATTTAAAAACTTGAGAGATCGCCATGACCAATAATAGTTTCACAAGTATTAATAATGGCAAAATGCCTGACAATGGAATTATAAGTTCAAAATTGTTCAAATGTGTGTGAAATCTTTTGGGACTGAACTGCTAAGGCCATCAGTCCCTAAGATTACACACTACTTAACCTAAATTATCTTAAGGACAAACACACACACACCCATGCCCGAGGTAGGACTCGAACCTCCGCCGGGACCAGCCGCACAGTCCATGACTGCAGAGCCTAAGACCGCTCGGTTAATCCCGCGCGGCGGCCTTGTAAGTATCAATAACGGCTCAGTGCCAGATTAATAAATTATTTCAATTTCAAAGTTACATTAACTTATGATAACCATAGCATATTTATGAATTAGATGTGGAGAATATTAATTATTATTTGGAGAATAAGGAATAATTACTATTTGGAGGATGAGGCTTCTTTGACTGACAAGCAAAAACATGAGATTATTGCAAAGCCGGACTAACAATCACGAGCCTAACTGTGCAATTGCACTTTACGCAGTGGTTGCGAATTTTACCTTGAATTCCATCTTCATGCGTAACTAAGCCATCTAAATCTATCCTGGCCATATAAATGGAATCAGGCCTTGAGTGTGGTAAGATCT
Organism: Schistocerca gregaria; assembly: GCF_023897955.1. Classification (NCBI taxonomy): domain Eukaryota; kingdom Metazoa; phylum Arthropoda; class Insecta; order Orthoptera; family Acrididae; genus Schistocerca; species Schistocerca gregaria. The sequence continues at coordinate 206,012,635 of NC_064929.1, read as the reverse complement.
GCCATCACCGACGCCTTCTGTCCCCCAGCTCTCGACTGCAATGCTACTTCCAACTCTTTCAGACAGACCTCGTCTCACAACAGTGCTTAGAATCGCGCTACCGTGTTCCGCCCTCACATTGTTACTATCGATATCTGAGTGCTTATTTATTTACGAAGAGAATCGCGGAATATTGCACAATACAAAGAACAACGTTAAGTTGGCTATATTGTTTTCAGTACTCAGTGCAACATTTAATCAATGTAATGACGAGTTCTGACACACTCCTTACACCGTTTATTCTTGCACCAAAGTAAGTGAAAGAAACGGCACTTCGTTTTCCACTGTTGACAAAATAAACGGCGTAGCATTTGCGGCATAGTAACTATCTGGTATGCGTGTGTTATTGCAAATGAACTACTGCAACATTTAAGGGGGGGTAGGACGTTAAACGGGCCGACTTGGAGCAGGAGAGGCACCACAGGACATTTTAATTTGCAGTGCCTCTACTTTTACAAATAAATTCATAAAACTTTGTCAGCATGACCAGGAAGGATTGAGGACTCACACTCATAGCAGTGGAAGTTCAAAAAGGTAGCAAAATAACTTTCATTTACATGTGAAATTTCATCATTTTTTCACTTACTACTGGCTGCATTTGTTTCTGTAGGTACACTTTTCTTCCTAAGTAAGAGAAATTCTTCGATGAATTTTGCACAGCGTACAAACAGTACGTACAGGTGTATGAAACTCTAGAATTTCCCAAATCTATTAAAAACTGTGGTAAAAATTGAGATAATTAACTATAAAATTTGAGTTTTTTCTAAACAAGAAGTTTAAAATGTATTCATTAATTTTTTCATAAATTAAATAAACTCTAGAGTGTCGTACACATGTAACTATAGTTTGTATGCTGTGCAAAATTCAACGAAGAATCGCTCTTACTTAGGAAGAGAAGTGTACCTATAGCAACAAATGTAGCCAGTAGTTAGTGAAAAAATGATGAAATTTCACATGTAAAAAAATGTATTTTGTTACGTTTTTGAGCTTCCCCTACTATGAGTATGAATCCTGAATCCTACCTGATCATGTTTACAAAGTTTTATGAATTTATTGATAAATTTATAGACAGTGCAAATTAAAATGTCCTGTGGTGCCTCTCCTGCTCCACGTCGGCCCGTTTGACGTCCTACCCCCCTTAAACATAAACGTCCCTAGAATCCAAATTCACCAAACTTTGTTATTTTCCAGTGTCCTTTCTACCAAAACACCTAATCGGTGTGCATGGTGGAATTTGGTAGCAATGTGAGAGACAAGGGGGAAATACACTCCTGGAAATGGAAAAAAGAACACATTGACACCGGTGTGTCAGACCCACCATACTTGCTCCGGACACTGCGAGAGGGCTGTACAAGCAATGATCACACGCACGGCACAGCGGACTCACCAGGAACCACGGTATTGGCCGTCTAATGGCGCTAGCTGCGCAGCATTTGTGCACCGCCGCCGTCAGTGTCAGTCAGTTTGCCGTGGCATACGTAGCTCTATCGCAGTCTTTAACACTGGTAGCATGCCGCGACAGCGTGGACGTGAACCGTATGTGCAGTTGACGGACTTTGAGCGAGGGCGTATAGTGGGCATGCGGGAGGCCGGGTGGACGTACCGCCGAATTGCTCAACACGTGGGGCGTGAGGTCTCCACAGTACATCGATGTTGTCGCCAGTGGTCGGCGGAAGGTGCACGTGCCCGTCGACCTGGGACCGGATCGCAGCGACGCACGGATGCACGCCAAGACCGTAGGATCCTACGCAGTGCCGTAGGGGACCGCACCCAGCAAATTAGGGACACTGTTGCTCCTGGGGTATCGGCGAGGACCATTCGCAACCGTCTCCATGAAGCTGGGCTACGGTCCCGCACACCGTTAGGCCGTCTTCCGCTCACGCCCCAACATCGTGCAGCCCGCCTCCAGTGATGTCGCAACAGGCGTGAATGGAGGGACGAATGGAGACGTGTCGTCTTCAGCGATGAGAGTCGCTTCTGCCTTGGTGCCAATGATGGTCGTATGCGTGTTTGGCGCCGTGCAGGTGAGCGCCACAATCAGGACTGCATACGACCGAGGCACACAGGGCCAACACCCGGCATCATGGTGTGGGGAGCGATCTCATACACTGGCCGTACACCTCTGGTGATCGTCGAGGGGACACTGAATAGTGCACGGTACATCCAAACCGTCATCGAACCCATCGTTCTACCATTCCTAGACCGGCAAGGGAACTTGCTCTTTCAACAGGACAATGCACGTCCGCATGTATCCTGTGCCACCCAACGTGCTCTAGAAGGTGTAAGTCAACTACCCTGGCCAGCAAGATCTCCAGATCTGTCCCCCATTGAGCATGTTTGGGACTGGATGAAGCGTCGTCTCACGCGGTCTGCACGTCCAGCACGAACGCTGGTCCAACTGAGGCGCCAGGTGGAAATGGCATGGCAAGCCGTTCCACAGGACTACATCCAGCATCTCTACGATCGTCTCCATGGGAGAATAACAGCCTGGATTGCTGCGGAAGGTGGATATACACTGTTCTAGTGCCGACATTGTGCATGCTCTGTTGCCTGTGTCTATGTGCCTGTGGTTCTGTCAGTGTGATCATGTGATGTATCTGACCCCAGGAATGTGTCAATAAAGTTTCCCCTTCCTGGGACAATGAATTCACGGTGTTCTTATTTCAATTTCCAGGAGTGTATTTATCATTTGCCTGTGTCTACTCCCGTTTACATGTCTAATGGCTATGAATTCACATAATTTCTTTGTGCACAACTGTGGTGAAGCACCTTTCTCAATAAGTAAGTTATGAAACTTACTTGGCCTCCTTGCATAATTTATTTTAAAAAGAGTTACTTTTATTTACGAAATCACGTGTTAATTTTTTGATATCGATAATGTTTCTTTTATTATTGTACTAGCTGACACACCGGGCATTTCCTGTAGATTCATTTTGCCAGTTTTCTATTAGAAACGAAAATGAAAACGACAAATAAACTTCGTTTGTAGTAATGTGGCCAACGGTCTTGCTGCAGTGGTAACACCGGTCCCCTTTAAGCGCTGTCGGGCTGGGCTAGCACTTGGATGGGTGACCATCGTGTCTGCCGAGCGCTGTTGGCGAGCGGGGTGCACTCAGCCCTTGTGAGGCAAACTGAGGAGCTGCTTGACTGAGAAGTAGCGGCTCCGGTCTCGTAAACTGACCTACGGCCGGGAGAGCGGTGTGCTGCCCACATGCCTCTCCGTATACGCATCCAGTTACGCCTATGAGCTGAGGATGACACGGCGGCCGGTGGGTACGGTTGAGCCTTCCAAGACTTGCTCGGACGGAGTTTAGTTTGTAGTGCTGTATCGAAAAATTTCATTTCCATACTCTCATGAAAACAGACGTGCAAATACACTACTGGCCATTAAAATTGCTACACCAAGAAGAAATGCAGATGATAACGGGTATTCATTGGACAAATATATTATACTAAAACTGACATGTGATTACATTTTCACGCAATTTGGGTGCATAGATTCTGAAAAATCAGTACCCAGAACAACCGCCTCTGCCCGTAATAACGGCCTGGGCAATGACTCAAACAGAGCTTGGATGGCGTGTACAGGTACAGCTGCCCATGCAGCTTCAACACGATACCACACTTCATCAAGAGTAGTGACTGGCGTATTGTGACGAGCCAGTTGCTCGGCCACCATTTACCAGACGTTTTCAATTGCTGAGAGATCTGGAGAATATGCTGGACAGGGCAGCAGTCGAATATTTTCTGTATCCAGAGAGGCCCGTACAGGACCTGCAACTTGCGGTCGTGCATTATCCTCCTGAAATGTAGGGTTTCGCAGGGATCGAAAGAAGGGTAGAGCCACAGGTCGTAACACATCTGAAATGTAACGTCCACTGTTCAAAGTGCCGTCAATGAGAACAAGAGGTGACCGAGACGTGTAACCAATGACATCCCATACCATAACACCGAGTGATATGCCAGTATGGCGATGACGAATACACGTTTCCAATTTGAGTTCACCGCGATGTTGCCAGACACGGATGCGAACATCATGATGCTGTAAAGAGAACCTCGATTCATCCGAAAAAACGACGTTTTGCCATTCGTGCACGCAGGTTCGTCGTTGAGTACACCATCGCAGGCGTTCCTGTCTGTGATGCAGCGTCAAGGGTAACGGCAGCCACGGTGTCCGAGCTGATAGTCTTTTAACACTGGTAGCATGCCGCGACAGCGTGGACGTGAACCATATGTGCAGTTGACGGACTTTGAGCTAGGGCGTATAGTGGGCATGCGGGAGGCCGGGTGGACCTACCGCCGAATTGCTGAACACGTGGGGCGTGAGGTCTCCACAGTACATCGATGTTGTCGCCAGTGGTCGGCGGAAGGTGCACGTGCCCGTCGACCTGGGACCGGACCGCAGCGACGCACGGATGCACGCCAAGACCGTAGGATTCTACGCAGTGCCGTAGGGGACCGCACCCAGCAAATTAGGGACACTGTTGCTCCTGGGGTATCGGCGAGGACCATTCGCAACCGTCTCCATGAAGCTGGGCTACGGTCCCACACACCGTTAGGCCGTCTTCCGCTCACGCCCCAACATCGTGCAGCCCGCCTCCAGTGGTGTCGCGACAGGCGTGAATGGAGGGACGAATGGAGACGTGTCGTTTTCAGCGATGAGAGTCGCTTCTGCCTTGGTGCCAATGATGGTCGTATGCGTGTTTGGCGCCGTGCAGGTGAGCGCCTCAATCAGGACTGCATACGACCGAGGCACACAGGGCCAACACCCGGCATCATGGTGTGGGGAGCAATCTCCTACACTGGCCGTACACCTCTGGTGATCGTCGAGGGGACACTGAATAGTGCACGGTACATGCAAACCGTCATCGAACCCATCGTTCTACCATTCCTAGACCGGCAAGGGAACTTGCTGTTCCAACAGGACAATGCACGTCCGCATGTATCCCGTGCCACCCAACGTGCTCTAGAAGGTGTAAGTCAACTACCCTGGCCAGCAAGATCTCCAGATCTGTCCCCCATTGAGCATGTTTGGGACTGGATGAAGCGTCGTCTCACGCGGTCTGCACGTCCAGCACGAACGCTGGTCCAACTGAGGCGCCAGGTGGAAATGGCATGGCAAACCGTTCCACAGGACTACATCCAGCATCTCTACGATCGTCTCCATGGGAGAATAGCAGCCTGCATTGCTGCGAAAGGTGGATATACACTGTACTAGTGCCGACATTGTGCATGCTCTGTTGCCTGTGTCTATGTGCCTGTGGTTCTGTCAGTGTGATCATGTGATGTATCTGACCCCAGGAATGTCTCAATAAAGTTTCCCCTTCCTGGGACAATGAATTCACGGCGTTCTTATTTCAATTTCCAGGAGTGTATATTAGATTTCGTTACTCAATAACCACACCTGTATCATTTGTCGCCAAAGTTGGCAGCGAAAAGAATCAATGCACTCTTGTTGTTGTTGTGGTCTTTAGTCCAGAGACTGGTTTGATGCAGCTCTCTATCCTGTGCAAGCCTCTTCATATACGAATAACCACTGCAACCCCCAATCACAAATCGTTTATATAGATAAGGAACAGCAAAGGGCCTATAACACTACCTTGGGGAACGTCATAAAACACTTCTGTTTTACTCGATGACTTTCCTTCAGTTACTACGAGCTGTGTCCTCTCTGACAGGAAATCACGAATCCAGTCACATAACTGAGAAGATATTCCACAATCACGCAATTTCACTACGAGCCGCTTGTGTGGTACAGTGTTAAAAGCCTTCCTGTAATCCAGAAATACGGAATCGATCTGAAATCCCTTGTCAATTGTACTCAACACTTCATGTGAATAAAGAGCTAGTTGTGTTTCACAGGAACGATGTTTACTAAAACCATGTTGACTGTATGGAAAGGACTGTGCCTCGTGATGACGGGGTGTTTTGTGATGCCCTTAGGTTAGTTAGGTTTAAGTAGTTCTACGTTCTAGGGTACTTATGACCATCGATGTTGAGTCCCATAGTGCTCAGAGCCATTTGAACCATTTTTGTGTGGAAAGGAGGTTGCTTACAAGTCACTCGTCCGACCTGTCCCAGAATATTGCCCAAGTGTGTGTGACCCGCACCAGACAGGACTAACAGGGGATGTTGAACGTGTACAGAGAAGGGTAGGTAGCACGAATGGTCACAGGTTTATCTAACCAATGGGAGACTGTCGCAGAGGTGCTGAAGAAACTGAACTGAAAGACTCTTGGAGGCAGACGTAAACTATCTATAGAAAGACTTCTTACAAAGTTTCAAGAATCGGCATCAAAATATGACCCTAGGAATATACTACAACCTCCTACGTATCATTCACACAGGTGTCGTGAGGGTACGATTACATTAATACCGCACTCCGTCTGTGAATGGAACGGGAAAAAACCATAATAACTGAAAGGGATGTTCCCTCTGTGATGCAGTGCCTCTCAGATTTAAGATGTCAACGTAGGCATAGGTTTATACTACCCCTGTATTTACGACTATTTGTTGCAACATTGTTGGGGATCTCAATTACTTTTTAGTATAATGCCAAATTTAAAAGCACTCAAAACCCCCAAGAATGGCTAAGTTTTACAGAAGCTCGGAATTCAGCGCGAAATTCGATGCGAGATGCTTTTAACAACGAAAGGATGTCTCGAAATCTGGCGGAAAGCCCTAAGAGAATCTGGCCATATGTACACCGGCACAAGATGCAGTCAACACCTTCACTGCGCGATAACACTTGCGATCTCAGTGATGACTGCGCCACTAAAGCTGGGTTACTAAACGCGGTTTTCCGAAACTCTACAGAAGACGAAGTAAATCTTCCAGAATTCGAACCAAGAACAGCTGCCAACACTAGCAGCTTGGAAGTAGATATCCTCTGTGTAGTGAAGTATCTTAAGTCATTCAATAAAGGCAAGGCTCCGGTCCAAATTGTATCTGTACACTTAGTAGTCATGTACAGCCGCTCTCATTGAAAGATCAATGCCTACAGATTGGAAAATTGGTGGTTAGTTCCTATGGGAACAAACTTCTTAGGTCATCGGTCCCTAGGCTTACACACTTTTAATCGAACTTAAACTAACTTACGCTAAGGACAAGACACACACCAATGTCCAAGGAAGGACTCTTACCTCCGATGGGGGCAGTTGTGCGAACCGTGGCAAGGCGCCCAAGACCGCCTGGCTACCCCGTGGGGCTACAGATTAGAAAGTTACACAAATCACACCAACACCCAAGAAAGGAAATAGGAGTAAATCACTGAATTAGAGATCCGTATCACTAACGTGGATTTGCAGTAGGACTTAGAAACATATACACTACCGGCCATTAAAATTGCTACACGACGAAGGTGACGTGCTACAGACGCGAAATTTAACCGACAGGAAGGAGATGCTGTGTAATGCAAATGAGTAGCTTTTCAGGGAATTCACACAAGGTTGGCGCCGGTGGCGACACCTAAAACATGCTGACATAACGAAAGTTTCCAACCGATTTCTCATACACAAACAGCAGTTGGCCGGCGTTGCTTGGTGAAACGTTGTTTTGCTGCCTCGTGTAAGAGGGAAAAATGCGTACTATCACGTTTCCGACTTCGATAAAGGTCGGATTGTAGCCTATCGCGATTCCGGTTTATCGTATCGCGGCATTGCTCTCCGCGTCGGTCGAGATCCGTAGACTGCTAGCAGAATATGGAATCGGTGGTTTCAGGAAGGTAATACGGAACGTCGTGCTGGATCCCAACGGCCTCGTATCACCAGCAGTCCAGATGACAGGCATCTTAACCGCATGGCTGTAACGGATCGTGCAGCCACGTCTCGATCCCTGAGTCAACAGACGGGGACGTTTGCAAGACAACAAACATCTGCACGAACAGTTCGACGACGTTTGCAGCAGCACGGACTATTAGCTCGGAGACCATGGCTGCGGTTACCCTTGACGCTGCATCACAGACAGGAGCGCCTGCGATGGCGTACTAAACGACGAACCTGGGTGCACGAATGGCAAAACGTCATTTTTTCGGATGAATCCAGATTCTGTTTACAACATCGTGATGATCCCATCCGTGTTTGGCGACATCGCGGTGAACGAACATTTGAGGCGTGCACTCGTCATCGCCATACTGGCGTATCACCGGCGTGATGGTATGGGGTGTCATTGGTTACACGTCTCGGTCACCTCTTGTTCACATTGACGGCAGTTTGAACGCTGGACGTAACATTTCAGATGTATTACGACCTGTAGCTCTACCCTTCATTCGATCCCTGCGAAAACCTACATTTCAGCAGGATAATGCACGACCGCATGTTGCAGGTCCTGTACGGGCCTTTATGGATACAGGAAATGTTCGACTGCTGCCCTGGCCAGCACATTCTCCAGATCTCTCTCCAACTGAAAACTTCTGGTCAATGGAGGCCGAGCAACTGGCTCGTCACAATACGCCAGTCACTACTCTTGATGAACTGTGGTATCGTGTTGAAGCTGCATGGGCAGCTGTACCTTTACACGCCATCCAAGCTCTGTTTGACTCAATGCCTAGGCGTATCAAGGCCGTTATTACGGCCAGAGGTGGTTGTTCTGGGTACTGATTTCTCAGGATCCATGCCCCCAAATTGCGTGAAAATGAAATCACATGTCAGTTCTAGTATAATATATTTGTCCAATGAATACCCGTTTATCATCAGCATTTCCTCTTGGTGTAGCAATTTTAATGGCCAGTAGTGTACTACGTTGGAACCCCGAAGAAAACGAATTGTTAACAAAACAGATTCAGAAAATATCGTTCTCGTGAAACACAACTAGCTCTTATTCTCACCAAGTAATGAGTGCTATCGACAGGAGATGTCAACTTGATTCCATACTTTTAGATTCTCGGCTACCGTTTTTACACCGTTCCTCACAAGAGATTTTTAATCCAATTGCCGGCCTATGGGGTGTTTCAGTTGTGGGTCTGGATTCACGATTTTCTGTCAGAAAGGTCACAGTTGTAGTAATTGCGGGAAAGTGTTATAGGCTCTCAGCCGTTCCTAGTCTGCATAAACGATTTAGGGGACAATCTGAGCAGATGATGCCGCCATTTAACACTTTGTAAAGTCATCAGATACTCAAAACCAATTGCAAAATTATTCATACATGATATCAGTATGGTGGGTAAAGTGAAAGTTGACTTTAAACAATGAAAAGTGTGAGGTTATCCACATTAGTACTAAAAGAAATCCGCTAAATTTCTACTACACGATGAATCACCCAAATCTAAAGCCTGTATGTTCAACTAAATACTTAAGGATTACAGTTACGAGTAACTTCAGTTGGAACGATCACACAGACAATGTTGTCGTTATAGCAAACCAAAAACGGCGATTTATTGGCAGAACACTTAGACGATGCAACAGGTGTAGTAAAGAGGTTGCCTACACTACCATTGTCCGCCCTCGAGTACTTCTCTGTGGTGTGGGATCCATATCAGTCGGAACTTACTGGAGGAGGACATAGAAAAAGTTCAAAGGACAGCTCGTTTTGTATTATCGCGAATAGGGGAGAGAGTGCCTTCTACATTATACGTGAATTGGGGTAGTAATCATTAAAACAAAGGTATATTTCGTCGCGGGAGGATCTTCTCGTGAAATTGCAGTCATCACCTTTATCCTCAGATTGCGGTAACATTTTGTTGGCATCAACCTCCATAGGGAGAAATGAAAATCATAAAAAGTAAATCAGAGCTCTCACAGGAAGATTTAAGTGTTCGTATCTCCTGCGCGCTGTTCGGGAGTGGAACGGTAGAGAAAAAGGTTGAAGGTGGTTTGATGAGCCCCCTGCCATGCAATTAATTCTGAATTGCAGAGTGCTAGTGTTGATGTAGATGCGTATATTACAGCCTTATTGAAGTCCGAGTGGTGTTGTTGTTGTTGCTGCTGTGGTTTTTAGTCCAGAGACTGGTTTGATGCAGCTCTCCATGCTACTCTACCCTGTGCATGCTGCTTCATCTCCCAGTACCTATTGCAGCCTACATCCTTCAGAATCTGCTTAGTGTATTCATCTCTTGGTCTCCCTGTACGATTTTTACCCTCCACGCTGCCCTCCAATACTAAATTGATGATCCCTTGATGCCTCAGAACATGTCCTACCAACCGATCCCTTCTTCTAGTCAAGTTGTGCCACAAACTCCTCTTCTCCCCAATTCCATTCAATACCTCCTCATTAGTTATGTGATCTACCCATCCAGTCTTCAGCATTCTTCTATAGCACCACATTTCGAAAGCTTCTATTCTCTTCTTGTCCGAACTATTCACTTCCATACACTCCATACAAATACTCTCAGAAACGACTTCCTGACACTTAAATCTATACTCGATGTTAACAAATTTCTCTTCTTCAGAGACGCTGTCCTTTCCATTGCCAGTCTACATTTTATATCGTCTCTACTTCGACCATCATCAGTTATTTTGCTCCCCAAATAACAAACCTCCTTTACTACTTTAAGTGTCTCATTTCCTAATCTAATTCCCTCAGCATCACCCCACTTAATTCGGCTACATTCCATTATCCTCGTTTTGGTTTCGTTGATGTTCATCTTATATTCTCCTTTCAAGACCCTGTCCATTCCGTTCAGCTGCTCTTCCAAGTCTTTGCTGTCTCTGACAGAAATACAATGTCATCGGCGAACCTCAACGTTTTTATTTCTTCTGCATGAATTTTAATTCCTACTCCGAATTTTTCTTTTGTTTCCTTTACTGCTTGCTCAATACACAGATTGAATAACATCGGGGATAGGCTACAACCCTGTCTCTCTCTCTTCCCAACCACTGCTTCCCTTTCATGCCCCTTTGCTCTTATAACTGCCATCTGATTTCTATACAAATTGTAAATATCCTTTCGCTCCCTGTATTTTACCCCTGCCACCTTCAGAAGTTGAAACAGAGTTTTCCAGTCAACATTGTCAAAAGCTTTCTCTAAGTCTACAAATGCTAGAAACTTAGGTTTGCCTTTTCTTAATCTAGCTTCCAAGATAAGTCGTAGGGTCAGTATTGCCTCACGTGTTCCAGTATCTCTGCGGAATCCAAACTGATTTTCCCGAGTGTATTTCGCTAATTTTACAGATTCGTATCAGTGACAAAGTCGTATAACTGTGTGTGTCTCTGGTGTTCTGTCTGTGATAATCTCTTGTGTGTCTGCTTCGTTGAGCTCCGATGTTGGTTTCCTGCTTCTCTCCGTGTCGTACATGACGCACCGATTTCGTCGTGAGTCAGCGCAGGCTTTATTGACTGACTTCCTCGTCTCCCTACAGCCAAGCGATAAGCGGTTATCTCTCGGCGTTTCCTCACAGCTGTTCCCGTTTCCTTGTACGGCCTCTCCATCTCTTGGCAAAGCGACTCGCTGCGTTACTGCGCACATTACGCACTTATCAGAAGATCCATCGTTTGCAGTTCGTTAATTTGCGTAGTTCGCTGCCATAGGCGTCTTCGAGGCATTGGTGGGCCCAGGTCGGGGGGGGAGGGGGGGGGAGGGGGGGGAGGGAATGTTGGGTGGGGGCGGGAATAAGGGGTCTCCCGCCCTCCTGGAATCTGGGCTAAACGACCCAGAGCAACGGGGCTCTTTTATCAATAGTAGATTACGATTCCATACCTGTTTGACGAAATTTAGGATTCCATTCCTTTTTCCAGCTATGTTTTAGCCGTGTTTTGCACGTCTGAAATACAAGTGCTGAGCCTATGGGATCGGCATATTGTATGCAAATATTTATTTAAATTTCACAATTTTCCAAGTTGTTCCTAAATGCTTTCGGAGATTATTTTGATTTTGAAACAGTTATCGTAAAAATCCCATTGTTTTACTTTACCGTAAGTATATTTCGCACATAACAATACTTTGTCACATTTCTTATAAAACTTCATTTCTGTTAAATCAAGAGCTGTTATACATTTTCGAAAACAAAAAAGTAAAATATAAAATATTTACAATTTTCGTGATATATTTCTACGCCGTAATTTCTGCAAAGCTCTGTTTCAAAATTATATGCAGTATATATAATTAATCATTTCTTTGTAAATTTTCAGCTCTCAAGACGTATGTTTTCTATGTGACTCATCGCTCTTGCAGGTAGAAAACTACACTACTGGCCATTAAAATTGCTACACCACGAAGATGACGTGCTACAGACGCGAAATTTAAATGACAGGAAGAAGATGCTGTGATATGCAAATTATTGCCTTTTCAGAGCATTCACACAAGGTTGGCGCCGGTGGCGACATCTGCAACGTGCTGACATGAGGAAAGTTTCCAACCGATTTCTCATACACAAACAGCAGTTGACTGGCGTTTGCTTGGTGAAACGTTGTTGTGATGCCTCGTATAAGAAGGAGAAATGCGCACCATCGCCTTTCCGATTTTGATAAAGGTCTGATTCTAGCCTATCGCGATTGCCGTTTATCGAATCGCGATGGAATCGGTCGGTTCAAGAGGGTGCTAAATCCCAACGGCCTCGTATCACTAGCAGTCGGAATGACAGGCATCTTATCCGCATGGCTGTAACGGATCGTGCAGCCACATCTCCATCCGTGACTCAACAGATGGGGACGTTTGCAACACAACAACCATCTGCACGAACACTTCGACGACGTTTGCAGCAGCATGGACTATCAGCTCGGAGACCGTGGCTGCGGTTACCCTTGACGCTGCATCACAGACAGGAGCGCCTGCGATGGTGTACTCAACAACGAACCTGGGTGCACGAATGGCAAAACGTAATTTTATCGGATGAATCCAGGTTCTGTTTACGGCATCCCGATCGTTGCACCCGTGTTTGGCGACATCGCGGTGAAGGCACATTGGAAGTGTGTATTCGTCATCGCCATACTGGCGTATCACCCGGCGTGATGGTATGGGGTGCCATTGGTTACACGTCTCGGCCACCACTTGTTCGCACTGAAGGCACTTTGGACAGTGGACGTTACATTTCAGATGTGTTACGACCTGTGGCTCTACCCTTCATTTGATCACTGCGAAACCCCACATTTCAGCAGGATAACACACGATTGCAAGTTGCAGGTCCTGTACGGGCCTTTCTGGATACAGAAAAGGTTCGACTGCTGCCCTGGCCAGCGCATTCTCCAGATCTCTCAGCAACTGAAAACGTCTGGTCAGTGGTTTCCGAGCAACTGGCTCGTCACAATACACCGGTTACTACTCTTGATGAACTGTGGTATCGTGTTAAAGCTGCATGGGCAGCTGTACCTGTACACGCCACCCAAGTTCTGTTTGACTCAATGCCCATTCGTATCAAGGCCGTTATTACGGCCAGAGGTGGTTGTTATGGGTACTGATTTCTCAGTATCTATGCACCCAAATTGTGTGAAAATGTAATCACATCTCAGTTCTAGTATAATATATTTGTCCAATGAATACCCGTTTATCATCAGCATTTCTTCTTGGTGTAGCAATTTTAAAGGCCAGTAGTGTATGTACAAAAGTTAATTTGACCAACTGCCGGCCTGGAACAATCTGGAACTTCACGGTGTAATGCATCGTTTGTCATACACGCCAAAAGTTAGTCAGTCTTCGTGTCGAGGACGTGTGGTACAGTCTTTCTTCAGACACGGGGAACTAAATTAATCTCTGTGCTGAGAACAGAATGTGCTCCAAAACACGCTCTTTAGCGATGTGTGGAAAACTGTCGCATAAATTTCATTATTTTCTTATGACAGAATGGGAGATAAAAGTTAATGTGTTCCTCCATTAATTCTCGACAAACTTAGGCAAGACGAACTTTATAGCCACAGACATATTCACGAAGTAATCATTCAACTTAGAACTGTTTTTAGCTGTGTCATAGTCGGTAAAAACGGAACCCTTATATGATAACTTTGTTGTTTGTCTGTCTGTCCAACTGTTAAAAATCCCTTTTCCCATGAACGGGTCGACGCATCAATTTGAAACTTATGTGATACACTAAGGCCTACAATCCCTTGGTGATGTAGAAAATTTAAGTTTCTAAGTCAATTGAGTCAAGAGACACGAACATTTAAGTCACTTATTTTGAGACTTCCAAACTCACTCATCAAAACCTGTAGGGTACACCACATTAACCTACAATCATTAAATCTGGCTGGATGTAGGATATCACAGTACAATTAAAGGAGAAAAATGCGAAAATTGTTAATTTGCAATTATATCACACGAAAATTTTTTTCTCATTTGTTATCTATCTGTCGATCCGTTCATCTGTTAACACCCCTTTGTCTCAGAAACGGATTAGAAGTTCAGATTTATATCACATATTAAGGCCTATGATCCCTTGGCGGTGTATAAAGCTTAACCTCCAAAATCAATGCGATCAAAGGATATACTCAATTATGCCGCACATTTTGATACTAGCAAACTCAGTCATCAAAATCTATAGGGTACACTCAGTCATCAAAACCTATAGGGTACTTCTCGTTGACCCAGCATTATAAAATGTAAATGTGGCAAGAAGCAAGGGTTCACAGTTCAGCTAAAGGAAAAAATTCGAAAATTGTGAATTTTTAATTACATCACAGAGAATTGTTTTTATTTGTAATCCCGCGATATGCCCACCTGTTAAGACCTCTTTGTCTCAGGAACGTGTAAGTGTATGAAACTGAGATTCGTATCACATAGTAAGGCATATGATCCCTTGTCTATGTAAAAATCGTAAGCTTCTAAGAAAGTTCATTCAAAAGTTATTGCCATTAATGTCACATATCTTGCCGGCCTGAGTGACCGAACGGTTCTAGGCGCTACAGTCCGGAACCGCGAGACCGCTACTGTCGCAGGTTCGAATCCTGCCTCGGGCATGGATGTGTGTGATGTCCTTAGGTTAGTTAGGTTTAAGAAGTTCTAAGCTCTAGGGGACTGATGGCCGCAGCAGTAATGTCCCATAGTGCTCAGAGCCATTTGAACTATTTTTTGTCACATATTTTGATACTCGAAAACTCACCCATGAAAACTTATAGCTTATCTCCCGTTGACTTGATTCATGAAATTTGGCAAGAAGCAAGGTTTCATAGTACAGGCAAAGGAAAAACTCCGTAAACTGTTAATTTGCATTACCTATATAACAAGAAGAAACATTTTTTGTCGTTTGTTATCCGCCGTGAAACGTAAAACATTCTCGGAAGTCTTGGAATTTCTTGTATCGATACCAACGTCGATAACTGGCCAAAATCGGCGAGATTCTCCAGTCCTGGAATGGAACGGATGAACCGTCTCAAAGCCAAAACCGATTAAATGCTGTTTGCTGGAAAAGCGGTTTCAACACACTAAAGCTGACATCATCGGGATGATGATCTGAAGGTAGGTTAACATTTATAAAGCATTTGGATATAACGATACATGATGCAGACCAGCTGATATAAGTGTTAATCTGCATTCAGATCCGATGATGACACCTTTAGTTTGTTGAAACCGGTTATCCAATAAACAATATTTAAGCGATCTTGGCTTTTGAATTATTTCGGTAGGTACTTTTTGACCTCTTGTATCCAGGGTTTAGTTTAAGTCCTTCTGTGTATTTAAGAATTTTGTCCGTAAGTCTTCTTTTGGGAAGCCTAGAGACTTGGCCATAAAATTTTAATCGTCTTTTTCTGCTGCAAGGTTGGACAATTTCCCAGTTGTTTGACGAGATTTTAGTATATAGCCATCTTCTGTTTTCTTTTGCCCTAGTATCTTTCTGATGCTTTGACGTTCTTCCTTTAATAAGTTTTCTAGGTCACCTTTTATGTGGATCGTCAGGGTTTCACTGGCATACAGGACTTCAGGTTTTGATACTGTATTGATACTGGCTAATTTTAATGCTTTTGGACAAACATTTTAATTATACAACTCGTAGGTTCTTGCACAGTCTCTCTCTAGTTATTTGAGGCTAATGTTTTTTGCTATTTTGTTTTGCCCCGTAGGTTCAAGACTTCACCTAAGTATTTAAAATATGGGACTCTATTGATATGACCGTATTTTGTAGTCAAGGTTTGGGTGCCTGTTTTTGTGGCGATGAACTCAGACTTTAGGAAAGATATTTGCAGACCAACTTTCTCTGAGCATCACATTCTTTAAGGGTTTCTACCTGTTCGATTGCTGTTATCTCATTATATACAGGGTGTTACAAAAAAAGTACGGCCAAACTTTCAGGAAACATTCCTCACACACAAAGAAGGAAAATATGTTATGTGGACATATGTTTGGAAACGCTTACATTCCATGTTAGAGCTCATTTTATTACTTCTCTTCAAATCACATTAATCATGGAATGGAAACACACAGCAACAGAACGTACCAGCGTGACTTCAAACAACTTGTTACAGGAAATGTTCAAAATGTCCTCCGTTATCAACGATACATGCATCCACTCTCCGTCGCATGGAATCCCTGATGCGCTGATGCAGCCCTGGAGAATGGAGTATCGTATCACAGCCGTCCACAATATGAGTACGAAGAGTCTCTACATTTGGTACCGGGGTTGCGTAGACAAGAGTCTTCAAATGCCCTCATAAATGAAAGTCAAGAGGGTTGAGGTCAGGAGAGCGTGGAGGCCATGGAATTGGTCCGCCTCTACCAATCCATCGGTCACCGAATCTGTTGTTGCGAAGCGTACGAACACTTCGACTGAAATGTGCTGGAGCTCCATCGTGCATGAACCACATGTTGTGTCGTACTTGTAAAGGCACATGTTCTAGCAGCACAGGTAGAGTATTCCGTATGAAATCATGATAACGTGCTCCATTGAGCGTACGTGGAAGAACATGGGGCCCAATCAAGACATCACTGCCCAAAAGTTCACAGAAAATCTGTGTTGATGACGTGATTGCACAATTGCGTGCGGATTCTCGTCAGCCCACACATGTAGATTGTGAAAATTCACAATTTGATGACGTTGGAATGAGGCCTCGTCCGTAAAGAGAACATTTGCACTGAAATGAGGATTGACACGTTGTTGGATGAACTGTTCGCAGAAGCGTACCTGTGGAGGCCAATCAGCTGCTGGGTAGTGCCTGCACACGCTGTACATGGTACGGAAACAACTGGTTCTCCCGTAGCACTCTCCATACAGTGACGTGGTCAACGTTACCTTGTACAGCAGCAACTTCTCTGACGCTGACATTATGGTTATCGTCAACTGCACGAAGAATTGCCTCGTCCATTGCAGGTGTCCTCGTCGTTCTAGGTCTTCCACAGTCGCGAGTCATAGGCTGGAATGTTCCGTGCTCCCTAAGACGCCGATCAATTGCTTCGAACGTCTTCCTGTCGGGACACCTTCGTTCTGGAAATCTGTCTCGATACAAACGTACCGCGTCACGGCTATTTCCCCGTGCTAATCCATACATCAAATGGGCATCTGCCAACTCCGCATTTGTAAACATTGCACTGACTGCAAAATCACATTCGTGATGAACACTAACCTGTTGTTGTTGCGTACTGATGTGCTTGATGCTAGTACTGTAGAGCAATGAGTCGCATGTCAACACAAGCACCGAAGTCAACATTACCTTCCTTCAATTGGGCCAACTGGCAGTGAATCGAGGGAGTACACTACATCCTGACGAAACTAAAATGAGCTCTAACCTGGTAATTAATCGTTTCCATACACATGTCCACATAACATATTTTCTTTATTTGTGTGTGAGGAATGTTTCGTGAAAGTTTGGCCGTACCTTTTTGTAACACCCTGTATACACCCTTAAAGAAAGTATATATACTGAGAATGTACATATACTGAATTTGTATGGAACCCTCCGAGCCCGAATCCTAGTTGCAGCTCCTGCAGCTGCCTGTTTTTCTTTAACGCTGTTGTTTCTCATACTATATTACTATGCATCTACATAGCTGTATAACTAGCTCAAAAAATGCAGTTAACTATTATCAGACTTCATAGCAATGACTTTTAAATTCATATAGAGAGGAGCAGTGCTGGAGGGTACAGGCTTTTCACTTATTATATAACTACCTCCAATTTCTAGCAATGATTGCCTGAAACTCTTCTGGAAACAGCAGATTAGCACTGTGTGGTGCGGCGGGAAATCATGTGACTTTAGCAATGACTACATGTCTTGGAGCTGTTTCTCGCTTTCACGAAATTCGCGAGACGATACCCTCACTCCTTCCTGTATTGACATCTTTGGCTCTTTTCAGCAGTCAAGATTGATGCGAACCTCTATAGAACAATTCTGAAACATTGTTACCTGTGTCTTTGTCTCTTCCTTGTACAGCCTTTTTCAAGCTGCAGAAAGGAACCGATAGAGTACCCTGAATTGCAGCTTCCAGTACAACACAAGCATGGCAGCTGTATACGTGCCTGTCATCCATTCCTAGCTTCCCCAAAAACGTCTTCCACTTGCCGCACATCGGACTGCTAACAGCATCAGGTGGTTATAAATCATCTGATGGTGTTCCGAGTGGTAAAATTTGGAAAGGTCTTATGGGACCAAACTGCTGAGGTCATCGGTCTCTAAGCTTACACACTATATAATCTAACTTAAACTAGCTTACGCTAAGGACGACGCACACACCCATGCCCGAGGCGGGACTCGAACCTCCGACGAGGGATGCCGTGTAGACTTTGACAAGACGCCTCAGACTACGAGGCATTCTGAGTGGTGCTGTGCGGGCTGTATACATCGCAGGGTGCTGAAACATCGTAGGTATGTTCATTAAGCAGAATGCGAGAAAAAAAATGGTTCTACTTTCTGCCACCAGGAGAAAATATGGCGCTGTAAGCAACCAGTAGGTGATATATTTCCTGCTTTGACTTCAGTATCTTGCTTGTCGCTTGGTGTCATGTGTGGACATCTTTTGTGAAATGAATGTTAGTTTAAAGAGTTAAGAATGTTGAATTTATCTTCCAGAACGCAATGGCTGCTGAGGGAGGTGGAGCAGTGGCTAGCACTGTGGACTCGCTTTTGGGATGACGACGGTTAAGTCCTGCATCCAGCCATCCTGATTTACGTTTTCCATGATTTCAATAAATCGCTCGAGGCCGGAATGGTTCCTCTGAAAGGGCATGGCGAACTCCCTTCCCTGTCCTTTCCTAATCTGATGAGACCGATGACCTCGCCATCTGGTCTCCTCCCCCTAACAGCCCAACCCAACCTGGGATGGTTCCTTAGAAAGAGTATGGCACAATGGCTATTGGTAAAGTTGGTTTATAAAGATGGCAGCAATATCAGTGCTGCACTGCGGGAATATCGCCGACAGAAACAGTTGCAAAGAGGCTCCATGTCAATAAATGGAGTAAAGAATATGATAATGATATCTGAAAGAGCAGGTGAATTAGCTGGTGCATCCTATTCCCATGGCAGTTGTTGATGAACCTGTGGTAGGTGTAGCCGACCGTGTAGCACATGCTTCGAATCCTGCAGACGGAGTTCGAATTGTGTCACGGAAATTATCTTTCCAGAGGTCAAAAGTCCAAAAGATTTTGTGGAGTATTTCACACTGGCTTCCCTGCACAATTCAGAATGTGCACCAAATGAAACCCTAAGACAGGTTACAATGCCGTGACTTCGTCCTTCTCTTTTTGGCACATGTGGAAATGTATGGCATGTGGCTAGGTAACATTCTTTGGATGGACGAGGGACATTATACTCTGTACGTTGCCATGAAAGCTCAGGACTGTCGCATGTGGGGTTATACTCCGCCATATGTCGTGCAGGAATGTCCAATGCACCCAGATTGTGACAGTGTGGTGTGTTTTCTCGGTCCGTTTTTCTTCGAGAGAATGAGACCTCGCTGGCCTGTTAGGTATGCAGTGACACTTACGTGTTTTATGGACCTCCTTGACTACAAGTGATTCCAACTTCGCCAGAACACAATTGTGCCCACACCTCCATTTTCATGCAAGGTGAGGCGACACCACATATCGCTTACCAGGTGAAAGGTTTCTATCGACAAACCTCCAGTAACGACCACATCATCTCTAGGCAATTTCTAGATATGAGGCCTTTCAGGTCACCCAACTCAAATTCATGTGGCTCTTGTCTGTGAAGGTATCTGAGAGATGGTGTGTACCAGGAATGTATCTGGACCCTTCCTGATCTGACGGATAGCATACGATGACATATAGTTCTGATTACACCAGATATGCTGCGAGCAACTGTCTACCATGTGATGTGGTGGATGCAGGATATTGTTGAGTTGGGAGGCCATACAAGACACATGTTGTAACTTGTGGCCATATTCTAATGAATGTCGCAGAAACATTGCTATCATGTTTCTGATCGTTCTTCCCGTCTTCCTGCACCCACACCATATTTCGACTGCTTACAGCGCACCGATTAATGAACGTACCTACGATGTTTCAGCATCCTGCAGTGCACTTATATAAATGATCTAGGTTATAATCTGAGCAGCCCCCTTACATTGTTTGCAGATGACGCTGTAATTTACCGTCTAGTAAAATCATGAGACGATCAATTCCAATTACAAAATGATCTAGAGAGAATTTCTGTATGGTGCGAAAATCGGCAATTAGTACTAAACAAAGAAAAGTGATAGGTCATCCACATGAGTACTAAAAGAAATCCGATAAATTTTGGGTATACGATAAATTGCACAAATCTAAGGCCTGTCAATTCGACTAAATACCTAGAAATTACAATTGCGACCAACTTAAATTGGAAAGACCACATAGATAATATTGTGGGGAAGGCGAACAAAGACTGCGCTTATTGGTAGAACACTTAGAAGATGCAACAACCCCCCACCCACTAAACAGACAGCGTACATTGCACTTGTCAATCCTTTGCTGGAATATTGCTGTGCGGTATGGGCTCCTTACCAGGTAGAATTGACGGGGAACATCGAAAAAGTGCAAAGAAGAGCAGCTCATTTCGTGTTATCGCGTAATAGGGGTGAGAGTGTCACTGATATGATATGCGAGTTCGGGTGGCAGTCATTGAAACAAAGGCGGTTTTCTGTGAGGCGAGGCCTATTTACGAAATTTCAATCATCAACTTTCTCTTCTGAATAATTTGTTGACAGCCACCTACGTAGGGAGAAATGATCATCATAATAAAATAAGAGAAATCAGAGCTCGAACGGAAAGATTTAGGTGTTCCGTTTTCCCACGCGCCATTCGTGAATGGAATGGTAGAGAAGTAGTATGAAAATGGTTCGATGAACCCTCTGCCAGGCACTTACAGAGTAACCATGTAGATGTATATGTAGATGTATTCAGCCTGCACTGCAAGTCTCTCAATTTAATTACAATCACCAGGTTAGCTTACAGTTTATCTGTGCAAATTCTACATTCAGTTCTACTGGGCAGAGCTCTCCTACATCTGGGACAGTACTTCGCAAGCTACCTGACGGTGCGTGGTGGGGGGTACTTCTGGTACCACTAACAAATCCCCCCTTCCCTATTCCACTCGCGAATGCCAGATGGGAAGAATGATTTTTGATAAGCCTCTTTATTGACTCTAATTTCTCGAACTTCCTAGTCGCGGTCATTTCACAAGACATATGTGGGAGGAAGTAACATGTTGTCCAACTCTTCCCGGAAAGTACTCTTTCGAAATTCCGAATGATAAACCTCTCTGTGATTCACAATGCCTCTCTTGTACCGTCTGCTACTGGAGTTCATGAACATGTCTGCAGTGTTTTCGCGCTGACTAAACAATCCTTTGACGAAACCCGCCGCTCTTCGTTGGGTCATTTCTATCTCTTCTGTCAATCCTACCTAGTGAGGATGCCAGATAGATGAACAGTACTCGGGAATAGGTCGAAAAAACGCCTTGTAAACCACTTCCTTCGTGGATGAGTTACGTTTCCTTGAGATTCTTCCTATGTTAGTCTGCCTTCTGCTTTTCCTACTTTTTGCTTTATGTGCTCATTCCACTTAAGATCGCTCTCGGTACTTACTACTTGGTATTTTACGGTGGATATTCCCAGAAATTTGTCATCAGTAGTACATTTGTGTGGTAGTGGACTTACGAAGGTCACTCCAAAAGAAATGCACACTATTTTTTAAAAAATCCATCTTTTACTCTACATGTTTGAAAGTTTTCAAGTGTGTAGAAACATCCTTTAGGAACAATATTTTCATTTCTCCACATAATTTCCATAGCTCCCAACTGCCTTACGCCATCTTGGAACCAGCGCCTGTATACCCGCACGGTAAAATTCTGGACCAACCTGTTGGAGCCACTGTTTGGCAGCATGCACCATTGACCAGAGGTTTTCAATTGGTGATAGATCTGGAGAATGTGCTGGCCAGGGCAGCAGTCGAACATTTTATGTATCCAGAAAGGCCTGTACAAGACCTGCAACATGCGGTCGTGCATTATCCTGCTGAAATGTAGGGTTTTGCAAGGATCGAATGAAGCGTAGAACTATGGGTCGTAACGCATCTGAAATGTAACGTCAGCTGTTCAAAGAGCCGTCAATGCCAACAAGAGGTGACAGAGATGTGTAACCAATGGCACCCCATACCATCACGCCGAGTGATATGCCAGTATGGCGATGACGAATACACGCTTCCAATGTGAGTTCACCGCGATGTCGCCAAACACGGATGCGACCACCGTGATGCTGTAAACAGAACCTGGATTCATCCGAAAAAAAAAGGCGTTGTGCCATTCGTGCTCCCAGGTTCGTCGTTGAGTACACCATCGCAGGCGCTCCTGTCTGTGATGCAGCGTCAAGGGTAACCGCAGCCAGGGTCTCCGAGCTGACAGTCCATGCTGCTGCAAACGTCGTCGAAGTGTTCGTGCAGATGGTTGTTGTCTTGCAAACGTCCCCATCTGTTCACTCAGGGATCGAGACGTGGCTGTACGATCCGTTTCAGCCATGCGGATAAGATGCCTATCATCTCGACTGCTAGTGATACGAGGCCGTTGTGACCCAGCACGGCGTTCCGTATTACCCTCTTGAACCCACCGATTCCATATTCTGCTAACAGTCATTGCATCTGGACCAACGCGAGCAGCGATGTCGCGATACGATAAACCGAGATCGCGATAGGCTACAATCCGACCTTTATGGAAGTCGGAAACGTGATGGTACGCATTTATCCTCCTTACATGAGGCATCACAACGGCTTTTCACCAGGCAATGCCGGTCAGCTACTGTTTGTGTGTGAGAAATCTGTTGGAAACTTTCCTCATGTCAGCACGTTGTAGGTGTCGCCACCGGCGCCAACGTTGTGTGAATTCTCTGAAAAGCTAATCATTTGCATGTCACAGCATTTTTTTCCTCTCGGTTAAATTTCGCATCTGTAGCACGTCATCTTCGTGGTGTAGCAATTTTAATGGCCAGTAGTGTACATTGCAGAAGTTAAACTCAGACCTACGAAAGGAACGGCGCTTGTGATATGCTACATAAACTCTAGTGACTGGAGTTATAACAAGTAAGAACTCTCTGATTGGGCAGAAATGCGAGGCTACCAGCTTTGATATAGGCAATTGTAGACAGAGAAATTCGCTCTTTTCTCTTGCAGCAAATCGTCGAGACTTTGAGCAAGGCAACTCGCACCTCGCTGAGACGATTGCGAGACTAATTAAGTGAACACTTGTTCACAGGCTCGTCTTAACTTGCAGGGACTTAAACGGCAAAGTCTCCTAGTACGGAGAATCGCGCTGAGCACTGCCAGTTAACGCTTGTGAGCGGTTTGAGGGCAACGATGTATGCGCTATTCCACCGAAATATCGTTTACCATGCCAACTAGCTTATCTAGGGAAGAACTAGGAGTCTCGGCTTCACCAAAGACGTAGCAAATATATCAGACAGCGGTTTAATAGGATGACATCGAAAAAGTACAAAGAAGGCAGCTCGTTCTGTATTATCGCGAAATAGGGGAGATAGTGTCACAGACATGATATGTGAATTGGAGTGGCAATCATTAAAACAAAGGCGTCTTTCGTTGCGATGGGATCTTCTCATGAAATTTCAGTTTTCTCCTCCGATTGCGAAAACATTCTCTTGGCACCCACCTACGTAGGGAGAAATGGTTCAAATGGTTCAGTGGCCTTGAGCACTATGGGACTTAACTTCTAAGGTCATCAGTCCCGTAGAACTTAGAACCAATTAAACCTTACTCACCTAATAACATCACACACATCCATGCCCGAGATAGGATTCGAACCTGCGACCGTAGCGGTCACGCGGTGCAAGACTGTAGCGCCTAGAACCGCTCGGTCACAACGGCCGGCTATGGAGAAATGATCATCACGATAAAATAAGAGAAATCTGGGATCGCACAGAAAAATTTAAGTGCTCGTTTTTCCCGCGTGCCCTTTGAGAGTGGAACGGTAGAGAGAGAGCTTGAAGGTGGTTCATTGAACACACTGCCAGGCACTTTATTGTGAATAGCAGAGCAATCACGTAGATGTAAATGTAGGAATGTGATCGCCTTTGTCTCTCCAATTTTTTTCGTACATTCAGCCATGACCTGTAGTTAAAAATATTCACGATTGTTGGACTTAATTGAAGCAGAAACAGGAAATATCCGATTTAATGAAAAGAATTGATCAACCATTATAGAGTGATTTATACTCTGATGTTATTGAATTGTTTTAATTGTGTGCTTTTTTCTGATTGCTCTTTACCAACCTCCATCCATTAATTGGTTATTTTAATTGTGCATTTTTAGCTTAATTCATATCTCTGGCCCCAATTGTATTTATCTGTTTGTATTTTATCGACCTCCAGACGCGATCATCAACCATACTACTATTAAATAGTCTTATAATAGTTACGAATTTCGTTTCACAGTTGGAAACACCCAATATCAATATTTTACCGCCCTGCACGTATTATAATTATCAAGTCATAGTTAGAGAAAAAAACCTTAATAATGAAAATCTAAGATTTTCATTTTTTTGCTATTATATATTTACGCCTGAACCCGTGCACTAATTTCTGTTAGCGATAACGTTAATGTTTCCTTCACAGGGAGAGTAGTGGAACCGATATTGAGATCATTGTCTGATTACAGCACTGTCCGTACTGGAGCACTCTTCTGAACTCTGCATGTGTGAAATGGTATCTTCCTTCCTTGCAGGCCCTAGGTTCAACACCAAGTTCCTGGAAGACATTTTTAGTTAGATCGATTGACAAAGTTTTTATTTCAAAGACATTGAACGCTTCTCTCATTGCTCTCCTTACGCTCGTTTTCGTTACGTTCAGCTTTTCTTTACCAGCGGGGTTTTGACGCTCTTGAATCTGCGATGAAGAGCTTTTTCCGGAGCAGTTTTCCAACATGACTATTAAACCACGGGGGATCTTTCTCATCCTACAACACCTTGCTAGGGATATACTTTGTCCCGTAGTCCATACCGCACACTCTTTTTACTTTATATGCAGTTTATATGGCATAAAATTTCAATTAATTTTATATTGCTTATTGTTGCGAGCACGACAGATAAAATACGATTCTCACTATTAGTTTCTGCAGTTGAAAAGATCTTAACATTATGCACTTTGACCTTTATGTGGGGATACGCACAACACTGAAAGGTTTCCTGCTGTGGACGTACGATCTTTAATTTGCAAGCTATTTTTATATAACACTGATCTGGCTTGTTAGATATGGAACATGGTATCATTACTGTAACTAACTATGGAATAAAAGATATGCCCTTCACTACTTTCATCTCTTGAATGCACTGAAAATTACTCTTATTACCTATACGAAAGTTACAGTATGTTATCTTCACTAAACGTAGAAGCTGCAGTGGATTTTTTGATATATGAACACTTTTAACTGCCACGACTAACATGAGAGCATGATACTAAAAGAAATTGATATTTGATTATTATGTTATTAGCCAGAACATTTTTTGCACAGCAGTCTTTGATCACACACAAGTAAAATTTTATCACTCACGAATTATTTACGTAACTGACAACGTAATAGCAGCTGCCCATGTCCATCTGAAAATGACATAATAAAATCCACAATTTCCCTCTGAAGTCTCCAGGAAGCTGAAAGAGAGAGTTTTAATGTACCGTTACCTGCCCGCTATATTGCGGGAAAACTGATTTCATTCAATTTAATTCGAATTTGCCGCGGCAGCGGTTCCCACGACCGCCGCACGGCTCAGCATCATGAAAAGTTCCTAAATGCTGAAAACGGCTAAGAATGTGTAATGAAATCTTGGGTAAGCTAGCAACAGGTTATTACAGGTAATAATTTTACGAATTTATATATACAAAAAATCAACATAAATGGAATGAACACATTTTTTACAAATATCATCCAACAATGGCGTCTTTCTCGATCAAAGGAAAAACCAAGGCTACCTAAGCATTCAAGCAAGCGTCACAGGCTCTTACAACTTTAACGGCTACAGGAAGACAGAGACAGTAATGTTTTAACCTCCAATATTTATAGGCAATTTAATATGCACCTTTGTTATCTCTTTGAATTATCATTGTCTGCTTCCATACATACTTTCGCCGACCACAGATGTTATGTGTGAAATATAAATACATAAATATTGCACAAACATAAAAATGAAAAATGTTATTTCTTTTTATACATAATCTACAACCATTTATACAGTAATGAAATAATAATAATAATAATAATAATAATAATACAGATAAACGTTTATTTTTATCATTTTTATATATTCTAACGGTTTTGCAAATGTCTTGCCAGGAGACGTCACAACTTGTCTAAGGCATATTGTACGATGCTTTTAAATTTTTTTCATTTGTGCACCTCATCTTCATCCTCAGCATTGAATATTTCATTCTGACTACTCAGATACTCTTTAATTTGTATCCTCTGACTCCTGCTAAGCAAAAATATTTTCCTTTCAAATGATTCGATAAGTTCAGGTCTGTTTGTTGGTAGGAGGTCGAAGACCTTATCTTCTCGAAGTGGTTCTCTAGTTGTCTACTTGAAGTAATTCCCATTACTTAAGAAGTCTTCGTACGACTCACATACCCGGGGAAGAATTCCGTACGCTCTTAACCTCATTAACAGTTGCAGTGGGAAATCCAGTCAA
This sequence comes from Schistocerca gregaria, assembly GCF_023897955.1. Taxonomy (NCBI): domain Eukaryota; kingdom Metazoa; phylum Arthropoda; class Insecta; order Orthoptera; family Acrididae; genus Schistocerca; species Schistocerca gregaria. Next base: position 205,985,630 of record NC_064929.1, on the reverse strand, counting down.
ACGCTTCTTGGAAATCGAGGATTACGGAATCTGCCTGCTGCCTTCATCCATAGTTCGTAGGATATCATGTGAGGAAAAGGCAGGCTGTTTCGCACAATCTATCCTTCGTGCTGACTTGTGGACAGAAACTTTATTATATTTGAACAGAGAAAAATGTTCAAATGTGTGTGACATCTTATGAGATTTAACTGCTAAGATCATCAGTCCCTATGCTTACACAATACTTAGCCTAAATTATCCTAAGGACAACACACACACACACACACACACACACACACACACACACACACACACACACACACACACACACATGCCCGAGGGAGGACTCGAACCTCTATCTTCAGATCTGTAATGCATAGAGCATTATATCTAAGAAAATAAACTGTATCGCATATATTATTTCTCAAGTCAACACACCTTTTTCACACCACATGCTAATCGTCCACGCATGAATGTGAGTTATCGTTAGGAAGGTTTTTTAACCGGCTTCTCACATTGCGCTAAATCATACTACCTCTGTAAAATTTTGGCATGAAAGAGACACTTAACTATTATAGATGTCCAGCTTCAGACCTACATTTTGCGAAGTTAACTTATTAATCACAAATAAGAGTAACTCATTACAAACACCATTTAATTTGTCTTAAAGTACTTGTTAACTGGATAATTTGTATACAGCATTGTTATAGGTTATAACGGTGATCGCTGTGGGACTCCATCATCTGTGCTCATCGTACAAGTTGACTTTTCTAAACGATTATACGTTTAGACACGATAAACGTGATAGTTACTGTCGCCTAGCATTATGATTTGCCTATTACTACTACGGCCTAAGAAGCTCACATAAAATACGACTTGCAGCTACAATCTTAAAATAGAGTTAGAGGCTATTGTGGCCTTGTTGATATGCTAGGTAAGAAGTGAACCCTACGTTCCAATACATACACTTTGCATTTATTTACTTCTCTGTATTTTATATTCGTATTTCCCATTAACCTTCTCTCCAACAACGGTAAATGTAAACGTTACGGTCGAAAGTTGGAAATTACAAGCACTAATGTACATAAAAGGCTGTATTATAAATTCATGATTATTAGTTCACGTCATTCGGTTCATTTTTAAAGATGTTCTATATTGATTCCTACAACTACACTTATCCCAACGATTACATTTATTCCAAATTCTGTCATTATATGAAATCCGAAGTTTTGCAGGGATCCCCTGGTAACCTGTTAACATTAAAGTACACTGAAAAGCGAAAGGAACTGTACACCTGCCTAATATCGTGTAGGGTCCCTGCGAGCACACAGAAATGCCGCAACATGACGTGGCGTGCATTCGGCTAATTCTGAAGTGATCCTCGAGCAAACTAGGACCATCAATCCTGCAGGCATATCCATAAGTCCGTAAGAACACGAGGGGGTGTAAATCTCTTCTGAACAGCACGTTGCAAGGCAACACAGATATGTTCAATAATGTTCATGTCTGGGGAGTTTGGTGGCCAGCGGAAATATTTAAACTCAAAAGAGCGTTCCCGGAGCCACTCTCTAACGAATCTGGACGTGTGGGGTGTCGCATTGCCCTGCTGGAATTGCCCAATGCACAATGGAGGCGAGTCAATGCAGGTGATCAGACAGGATGCTTACGTACGTGTCACCTGTCAGAGTCGTACCTAGAAGTATCAGGGGTGCCATATCACTCCAGCTGCACACGCACCACACCATTACAGAGCCTCCACCAATTTGAACAGCCCTGGTGAGATGCAGGGTCCATGCATTCATGAAGTTATCTCCATACCCGTACGCGTCCATCCACTTTATACGATTTGCAATGAGACTTGTCTGCCCAGGCAACATGTTTCCAGTTATCAACAGTGCAATGTCGGTGTTGACGGGACCGGGCGAGGTGTAAAGCTTTGTGTCGTGCAGTCATGAAGGGTACACGAATGGACCTTTGGCTCCGAAAGCCCATATCGATGATGTTCCGTTGCATGTTTCGCACGCTGACACTTCTTGATGACCCAGCACTGAAAGCAGCAGGAGTTTGCAGAAGTCTTGCACTTCTGTCACGTTGAACGATTCTCTTCAGTCGTCAATGGTCCTGTTCGTGCAGGATCTTT